>NC_140946.1:36892572-37520072 GCF_014529385.1 Adiantum capillus-veneris | reverse complement strand
GCAAGTCACGATATCACTGTTATTGAAATGGCACGTCTAGGAGGAGAGGTTTTCGCTCGTAAGAGCAGAACATGGTCGGGTGACTCCATAGTGTCGATGGAGGACAGAGATATTTGTATCCATGGAGACGCTGAAATACCGCGGACGAGGGTGCGGCAAGAGGGGCAACGACCAAGCGGGGTAGCTGCACTCAGTTGAGCAAACCAGCTATCCATGCAAGGGGTGTTGAAGGTGTGCGAGCAGGCGGGCAGAGAGCGGATGCGCTGCCCCTCTCCGAGCTCCTCCAGGCAGATGCTGCAATTTTCCTCGGCGACAGGGGGACTTGGCACGATCGATAGAGAGCCTGCGCCGTCATGAGCTGGTGCAACATGCAAGGGGAAGATGGAAGCCGGGACAGTGACCTCGATCTCCTCTGTTGTCAGCGCCCGCCTAACGTACACTAAAACGTTTCCTCGCATTTGCGCTCGACGCCTCCGCCGTTTCCACCTTTCTATTGCACTCAGGCAAGCCACGATCACCACGAACGCTAGAACGCCTAACGCGATCATTTCCACCACAAGCTTAAGTGTAATATATTGCCCCCAGTCCATTTTCGCAGCTTGCAAGCCACCACCCACCCCCCCCCCCCCCCCCCCCCCCCCCCCCCCCCCCCCCCCCCTTTTTTTTTTGTTTGGTGAAACTCGCAATAGTGAGTGTATGTATATATTACGAAAACAAAAAAGTTACATTGCACACCATGTAAATAAATTTCATTACTTCATAGATTCCCCTTATGTTGCCCCCCTCCACAAGAAGTTTTGGATAAATTCTCACAATAATTCCTACAATGTGACTTACCTCAACATCATGAGCTTCTCTGAGGGAGTCACCGCATACCTAGCTAGGTATGTGGTGCCTCTCGAGCAGAAGCTCGTGATGTTATGCTTTGCATGAAAGACATTGAAAAAGACTCTATTTTTCTACATGAGAAAATGTCTAAATCTTGTTGTGCTCTCTCTGTGACATGTGTGCCCTTCTACGCTACATTCCAAGCCCCTCCAAGGGTGCTTCCTTCCCTCCAAAAGCCTGTAACTCGCAATTATCTCCTCACCAATTCTCTCCAAAGCCCTTGAATCATAATCTTCCACGATTGATGCTCTTTATCAGAGCTGGATTAAGTGAAGATAAAGATGAAGTTGAAGGTGGCGGTGAAGCTAGATGGCATTCTTTGTCAAAAGTGGATCAACTCTTGCAGTAGGTCATGCGCAACGATGTTGCATTTGTTGCAAGGGCATGGGTAGCACGTTCCTTCTCTCCCACCAAAACTGCGCATGCAATAATGTATGCCATTGTACTTCTAACATGGTACTAAACTACATCCCTCCCTGTGTAAACCCATATGCCCAAAGACCCTCACACAACAAAAGAAAAGTTATTTGTGCCCTCTCGAATCAACTCCCTCGTTCTAGAACCAAGACACAAGTTGCACATGGAAGAAATAACGAAATATACTAGCAGAGCACCAACCTAGACTTTTCCCTACTTCTTAATAGGGAAACTTTATAAAATACCCCTCTCATTTGCAAAAAATCCCACAATACCCTTCAAATTTCAAAATTTCCCAATATTTTGTCATAAATTCCCAAAATGCCCTTCAAATTTTCCCAAATACCCAAGATACCCCGGGTTGTGAGATTAAATATTGCCAAAAATAAAAAAAAGTTGTAGCTTTTCATAAGAAGACTGATTGTCTATCAATACAAGATGCTAAAACTAGAATTTGAGTTGGTTATATAGGTTTTGGAGATGAATTACTTCATTATTTCTACACATAATTGCGTTTCTTGGCCAGGCAATTTGTGACAAATTACGTTCTAAGCACTCAAAACAAATCTCAATTGTCAAAACGGAATAAAGATTAGAAAATCTTGAACAATCCAACAAAAATAGATAAAGGGTATTTTGGGAATTTTTAAAAATTTGAAGGGTATTTTGGCAATTTCCACAAATTAGAGCGGTATTTTGGTAATTTTCCCATCTTAAATATAATTTGCTGCTACTTCAACACAAACCATTCGAAATAGAGTAAAGATGAAATTTTCTGATATATCTCTTCAAACGAACATGGATTGCATTCATTCCGAATCATCTATCTTGAATCAAATATGCTCAATCCCATCGCATGACAGTTGGGACATCCACATTTTACAAGTTATACCTATGTGTGTAAGAGCTTGAGATGGTTAGTGATGGTATTAAGTAGAGTAAAAATCTCAATAATGGGACGTGCTCCTATACATCTGCCCCAGTAAAGGATGCTTTCGTTGCACCAGCTACAAGGCATTGAAAATGGTGCAAGTGGACTACTCCAGCTTACGCGGGATCATTCTAGTTAAGGACATCCAGATTGAAAATCCCTCAATCAAAGGCTATGCTTCAAGATTTTGAGCGTTGAAAAGCATAGATCGATGCTAAGAATGCCAACAATTTGCAGCAAAAGACGGCAATGGAAGTGGTGCGGCAAAGAAGACTCGTGATGGAAATTTTTGTTTTGCCATCTATACTATATATAATTGAGCTTAAAATTTTCAATGAAGGAGAGGGCATCCAATTGTAACTCTCCTTCGTTTCATTTCAAGAACTTAAGCTTAAAAGTGAAGGGTAAGCTAGAAATCATTTGGTTTTGAAATGTAAAAGTAAAGAGTAAGTAGCAAGTACATTGATGGTAAGAAAAGAAAGGAATTAGTTTTGACCCCTAAGCTCTGTCAAAAAGTCACAATACTCAGTACTATATAGATTTATTTATATTATTTAAACTCTTTAGCAAGGCCATTGAGTTTCGCTCCAACCTTCAATTTTGAACGGTGATTACTTTTGTTTTTGTAAAGGGTGACTCTACTTCGCACCTTAAAAAATAACGAGCAACAAATTGTGCCATACGTCGATAAGTTGGTCTGCCTTGAATATGTATACGTGTGTGCATGCGCGCACACATGAGTGTGTGTGTGTGTGTGTGTGTCACCTGATAATTCTTGAACTCAACACACACACACACACACACACACACACACACATAGATAGAGAGAAGGGGGTGGGGGAGAGGGACAATTTTTCCATGATTAGGAGGACTATGTTGGAGCTTGGCATGACCAACTAGAAGGAGATTTGTCCTTGGTCAATCCACAAGAATGTGGACCGTAACTACACTTCATTAGTTGTTCGATCTTACACTCAAAAAGGTAGACATAGTGTTGATCCAAAGGATAGATTTGTGCTTGGTTGATGTGAATGTGGAGAGCACTTAGACCTTGTGTGTTGTCATACATTATCATCTAGAAAGTAGTTATAGTGGTGGTTGATGCACAAGTGTATTAAAGAGCTATAAAAGCTCACATGAGAATCATAGGCATTTGCCCACATTTTCCCTCCGTGTGAAGGGAAGAGAACAATGGTTGCTTCAATTGACACATATGTAGCCGGAGCAACGCACGGGTCACATACTAGTGTAAAATAATTGTGCCCCAGTAGATGAAGATTGAGACGCTCCAAAAATAGGACGCGCTCTCATAGGATTTGAGCCGATGTCTCAACCAATCCACATCAAGCACGTCAACCGCTCTATCCAACTACTAACGGTGCTTTGTATGAATTCTCCCTCTCTTTTGTACTTAAAAATTGTCCTTCTCCTCGGGCCTGTCCTTTTGTCGGAGCCTTTACCCTATTTGTCAACATGCGAGTTGCCATCGCCGTTGTGTACTACTTCTGGACGTCGTGGGACAAGAGCACAAAACTTTTACCTTTATGGATCAAAAAGCCTTGTTGTGATTAATGCACGCTTTGCAAATTGTCACTTCTTTCCCAAGCAAGAGGCCCTGCTACCTACCGGCTACAACATTCCACTCTCACAAATTTGCACCATCGATCACGATCCAGGCTTGATGTTTTCAGTGTCGTTAATATGAGAGGTTTACCCTAAACTATAGTTTTCCTTTATTTCTTTGATATGTAGGGTAAAGTGGCCAAGTTAAGGCCACCTAAGCCACGTCAGGGATTGCCTTGCACCGTTTAAGTGTAGAGGAGCGCAAAACGAAGCTGAAGGTGAGATCTATACATATGAAAAATATGAACGTGATCGGGAGTGGAGAGACGAGGTAAGGCGCTGCAAAGATTTGTAGTGTAACAAAATTTGGGGTCTGAAGCGAGACACCCTGACGGGATTATGCCATTTTACCAACAAGGATTGATCTTGAGATCTCACGGTGGAGGTTGAGAAGCTGCCCACTCTTATGACTCTACAACAGGCTTCGAGTCCTTAAATTGGTGCAAGGTGATTTTAAAACTGGGGGAAGTGGGTGGAGGGGGTCCCTTAACACGACGTGAATTTTCATTGGCCCCTTTATTCTATATGGTTTGAATTTGCATTGTACCTCACGTCATAGCTTCTTTTCAAGGCTTCGTAGCATCTCCAAGACTTGAATATTTTCCCCAAAACTATTTGGAGTCAGCTAAACAAGTTTGTTTAATATTGGACCCAATCGTAACTCTTTGGGAGATCCGTTGGGCCTGATAGGCTTTGGAGCATAAAGAAGAGTTGTAATCAATGCTTTGCACTATTTTTTTATTTTTTTTGGGCCAAACTCACAATCCTAATGGCTTCAAAAAAGTTAAAAGATATTCTTAATTTAAATATTCCCTCAACAACAACAAAAACAATGCACTAGTCTATAGCATGCAACAACGAGCGCAATGACGAAGCATATAGATTTGCAATTGTATTGGTTGGACGTGAGAAGGGCCGATACAACATTGAGAGAGAGAGAGAGAGAGAGAGAGAGAGAGAGAGAGAGAGAGAGGACACTTTAAAGAGAAGAAAACGCTAAAGAGAAAATGACAGAGAAGAGAAACACAAATGGACCAATGGGAAGTCGACCACCTCTTTATATGGACATAAAAGTCTTTTGACTTTCCCCCTTCGTATGTCTTTTGACTTTCCACCCTCATGTGTCTTTTCATTTTCTAAACTCACCCTTCACTTGGGCACTTAAGATGTTTCAAAATATTTTTATTTTTTTTTGAGATTGGGGAGACCTAATCGTGAGTGGATATATTATAAATAAGGAAACTCTTGTGTTATGTCTTCTACGCATTGCCTTGGTGGCCAAGGGGCATATGGTGGCAGGGCTAACTCCTTGGTGGCAATCCTGAGTCAGCTTAAGTTCCTTTTGTTGCTATGATTTTAGGGTGGCACTCTTTATCAACCAATGTATATGGTATATCTAGATGTACATGGTGTGAATGTTGGTAGATGCCATGGCTCAAGTGGAGCATGGCTTCCTATGTAACATTTTTTGGTTTTAATTTTTTTATCACTCACAATTTGTGAGTTTGAAAAAAATAAATTGCAAGCTTTCCCTTGGAAAGAGGGTCGAAGCAATGTAGATAACCTAAATCAGAGTCATCAAACGATGCAAGCGGCTTGGAACCATATATCATAGATGTTCATCTACGCTTTAAGCGATGTGCATCTTGAGTGTTGTGTCTGCCTTCGTTCACTTTTCTTGACTCACCAAGAGAGAACCATTGTCACTCTCAAGCTCTTCACATCATTAGACATGTTTAAGGAGGAGAGACAATTGGCAACAATGGAATTAGTGATTGTGAAATCCCAAACCCACTAAGACGAAGATTGGGATGGAGTCCTTGACAGGTCTCTAGGCCTATTGAAAGTCAGAGTCTCTAAACAAGAAAAATCCAAGGAATAGACCTTTACCATTAACAATGGCTTGGGTCTATAGCCCTAGAAGAAGACCTAGTTCTGTCTCACACAACGAAAATGGGACAATATTTAAAAATCTAAGACTATTTCAGTCCTATAACTTTAACAATTTGGGCTAAAATATTCTCAACCAACGCTTTTTTCCCCCTAACAAATGTGAGGACACAACCACTGGTGAACTCCTCTTCCAATTGGAGAAGTTTATTAAATGCTTGTAGTGCACGAAAATGGATAGTTACCTGACTAATCAGGTCCACCCATCCATGATTGACAACCTTAGTCAATCCCACTTACCACCCCACACTCACACATGTTCCTTTTATTTCTTAATTACTATCACATGTGTATTAACACTTAAAATAATGGATTCCTTTTTTAGTTTTTCATCATAGTTATTCATTAAGACAAGTCATTGAAATCAGCATTGAAAACAATCTTTTAGAAAACAAGCATCTTTAGACTTAAGACAAGGTGCGGTCACTTATAATATGTTTTGAAAAATCTTGACATGTACTCCACTTGTCTCAAGCACACCTATACATGGGTGAACAAACAACACCCTTCCTCATTTATAAAGAGCGTGGAAACCCATCACCCAAATGTTCGTGGCGTCCATACGCTAGTACCCGTTGTCCATACAACCGGGCGGTTCCCTTAGGATAAAAATGGTATCCTAAGTAGTATCCATAAACATACACATGTAGGAGGTACAAACTCCACGTACATGGGAAAAACTAACTCATTAGTGGCTGACTAGCCATCATTACTCATCATCTAAAGTGAAATTATTCCAAGGAATTAGAGGTGTCTTGAGACAAGCTGTCTTAAAGATGACCAATCATTCTTTCTTAAGCAACCAGCCTTATCCCAAACATTTCCTTCCTATTTACAAACAAGTGCTCGAGGGTTTCTTGGAAGAAATCTTCCGTTTTGGTCAATTTTAGTTTTCGTAATTCCTTATTCCCTCGTTACGTATGCAATGTGAATAATCAAAGAAAACTCAAATTAACTAAACTTAATTATAACGAAGACCCACCTAGGACTGATCTGGCATATGTTGTAGCACCAGGGCTTGTACACTCTCATCATCCATTTTCTCAACTTTATATCACTGGTTTACACTTACTGTAATTTTTCTAGAAACTTTTCACCGCACATTCTATTTGTTTTAATTAATCTTTACCTAAAAATAGGACTTTTGGTCAATTATAATTTCCTAAACTAACTAATTAACTATGATATAATTATCACAATTAGGTAATGTTATTAAGTTTATCTTTGGTAATTATCTTTTTATTTTTTAACTTAATTTACTAATTTTTTCTTTAATTTTTAGTTGGAATTAGTTTAATTTGACTTATATAAGTAGCTATATTAATTTTCTAACCTTAAGATAACTATCACGACTTCTTTATCATGTAAAATAACTCTAATCAATAGCACCTAATTATTTAACATGATTTACTATTTTTTTCCTTTAATTTTCAGCTAGAATTAGTCTAATTTGACTTAGATAAATATCTATATTAATTTTCTAACCTTTAGATGATTATCACGGCTTATTTATCATGTGAAATGACTTTGATAAATAGCACTCAATGATCTAACATGATTTACTAATTTCTCCCTTTGATTCTCAACTAGAATTATTCTAATTTGACTTAAATAAATAGATATATCATTTTCTAACCTTAAGATAACTATCACGGATTTTTATCATGTAAGCTAACTCTAATAAATAGCACATAATTATATAGCATGATTTACTAATTTCCTCCTTTAATTTTCAGCTAGAATTAGTCTAACTTGACTTAGATAAATAGCGATACTAATTTTTTAATCTTAACATAATTATCACGGCTTGTTTATCATGTAAACTAGCTGTGATAAATAGCACCTAATTATCTAACATGATTTACTAATTTTATCCCTTTAATATTAAGCTAAAAACCACTAATTTCAGCTTAAATAAATACTTAGACTAATTATCTATTAATGAGGTAATTATCCCATGTTTCGAGTTATATTTCCTAATTGTGATAATTAACTTAGATTTTTTGAGCTAATTAAGTAGGTTTCTCATTATTTTTTGATAAAAATAACTAATTTTTGCCTAATTAGTTACAGGAACTAATAAAAAATTAAGAGATAATTTCCTATCTTCTTGACATTCTAATCTAACTTTGATAATTATCTCATACTAATCCAAGTTTAATTAGTATAACTACCTTTAGTTTCAGACCAAAAAGATTAATTTCAATCCTAATATGGCTTAATAATTAATTAAATTAATATCCCTAATCTTAATTTAAGTAATTAGCAAAATATTAAAAATTAAGAGAGTAATTTAGATTGTATATAAGTTTAATCTTCTTAATTATTTAAACGAATTAAGAAAATAGAGGTAAATTAGTATAATTGTTTTAATTAAAACAAGATTAGGCTAATTGCCATGAATAATCAGCTAGAGTTTTTGTTCTCTAGTGATTTTTTAGTAGACTTCTCTCTAGATGAGAGAGAAATGGCTAGGACTAAGAACCTGAGTTAGAATGAGAGACCTAGGGCCCTATTAATACTTTTTCTTGGCCTTCTGGACATTCCCTAGCTGGATCAGGCTGTCGCTTGCAGCTCAAGAGGCCCCGAAGCTAAACAAGGCACCATCTACTGCTAGTCCTATCCCTAGCAGGTCCTGCAACCTCCTCCCACAGCCTATGTGACTTTAAAAAATCAACCCTGCTACATTTTTTGTTGTTTTTTACTCATTTCATAAATATCTAGGAAAAATATCTGGGAGCCTTAGTAAAAGTTATGCTTAAATGATTACTACAACCATCATGTCTATGCTTAAATGATTATCGCAACCATCCAATTTTTCTTAAAAAATTAATTTACATCGAACGTTCTGGTGGAACTAGTGGGGTCAGTTTTTGTCTGATTTTAATTATGAAAGATCCTAGCCTGGGGTTTGTTGTGCTTAAATTCCAAAAATATGATTTTTTAATTTCTTTTGAAATAGTGTTTCTACCCGATTGCCCGACCAATGCTTTCTCCTAAAGCTTGAGTTCATTCTTGGCTGTTAGAAAGGTGGAGACCTTACAACTATGATGTCTTGTGTTTGTCTTGCAAGCACACAAAAAGGCCTTCAAAGTTCAGGTGCTTACATGTGTAACCTCTTTTATCTAGAGAGAGGGCCTCACTTTCCTTCCCAAAAAAAATTCCCAACTCTTCCAAGCCTTGCCTATGCTGGGGCATAACTTGGATAAGTGAAGATAGAAATCTTGTTATTTTTACCTGACTGTGAGTCCAAGCTCAAGTGGAAAGATTGACACTGGAGTGTGAACAAGCACTTTTTTAAACCCCAAACTAAGAGTGTGTATCTTGCCCTGATGGATTCATAGGATTAGTTCTCCTTGCTTAATAAGCAGTGGAAAAAAAGTTGGCCAGGGTCAAGATGGGAGACGTTCATGAGGAACATATGGTGCCCTCAATGGCCACTTGGGATGAAGGTCTTCTTATGGAAGGTGTTATGTGTAGCAGTGCCAAGTGGTGTGAAGGTCCTTGCTAGAGGAATTGGTCCAGATAAATGCTCGCAATGTAGAATGGCTTGTGAAGACCTCTCTTACCTATTCAGGGAGTATCCGTCAATCTGTGGTCTTGCATGCAAGATTTGCAAATGGATCCAAAAAACTTGGAAAATAGAGTTCTTCAAGAATGATCTCTTCTTTGGAGGGAAGACATTCAAAAGTTAGACACTTCTCATTGCTACACAAACCGTGAGGTTTTTCTACTTCAAACACATTTGGAAGAAAAGGAACTCTAGAAGTAGCAAAGTTAATAGATAGAATCCAAGAAAGCAAGGTAACGATCATCAGCATTGGAAAGCAAAGAAACTTAAAGGAGTGGAACAGGACCCTAGGCGCCATACTAACGGGCGTGCAAGGTGAAAGTATGGGCTCATATGTAGTCGTGGGATGGCTCCCCCTTTAGCCAATGTATCTATGATTTGGTGAAGTGGTCATGGCTAGTGATCGGCATGACATGAATTTGTAATTTTTTGGGTCTCTTAATATAATCCACTCACCATTGTGAGCTTTGAAAAAAAAAAGCTTCTTCTTTATTTTTGCACTTTGCAAAGTGCACTTGGCGTACATATTAACGAATGTGCCTCACTAAACCACTAGTGAGAACTTAAGGTTTCCAAGAGAACACCTTTATAAGTTTAGAAACAGGCATGCAAGCTAGCAGTCTACACGAGGATTTGCAAAACAGTCAGAGGAGTGGCCAAAGAGATGCTGATTGAGGACAACCATCAGTCGATGGGTACACATCAATACATTGACCCCATACCATACAAGGAAGAACATACACAAAAGCGCTTTGACTTTTCATGCAATGTGAAACAGGTTGTCTCTCTTCTAGAATATGGCTCTTGGTATGTAAGTCACATTGGCGTGGCCCACTAGATGCACATGCACATCACTAGGGCTAATGTATTATACTTTCTCTATTTCATGTTTATTAGGCAGAATCTTCATGCGATACCAAAGATTAAACCTTTACCCCCCCCCCCCCCCCCCCCCACACACACACACACACACACACGCTCCTCATCTCCATGCTGCCACCAAAGGCAGCATGTGAGAGATGTGCATGCTAGCAAGGCGCACACAGGTCAAGTCCAAAAGATGTTGGAGAGCGAGTGAGAGATATGCGAATCTCTCCATCTTGCACACACACACACACACAAACACAGAGAGAGAGAGAGAGAGAGAGAGAGAGAGAGAGAGAGAGACTCTATGCCTCCTTCCTTGCGCCTACATTTTCATCAAACATTTCTTTAGATTCTTGAACTCGTATGAGAGGGTTTGTCCATTTGAGCGGAGTAAGACATTCTTGTCTATATAATTCTTGAAAAGGAGACATCCCAATTAAGAATTGTAATAAGGAATTATACGTAAAGTCAACCAAATACAAATATCTAGTCCATTTACTTTGCTTTTGCATACAACAAGCTCTTAACATTTCTTCAATGATTTGATTTGTTCTTTCTGTCTGCCTATCAGTTTGAGGGTGATATGCAGTTCTAAAGGCCAACTAGGTTCCTGTAGCTGAGAATAAGGCTTTCCAGAAATTTAAGGTGAATTTCGCATCACGATCGGCGAGGTAAACCGTGATACATGAAAACACCTTTCATGAAGACTTGCGATATATCCTTAGCCGTAAACGTTGTCTTGATTTGAAATAAATGGATCATTTTTGTAAGCATTTCAATAACCACAAAAACAGAGTCATATCCCAGAGATGTAGGAAGTTCGGTAATAGAATCCATGGATATGCATTCCCATTTCATTTGTGGAGCATCAATAGGTTGAAGCTTACTGGGGTATCGAACTCGTTCAACTTTAATACTTTGACATGTTAATCATCTTGTAACATAGTTCAACATGTCACGCTTTAGTCCTGGCCAAAAGAAACTATTCCTTACAGTAGAGTAGGTCTTAATGTATCCTAGGTGTCCTGCTATATATCATGATCTTCTTGTAATATTTGAAGTTTGATTCCACCCTGATTTGGAATACAAAGACGGTTACGGAAGTAAAATTCATCACCTTCATTGTGGAAGCCTTTGATTTGTCTCGCTTGCTTCTCCGTGTGACTATTAAAATTATCAAGTACTAGATTTTTATGTAATATGGGTCTTGAGTCATACCTTCTCGAATAAGGCCAATTAAAGAAGTAGTGGAGGTTGTGACAGCCGCTATAGTACTCTTTTTGCTTAAAGCATCGGCCACAAGATTTTCCTTCCCAAGTTTATATTCAATTCCAAAATCATATTTTCATAACAACTCCATTCATCTTCATTGTCCCAAGCTCTATTGCATGATCAACATCACGCTTGGGTGATAATTGTGAAAGTTCTTCGAAAAATACATCATCAAATGTTGTTACCCATTCGAGTTCAAGTGAATCTTTTTCCTTCTCCTTAGGGTTAAGCTTTACGACATTAATCCTTTCATTTTTCCTATGAATTCTCATAAGTTTGGTAAAGTTCACTAGTCTGAGCTTCGGCTTTCCCCGTTTCCCAGTAAATGTAGCCCTAGATTTTTGGTCATTTTCAAAAGTCAATGAAGTTACAATGTATGTGAGCATCATTGGATTTAAGCCAATCCATTCCTAGGATCCATCGTAGATTCCTATGGGTAAGACTCTGAGTTTGCAGAAGTATTGTGACCATCCAAAATCAAGTTAGCCAATGAACTAGAAGATCTAACCTTCCTAACCTTAGCTAACTTCACTGTAAGGTATGTATCAGGGTGTTCAGACAAAATGAGGTTTCTGATGCACTTAGGAGATATGAAAGAATGTGTACTCCTTGAGTCAATCAATAAGGTAAAATGGTTACCTTGATACTCCACTAGGGTCTGAATTATTGAAAATTGTTCATTCATTCCCTGATGTTCAATTGCGGCATGAACATACGCATTTGCTTGATTCCCTTCATCTCTAGCCCCTTGAACTCTATTAACTTGAGGTATTTGACTTCCTCCTTCTCCTGGACGAGGTTGATGGTTAACATTTTCATTGTTTCTATTATTGACAGGTGGTCCATTTTGAACAAAACGTGGATTGCCTGGTCTAAAATTCCCTTGGTTTTGAGGTTGTCCTTGGGTTTTGGTTAAAGTTTTTTTTATTGAAGCTCCTGTAAATTAACGATTTTCTGGGTCTAAAATTTTCAAAATTCCGATTCGGGTTGAAGTTCCTACGATCATAATTGTCCACCAATCCTGCGAAGCTCTACATCTTTGCCTTCCCCGCTAAAATTTCCATGTTGAGACATAACATCGATATCTCTATCAATGATGGTGTGTTGAGGAACAATAGGTGCATTTGTGTTAGCAGCAGCTCCATTTCCTCTAGGAGGCATGGTAACTTATTGCACCATATCAACCAAGGTCACACTTAGTACAATATTCTAACCCACTTGAAGTCATTTAAGTCAAATAGACTAGACATTTGAAGATAAGATGAGAGAGAAATAAGAGAAAGAATAATGAATAAATTAATCCAATTTCTATATCACAAAATTTTGGGTTTTCAAAAAGTCTACAAAGTACCTTGAAACTTTTTAATAATTTATAATGGCTATGACATAATGCACTCGGTAATATCCATTATGACATCCTTCCACCATTGGAGTATAGATATCCCATTCCTTGAATATGCCAGACGGTGATCCCAATAATCCTTTTTTATCTTTGGCAGAAACATTTCTTGGTTGGAGTGTGAGTGATACCATTGTTGAGTAAGGGATTTTTTTGTTACAGGTACCCCCATTTTGGCATGAACAATTGCCTTCTCATACTCACAGTAGTCATCAAAGTAAGCAGATTATTTTGAAAATATATCCGGTGTATCCCACCCAATTGATCTGTGTATATTTGCACAATCTGCAAGGCACTGGGGTCTCTTGTCGGCATTGTATACAACTTTTACATGGCAACGATTGTGGATTTGTGACTTTCCAAATAAGTCACAGAACAACTTCCAAGGCACCGAGCTAAAGGAATGTTGGTCGTTGTTTTTGCATTGACGTCCCCATACATTGGAGATAACAATGTCAAAGCATCCCGTAACCATTAGTAAGGGAAGTACGTTTCTAGCCATCCATGTTTCTTTTGTTGGTCTCAAGGAAAGTGCATAAGCATTTATGTACAATGTTTGATAGTGAAAAAAATCTCCCACTTGGAATGTATCCACTAGATACTCCCAATAGGTGAGGGTTTATGCTCAGGTGGCTTAAACTCGGGGTTCCCGGCAGCGTAATGATACCAAGCTCGAAATGTTATAGGTACAATACACTCCGTGGACATCAACCTTTTCTTCTCTTGCCCATTATGCGTGGTAGTGACAAGCCTTTGCACTTTCAATCCATTTTGGAAATGTTCCTCTACCATGAGGCGAGAGAGTATATTCGTCCATATCCCTCGAGGTAAGATGTCAGTTATCTACACACACATCCCACCACTCAAGCTAGTTGGAATGATATAACCAAGATTCAAACTCAAATATTATATCCTCAAAACAACATGTGTTATATCAAAATCTAATTTTTTTAACCGTAGAAGACCAAAAAGATACATAGTGTTTCTAGGGAGATACATAAATACGAAAGGGTCCTATGAACCAATTCTTGGTTTCTACAATTGAGGTTCTACCCTTATACTTGTTCACATTTCGAGTGTAAAATTTTAGAACTTCACCTTGTGCACTAAAATTCATGTCTTCCTTCTCATACCATTCCTATCCTCTTGATACATCCATGGGTGGTAATCCATTAAAGCATTTTACATGAGCATGTCGTTTATTTGCATCATCTCTGTAGAAATATCTACTAGAGTTCACTGCCATTGGTTGTTCTTGGGTAGTCACTAATGCACCTGGGCTTCTCGTAGTCATCAAAGGTAACGGTGACATTGTGAGGATTGCATTTGAGAATAGGCCCATAGAATCTATTGAACCAATCCTGGGGTACATAATAGAATTGGTTGCCACCATTTGACTGATTCCATACTCTGATTATGACCTTTTCACAAAAGCCATATCTTTGGTTTAGCATGAGAGCCTTATTACTAAGTATGAGCTCTCGGCTCGGAATGCCCAAAAGACAACATAGGTTAAGGTAAAGAACATATCCTTGTACTTTAGTGTCGCCTTCTTGAATATTTTCCTTGACCCAAAGCTCTGGATTGGTCATAAACCTACCAGGTACTTGTGTTTGATGTTCAGGTTCAACATATAACTCTCATGCTACGTAAGTGTTCGGTACAAGGTAGTCTCTAGGTCCCTTTAAAATTCGAACCACTTCAATCCCCAATGGAAACTGAATCCAACCGCATAATTTAAAAATACCCTTTGCACAAAATCACTTGGGAGTTCATCTAGACAATTAAGAAGATCCATCTAAAAACAAGACAAGGAGAGAGAAACTTAGTACACATATGAACCAAAACTGAGTCTATGTTTCTTTTATTCATCAAAATTTGATTTTTATGACTACAATACAATATTATGAGTGTCTCGGGGCTAAATGTTTAAATATTCTTTTGATGCTCATAACATGGTATTTTCTCAAACCTCTCACGTGACAACGTGTTCTGTAGTTATCTTCTAGTTTTCTTTTCCTATGATAGCTACAAGATCTTCAAACTACTTAGCAGCTTTGACAATCCTTAACGTTTGGGAGCGCATTGACAAGTAGTAAAACATGTCTTCTAGGACTAACCATATTCTGAGTTGAAGTGGCAAACCAATCTCTTGGATTGTCGTCAATGTAGATAAAGAATTGACATAGGGGTTCTTGGTGACGGGTATGGTAACTACGGTCAACATTCTCCCAACAAGTTGTGCTTCCTGGCATGCCAAAGAATTTGGTCTCGATTTCTAAGTGAAAGAGTTCCCTTGCGTCTCTCGACAACCATGTCTCCATATTGTTGAACACTATGGCCAAAACCTCATTCCCCTGGCTAAAGCATTCATACATCACTCTGGGAGCCATTTGTTACTACAAAAAAAACATTCAAAGACATTACAACGCCGTTGTTGAACACTTCAACCACTTTACCATAAACAAAACACTTCCATTTAAGCCTGGCAAGTCAAATAAGTACCACCAACCCATGTCACTTATGAATGCATCATGAATACAATATCTTTTTCCAAACAGTATGCATGAATGTGTGTTTGATTCATAACTAACCTGACTAGTATCAGGCTTTAGGCTATCCCTATAACCTTAAGCATAGGCTCTGATACCATGTGAGAGATACCCCTTCCCGGGGGGGATGTCAAACCATATACCCTCATGTAATTTTATGGGCATCTAATAATTGAAATCAACTCACTAAAACAAACCATAGATCATACATAAACAACTCCGTCAACTCACGACGTCATATGGCACTCCCTCTATGTAGCACCCCTACACGTGTAAATAAAACGATTAATAACTCGCATTCCCGAGATGATAAAGGAGATTTAAATACATTTATCGTCAAGTTTCATCAAAATTTTCGATTGGTTAAGTGGGTTTGCCCATCTGGTGAATCTATACAGTGGTTCTCCAAGGAGCCACGGTTCAAAAAAATTGGGCAACAAGTTGTTTTTTGACCATATCTCTTAGCTCGTGCGTGATTTTCACATGACACCAAGAAGAGAAAATGTTCTAAATGATTTGGTCCACCTCTATTATAAAGGGTTTCGGTTGGTTCATAATAGTTTGTGAGTTATAGCCAAAATAGTGTTCCTACCGCTTCTGTGACGTGAAAAAAAAAAGCTCTTTTTATGCACACATATGATCATAAACACATCATGTGCATAAATCAGCGTGTTGAACAAGATGAAATTATCATGGGGCAACTTCATACGTTGATACAGCCAAATTCTGGCGACCATAGGAGATGGCATGGGCAGGTATGTGCGAAGCATGGCAAAAGGCCGGAGCAGCTAGGAAGATCGTGGACTGACAGGTAGCAGCGAAGATGTATGGATAATGCGGTTTATAGGCCAAGGAAGGATCCAAGAGGATCTAAGTTAAGGAGCAGATGAAGGAGATGCAAGGTGCAGTCTTTGGGTCCAAGAATGTAGAGCTTGAAGTGCTGAAGGAGCACGTCAAAATGACTCATCAAACCGAGCTAAAGAGCCCAAGATATTGAAGGTTGAAGGTATAGTATGTTGCAAATCCTTGCCGGACATGGCAGCTGGGGATAGCTGGCTCAAGTGGATGTTAGGGTATAGGTGCGTAGTGATTGATTTATGGAGCATACACGTTATTTCAGATTGCAAATTGAATCCACGGTTTGTAAGGTGTGTCCATTTGAAGTTTTTTCGCGGGCTAGGTTGGTGCCCACCTGACCACATGGGAAGTCATGCCATCAAAATTTTTTGGACCATGACAAATCTTGAGGAGGTGTTGTGCAATGTATGGAGCTAGCAGGATTTGATTGCACGTCAAACAGAGCCCAGAGAAAAACGTTACAGCAGTTGGAAAGATAGAGTGTATTTGTTCTAGACTGATTGCAATAGATGACTTTCTTGGTTTTTGCAGCCTCGATTCGAAGGCTTGGGGAATCTTGAAGTGCGATGAGCATGGGGAGGTTTGAAGTCAAGAGCAGGCTTCGTTGATTGAGCTTTGCAACAGGAGCATCGGATGCTCGGGTAAGAAGTTGCAGGAGGTTGAAGGTGTCAGAAGAATAAGATTTTGTTTAAAGGGAGAAAAAAAGTTAAGTGGGGAGTTTTCAAATGGCTCAATGGGAAATCAATGAATGGCTGCCACGTGGCCGAAAAAAAACCACATGTGATGGATGGCAGACTTGCGAGTATTTCAGCAGGGTCGTATGCCCTTTGTAGAGCATGGAGTAGAGTGGTAGCTCCCCTTGAGCGTGGATATGGTGGCCCGTAAGGGCGCTGTGTGTGGTGTTGCACACCCGAGTGGCATCGTCGGGGTTGTTTTGGCTGGCGGCTCTGAGTTAGCACTGGTGGTGCAAATTGTGATGGCCGACGGTGTTGCAACAAGGTGGCAGCTTGGGATGGTGTAGTTCACACGTGTTGGCATCCCAAATTTTTGAAGGGAAAGGGTGCCCCCCCCCCCCAATAGCAATGTCGCTATTGCTTAACAAGGGGAGGGTCCCGCGGCAGATAGTAGGAGTGTGAGAGAGAGAGAGAGTTCTAAGGTGTCAAAGAGAAAAGGGCTATGCAAAGGGAGTGCTAAGAGAGGTAGAGAGAGGTTGTGTGATTGTGGAAGCCTATGAATTGATCATCATGTAACTCAGCTTGCTCTGTTCCCTGCTCTTCTTGCACATGGGCTACTACCATATCAACAAACACATAAGAGGGTAGCTTTACCTTTACCAGCTCAAGTTCATCAAACTTCATCTCTTTGTCATAGGATGTGGACTCATCCGCTCTATTCTCCTCACTTGTTTCCCAACAACTCGAGCTTGTACCTTCATCATCACCGGCATCATATACCAACTCAGTATCAGTGTCTTCATCCGCTTCTTGCTCCACAAAAGCTTGACCATCTGGCATGACTTTGCACTTTTTCTCCATCAGCTTCTAAACCCTCAGTATCTGCAACCCGATTGCATTCTGCTACCTTTTCATGCAACCTTTCCACAAGAATAGGATTTACCTCTTCAAATTGCACTAGAACCTCAACATCTGCTACCACTTTTGCACCTCGGTTCACCTCAATATGGAGCTTCTCCTCGTTGACAAACTCGTCCACCCTCGGCACATGCACATCACAAACTGGAAATTTCCAAGGAACATGGGCCAACCATAAGTCTTACCTCAACAGGCTCTGCACTTCGGACCCTTGGAATCACGGACCAAAGAACATTTTGCTACCTCCACATCAGGCACGTAATCTATCGGCTTTAACATGCCCAGCTCCAACGCTCTAGCTTCTGCTTCACCTTTCTGCTCTTTATCTTTGCTAGATAGACCATGTCTTCATAGGTATCCGCACCGTCCTCGACTTTTTCTCTGATCCTCGGATGCAAGTACTCTAGCAGCTTTGGTAGCTTCAAATATTGATTGCTTTTGACCCCAGTAGCAACCTTTAACAACTTCCAACAGGCTTCAAACTGCTCAAAGAAAATGGAGAAGTCCTTACTTACATCTTGGCATACCGCCTTCAGAATTGCACCATCTTCGTCTGCCGTAATCACCTCTCAAAATCTCTCCAAAAACTGACTTTGTAATATTTTCCATGATTCTTGATCACTGCTCTTTAAACCAACGAACCAAATCTTGGCTCGTACTCGCATTAATAGCTGCACCGTTTGCATCCTTTTTGCATCCATCAACATACTCATCGACAGCAGCCATAACTCAAAATCGGCTAACCAATCCTTAGGATCTTCAATGCCCATAAATATGGGGCCAAAACCTGGCTCCACCATCTCTGCTAGCTTCAAATTTGACCATCAAACACCTCGATCCTCAGCCAACCGCTTTGTCGGCTAAAAAACACCACTTTCAACCTCATATTGGAGCATCAGATAGCTCCTCAGTGAGGGCACTAGAATATGGAGAGGGGGAGAGGGAAACACACCGAGCACACAACACAATGCCTCACTATAGCCCAGGGTATACACAACACCCCAATCCACTAGAGCTCACCTTCAAAACTCGACACTACCCGCAAGCAAAACACCACTTGCACACAACGATACGCACCCCCGCCTTGCAATGCACCAGACAGACCCAATCAGTGGCGATGGAATGTGCCATGGTGGTGTAGCAGGCAGAGAATCTTGCTAGGGAGATAGAGCAGCCGTGTCTATGGAGGAAAATGAAGATGATGCAAAAGAGAACGAGTTTCTCTCTTCCTTGGAAGAGCATGATACAGCGGTAGAAGAGGTGATTGAAGCTAAAGAGCAAGAGGTGTTGATCGACCTTGAAGGGCTGATTGATGAGGAGGGGCTTGATGATGCTGGAATTGAGTGTGTGACCAAAGAAGAGGCTGTGATGCCAAAGACGGTGGAGATTTCGACGCATTTGACATGTATAGTAGTGGAGAAAGGAGAATCCCAGATAGTGGTTTTTCTTCCATCGAAGGTATGTAAGCTATGGTTGATGAAAATGGTGGTAGATATAGCTATGTAGTGGATGGTTCAACGGGTGCAGGGGTCTATGATTGAGGCCTTCACTTTATTTGGTTGGGAGGGAGGGTCAAACACGGAGCTTGGTGACAGGTACATGTTTTTTGATGGTATGTTTGGTGCTACTTGGTGTGGAGTAGAAATTGTGCACAGGGATGCAGGGAGGGTTGAAACCAGGCTATGGGAGGCCTACATACATGATGGGCTATGTGCTAGGGTACGACACTATGGTGAGCAGTTACAGATGGGTGGAAGATATCAAAGGCAGGTGTTTGATCCAGGCGAAAGCTATGTGATGCAGGGGGTGGGGCAACCCACTTGAAGGTTTGGTAGGTAGGATGCAATAAGACTGTGTAAATATGGTTTTGGTTTTTTCATACTATGTTGAAGGTTTTGCAGTTAGAAATAGAATAAAGCTCTTTTTTGGTTGAGCATAAATGCTCAACTAGGGGGTGGGCAATAATGATACAACCAAAGTGTGTTGACCATAGGATATGGCATGGGCAGGTATGTGCAGGCTAGAAAAAGCATGGCAAAAGGCTGGAGCAGCTAGGAAGATCGTGAACTGACAGGTAGCAACGGAGATGTATGGCTGATGCGGTGTATAGGCCAAGGAAGTCTCAAAGAGGATCTAACTTAAGGAGTAGGTGAAGGAGATGCAAGGTGCAGTCTTTGGGTCCAAGAATGTAGATCTTGAGGTTCTGAAGAAGCAGCTCAAAACATCTCATCGAACAGAGCTACAGAGCCCAAGATATTGAAGGTTGAAGGTACAGTGTGTTGCAGATTCTTGCAGGACAGTGCAACTGGAGGATGTTAGGGTATAGGCATGTAGTGCTTGATTTATGGAGCATACCCATCTTTTCAGATTGCAGATTGAAGCCATGGTTTGTACGGTCTAACCATTTGAAGTTTTTCAAGGGCTAGGTTGGTGCCCACCTGACCACATGGGAAGTTGTGCCATCGGGCATTTTTTGGACTACGACAAAGCTCGAAGAGATGTTGTGCAATGTATGGAACTAGCAAGAGTTGACTGCACATTAAACGAGCCCGAAGTAGAAAGTTACAGCGGTTGGAAAGATTGGGTGTATTTGTTTGGGATTGATTGCAGCAGATCGGGTGTATTTGTTTGGGATTGATTGCAGCAGATGACTTTCTCGGTTTTTGCGGCCTTGATTTGAAGGCTTGGGGAATCTCAAAGTGTGACGAGCACGGGGAGGTTTGAACTCAAGAGCCGGCTTCATCGGTCGAGCTTTGCAACAGGAGCACCGGATGCCTTGGTGGGAAGTTGCAGGAGGTTGAAGGTGTCAGAAGAATAAGATTTTGTTTAAAGGGAGAAAAAAAGTTAAGTGGGGAGTTTTCAAAGGGCTCAATGGGCAATTGATGAACGACTGCCATGTGGCCGGGAAAAAACCCACATGCGATGAAGGATGGCAAACTCGTGGGGTATTTCAGCAGGGCCGTAAGTCCTTTGTAGAGCATGGAGTAGAGTGGGAGCTCCCCTTGAGCATGGATATGGCGGCCCGTAGGGGCGCTGTGTGTGGTGGTGCGCGCCTGAGTTGCGACGGCAGGGTTGTTTTGGCCTGCGGCTCTGAGCGAGCGCTGGTGGCACGAATTGTGATGGCCGACGGCAGTGCAATGACGATGTGGCATCCTGGGATGGGGTAGTTCACACGCGTGGACATCCCAAATTTTTCAAGGGCAAGGGTGCCCCCCCAATAGCAATGTCACTATTTCTCAACAAGGGGAGGGTTCCGCGGCAGATAGTAGGAGTGAGAGAAAGAGCTCTAATGTGTCAAAGGGGGGTGAAGAAAGAGAGAGAAAAGGGCATTCCCAAAAGGCTATGCAAAGGGAGTTGGGTGGCCAAATTGGGGAGAGAGAGAGCCAATGCTGAGCAGTGGATCAGAAGAGAGAGGGAGTTCAAAGGCCGAAGAGGGCAAGTGCGAGAGCGACTGAGTTGAGCGGACAAAGAACCAAGAGGTGTACCATGCAGAGGTTGCCAAAAGGAACTATGCCAAGTGCAAGCAATGCAAAGCTAATTCTAAAAGGAGCTCAAAGAGAACTGCACGAGATGAGAGCTTACCCATTTTTTTATTTTTTTGGGTCTCCTAGACACACCCTATAAAAGGATGTATAGGTTCATTTTTTGGGGATCTTTTGCCATGACGCATTTTTGCCAAGGCTTTTGAGTCATTGTCTTTTTGCTGAGGTTCATGCTGGTAGTGTGTTGGTTGTATATAGTGTTGCATATGCGAGAAGGCCATTCTCTATTGTCTCTGGGAGTCATTCCCCCTTCCCCTTCTCTTCTCTGCTTGTGTGTGTGCGTTTCCGACTGTGTGTCGGCGTTTGTGTCCCCCCGAGGTTTGTCGTGCAAAGAGAGGTAGAGAGAGGCTATGTGATTCTGCAAGGCTATGAATTGAGCGGAGCGGAGTGATTGGGTCTTTCTGGTGCGGGGGTGCATATTGATGTGTGCAAGCGATGGTTTGCTTGCATGTAGTGTCGAGTTTTGAAGGTGAACTCTAGTGGATTGGGGTGTTGTGTATACCTTGGGCTATAGTGAGACATTGTGTTGTGTGTTGGGTCTGTTCTCCTTTTTCGCTCTCCAAGACACTCTGTTAATCCATACATGCACTTGTATACAAAAGAACAATCATCGAGAGGGTGACTACTCAGAAAAAACGACATACAGAGAGAGATGATTATGGCTATGGAGTTTAGAGCTTCTCACCGTGCTTTAGAATCAATTAGGGAATGTCGCAAGGCTTCTTGCTTTTCCGCAAGAGAGTGGTGATAAGAGCTACGTGAAGGTTTTCACCACGAGAGCTTCCGGAGAGCGCATACACCATGAAACGAGAGAGGAGATAGTAAGCAAGTAGAGAGAGAATATCCTTCTTCTTCTTCTTCTTCTTCTTTTCCTTGTATAGAAGAGAGAAGAGCTTATGGAGATGGTGATGGAGACTTTGCACCACTCCATATAATAGATACGTATAGCCTTGTAGTAGTAGACGCAACAGACGGCACTAAAAACTAAGCACTAACTGGCAATTTATAGGCACTGCAGCAGGCCAGAGGGACGCCCAAGCCAAAAAATCTAGTGCTAGTTTTTGGGCTAGGAATAGCTACAGCTTTTTGTACACTTTGCTAAAACCATGCCTTTGCTTTTGGTGGTCAACTTTCCTGCTTACCATTCAATTTTTATAGTAAAATTGGTCGATTGAACAGTATCCGACCAACTAATGGAACCTTCGCTAGACTATGCCGCACCGAGATATCCCGACATAATTATGACTTTCCTTACTGCCACAATGTATTTATGGTACCGCGTTTTATAAAAATAATTCTCGTAAAAATCCTGTTTGGTCTCGCTTTTGCTCCGGGTGATCATTTTTAAATTCGATGGAGACTAAAATTAATATCTTTATGTTTAGATCATTTTAAAAAGCTCATTGATTTTCAAAAACGCCGAAAAGCACGAAAAGCTAAAAATAGAGAAAACTGCAAAAAAAAAGCAAAGTTTTCTAAAATTGAACCACGGGTTCCCCTCGTCCACACTGGAATAAAAAAGCAAACAGCACTAAAAATCATGAAAAGCTAAAAATAGTGTGAAAAACACTCAAAAAGCAGATTTTTACAAAAATGAACTATAGCTTCCCCGAAACACGTAGATTAAGGATTCGACCCTGCTTTTTGCAAAAAAAGCACCTAAAAGCAAAAAATAGTAAATTTTTCCAAAACTGCACCAAACGTCCGTCTAACCTACTGGAACATGGAAATGGCCTTGCTTTTTACTTTAGAACCTTCCAATACTGTTAATCAAGCATCTTAAAATTTGATAAGAAAAATATTGAAAGCTATTTTTCTTATTTTTAAAAGAGACCAAAAATTGAGGATCTTACACTCTCTATGTATTCACCCATCTTTCCCAATGCCTCACGTTGACCCTACTCTCTCTCTCTCTCTCTCTCTCTCTCTCTCTCTCTCTCTCTCTCTCTCTCTCTCTCTCTCTCTCTCTCTCCGTTCACCAAAATTTGTCGGCTTCATAACCTTCTCAGGCCCGAAAGCCTTGGCATCGCTCGCTCTCTTTCTTCCTTCCATAGAAAACAAGAAGTCTGTGCCGACAGACTTACTCTCACCCTCTTGGATAGGCCCCTCCCCCAGAAATTTCTTTCACAGTCAAGGTCCATATTCAATGAGCAAGTGCCGGTGAGATCCCTCCCTTAACCAAGGGTGTGCAAGGGTTGTGCATCAAAGTGGTCTTTGCCTCTCTTTTTGTTTTTAGGATCCCAATCAGTGGATTAGATCAAGGATAGCAATTGAAGTGCAAGGACTACCTTACTCCTAAGCCATCACACATTGGGCAATTGATTTAAGGGAACAAACTCTGCAATATCCGTAGCTAATCAAGCCTCCCACTGACCAAGGAGTGCGATCTAATGCTTGATGGATCATTATCGAATACTAGCGACTATGGATCGCGATCGACATCCCGATTAATTTCAAAAACCCCACATTATGTCAAATCGAGTAGCACTAGGGAATAACCAGGGGCGGTAAGTAGTAACAACTTCTATTGTGCACCCACAAGTCCACCCCAAGTACCCGGTATTTTGAAGAGTCTTTAAATTATGGTGGTTCAATTTTGCAACCATTGTTTAGATGAAATCTTGAGAGATGCTTGTATGTTCTGAGGGGGGAAAGGAAGGGAGTCAACACGTGTAGGGAGGGTCGACACATTCAGGGAGAGAGACAAAAAGAGAAAGAGAGAGAGAGAGAGAGAGAGAGAGAGAGAGAGAGAGAGAGAGAGAGAGAGAGAGAGAGAGAGAGAGAGAGAGAGAGAGAGAGAGAGAGAGAGAGAGAGAGAGAGAGAGAGAGAGCAAGTGTGAGCGGGGATTCCATTAAAGTGATCACAAATACGTGAACACCTTAATAACTTTGAGTGATCATATTTCAAAATACGTGATCACATTTAATATTCACATGAATTTCCCTTGACCTATAAAAATCATACAGTTTGGTAAGCCTGCTTGGATTTTTTCTTGTGAGCCCGGTTTAGGGTTCACATATTTTCCTAGTAAGCATGTCAAGAAAAACACATGTCCCAATGGGGTTTTGGTGGGTTGCCACATCACCACCTACCATCTTTTTTGTGATCACGTTTGGTAAGTGTACCTTGACAACAAAAATTCTACACGGGGTGAATATGCTCAGCCTCGACAAGGTAGATGATGGCTTTGTGATGCAAGTCGACTTCAACCACGAGCTAGCTTTACAGGGCCTAGAGGCATGTTGTTCACAGTCGGTGGCTACTTTATGGGCCGGCGGATGTCTGACAAAGGACTATGGGATTGGGCAACAACTGCAAAAAACATAGAGATTCCATCTGCCACTTCACAACTCTTGGCAAAGGCTTCTATGTGGCTGAGTGTCTATCCGAGAATATAATGTCGGACCTTGTTATTAGAAAAGGTTTCTAGGGAGCTTCATACTTTGCGTATGCCATGCCTTGGACGCCCAAATTTTTCCCAAATAAAGAAATTATGAGTTTTTGTCCAATGTGGGTCACACTTAAGAACCTCCTTCTTTGTCTTTTGAGCCATATGGATTCTATTGCTAAGCTGATGGGCTGAGTGTTGTTTGTTCCCAAAATGCAGCGTATCACACGGGGCTTAGATCTTAAATTATGTAGGGGACATGAGCAAGCCCATACCAACATACTTGGATCTAAACATGGGAGGCTTTGGTGCTTATCTTCAAGAGCTGTCCTTTACCTCTTTTCCCTATGCCTGTTACAAGTGTCGTAGAATTTGTCATTACGCTATCTAAATTATCATGAGTCAGTTACTACTCTCAACCTGGTGGTCAAAATAATTTGGAGACGAGTGTCCAGGGAGACAAGGACTCCTTCAAGATCCAACCTGTTGTATATTTGATAGCGACCTTCTTTGTGGCTAGCTTCTTACAAATTGTACAAGAAAGTAAGGAGATAATTTATGTGATAGATAAAACTTGGATGATTGGATTAGGGAGATAGTTTATGTGATAGGTAAAAGGCAAAACTTGGATGATTGGATTAGGGAGACCCTCGCCATTTGGTCAAGCCTTGCTGTGTAAAGGACTGGCCCTTTGGTAAAAGTACGTTACTTGGTATCTCTGTTGTAACCATCCGCCCCTCAAGGCTTGGATGAGATTGAAGCTGATCCATATATTTCTTGGTGGCATCCTAGTACAATCACTCACAATTGTGAGATTTGCAAAAATAAAAAGTCAACGTCCCTTCAAATGATAACATGTTAGAAAGACTCAAAGATTGACATCTCCCTCACTTAGCAGACTATTGGAACTTGTTTATCAATATATTCTACTAGTACCTAGTCCAAGATAATGGCTGACTCTCAAGGAGAGGAGCATAGGGGACTAAAGAAAACTCAGAAGTAATGAATCATATGGCTCTTATTTATGTCATTTCTTCCCTATCGTCCGCACATAGAGGTTATATTTTTATCCTATTGCAAAAAAATCAAGTATATGAAGGGAAATGAGGAGGCTAATGTAAGTCCCAATCTGGGGGTGCACCTCATTAGGAGAAATGTGAACCCCAAAAGGGCCTTTAGATTAAGGGGCGATTATGCATGGACCAATAGGAAGAGAGTGGTGTCCACAACTACACATACAAAAAAGGTAGGGGGTGGGCTATTCGTCTCCCTCATAATAGCTTTGTCCCCCTAGAGAGAAAGGGAAAGAGGGAGGGGGGGGGGGGGGGGGGGGGGGGGGGGGGGGGGGGGGGGGTCGTAGGGTCAACATCTAAATTTTTTCTCATTAACTACTCCTTTCACTCCAACATATATAAACTATCCGTTTATGTGCATCAAAAAACCCTAAAAATTCAAAAAAAAAATCAAAACCTCACGTTTTAACCTCCAAATCCCCTCCTAACCTATTATATGATCAAAAACCTATATTCCCTCACTAAAACATTCCTTTTAGACCTTCTTCTGCAAGCTCCCCCATCTTCATCTACATAGTTCTCTCCAAGCTCTCTATGGCTGCACCACCTATGGAAGCTCTCCATGGTTCCTTCTAAATGCACCTCTTCTCCCTTGTCCATGGGTGCATCAACCTTGCACTCCATGGCTGCACCACCTATGGAATATCTCCATGGCTCCTTCCAAGCACCTCGTCTCCCCTGTCCATGGGTGCAACAACCTTGCACTCCATGGTTACACCACCTATGGAAGTTCTCCTTGGGTCCTTCCAAACACCATTTCTCCCATCTCAAAGGTTGCAACAACCTTGCACTCCCCTCTCCCATCTTCATCTACATGGATGTCTCCAAGATCTACATGGATGCACCACCTATGAAAGCTCTTAATGGATCCTTCCAAACACCCCTTCTCCCCACTTTGTAGTTGCAACAACCTTGCACTCCTCTCTCCCATCTTTATCTACATGGATCTCTCCAAGCTCACCATGGCTCCACCAACTATGGAAGCTCTCCATGTCTCCTTCCAAGCACCATGTCTCCACTATCCATGGCTTCAACAACCTTGCATTCCCAACTCTCATCTTCATCTACATAGTTATCTCCAAGCTCTCTATGGCTCCACCACCTATGGAAGCTCTCAATGCCTCCTTCCAAGCACCACCTCTCCACTATCCATGGCTACAACAACTCTACACTCCCATATCCTATCTTCATGTATATGGCTCCCTCCAAGCTCTCCATGGCTGCACCACCTATGGAAGCTCTACATGAACATCTTATCTCCCCTCTCCATGGTTGTAGAAACTTTGTATGCCATGCATCTCCCCATGAACATTCCTCTCTATCTATTCAAGCTTGTACCTAATAAATCTCTATCATCCCCTAAAAACACACCACCATGCTCTCCATCCACTCCCTATTGTTGTAATAAAATTTTACTCCATGCTTCCTTCCACTAACTTCTTGATTATACATATTTAGCTCCTCCAAAAAGCTTCATAAAGCCCTCTTTTGGTATAGCCACTGCATTCACCAATTGTAAGTTTGGCTCTTTGTTTCTACATTAGACATTAAAATTGTTGGCATTTATGATATGTTGGTGTATGTGAGTTTTGGACTATGGATATTGTTCTAATCTAGAGTATTTAGTGTTTCTATAGACATATTTCCATCAAGATCTTAGAGTATTCAAGTGTCTTGATAGATACAATGGTGGCTAAAGTTGAGTTAGCTTCATCTCTTTCCATGTTCAAAGAAACCTCAGACTTGTCGGACCACAAAGCAATGCAATCTCAAAGGAGGCCTTCCAAGAAAGTCAAGCCCAAAGCCCAAAATCCAAATGCACATCATTGCTAATATATACACCAAACATTGATGCTCTGGTTGTTGTTGATGAGAGGAGATCCTCCGTGAACCTTTTCTTGAGGAGAAACATGGATGTGGTGGAAACAGTGCAATAAATAACTCTGTCACCTTACAACATAGCGGGCTCAAACATGGCCACTATGTCACTAACATCAGTTGATGCAGGATGCATTGGATTTGGCTATGGGGGTTGCTTTGTGGGGGGGGGGGGGGGGGGGGGGGGGGGGGAGATACTACAAAGTGGAAGATACTACAAAGCATTTGGGCCTCAAGAAGGACTTGCACACTTCATAAAATTCATCCATGGAGGACTTTGTTGTCATCCATAAGGACTTCTTTCACGATGGAAATTTCACAACTTGGGTGTTCAAGGTTGCCAATGGACTTATGTGTCTATCCTCTATTTCTCGACAACCTATGCAACCATATCTGTAAAAAAATGTATTGTCATGGATACTTTTTTAGCATTGGGTTTCACGAGGAGCTCATGGATTAGATTGTAGCAGTTAGTCAAGCCATATGAGAAGATAGCACATAAGTCGTAACGATATTCATCTTTAGCTCTATTTTGTCCAACATCAAAGTTAGAGCTTGAGGTGGCCAAGTGACTCATGTTAACTCCTCCCAATTCTTAATATGTAATGATACTTGATTAATATAATTGGTGTTTTCTCCCAATTCCATTATCTCTCTTTAAGATTCTCTCTTGACTTTATTGATGTGTCACATTCTACATGTTTTTGCTTATGGACATGCATACAGGAGAGGGTACGGTGTTGTGGAGCTTAATCTCTTTTCAACCACAAGTTGATTAATAAAACTGATGTTTTTTTTAAATTTATTCTCTCTCTTAAAGATTAACTATTAACTTTATTGATGTGTGATTCTACATGTTCTTGGTTGTGAACATGAGTAAAGGATGGGGTACAATGTTGTCTTGTGGAGTTTAATCTCTTTTGCATCACAACTTCATTAAAAAATTTGTTGTTTCCTCCTAATTCCATTATATCTTTTCAAGTTTAACTAACAATTTTATTGATGTGTGATCCTACATGTCTTTTCTTACAAGCATGTGTAAAGGATGGGGTACATTGTTAGAATGTTAGTCTTAATAATGTTCCCACCACAAGTTTCTTTTGGATCCCTCTCTTTATTTGTGTCGCCAGGGGGATCCAAGGGGGTGGGGTGGGGTGGGGGGGGGGGTGACACCTATTTAGCCCCCCCTTGGTGTTTCATTTTTCTTTTACAGAGTGCATTGGAAAGTTACACACTACTGTATTTGCATCGATATTGTGACACACTTATCAAGCATCTACTTTCTATTTCACATCATGTAAGTATGGATACAAAAGACACCCTGTTGGATGACCATATTTTAGAGATAACAATGACTAGCAAGGGACACAAGAAAAAAGACCTCCATGAGCCCTCAAATGCTGTAAGGTTAGTTGAGAAAGGGACATGAAGAAGAGGAGGTGATAGACCAATCGTAGAGAAGGACTGAGGAGTAGAGTAATCATGCAGAGGGATCGGTTGAGAGGGAAAAGATGCATGATGAGGAGAAGGGCAATGCGAGTGTCAAGGAGCCAAACCATGCACAAGGAGCGATCGAGGAAGAAATTCATGTAGAGGGATCAGTTGAGAGGGAAGAGATGCATGATGAGGAGAAGGGCAATGCGAGCGTCGAGGATCAAACCATGCACAAAGAGGGATTGAGGAATAAATTCATGTTGAAACTCCCTCTATAGATGGAGGGGCTTAGAGATAAGAAGATAATGCAGAGGGAGGGGATAAGGAAGAAACTCCCAACCCTCAAGTAGAGCCCTCCACCATTCCATCAGTAGAGCTTCAAAATCATCAAAAATAAACAATGTCTGAGCCTCATCATAGCATACCACAGTAGAAGCTAATTCATCTACTATGGACCACTCTACAATCGAGGCACGAGTCTTGGACAACAGAAGCACAAGGGAGAGAGGAGGAAAAGCTCAATGATATAGACACTAGACTAGAGAACCTCCACACCAATCTATGAGGTCCCTGCCCTTATCGAGAGGAGCGGAGTACCTTTGATAGGTCTCCAATCCTGATAAGGAAAAACCAACGGACATTGCCTTAGGTACTACGTAGCCACGGGCATGAACCGTTAGTGAAGGATTGGTCCTATCTCGCTATGGCGGAGCGTGACCACCATAACCCTATCTAAAAACTATCTATAATCAATTATACATAAAAGTATAAATCTTAGAGTGACCAACCTGTGCGCTTTTTTCTCCATGTTTCAGAAGCACAGCCGCCAAGGTTTGTCTCTTTTAAGATTTATGAAAAAAAAAATTCTAGCGTTGGAAAGTTACCCGACTCATCGGGTCCACCCGTCCATAGAATGATACCGTTGGGGTATCAATTTCCCACTTTCCACACCACACTCACCCTTCTTTTGTTATCTAATTACTACCACACTGATAACATACATATTCCTTTACTTTATTTATGATACTGGTTCGTTAAAACAGCCCTTCAAACAGTATTACAAACAATTGTCAAACAAGAAGTCGTCCAATTTTAAACCAACAACCCTTGGATTAGGTTCACTCAAGAATCTTTACTGGCGCTATTATGTTCGATCGGTATATACATTGTTTATAAAAACCCTTGTCCTCATGAGCGTCCCATAACGCTCGACAAGTACTCGTTGTGCTAATCTGGACGTACTCCCGTCACAGCAACAACGGTGCCAACCTGGGTGTCATCCTCACGCCACGGAAAAACAAAACAGCAATATCCAGCTGGGCTAATCTGGGTGTACTCCCACCACAGCATCAGTGGTGCCATCCTGGGCGTCATCTCACGCCTCCGCAACTACCACATAATACCAGCGCTAATAAGTAGAGAGACTTTAGAAAAACCATACCGAAGGTTTTGGACAAACATTCTTTCCTATAGCAACCAGTTTAACCAGACAATCTTTCCTACTTGTCAAACATATGACGAGTTTCTTGGGGTTAAGCCCCGTGGTTTCGGTCCGTGTTTTCTTTTCATAAGGGAAATAATATATTCCTATGGTCTCGCATATGCAATGATGCATAACTTGAAACTGCAATACTAACCTGTACCATAGCTCCGATTGATCCGATTGGTGGAGACATAGCATTTTCCGCAGGGATTCCACCGTTACTTGTACCAGCTTCATGATCATTAGGGCCTTGGGTTCGAGCACACTTTGGAGCCATTTTTTTTGTACTACACTTATGTTATACACTTAGAACTTTAAATTGGTCAATTTCCCTAGTAATCTCCTTGTTTCCAAAGAGAGTCTGTAATTTGAACCCTCGCCAACTCGGATTCACACTTAGTGTTGTTGTTCTACATCTAATTTCTATACATCAAATACTTGCTAATCTTAATTAATCAAAAATTAAGTGTGTAAATTACGAGTGAAAGTTCAGGAATGCATTACTTTTATGCTTCACATTTCTAATCCACTTCTAACTTCAATTTCTATACTTTAACTAAATCAAATTTTTAGTATTATTCAAAATTCTACTTAATATAATTGACAATAAAATTGGTGATGAGAATTTCATCATGTATAATAAGAATATGATGAGTTCTCTTATGTATTAACTTTCAATTAACAATGTATAAGTTAATAGTGAAGATGTACTAACTAGAGAGAGTAGGTATACTTAGAGAGATTAGAGTAACAGAAAACATACACACACATCTTTTCTAAAGTTAATTGAATCTTACTATCCATTAGAAAGATTAGAGTAAAAGATAGCACACACACACACACACATATCCTTCTTAAAGCTAATTGAATCTTACTAATCTATTAGAAGATTAGAGTAAAAGATAGCACACACACACACATAACTAATCGAATCTTACTAATCTATTAGAGAGATTGGAGTAAGAGATAGCACACACACACAGAGCTAATTAAATCTTACTACTCCATTAGATATTAGAGTAATAGATAGCACACACACACATAACTTATTGAATCTTACTAATCTATTAGAGAGATTAGAGTATATCCTTCTGAAAACTAATTGAATGCTCAATTAATACGCACTTTATTAGTCCACTAGAGTTTTTGCTCTCTTAGTGGTTTGTGGACGTCTTCTCTCTAAGAGAAGTGGCAGCACTTCGTGAGCGCTATAGAGGCAATCTCTATGTCTAAAGTGTGAGCATGGATGCTCTATTTATAGCAGAAAAGAAAACGTCCAACTTTTTTTTTTCCAAAAAAAAATAAAATTATTTTTTCCCCCAAAAATCATACCCGCGTTTTTGGTACCCTTGTGGTACCCATGAGCTTGACCACTTTGTCATTATCATAAAAAGATAAGGCCGCACAGGGGCCCCCTCATTAAGATTAGTCAAGAGTAGCCTCTCCTTTTTCATGTGACAGTGTGTCCCACTTTGTCCCCTCCTATGTGAGTCCATATGCCTTCATTTGTCATCCCTGTGTATTCTTTTGTCTTTATAATTATTTTATTTATTTCTTTAATGATAATTTACTTTACATTTTTAAGTTAAACTTTAGAGTCTTATATTAACTTTACAGTAGTAAAAGAAAATTCTACAATCAGTAACTAAGTCTTACAATAAGTTAATTAGTGATTCATATAGCTAAACATGTCAGAATTTTGTAGCGTAAATTTTAAATTCTAGGTTTTCTCAACTTACGATTCATAATTTGAACTTGAATATCTTAAATAATGAGTGATGGTTAAAAAAATTCAAATGCGTAATAGAACTTATGTGAAATTTGAAAGTAGAGACCTTACACAATCAAGCCCTGTATGGACCTTTGCTAGACATTGACATGATTGTTCCGATAATAACCAATGTAAAAGAATATAAAAGTCATTGTACTGTCTAATTATTTATTTGTTTTACAAAATGTTTGCAAAGGCTAATTATTTTGGACATCAACAAATTGTTGGTTGTTTCGTGAGCCATATGGTTCAAATATAGGAACTCTCAACCTGCACAACTTCTAGATAGGCAGTCTCACGGTCATTGTACGGCCAGGCACCAAGGAATTTTTGCAATTTCTTCCTCCAAAGTTCCGTGCTGCAATATGGTCTTCTTTGCAGCTGAAAAACCTCAACCCCTCATAGTCGTAGTTTTCAACGGAGCCAAAATGGAGAGTTGGCAATTTAATTTTATGTATCATCAAACACAGTGTGATGGCAACTACCACCCTACAAAACCAGATGCATACCTTTATTACAAATCTTTTTCTCAAATCCATGTCCCATTTCATGTTGACAACACTTTGTTGATAGATGAAACACCACATAAGGGTTTACTAAATCCACCAGGCACAACTCTCTCCCCACCCTCATTTGAAGGGCATGAGCATGACTTTTATCTAGAGGACATTTTGATCCCGTATCTCAAGAATTTGTATTATAGCTCATTGAGTGTTTCAGGATTTGTAGTTACAAACACAATATTTATCTTTTGCAAAAGGCTTTCCACAATGTAGAAGTTAGTGCAAAATCTTGTTTCACATAGAAGCTTCAATATTGTGGACATATGTTGCCAATACATGTCTAGCACACGTTGTCTCTTCAAAATAATATTCACCACCTTCCTTGCTTTATCTAAAACAATCTTGAACCAATCATTGTCATCTTTTTTATACCAATCCTGCAACACAAGATTCAACATATGTGCATTGCAACCAAACATGTACAAGCTAGGAAAGCGCTCCTCCAATAGGTGACTAACTGCTCTGCAATTTTTTGCATTATCCATGATCACCTGTACTACATTGGGAACACAACTTGATGAATTGTCTTTGTTATTCTATCAACTATATAGCTCCCTAAGTTTATCTCACCCGAGCTATCAACCTCTTTAATAAAGCACTCCCCTCGAGGACTGAATAAATCACATTAACTAGCGGCCTACGTTGGACATTTGACCATCCATCACTGGCTATAGTGCATCCTGTTTGATCAATAGATTTCAAGATCAATCTATCAACTTCCTTTTGGGTGTCTACAAAGCATTTATCCAAGAACATTGTGCACATCTAGTGATATGCTTGAGGGACAAAACCAACACCAAACACCATATTAGTGAATCTGGACATTTCCCAATTCCCACTTTCAAAACAAGCTTAATATTTGACCACATGACCCAATCTTAGGAAAATTTTTGAGAGCATGGCTCGAAAGAGCTTTTCAAGTACTACCTTGTGGAAGGCTTTGTCCTTGAAGTTTTGTTTGAGATTTTTCCATATGGCCAAATCTTCAAGACATTGGTGATTCCCAAATTGGCTTTTTAAAGTTTCAAACTCTCTAATATGGTGTTACCATACTCACCGATCTTCTTCCATGCATACTTCCATGTCTCTTGCGTGACCATCAACATAGAACCACATGTAAAATAGATAGCTTGTGCAAGAGCAAACCATGCATCTTCAAGAGCAGTTGATCAAAATCTTTTCTCTAGACTTACTTGCCTCATTCTATGCATTCCAACCTGGTATGGAGGCGATCCATCTTGAGTGCTAGCTCTTTGTGTGTGTGTGTGTGTGTGTGTGTGTGTGTGTGTGTGTGTCTGCTGGATGGCATAGAGGGTGCACCACTATTTTTTTTGCCTTGTGTTAAGGCAACAGTGCCTTGGTGCTCCAAAGGTTGGAGTCGGTATTCTAGGTTTCTTTGTATTAGCTACATCTCCTAATAACTCTCTCAAGTGTTTCATAGCACTCTCATGACCCATGCCATTACATCTACCTCCATTTGACCTATGAGTTGTTCCATTTCCAATGCAAGTGAGGGCCGCTTTTCAAACTTTTGGGCCTCTCTCTTGCTATGCACTTGATGGCAAGGCTTCAAGACTGTGTGGAGGAGAAAGAACCTGATGCATGGAAATTACAAACAAATCTATTATATATTTTGTACATAGCTATGGTTTTGACAAATTTGGATCTTGGAAATAAGGAGAGGTAGGAACAAATCTTATGTAAAAGAAATTCATTGTTTGTTGATTCTACCCAACGATCATTACTTGATGGTCACTACAGGTGAAGAATAAGAGTCAATAGTTAAAGGGAGGAGTAACTTATGCATTATGGAGTTGGAGTCAACAAAATATTATCAAATTCAGTCATAATTCACTTGTGGACACAAGGCTTGGACATGGAGTCAAGAGGGGACCACCTAGAAGACTTTTGGAAGATAAAATACAGACACATATTTTTGTGGGATTTTTCTCTATTTTTTCCATTCCAAATTGGAAATGTTTTTTTTTACAAAAAAGTTGTAGGAATCGAGCTGGTCTTTTTGTCCCTATTTATTTTATATTTTTTGAAGCTATGGTTTGAGAGATATGGCTGAAATGGTGGAGCCTATCTATCCACACATGGGAAGAAGTCATGGTTATCCAACTTCATACACATAATTTTGTATAGGTTTCTCTCCATTATTGCTTGGTTTTCTCTTATTTTATCAAGGTTCTCTCAAATATTATAAGAAAGCTCTTGGACTCAAGCTATGGAAGGTGGCATGAAGACAAAGCTCACCATGATGAGGGCAATTAGGAGGGAGTTGGTCAATAAGCAGGGCACATGGAGCTCTCTCATTGGGGTAATGACCCTAACTGAGGTTACTTTGTAAAAAAAACCTCTTGCTCATAATCTCTTCCCTAATCATTCTTGGCCTATAAAAGGATTCCTCCTCTTTTGTAAATGCACACACACATAATTAAGCTCTAGCACGCACGCTCTCATATGTACATCCTTATATATGCATCTCTACACAAACATAGTTCTACTGTGGCATAGTTTGGCTATGGTCATTTGTTTTTGTTTGTCAATGGCCATGAGGTTAGAGTCATTATGCACACTTGAGTTTGTGAGATGTTGATTATGTGCAATTCCCCTCATAAATGTTTGTATGGTGTCTATGAAGCCTATATTAATGAATCTCTAATGATCTCTTCCTCTCCCTCTCTCTCCTTCTCTTACATCTTCCTTATGCTATGTGGAAACCCCCCCTACCATGTGTCCTAGCCACATTCCAAGCTAGGTGGTGCCCCTATTGTATACCTCCCATGATGAGTCCATTGTGCATAGCCTTATTACAGAGGCCACCGAATCTATTTTTCACCTCCGCCTCTCATTTGGTGCCCCCACTAAGGAGGGATTTGCAAAGACCTTCATTCAACAAAGAGTAGTGATGCATTTTATCAATCATGAACGAGTAGCTACAAGAGTTTTCAAACTGGAAGACTGAAGAAGAGGAGACTATAGAAGAATTCAAGGAGTACAACTGCCAGGTTGTAGCATCATAGATATCCAAGAGGTAAGCTCTCCATCTCGCATTGTTCGTGCTAATTGCAAATCAAGAGCATTAGGAGGCAGGGCTATGGAATGTCATCACTGCTGTCAACCAAAGCATTCTGTCAATGAGTGCCAACAGAGGAGGTGAAGAAAGAACGGTGGGTTTTGCTTTTGAGAACCACATCAGCACTCTCAGATCAGTCAAATTTTGTGTAGCACCAAGTGTTTTCTCTCCAACTGTTAGAGAAGAGTTATCAACTACATCAATCACAAAGTCCAAGCCACAAAGCCTAAAGCATTTGTTGGAAGGAAGTTGGCCTACACTCTCTCTAGGCCTAGAGAGTTCAAGTGAAGTACGACCACCCAAGCGTCGCCACTGCATGAAAAATGGAAAGCCAATTGAGGTAGACTCTTCTAACCCTATCTATTTTGAATACAATATGGAGGATTATGTGGACTTTAACAAGAGGTATAGGCCTGTGGTGAAGGTGTCACCTCATCAACACTTAAGGTATGCAACTTCAGTGGCCAAAGCCTTTCCCTACACCCACCATGGATAATAAAAATAGGCCAGAATTTTTTCCTTTAGGTTTCTTGCAGCACATGCATGTGAATGTGTACATTGATAGAAAGATATTCTACCAGCAAAATATTGTTTTCGTGTCTGAAGCATAGATGTTTGATGAAACCCTTAGATCCCCACATCCCATCATCTTGCCCATTATTGATTACTACCACTCTTTTAATGTAAGAATCTTTATCCTATTCTAACCTTGTGCTCTTCTTAGGTCCAGCTCCAGTTTTCAAGCCTTGTATAAACCTTTATGAATCACTAAGTCATTTTAAAACCAAATTGTCTGTTGATTGATTTACTACCATGGAAAGTGTCTCTTTTCCCACATTCAGTGTGGTAAGAAGGGAGAAGACATCATCACCAATTTTTTGGATAACTTTGACATCACTTGTGTGGTTTCCAAGAAGGATGATGATGCCTCATGGCTACGAATCTTTCCTCTACTGATGAAAGTAGAGGCCAAGTCTTAGTACACTGCTTTGAACCAAGCTACCAAGGATGCATGGAACTTACTACATGTTCTTTGTGAAGAGATTTGGTGGAGGCACAACCTCCAAAAAGTTATGGCCACATTGACAGTTAAAGCACGGTGGTATGCTAGAGTATGCAACTTACAAATCCAAGTTTGTGGATTTGTGGGAGTGATGGGTTGCCTCACTGGAGGAAGATGAAGAAGCACCTAATTTCCTAAAGAGGGATCATTTCATTGATAACTTGTTCTCCCGCTTAAGGAGAAGATGAAGGGGAGATTCCCTGCAATGTATGAGTTGGCAGTGGAAGTAGCCCACCTAAAAGACAAGTAGTTGTGTACGCAAGCAAGAGTCAATGAGTTAGAGGAATCAAGCTCAGTCTGACTAACCCTAGTAACTGCAATAGCCTCTCATAAGAACCAACCACAAGAGGCATTAGAAGAGCAACAAGACTTGTTGAGACACATCACTACTCAGCTAGAGAATCTATCTATGCATTTGGTACAACAAGGGCATGCACACAATCGCAATCAAGATCAAGTGAGAGGACAACAATGGAAAAACCAAGAATACCATTGCTACAATTGTAGGAAAAGTGGCCATGGCATGTATTATTGTTCACACCCAAGGAGGAAACATTTTAACAGAGAAGCAAGACAAAACTAGATTTCCTCATTGAGAGCAATACCGCCACCACCAAGGGCACCACAACAAGCACCACCTGTGCAAATATTACAATGACATGTGAAACCACAACCACCACCACATACCCTCATTACACCTTTACCACCACCACTAGCTCACAACCAAGTAGTGAGCGTCATCAGTCTTGACCAGATGGAACTAGAGAAACACATCAAGGGAGTAGAGGAGGGTAAGAACAATGCCAAAGAGGTAGACACCATGGTAGTTAATAACTCTAAGAGTGAGGAAGCTTCAAAAAAGGAAGAAAATGTTAAAGACAAGGGGGAGTCAATCAAGACAAAGTCTAAGCCACAACCAAAAATTGGCATTTCTGATTTCACAATTGGTGAGTCTACAAAATCTTGTGATCATGTGAATGATGATTCTATGTAGGGCTTGAAGATCCCTAAGGGGGAGAGCTACTCAATTATCCATGGATCATGGCCATGAGAGCAAAGAAATATCTAGACACAAGAATTTTCAAAATGCAAGGTAGAAAGGGCAAGGACAGTCTATACAACATGAAGGCCAGTAAGCAACAAGGGATGGACCTAGAGACTAGTGCACTCTCTTGCAAATATACTACAACATTAGAGGAGGAGGAATCTACCACAACAAATAATAGGGACAACTCTCTTGAAATCATGGGTCTCATTTTCACTATTTACAACAAGGTGGATCCACCACATATACAATTTCAAGAAGGAAGTCTGAAATCTTTGGCACTACACCATTCAAAGAAAGTCATTGGAGAGAAAACTGGGATGGTTGTTACCAAGGAATGGAACTGTGAATTCCACCCTAAGTATATTCTTAAGCAAATGGTTGCAGTGGCAATTTATTGGCAACCTTGATATAGAGGTTATGTTTGATCATGCTGTGTTAGATGCATATAAGAAAAGCTCTAAAGAACCCATAGCACAAGGTGCACTTATAAGAGTCACAGAGAATGAATCCCATTATGAGAAACATTGGAGTACGGTCTTTCATGCATATATTTGAGATGAAGTGTTTCCAAGTGGTTGTCATAGATGTTGTGACAATTTATCTTTGGTTGAGGAGCCTCTTCTTGCATTTCCTCTTGGCTGTAAATAGGTTCTAACCTAGTTAAGATGCTATTCACAATGAATTCCAATGTCCTTTTGTTCATCTCATACCTTCTTTCTTCAGTTCTAAATGTAGGAAGTGGAGGTTGTACCGGCCTCACCACTCCATGTGTTTCTCTCATCTTTTGTCCCTTCAAAGGGAAATACCCGCTTTGGTTGTTAAAGTACATTGTAGTTGGTACTAGTGCTTGTTTATTAGATGATTCCATCATTGGTGTGTATCTCATGTCTATAGGCATTCTAGCACATGGTAGTGGAGGTTGTTGTCCTAAGATGGACTACTGCCTTAAAACTCCTACTGGACCTGCTGCATTCCCCGTAGTGTATCTAGGTGGAGTAGATGCTACTCGAATAGGTTGTACATACCTCCCCCTAGCATATTCCATGCTATAGTATCACTCTTCCCTCGTATGGTTTGTCCAATTCCCCTCAATTTTGCACCACTTAGGCTCCCCCAAATCAGACCTTACAAGAGGAGTTAACCTATTGACCATGTCGTTGATACAATTTTATAAATTGGTAAGTGTTGATTGTTTTGCAATGGACTCAATCATTTTTGAATCATTGCGCTGAGAGAATGTTTCATCGTCTTGGCTCTTACAATCCTTTTCTTTATATTTCTCATAATATCCACCAGATAAGAGCTTCTTTGATCAATTCGTTTAGCATCAGGCTCCTTATCATATGCAGATATTTTTGAAGAACCGCATGTCTCATTTCCTAGATAAAGATCAATATCAATCGTGCTTGCGTAGGTAGTTTTGCTCTTGGACATAGCTTAACATATCTCTTGAGCCATAATGTTTCTTTACACACTGATTTACCCTCTTTCTGCTTGAATCTATGAATTTATGAGACTGTATTTGTGATCTATGCCTTTGTGCCATAATTCTTTGATGAATTATTCAAACAGCTCGTCTAGAGTCTCAAAATATCATCTTTCCACTGAGTTAAACTATGTAGCCGCATCATCTTCCAGAGTCAATCTGAATCCCGCAAATTGTGTCACAAAATCTAGAACTTCCTCTACTCTAATTGATTTTTTGAAAGTCACTACCTAATCTCTCATATCTTTATCTCCAAAGTATTTCTTGTTTACCCATTTTTGGACTTGGGATGGGCTAACTTGCACATTGTCTACAAGTCTAACCATAGACTCTCTCAATCCTTCTCGGGTATCGCTCTACGAGGGAATCTAGGTGGCTGTCTTTTTGGAATTTGTGTACGAATTCTTGTGTTTGGTGGGGGTATCTATGGTCCTTCATTGAACAAATATCCACCTATTCCTAGCGTAGTTTATGGATTTGTGGTGTTTACATCTCTGAATTCTCATCCATACTTGTCACCAACTATAGATTTCCATTGACAATCGACTCTGTATGTATAAACATATAGGAGCTTGTAATCCGTAAGCTCTTCTTGCTATGGATCTAAGGACCTATAAAGGTTGACCTCATTGTTGTCAATGTATCTATACATTCCTTCACTCTCATGATCAGTCATAGGAACTCTCTCAACAAAATTGGTCTTTATCAACTGCAATTTCGGAAGATCCATTATGGATGGATGTTCCTCAATTGCTCTATTTGAATCTAAAGTAGACATGATTTTTGGGCTTAATAGATCTAGCTTGATGTAAGAAGACTTATTTCAATGTGTTCAAGTGCTTTGGTTAGGAAAAAGTTGAAACTATCTCCAAAACCATGATCGTTTCCTCACAATTCTCTCAAATTATCACTTTTAAACACCCCCAACTTTCGGATGCATTTTGAGACCTTAAATGAAGTTTTTTTGAACGTTGACCAATAATGAATTACCCAAAGGGTCTTTTACTATTGTTCAAGGGTCACACTAAATGTTGTAGAGCTACTCTGGAGCTTTGTTTTGATAAAAAAAAGTCTCTTAATCGGACACCAAGAGCTCAAGTTATGGCCAAAGGAGTCTTCTATCGTATTCAATCTTCCTATAGGTCAATTCTGGTAATTTTAGAGTGTCAACATTGGATACATGCTTTGATCCACTTAAAGGTGTCCAAATTTGGTTTTGAAATTATATCTAGGATTCTATGGTAGTCAAAGTTCCTATTTGGCCTCATCCTGTGCCTGGAGTCTTCATACGCGTATGATGTCTCCTAACTCAGATTGCTCCAAACTTTAATTGTAGACTCTCTTGGATGTATTATAACCATTCCAAGTCTCCATTTGTGATTTTAACACTTTTAGTCAGGTATATCACCCTTTTTGTACTTGGTTGCTTGCAACTTCCCTAGGAGGTTAGCTAAGCCAAAAGTGATCCAAATTGAATGAAACTTGGTCTCTAGGCCTATTTTGTGATGGCAAGAACTTTTGTGAGCTCAGATGTAAGTTTTGGCCTCTAATTTGGGACTTGAGACATCATACATGTATGATGTCTTTTGTGACAAAATGAAGCGACTTTTATCCCAAAGACTCTTTATCACTCAAGGGACTCTCAACAACTTTCAAAATTCAACTGGTCAATACAAGCATGAACCTTGCCCAATTTCCATCTTTTGAAACTTTTTAGCCCAAATGTGCTTCAAATGAAATGAAATTTTGGCTAGGGACTTCTTTTATGCTTTATGACACTAGGGTATACTCAGGTGTTTGATTTGACCTAGATCATCCTAAAAGTCTTCATACGCGTATGATTTCTTTTGGCTCAAATCTCACTTTTGTCTCTGCCCAAGGTGCTCCTAGATGAATAGAACAAGAATATGTGGTCGCAAAAAATTTTGGATGTAAAAAATGCACAAAATCACTATTTTTCACTTTTACTTTCTTGGAATTACAAAAATCTTTAAATTCAAAGATTTGTGTCCAAATGAGATGAAATTTGCAAACAAGCTTAAATCATCTTTTGGCACTTTTTAGCCCAAATGTGCTCCAAATGCAATTAATATTTGGCGCTATGGGATACTCATATGTTTTATTTGACCCAGATCTGGCCAAAAAGTGTTCGTATGATGTCCAAGTTTGCATAATTTTATTTTTTCTTCATAGGACTCTTACAATTGCCCTCTTATATTCACAACATCAATCAATCATAAAAAATGTCAACAAAAACCTGTTTATTGCATTTTTATTCTCAAAATCAACTTGTTAAAGATGGTGAATGCAAATACGCACAACTGGAAGGAAACTCACCAAACCATACTAGAATCGTATGAAACTTAAGAAATGCCATCCCCTCACTAGGGTACACCTGTCCCAAAGCCTCTATACTCAGAATCCTCCCTTCAAACCCATCTATGAAAAACGCGTATGAAAACAAAGCGGAGTTTTGAAAGTGCCTGAAACTAAAATCTATGAGTACCTATGTGTAGCTGATGTCGGCACGATTCTAATGACTACTTGCACAAAAAAAAATCGTTTGATACACTTATGACCACAAATAGCTTATAGATGCTTTAGCCTGTGTGCTCCGTTTCATGTGGAATGCTTGGCATTGTTGTGTATCTCTCTTCAAGCCTATCGTAGTGGTGCAGTCAGATCTCCAATGCAATGAGCAAGTAGAAAGTAGCATCAAGATGAATCTCATGCTCTCTCTGTTTCTCTCTCACATGCAGTCGATGGCCGCTAAAAACTTTGATTAAGATAAATTTCCCTTTACAAAATGACCTAGGTACCTTATATACTAAGGCTACCATAGGTTAAACAAAAAATAGAGCTCAATGGGTCAAATGGCTTTGTATTTACAATCTAGAAGTGCCATCGCGCACCCTCGCTTCTTAAACTAGAATAACTACTCATTACAAATGATATTTTTAACCATAATCCACATCATTTCATAACCCTCAAGAAATAAGACTTTCGTACAAAAATTGAGTTATGTCCTATTGTTGACACATGGGTCAACAGTTGTGTGCAACTAGTTTGCATGTTTTGAACTTTTTTATGAGTTGTTTTCACTTTAAGGAATTTTATTTCATTGTGCACATCTTGTTTTGCATGCATGCAATTATGGCAAGACATGATAAGAGATTCCTACCATGATTATGCCATATCCACAACCTAAGGAAGAGTTCACAAAAACTATGTGAAAGTTAATGGCTAGCATTCATGAATCCAAGACGTGTGCCAAGTTTATCACCCTTGCCTTACATCTTGATAGGGCTTGAGCGCCTCTACTATGATTTATTAGATAGGCATCATCTCCAACGACCAAGGTAAGGTGTCATTTCTATAATTTTGTGCAAGCTATCTTAGGCACGCCGAAGATGGCTATACCCTTTTTGTGAGAGGATATCTTTTTGTGAGAGGAAATCTAGCTTTGACCACTTGAATGGGGCTCTTATAGTCACAAAAATCTAACCTTGGTGTCAAAATAAAAAAATACATTTCTGGTAAAAGTTCTATCTTCGGTGCACCCAAGATAAAATATCCCTATTTCAATAGATTTTTGCCCAATAGGATTTTCTTGGGTTTTCTAGATGTAGTTTCCAGTCTCTCCACTGAGTAACAAGGTTTGGATTATATGTATGTGTTTTACCACCCCTTTTGTCTCGTCTTGGAGGTTTTCAACTTTTTGGGTGTTTTCAATTTTTGCACAACTCCAATGTTGATCAAACTTGCTCAAGAGGTGTACAATGTTCAAATAAGGCTATGTCAATGAGAATTTTGCCAAAATTACCCCACTAGTAAACTCTCTATCTTCATAGCACCCAAGATAAAATTCTCCAAAATTTGATCTTTTTGCACGTTTTGTTTCACATATTGATTTTCCCCAATTTTTAAAGTCTTATTGATGATCTGGTTTCAATTTTTTGTCAAAATTTGACTTTACTTTCCCAAATTTCCTTTCAAATGGAAATTTTTACCAAATTTGAGCTCAACCAGGTTTTTTGTTGGTCCAAATTGTACCAAAATCAATAGGGAAGGTCAAAACAAGATAGTCATAGTTTATCTTTGGCACGTCGAAGATAACTTTGACTTTTTTTTATGTTTTTTAGAGCACCTCAAATCAGATAGAATCCTTACTATTTTCTACTTACCCTAATCCTATTGAACATGAAAATGAATCCAATATATTGGAAAAAGTAAACTTTCAATAGAAAATATATAGCTTCTACCTAGGTGCTATTGTTCCCTACTAATCACTAGTCTCAAGGACCTTCACCCAATCCTACTAGCTAATCTGATTCTATTGAGGTCTTCAATGAATATCCCTACTCTGAAGAGCCTCTCAAAAATGATAAAATCAAAATGTGTTTTACTTTAGTTGAGACTAGAGGAAGTAATGGAATTTTGAATGCCTTGTCCTCGACAATGGCACCAAAATGTTGGCCGGCTACCATGCCTCACCATATTGGTGCTAACAAAACAAGAACCACAAGCATAAAATGTCAATATGTGGATGTATCTAACTTGACTAGTGCATGGAGGCTACAAGAGATAGCTAATCTATCAAAAAACCAAGACTGGTGTGCTCTCACCTAGATCCGTCTCAAGTGTGTGCCAAACACCAAAAGCTAACCTTCTTGCTGCCTCGGGAAGGGGAAGGGGAAGGGGAAGGGGGGGGGGGGGGGGGGGGGGGGGGGGTTGTCACTTATAAATAATTATGTGACTATCATGTGAGTGCATCAAAAGGGGTTTACTTTTTTTCTCACATTTTTTGCATACAGAAGGGTAACGTAAATGAAATTGGAAAAAATATTTATAGAGTGAATAAGAAAAGGGTATATTTTATTTGTCAACATGAGTTTTAAAAATAGTCCTTGAACGCATGCGATATACACAATATATACATAGTGACATCCCTCCTCAAGCTTATCGCAAGCCTAATACAATGATTTTGTATAGGTACAATGCTCCAAATGCGATGAAACTTGCTACCTAGAATTTGTAGAGTATCCTGATCAACCTCACGTACTCAGAAGCCATTTCTAGCACTTGGAAAAAATCGTGCCCAAGATAAACACCCTATTTTGGGTAGGTCGGTTTGGGCCTTCAAAGTACGGTATATCAGCTTTAAGACGTTCTCTATCTACTCCTATGGTCAAAAACCATTTTTGATGCATATATGGTGCGTAAGGAATGAAAATAACTCATAGATAGACACAACTAAAACCACAACTTCACCACAAGAAACATACATAGAATGGAAGAGCTTTCACCTGTGAGTGCATTGATATGCTCATAATTGCACACTGCAACACCACACAAAGGAGACACAAAAGATTCAAATAGTACAACATCGTACGCTCACTTTCATTATAAAAAAACTTGTGTCAAAAGCGACAAAAAATTGCTTTTATACCTTAGCCAAGGTTTACGAAATGGATCCCTAGCTAATTTGGCTCAGTAATAAGGCTAGGAACTATAAACGATTACAACTTTGGAAGTCCCTATCCCCTTTACACTCTTTGGCAATCAGTTGTGATACAACAAGTTTGGGCTTCAAAGGGATTTCAAATCATTGAATAAGGTTTTGATACAATAAGTGGGGATAAAATATGATGATGAAGTTCCTTTGATGTTTGTGTTAGTTGAGCACCTAAGGGTTGGTCTTTGGGGGGGGTCTCTTGTACTGACTCATGTCATACACACAATAAGCATAAACATTTGCTCCTCTCTTGAGGTCAAACACACCAACGCCATGACTCAATCATCAATAATCAAAGTGCTAGTCCATGGGGGAACTCTTGTAGTGACTCGATCAATCACATAAATAACATCAATCACATCCATATATACCTACACTCGCACCCTTTATATCTCACATACAGGTAATCATGCACATTGACACACACACTTGTGCCATGTGCACAATCATCCATCAAAAAAACACAAAAAAGCATTTACATGTAAGCACAAACATGATATGCACACATATCCACTTTGGGTACCCCAATACAACAAGAAAATCTACAATTGATGACTATTTACCATGATCCCCATTTGAAGGAGTGCCTTGCGCTGGGCAAAGTTCATCACTAAATCCATCCCACCTCACCCTCACTATTATGGAAATGTGGCATCCATTGATTTGTGACTAGTGTTATGTCTTTAAATTAAAATCCACTAAATCTTATAAAACCACCACCACTCTATAGCCTCAGGATCTATGTTGATCATGCTAAAGCATGTAGCCACGTAGCCATGCCATGTAATTCTGTTTGTGGCAAAGAAGGCATCATAAACAAACCTATCATCACCACTTTCACTAGACAAGCAAGATTATGTTCTAATCACACTTTAATTGGTTTCTCCTCCCCCTAAAAAAGGGGGCTATTGACACATTCTACCAAGGAGAGGAAGTACACTTTGGGAAAAAAACCCTTGATACAGAATTACTTTCTCAAGCATTGAGAGTGTGCACAATTTTGGAGGATTCTAAACTTACATCAAGTAAGGCATTGAGGGGGTGGAGTACTCTAAACCACACACCAGGCTTATGATATCACTAATACATGCACTACTCTTTGGGATTTGAAAAACTAGATGTGCATAACCATTGGCACTAAGACCCCAAATGATCACCGAAAGGCCAAACACCCTATGGAAAAGTGCATCACTAAATCCATCTCACCTCACCCCCTCTATTATGGAAATGTGACATCCATTGATTTGTAACAAGTGCTCTCACTATGTCTTCACTTATTTGGGATATCACCTTATACATGATGTTTTGTTTGTAGTTTGCATGTATATAGATCGCTAGCACCATCACTCTTGCTTGCTTAAGAAATGTAATTCTATGTATCAAGGGTCGTTTTCCTCGAGTGTTCAATGCTAGCATGATGGGGTTCCATGTTCATCGTGGATACTCTCTCTCAGGACCTCGTCGTCTTGTTTAAAATTATGGATCCAAAGTGACTATGTTGTTATTGCATCACTACACTGAGTGTCCCCATTACATTTGGTGATGGATGATAGGTATTCTGTATCCTAAATATAGGAAATTCTAGGTGGTGCCCCTATTTTCTAGGCACAATTGTTCATCTAGATCCAAGAGGTAGAGAGGTGGGATGGTGTTTTTTAGAGGCATAGATGGTAGGGCTTTGGTGTGTAGAGCCCACAATACCCTTCATGGTTTAGAATTTCCTAGCATAACTTGGTGCCCTCACTAAAGATGGACAATCTTGATTCAAACTGGTATTTACAAAAAACTCAACTTCGGCGAGATGGAGACCGTGGAGAGAGAGAGAGAGAGAGAGAGAGAGAGAGAGAGAGAGAGAGAGAGAGAGAGAGAGAGAGAGAGAGAGAGAGAGAGAGAGAGAGAAAGAGAGAGACTATAGTGCGTTCTCTAGGGAGATCCCATATACACGGAGATTCTACTCTTGTGTGTGGTGACCCTAGGAGTCAGGGTGTGCATGGCTTCCTTCTCAAGTGATGACTCCCTACTGTTGCCCTCCCCCAAATGCTCTGCAAGTGCCCCCTGATAGTGACATCTCAGTGTTCTTTTATAGGCACGTGCTGCATTAGTTTAGGATAATTTGATTAGGTTAGGGCCCTAATCAGGAGAGACAAAGCAAGGAGCCGGGTCCCAAATGGTTGACCCTTGCTTTGTTTAGGAGAACTGTAAAATGATATCTCCTAGGTGGGCTTTTGTGGCCATCACCTAGAGAGAGGTGGCGATATACAATTGGTTTTTGGCTTGAAAACAAAAAAGTAGATTATCCTACGGATGTTTACTGCGGAGATGTGTCGTGGATGAAATGTCGATAAATGGCAGGTCTTGCTGGTGTGTCGGTGTAGCGCGTTTGTCACTTTTGGGGTCAGTCAAGGCATGCCTTTGGCATCATTTCTTGATTCGGTGTTGTCTTTGCGTGATTTTGGTGTGTTTGTTGAAGCTTGTCATCCATCTTTGTTACTTTCTTTTTGGTTTTCTCCTTCTTGTGCGTGCGTATGGCGTGTGTGTGCTTGTGTGAATGGGTGCGTGCGCTCATGCATGCAGTGTACGTTTGGATGTATGTGCATGTGCTCGTGAGTGTGTATGTAACTCTTTGTGTGTGCTTGTGAGTGTGAGAGTGTGTATGGTAAGTGTGTGTGTATATAGGTTAAGCCCTTGATTGAATGTGAGTCAGCGACGTTCTACTTGAGTTGCATAGTGGTTGATCACATCCTCCCTATCTAGATGAAGCCTTTTTAGATCTAAGGTGTGGTTGCGGAGATGGGAAATTGGGCGTTGTAGCTGACTATCCATGACTCACAAGCTGGCTATCTATACCTCGATGGGTAGAATGGCCTCCTCTCCATATACCAGATGGAAAGGGGTGAAACCTAGTGATTTTTGGAATGTCGTGTAGTAGGCCCAAAGAGAGTCCATGAGATGTTTATCCCAATCACTTGTGTGGTTATTCACTTGCTTTGTGGTGATCTTACATATCATGCCATTTACCTTTTCTACTAGACCATTGCACTGTGGGTAGTATGGAGTGGAGTGTCGGCGTGTGATGCCTAAATTTTTCATCATTTCTCCCACCAAGTCGCCTAAAAAACATGACCCTCTATCAGATATATCTCCAGAGGTGTGCCAAATTGGCAACAAATATGCTCAAATATGAACTTTGACACTTCTTGGGTTGTAATGCGTGTGGTGGATATTGCTTCCGCCCATCGGGTCATGTATTCTACACCAACTAGAATGTACAATTTACCTGATTGGGCCCTTGATAAAGTACCAATTGCATCTATTCCCCACTTCTCAAATGGGCCATATGAGATGATAGGAGTCTATGGCTCATAGGTTAGTGTTCGATCACTAGATACTTGACAAGCTCTGCATGTTTTACACCAATGATGCACATCCCTCTTTAGACTAGGCTAAGAGAATCGTGCCTGTAGAATCTTCCTACTGGTAATATCTAGATCAAAGTGGCCACCACAAACACCATCATGGCAACTTGATATTACCTTCATGATTTCACTAGAGATTGGCACTTGTGTGTGAATATGGTCTTTGCCCTTGCGGTACAAGGTGTTGTTTATAAGGCAATATCTTATTTCCTTTTGAGCAAGACATTGTTTTTGGCCATTAATGAGATCTTTGGGACATTCACCTATTTTCAAGAAAAGAAATATGTGCTAACAAGGCTCCCTGGCTAGATCATCAATGGTCAACAACTCAAACTACCTTTGAGTAAATGGGAAGCCTACAGCTTCCAAAATTTTGTGTGAATATCCTCTAGGATACCAAGTGAAGAATAGGATAATCACTTTAGCTCCTTCCAAGACAATACTTAGAATCATGATCCCCAAGATTGTACCAAGAGTCCTAGATCTATGGATTCCTTGTTCATGTGGAAAGTCTCAATTTTCTTCAGAACCTAGCTCACCACTATCGATGAAGCTAGCAAAAGAGTCACTATTGACTTGGGTGCTGTCAAAAAGGTCCATTTTCTTTCCTAACATTGGTAATAAGTCATTGACCTTGTAGCTCAAAGACAAGCTTGATACACACTGTACCAAAGTGCATAGCATATACAAAAGGTACATTGCAATCCACTTCTTGAAAAACACTTCATCTTGACTATATGCATGCAGGACAATACTGCCATCTTTCTCACATTGAGATCCATTTTCTGTGACCCTTATGACCACCCCTTGTGCTAAGGGTTCTTTAAAGATTTTCCTAATGCATCAGACAAAGTACAATCAAACACAATCTCTATATTTATGTTGACAAACCTAGATTTCCAATAGGTTGCCACTACATCCACTTGCTTAAGAATCTCCTTAGGGTGGACTTCAAAGTACCACTCCTTGACAACAACCATTTGAGTTGTGTATGCAATTTCTTCTTTTGATTGATGTAGTTCCAAAGACTTCATGCTTCCTTCTTGAAATTTTATATCTAGTGGATCCACCTTGTTGTGTTTAGTGAGAATGAGACCCATTATTTTAAGAGAGTTGTCACTATCATTCGTTGTTGTAGATTCTTCCTCCGATGTTGTAGTAGAATAGCTAGAGAGTGCAGTAGTCTCTAGGTCCATCCCTTGTTGCTTACTAGACTTTGTGTTGTATAGAATGTCCTCGTCGTTTCTACCTTGCATCTTGAGAGTTCCAACTGTGAAATCTAAAATGCTAGTCTTTCGTCGTGGCTTAGAATTTCTCTTGATTGACTCCTCCTTGGCCTTTATCTTTTCTTCCTTTTGTGAAGCTTCCTCATGTATAGAGTGATTAAATCCCAGTGTCTACCTCTTCAACATTGGTCTTACCCTCCTCTACTCCCTTGATGTGTTTCTTCACCTTCCCTTTTCCCTATCTTCGAGATCGATGAAAATCACTACCTGGTCATTGGCTAGTGGTGGGCGAAAGGGTAGAATGAGAGGTTGTGGTGGTGACGGTGGTTGAACAGGTCAATGTAAGATTTGGATAGGTGGTGCTTTTTGTGGTTGCCTTGGTGGTGGTTGTCTTTCTCTTGGTGGTGAGAGTTGATTTTGTCTTGCTCCTCTATTAAAATTTTGCCTCCTTGGGTGTGGGCAATAATACATGCCATGGGCGTCTTCTCCACAATTGTAGCAGTAGTACTCCTGGTTTTGACTCCATTACCCTCTCCCTTTATCTTGATTGCAGGGTTGTTCATTCACTTGCTGCACCAAATGCACAGATAGATTCTCAAGATGAGTAGTGATGCAACTCAACAAGTCTTGCTGCTCTTCTGATGCCTCTTGTGGTTGTGTTCTTTAAGCAGTTGTTGGAGTCAGTGGGGTAAGTCGAAATGATCTTGATTCCTCAGAATTATTAACTCTTGCTTGCATGTGCATCTTCTTGTCTTTAAGGTGGGCTACTTCCAGTGCCAACTCATATGTTGCAGGGAATCTCCCCTTCACATTCACTTTAAGCAGCAACCACAAGCGAGCAATGAAACAATATTTCTTCAAGAAATTAGGTGCTCCTTCACCTTCCTCTGGTGAGGCAATCCATCGCTCCCACAAATCCACAAACTTGGATTCATAAGTGGCATATTTACAGGCTTCCCTGCTTTAACTCTATTAGCAGCTGCCATAACATTTATGAGGCTGTGCCTCCACCAAACCTCTTCACAAATGCAGCATGTAGTAGGTCCCATGCATCCTTGGTAGCTTGGGGCAAATCATTGTACCAAGACTTGGCCTCTACTTTCATTAGTAGAGAAAAAAAATTTAGCCGTGAGGCGTCGTCATCCTCGTTGGAAACCACACAAGCAATGTCAAAGTTATCCAAAAAATCGATGGTGTGACATCTTCTCCCTTCTTGCCACTGAATGTGAGAAAAGAGACGCTTGCCATGGTAGTAAATCAATCATCAGACAATTAAAAATTTTATTTAATCTTTTAATGTGGAATGACTTAATGATTCATAAAGGTTTATACATGGGTGGAAAACTTGAGCAGGAGCTAAGAAGAGCACAAGGCTATAATAGAATAAAGATGCTTACATCAAAAGAGTGGTAGTAATCAAGACTGGGCAAGATTATGGGACATGGGGATCTAAGGATTTTATCAAGCATCTCTACTCCAAATAGGAAAAAATCTTTTGCTAGTAGAATATCTTCCTATCAATGTACACGTTTATATGCTTGTGTTGCAAGAAACGGAAAGGAAAGACTTCTGACCTATTGTTATTATCCATATGGGTGTAGGGAAAGGCTTTGACCACAAGAGTTGCATACCTTAAGTTTTGTCAAGGTGACACCTTCACCGTATGCCTCTACCTCTTGTTGAAGTCCACATAATCCTCCATATTGGGTTCAAAACACACTGAGCAAGAACAGTCTACCTCAATCGGCTTTCCATTTTGCATGCGGCGGTGATGCTTGGGTGTTCGTACTTCACTCGAACTCTCTATGCCTACAGAGAACATAGGCACAATTTTTTCAACCAAATGCTTTAGGCTTTGTGGCTTGGACTTAGTGGTTGATGTAGTTGACAACTCTTTTTTGACCGTTAGAGAGAAAACACTTGGTGCTACACAAAATTTGACTCTTGGATATCGACAACACTACAACCTGGCAGTAGAAATTTTATGAATGCCTCAAATGCCTCTTCAATTTCTTGCTCCTCTGTTCTCCAATTGGAGAATTCCCGTAGCCACTCATCCATGGTCAACAATGTGCATCGTTTTCAACGTTGAAAACTGAAGGTTTTTTATAATCCCTCTTGGTGGGGGCACCAAATGACAAGCGCAAGCGCAAAACGTACCTCGACGGACTCAACGCCAGGACCGTGCACACCAAACTGGTCACGGGAAGTGAATAGGGGGCACCACCTAGCTTTGAGCAGCTAGGAAGCAGACAATAGTGATTAAAATAACACTAATATTGCACACTGTAGAGAGAGAGAGAGAGAGAGAGAGAGAGAGATACATAGATGTAGATGATGAAAACCCCTTGGGATGTGACGGCAATCTTGATTCAAAGTGGTATTTACAAAAAACTCAGTTTCGGTGAGATGGAGACTGTGGTGAGAGAGAGAGAGAGAGAGAGAGAGAGAGAGAGAGAGAGAGAGAGAGAGAGAGAGAGAGAGAGAGAGAGAGAGAGAGAGAGAGAGAGAGACTATAGTGGGTTCTCTAGGGAAAACCCCATATACATGGAGATTCTACTCTTGTGTGTGGTGAACCTTGGAGTCAGGGTGTGTGCATGGTTTCCTTCTCAAGTGCTGACTCCCAAGTGTTTCCCTCCCCCAAATGCTGCAAGTCCCCCTGATAATGACCATCACCTAGAGAGAGGTGGCAATATTTTTTTATACAAGGTTTTTGGATTGAAAACAGAAAAGTAGATTACCCTATGGATGTTTACTGTGAAGGTGCGTCGATGTAGCACGCTCGTCATTTTCGGGGTCATTTCTTGATTTGTTGTTGCCTTTGCGTGATTTTGGTGTGTTTGTAGAAGCTTGTCATCCGTCTTTGTTATTTTCTTTTCGGTTTCCTCCTTCTGGTGCATGCATATGGCGTGCGTGTGCATGTGTGAATGGGTGTGTGCGCTCATGCATGCAGTGTATGTTTGGATATATGTGCATGTGCTCGTGAGTGTGTATGTAATTATTTCTGTGTGCTGGTAAGTGTGCGAGTGTGTATGGTAAGGGTGTGTGTGTGTATAGGTTAAGAGAGATATTTCTTACATAGAACAAGAGTGTGTATATAAGTGTTTGTGTGTGTGTAGGTATGACAATAAGTGTGTGTGGGGGAACGAGAGAGAGAGAGAGAGAGAGGGGGGGGGGGGGAGAGTGAGAGATGAGAGGGAGCAAGAGATGGGAAGAGAGAGGCTGAGGTGGGGTGACAGTGTGTGTGTGTGTGTGTGTGTGTGTGTGTGTGTGTGTGTAAATAACGAGAGAGAGAGAGAGAGAGAGAGAGAGAGAGAGATTGACTTCTACTAGCTCGCAATAGAGGAAAGGAGACAGAGAGGGAGCATGAGTGAGCAAGCAAGAGGGAGGGAGAGCGTTACGGGTGTGTGTGTGTGTGGGGGGGGGGGGGGGGGAAGGAGAGAGAGAGAGAGAGAGAGAGAGAGAGAGAGAGAGAGAGAGAGAGAGAGAGAGAGAGAGAGAGAGAGAGAGAGAGATTGTGTGGCCTGGCTACCAACACAGGGATGGAGAGAGAGAAAGCGAGAGTCAACGAGAGAGAGATGAGAGACTGAGAGAGCGGGTGGGGGAGATGCTGAGGTGGAGTTAGGAGAGGGTGAGAGTGTGTGTGTGGGCACGAGTGGGGAACGAGAGAGAGAGAGAGAGAGAGAGAGAGAGAGAGAGAGAGAGAGAGAGAGAGAGAGAGAGATTATATTTCATGGTAGACCCTTTGGGTTGAAAAACGAGAGGGAGAGAGAGAGAGAGAGAGATTAGCTGCATGCAATAATGAAGGAGAGAGAGAGAGAGAGAGAGAGAGAGAGAAAGAGAGAGAGATTTGAGGTGGATAATTGAGGGGGGGGGGGGGGGGGGGGGGGGGGGGGGGGGGGGGGGGGGGAAGGTGATGCCAAGGGTGGGGCGACCACTATGGGCGCATGCGTGAGCAAGGGGAAGAGAGAGGGTGGCGGTGGCATTTGCAGGGAGACAAAACTTTTCTTTAATTATTATTATTATTAAGCTTCCTCGGTTGGGGTTGGTTCTTGCGACTGCAGCTTGTCAAAGCTGGCCATCAACATAAGTACCGAGTAAGGATTTAAGGTTATAGTTGGACATTGCACTGCTTTCTGGCTAGGTTGTTTTAAATGACTACCCCCTGTGGGTCTTTTATTGAGACAAAAAATGTTGGTTGCATATATGTTAAAATAAAAGACAAAGAGAGACGGTGTATGATTAGATATCTTCAACTAAAAGAAATAGAGAGATAGAAATTTTTTGACCATATGCACATTCTATCTATAAAAATGAAGAAGGAGGATGTTAGCAAATTGTCACAACAAACATCTATAGTATAGCTATCTAGCACTAATGTACTCTACGCCAAAACTCAAGGAAGTACCACAATGGAGCATGGAGACACATTGAGTTTTTCATCCCCAAGGGAGCTACCATGAATAGAAAGGCACTACCAAGCAATATGTAAATCATTTCAGATAGCCTACAACTATTGCATGCTAAGTCCTTGCTCATACTAATTGATTAATGATTTTCTTAGGTAAATGAGCTCAAAACGCTACAAAATTTTGGAAGACTATAGGCAAGGACTAATAGGGCCTAGCTGCACCCTATAATGTCATTTTTTAGAGGTACATAAATCCCAATTCATGACTTTATAGGCTAGAAAAACACAAATGGAGGTGGTTTAATAGCATCACTAAGAGCATAAAACTAGCCTCCCATAAAAAAACAGCATTTAAACTTGGTTACATCATCAAAATAGCAAGCTTATGGTCACACATCATAGTAGTAAACTTAAACCAAGCTAAGAATAAGTATAACCAAATGAAAAATCAAGAGGAGAGAAACAAGATGCAATATTTAGAGCTTGATTTTGAATACTAGAAAAGAAGGTATGTCAATTGCAAGATTTCTTAGAGTAGGCCTCTTTCTGAGAGAGCACTCCCATCCAAAAAAAGCCACCTATCCCATTACATTTTGTCCTTTATACGTAGGGTTATTCTAAAATGGCCTTACATTCTATTCCCATGGGTTACAACTTCACATTAAATGAGGACTCGATCTACAGATTACAAATTAAAAGTTGGGGTTTTTGCACTTTGATATTACAATGTTTCTTGTACATTTTAACTAGAAGGGATATTCATGGTAGCATCTGCAAACACTTATCCTTTCCTAGACTATTCTTGCCCGTGATATTATGTAATCAATGGTAGCATTTGAAAACACTCACCCTCTCCTAGATGATGCTCTCCCTTGATATAATCTGATCAAGATCGCAAAAGTTGTAGACATCGAGTGAGTTGAGAGCACGTTCATACTTTTTTCTCCTGGGTTTAGCTTCTTCTCCATAGGCCATGTACTTCCACAAGCTTGATACCACTTCATTATGATAGGCAATGTACCTACCTTGAAGGTCCTTTGTTAGGGTGTTGAAAATGGATGATTCATTTTCAAAGAACCTGTGTGATGAAGCTTTCTTCAAGTGTCTACATGTAGTGGCTAGGTAAAAATATCAGCCTCATGTACAAGCCCATGATGATATTATCTCAAGGTGCACTATGTAATCATGTTAATGTATAACGTGAATTTGATAAGAGGGATTTTTATATTCAAAAATGTTAAGAAATTTAATAGAGATACATTAAAATAAGGGGGTTTTATATTCATAAATTTGAAAAAAAATCCTAAAATAAGGGGTCATTTTATTCATTCAAACATGTTAAAAGAGGGGTTTTTTTAATACCCCACGAATGCACGTTATATAGGGGGTACTGAATGGTGAACCCCCCCGAGGATAATGATGTGATGGCAAGATCCCAACATAAGTATTGTTTCCTTTAATGAGAACAATACATGGATGACCCACAACTTCCACATTGAACACATTGATTGCAATGACAACCATTTTGGCAGTCTTACGTAGCATTTGCAATTCTCAATTGGGTACATAACACATCGAATCTAGTGTAGCAATTAGTGTGTTGAGCATGTTCAATTATAAGGATATAATATATAGTGGAGGACTTGCCAAAATTGGGTACTCGAGTGTGAATTTTCTTCTATCATCCTTCCATGTGGTGGAGATAGCCCAGGTTCTTCTTCTTGGTATGGGGTAGTAAGTCAAACCCATGTGAATGTGTTAAGGGGATGATTTGTACATTATCTCATCACTTGGACCCTTTTATAGCCATCTTCTCCATAGGGGCTAGTTATCCAAGATCGTTCAACTTCTTCTTGAGTGGTTTTCAGGCCTTCATAAGTACAATCTGAGGGATGGGCTCTAGATTTAGAAGCATCTTTGTATGCCATACCTAGACTTCTTGCTTGACCAAAAGCAATGATAGAAACTGCATGCCCAATATTTTTCACTTCCTCTTAAGGCTTGATAAAAATCTAGGCCCGTTGATGAGAGCACATTGAGCTCCCATTTCATATATTTGTTGGCCTATTTCTTGGGCATATCTTGTATACATGTTGCTAGTTCTTTTCTTGAGTCTACTAGAGTGTCTTGAAATTTTCCTTGTAGAGGTGGATCCACCACATCTATTGGGTAAATATTCTATGCAATTTTCTAGTTATTTTTTTGGGTCTACGAGAGTGGATTCAAACTTGACTTGTAGAGGTGTCTCCACCCATGATACTTTTGGTAGGTTCTGAAGAGAGGAATCAAACTTGGCTTGTAGAGGTGGCTCCACCCCTAATACTTCTAGTAGGTTCTGAGGAGCAAATTCAAACATGACTTGTAGAGATGGCTCCACCCTGATACTTCTGGTAGATTTTGAGGAGTAGATTTAATTTGTGTTGTTGGTATCTAGAGTGGCTTAGGTGGTACAAAACTGGCTACAGTTGTGGTTGGAACATTCTGTTTGATTGTTTGAAGATCTCCTATATGCATATATCTCACATAGATCTGATGATCTTTTTCTCATATACCCTCCTTATGATCTGTCGCTTTGAGCTCAATCTCTGCTTTTAGCTTGGATACTTGCTCGTGAGATTTTCTTCGTTATCAGAGGTTGTGTTGATGATGCCACTAATTGGCATCTTCCATTGTATTCTCTCTTCTTCTAGCTCTTTCTTAAGTTTGTCTATCTTCTTGTTTTGTTGTTAGCTTTAGGTGATCACCATTGAGGATTCTATCATTGGATGTATAACGAGGGTTGTGAGAGTAGAATTCGTTGAATCATATGATGTCATTAGCTTCTCATACACTCTACACCACTCTTCATTGTGCTCTTCCAGCCTGTGAATCTCTACTTGGTTCTCATTATCTCTCTCATTCAATTTCTATATATCTACATATGCTTCCTGGAGATCTTTCCAAATCTATCTTCCTCCTTTTGCAAGGTATCCCATTTACTCTTAAGTTCTTTGACTTGGTTCAAGGAATTCTTATTTCCTAGCCTCTCTTTATAGGTTCCTCTATAAGCTAATAGCTCTCTTTTTGTGATATTTTTGTCAAAGTCCACATAAAATGGTCTTCTAACTACAAATAGTAGGAAAAATGCAATATAATACCCCTAGGTGTGTGTATGTAGTCTATATGTCATTGAAAAAATCAAAAACTTTGTATTTTTTGCTTATTTTTTGTGTGTTTTGGCCAATAAAGCTACGAATGCATTTTTTTAATAAGCTTTTGTTTTCGTGCTTTTTAAACATTGCACAATTTTTGATCTTTTTAGAGTCGTTTTCTAGAGAAAATATACATGTTTTAAACAATTTCCAATACCACCCAACAAGTTTGTACACAAACGAACAAATGGATTATCAGCACAATAAGTCCCACAAACCAAAAATACATATTTATATAAATTGTTGCATCATTAAACATAAAAAGAATTACCATGCCAGCATTTTGTGATCCAAACTTGAGAGCATACTACTTCACTTAAATAGAGGGAGGAGCAAAATGGGGTTGCCTATTTTTTATGTGAAAACTTAACACTAGACTTGTAATGAGCCACAAAACTGGTTGAAGCCACAAAAATGGCTCACATCAGGATTCTAGTAAATGATACATAGCTTTTGTATATGACATCAAGATTTCATGAAACTTCTTAATTACGGGTTCAAGATATGAAAAAGGTTTCTACATACACAATTTACATGAAAAGCTCAAAAATAAAAATAAAAACTTTTCTAAAGTTAGTTAATTTTACATAAAACTGCACTTCAACACTTAACTTGGAGAAGTAAAAAATGTCGAGAGTCTTTGTATATGGGTTAAAAAATCTTGGTACATCTATCACAAACCTATTGAGGTATTTTTCAAAGAAGTTGGTGCCTGCTTAACAATGATTTGATTTACTTTCAAACGAAAATAGAAAATTTTTGTCCATCGACACAAATTATTTTTAGAACATGGCAATGGAAAGACACCTTTAGACCTTCATTTAACTCTATACTATTTTTTATCAACGTATAATGAGTATTGGTCATAATTCCCTGAAACTATTTTCTATTTAGATAACTAATATAGTGTTGAGAATGTTTTTACAAAAGTCTCAAAAAGCCACAAAAGTGGCTAATTTCTTATAGGACTAGTGCTAAGGGCTCATAGAATGGGGATTGCAATACGAGGTTGACTAAGTATGAAGTCAACATCCATCACGATCAATGTAGGTTGATGTATTACCATGTGCTCCTTAGGTTTTAAGCCCCAGACATGCACATACACATAATACATGTGCTTACAAGCAATGAATGACTTTTGAGGTATCACCCTTTATTGAAAATCTGGACATGTAGGCTCGCCTTTGATATGAACATCATAATAGTTTTCAGTGGTTCCTTTTCAATCATAGATACTTCCTCTAAGAAGTTTGAAACCATCATTGCAGCTGCCTCAATCCTTTTTTGTGCTTATTTTGAAATACCATGCCTCCACTTTCATCACCTACTACTTGAATCTCCTTCTCCACATGGCGAAGAGACCCTGTTTCCCTTGCATTTTGGTGTGCTAATATCAGCCACTTGAAAACCTCCCATTGTAAGACTAGTGAGCTCTTCTCCTGAAACTTTTGCTCCACTTGCAATGGGCCAGATCATTAGGGCTATCGATGAATCATTCACCTGATTTCTAACTGCCTTTGTGTGTTCCACATCATGATTGCAAAGCCACAGCCATTGCTCTATGGTTTTGTCTTTGTAGCATCTTTTTGACCAAAATCATGGTGCAACCAAACCTGCATCATGACTTTTAAGAGTGTTATCACAATTTGTCATACCCACAACACCAAAACACTTCCTATTACAATGAATGGGCATTTTGCACAAGGTTCACGTGGAACATCAGCTTCCTCTACATAGATTAATTGCTTTATGTTGCATGTCAAATAATCATTTTCAGGCATGTAGTTTTTTTCGATATCCTCTTCTTCACTATTGCTTGATTACATGGTTTCAAATTTGATATGACGTGGATGACCACAAACTTTTGCGCTATTTTGACTCCATTACATATTTTGGACGATGAGAACTAATAGCGTTGCTTGTCTCTCTCTTCTTTCATTGAACTATTTCCTCCTCACCATGCACTATGGGATCTTCATACATTGGGGTGCCTGCAATAGCTCGTTGCAACACCCTTGGAATGGCAGCTGCACTTGGAGTTTTCTATCTCTCAACTCTTGAGGGCATAGATCTGAGTGTGGGGCCCGTGCCCATATAACGACCTATCAAGAATCTCAAAAACTTTACACATTGTATATATGAGTTTAAGACATTGCTAACACATGCATCATATAATGAAAAATTTATTCTTCTCCCTTCACCAGCCAACCAGCTAGCATGGATGCTCTCAGATAAGTTTATACTTGGAATTTTTGCATGCTCCCATGGACTTTTATTAGCCTATCCACCACAAAACTGTAGTTGAGTAGTTGAACATGGTTTTTCTTGGATCACAAAGAAATAATATATAAACTCACATTCTTGTTGATGTTTCCCCAATGCTCAATTTTTTGTTCCCACCATTTCACCACTTGAACCATCATTGAAGCATCTCTAAGTTCTCTTTTGGGACATGAATCAAGAACCAATTGTTGGTACACCTCTCTTGAATTGTAGCCTCTTCTATAGTTGCTGAGAGTCTCCATGCTTCACACATTCCAATGTGCTCATTTTGCTTTAGTGCAAATACAAATTTTCTTGTGTAATTTTACAAGCTCTACTCCCAATGGAAAAGGAAAGAGCGTTCTCTACCTTCCATAATATTTTGCAGGCCTCCATTGTACACTATCCTTATTTCCAATCAGTTTGCCTCTACCTCATCTGACATGAACTCTAAAAATCACGTGGTTCTTGCCTACATTGAGCCCAAAACAATACTTGAGACTCCTCATCCTCCTCTTTTGCTTCATAGATTGCGTAACTTGCAACGCTCGCATGCTAGCAAAATATGATGCAAATATTAGAACAAACCTTTTGGAAGATACTTATTTCATATTTCCAATCACAAACAAACTTACCCCGGATCATACACGGAACATGACATTGTTGCCCATCCATCTATCCTATGCGTATGATCAAAGTGAACCCTTTTTTAGACATCTTGGAAAGGTAGCATTTTTCTTGTCCACTGCCTTGTCCCAGGAATTTACTGCCATGAAGGGAAACATACAACGTTGTTGAAATTGTTAAATATTGTCTTTGCATTTTCTTTGGTTATTAGACCTTTAAATCTACATGCAATATCTATATTAATGTAAATGACATAACATACCAAAGAGGAAAACATACCAAATATTGTCTTTGCATTTTCTTTGGTTATTAGACCTTTAAATCTACATGCAATATCTATATTAATGTAAATGACATAACATACCAAAGAGGAAAACATAAGACACATGAATAGTAACTCGCTTATATTTAATCTATGCATACTCGTTGTTTTGCACTAGTGGAATCATCTCCTCTAGAAAACCAAGTAAATCTCGATCAGTCATGACTTCCTCACCTTCTCTTGTTAAAGATTCAAACAATATTTGTCAAGCTACCATCATTTGTATTTTTTGTGGTCCACCTTTCTCTATTTTAAGAATTGTGCTAACCAAATTCTTCACTTTTGCTATATTGGCTCTTGAAGTGCTTGATTGAACACTATGCTCATGATTGCCAATATGAAGTACCATTCAAGTCATACTCTCATCCAAAGGGAAAACATAGTAGATCATATCCTTGCATACATCAATGCATGTCAAGGTTTTTTGGCAATAGTGACTAATAAAATTTTTATTTTCCTTCACCTAAAGGATATCCCTTAATTATGTGCCTATCCAAATGACCATGGAAACAATTGTTGTTAAACTTTTTTTCTCATTCACATGAAATGGACAGGACAATTGATGACATTGTAGATTCCCAAGGCAATAACATGGCCTCACTATACAAGCTATTGTCATGTTTTTTTGGGATGGCCGTGTCCAAAGATGACTATCATGTTTTTGCTCCATCCCTTCTATTCTCTTAATACCCAAACATCCATCATAGGTGGGGGGAAGTTCAATTACTTGTAGTGGATTTTTGCACATCTTTAACAACTTTTTAAGTCAAGGTGTCCCTTCTCCATTTTGTATCCATTGAACAATGGACATAGATGGCCTATCTTCTATGTCTTTAGATTCATCATCAAGCTCTATTACTTCCAAACATGCCTCACCATTAGCAATTCTCATATCATCAATCATTTGTGTTGTGTCCTTGTCGCGATTTACCTCCATGCTCTCGCTATTAGATATATAAACACACTCTATGGTGTGCAATAATAGATATTTGACTGACAAAGAACCATCAATTGAGTTGTGTTTGTTGCCTTCATGGTCACAATGCATAGTCATAGAAATCTCAAATGAACGGTCTTCTTCTTGAATAATTGCATGTAGTCTGTGAAAAACACATGAAGGAGGTAGCAAACTTTGAAGATAGTGAAAGCTTAGCAATACCTTACCATTGTGCAAGGGAATATCATGCATGACAGTGTTACCAGCAATGCACCATGCAAGCAACATAGGGCTTGGAGCACTCATGAGAGCTATGGAGCAACACAGAGATATGGAGCACTACTAGAAAATATGAGAGGTAGAAAAATTAATGTGAAAGAAAACATGTCAATTCACATAATAAAACGAGTGATTGTGTGAGAGGATGAAAAAGTAATGGGCATTAATTGTGTAGCCATCAACACAGAGAGAATGACTCACAAAAATTATTCTCTTTTTTATTTGAGAATTTTTTCATTAAAATATAGTTATTTAAGAGCGTGCACATGCACACACACATATATCAATGTATACCATTTTATCTATTGCATCAAAATTACATAAAACATAAGAGTTGTTGAGCTCTCTAATCATCCGCTTGCAAGTGGATGATTAGAGAGATCAAACACTTACTTGAAATAGTTTACTATAACTATAACTATTGAAGTGTGCTATAACTATTTCAAGTAAGTGTTTGATCTCCCAAAATTTGAAGGGCATTTTGGGAAATTATGACAAAATATTAGGGGCATTTTTGGAATTTTTGAAATTTGAGGGATATTTTGGTAATTCTCACTAAATTCAATGTGGAAAACACTTTGGGGGGTCAAACAAAGGAAAAAATTCAGGCGATGATTTCATACGAGATTCCATTTATCATAGCTTAACTAGAAGGTCTTCTAGGTATAGCCTCTAGTCAGTCCTCGAACATGAAGTACTTTGATCTCGCGATTAAACAACTTAATTGACCAGAAAGAATTGAGAAGCTTGCCCATGGTATTAATATTTGACCTCAAGTGGAACCTCTCAACCGTTAAATTAGCGACCCTAGACTTGTTTAATTTTTTACCTTTACAAGTGCTTATGCGTTTAATTATATTACAGTTTAATGTTTACAATCCAAAAAAAATTTATTTTGTTACCAAAAAATTCCCAAAATGCCCCTAATGTTTTGTCATAATTTTCCAAAACGCCCTTCAAATTAATCAAAATTCCCAAAATAATCGTGGTTGTGAGATTATATATCTCCAAAGATTTAAAAAAGTGTGGCTATCTATACAAGATGCTAGAACTAAAATTTAAGTTGGTTTATGTAGGCCTTGAAAGTGAATTGTTTCATAACTGTTTCTCTGTCTGTGGTGTGGCCAAGGTTTCAAGCATGGTCTCCTTGCCCTCCCTTCTTCTCCCATGGAAGAACTCGCTACTTGTCCGTGCATGCGTAAATGAGCATCAAGCTCATTCGTGAGAGGAGGAGGGAGGGCATGCTTCATCCAGCCTTTTACAGCTCTGATCCGTGTTGTTTTCCAGCAGCCTACTGATCATGTGTTCCTCTAAGCCGCAACCTTGATCCACATAACCAACTTGGGAGCTTGTCTTCAAAGCTTGTGGTATTCAAAGCTCCAAATATTGTCCATTTTTGGTTGTCTTTGATTCCATTCAATATTGATGTTGCCTTGAATGTTTACTTCCTTTTAAATGTTTACTGTGTAGGATGCAAGGATATTACATTGCTTACTGGTTGAATGTGTTCATGTGAAGATTACTGGTGTAGTGTTGCTCTGGGGACTTTGGCATAACTTTGACAATCATGTTTATGGGCACATCTTGCAATAAGTTCAGGCTTTTGAGAGGGCACCAAAACTGCATTGGTAGCCAATAATTGTTTCCCCTTTGTTGCACAATTCATAAGACCTAAGTGTGTGTGTGTGTGTGTGTGTGTGTGTGTGTGTGTGTGTGTGTGTGTGTGTGTGTGTGTGTGTGTAGCATTTCTAAATCTATATATATATATATATATATATGCGCAAAAGAACACTATCTGTTCATAGACCAACAATTCTAGAATAATACAATGGATTTTTACAATAATTTATTTGCATTTGAAAATAAACTTTGTACAAGGTAATGAAGATAACACAATATAGCGCGGGAAACCGCAAACCCAAAGTCTGGGAAATTTTGCTTCACGTTAAGAGATCCTCCATATGTTAGGAACAGAATGTTTTAATCAAGGAAGTTAGCCCTCACCTGCACCCATAGCCACAAGAAAACAATTCGTTAGCACGTGACTGTACGCAGGTGATGTTGGGCATCCCAGTTGTTAACCATGTCACAATAAGAAAAACACATAGTTCTTAACTTGTATTTTGTCCTTTTAGATAAAAAAGTTTCTTGGCTTTTTTGCCAATCTGATAAGGAGAGTGAAAACCCCATAGAGCAGCTATATCTCTGGTTATTTCTCAATTATATCTATTTTTAAAAAAAACTTTCTTTGCCAATCCTAAGATTTTAGGAGTTTTTTAGGGAGATTATCAAAACTAAAAAGAACTTTCTTCTCTAAACAGATTGGAGAGAATTTCACTCTATAGAGGTATGCACAAGCAATCTTGAGCCAGATCTCAGTTTATTAAGGACCACCATTTCCTTGTATATATATAAAAAAATACTTCAAAACTGATCCTATTTTAAGAACCATTTTATAAACAAGCTCAGATATCCCAAAAAAACTTACAAGTATTTACCAATTTACAAACCAGAGCCACCCCCTTTGTTTAGTTATATTTACTTCCTATATCAAGGAATAACTATGTTATTATGTCATGACTGACATACTGTTGCCCCAAACCAGCTATAAATTGTATACCAAAAATACCCTAGACGACTCAGTCCTTTAGAGCCAGCTCAGACATCATCCGAGACAGAAATGACGTAAAAGTATCCAGCCAGGATCAGCTAAAGGGAGAATTATGACATTCCTCATAGTATAAAGAACCTTTTAAACCAACCCACTAGAAGCTTTTTGTTGTATAAACTGCAAGATGGTAGGTAAAGACCAGTTTATATATACTCGAGTGAGAATAAAAAGCGAGCAGACGATGGTAAGCATATTTTATTGAATAACCGAGGGTCAAACCAACAATGGCCAGTAGAAATCCTTCACTACGCTGAATCAGTTTAATAAGCCACCAGAAACATTCACTAATCTTCCCAGCATATGATGTACTATGGTAAAAAAGACCGAGTAAATTTGAAACCAGCTATTTACAACCACAATACGGTATGTGATGCCACTCAATTCCTACAAAATATAGAAGATAGGGCTACCCATCCGAAGCCAGTATTCAGCAAATTCAAAATAATCTTTTAGCCGATTCAGTAAAATAGGCATCTGTACTAAAAGACAAATCCGTCTAAGATCTATCAACTTACCCACAGTACTTCAACTCAATTGTATTACAACTTACCAAGGTAACCGAACAATACAGCTCACTGTATTGAGTTTTTTTAATAACTTTTCTATGGAATTCCGGCTTTATTCAGAGCCCTGAAGTATCCAATTCATAAGTTCTTACCTTCTAATGAGAATCTAAAAAACAGCATCATAGACATACCATTTCCCATTAGACACCATGCAATCCATTAATCAGTACAGCCATTCATTAAAATACACTCAAAACCTGGCAGTTTTTTACAAATAGGGACAAATATTATCTCAACCAAAAAATCATTTACATAACCCGGATTTTATTCGACACACCGCATATTTCACGGAAAACCAGCATCATTAGTCATTGAGACTCAAAAAATCCTGGTGATTCTTAGCTATATGAGCTACTCTCAATCCTTCCCATAAATCAGAATGAGACCGTTTTTTAGAACCTGGTTCTTTTATAAAAGGACAGATTGAATAAATTTTTTTTTCAAACCATTTCATTTTACAAAAAAACAAGCTACTTTCAGCAAAGCCACATATTTTGCTCATAATATCTTTTAACAGATTCGAGAACAAAACAAATTTTTGTTAACCTGTAGATTAGGAGACGAAGAAGCCTCCACAATCCCCTTCTCAGACTTTTTCGGCATGTTGAGCTCATAGCAGTCAGCAGATATTTACTCACACAGTTTAGAACTCACACACACAAAGGTGATAACAGAGCACACTACTAAGTGAGTATGAGTACTCACCTTGTGAGTCCTTTATACTTGTTGATGCCCATCTGCAAAAGATGCGACACCGAGTTAAACATGTACAATCCAGGTCGCCAATAGGGGCATATTCTCATGGATTACCCCAGCCAAAGATCCGGAGGTTACAGGCCCTATCATGCCACATCTGCTACCCTACTCGGCTACAGACCCACACCCTAGTACAGGTGGTAGCGTGAAGCAGGAGGCACGAAAAATTAATGCAGAGACTATTAAACATGCTACAGAGCTTTTTATGTACAATGTAAAGATAGTTTTAAGTTAAATGCAAGGAAAGGTCATACTGTCCACCACATCACCATGGCAACAGATAACAATCTATTCCCATAGTCGACACCCGGTCCGAGTTATTGTATCTAGCCTCGGATGATCATACACAGTAGGTTACACATACTTCCCCAACCCTACAGTAAGCTTATGTCATACAGCTATCCATTAGGGTAAACTATTCATGTGCCGATCTTAAAGGTGAGAGTTTAATCAATTTTGGGTAATCTTTATTATTTCCAATTTTGTATAGGAGTCGTAAAGTGGGTCTATAAAAGATAGGTGATATTTTTACAAAAACCGAGTCCAAAGTAACTTTTCTGGAGTTAGCAACTCCAGCTAATTTGCTCACCCGGTGTATCTAACATATTATGGCATACAGTCAAGAACAGGTTTTTTTCCATAGCAACTGCACATCTTTATCTGTCAAGTGAATCTACTCGGAGAGCAACGTTACTCCGTTATGAACTTCATCTATTTCCACAATTAGGAACCACTGTTTCCCAAACTAAGTGGTGGACATATCAGGACCGAGTGACGCGTGTGACCCTTCGGGGTCGTGAGCATTTTAGAAACAATATCCGATTGGCGATGGTTACTGAGGCTATGGGCTTAGGGCCACAGTATTATTACATAGAACATTCAATAAAGCAAGGTTTTTCAGATCGGTTATACCTACTAGCCCAGTTCCTACTTCCTCATAAGATTTTTTTTTATCGTAGTTATGGCCATCCACTAAGAGGATATATTAACAGTACTCCCCACACTCGGGAGTATGGGGTAGCCTTGGCGACTCGTATCCTACCTTTACTGAGCGTCCAAACACATGCTTTTACTGTGATAGCTGTTTGTGTGATCATGTAATGGGCGGCATAATAGAGATGTAGATGAAGGGATCCCGAAATAATTATCAGCCAAGCTTTTTTGTCCATTGAAAGAACCCATGTCATTTTATTTTTTTGTGTGTGTGTGTGTGTGCCCACCCATTCTTAGGCACCATATCCTATGAGGTAGTAGACCCCATAGAATTGGGGCCTACTACCTCATGAAGTGATTTTAGTAATTTTGGACATGCAATGTTGTAGTTAGATTTATTCTGTTTTAAGGAGGCTTTTGTAAGTCAAACTTAAGGTAGGTCCAGTTGTGTTTTTTTAGGGAATTGCAGATACATGCAACGAGGTCTTTTTTTGTAAACCCATTATTAATGAACTTGGTAATTAGAGTATTGATTTCTTCATATGCTACAAAATAGTCAGATGAGGCATACATTATAAGAAAAAGCATTCCTAGACAGGTGTGTAGAGAATTCTTAAAGGGTCTATTTCTTTTCCTTTTTGTAAATTCTGAGGACACAAGCTTGAGATTTTCTCTTTTCCAAAAAAGCGAGTATAAAAATTTCCCAAGAATGGGGGAGTCAAAGTAAACTCAATATTCAGGAAGTGCATCCTAGAAATTACCCATTTATAGAACTCTATCAGAGAATGTAGGTTCAATATTAAGGCAAGGTGGATATATATCTTTAAGAGCAACCTCAAACATAGGATTGTTAAGGCTACATAGGTCATCCATAAATCTGAATGAATGCTCAAAGTGTGTGAGTAACGAAGTACTAGCCGGGTTATTTAATATTTTTAAGAGCCACTTGTATTCGAAGTAGCAAAGATAGAGATTACACATAATTGGAGAGCATGCAAATCCCATTGGGATCCCTAAAATATGTTTGTAGCAGGTATTACCTACTTGGATACAACTGTTATTAAGTAGCCAAAAGATATACTTATATAAATCATCCTCTTTAAAGATGAAAGGTGTAGACTTATTCAATTTTTTCACCCATCCTTTATTCCCCTTTAGTGAGATGCATGTATACCCAAGTTTCTTTCTATGGGAAAAGCCAATCTTTATAAGACTAGATAAGGTATTAACAAGCCCATACGGTCCATTTAAAGGAATATTTTCATAACATTGAGTTATGTCTGCAGTGAAGATAGAGAAAATGTTTTTTGGGAGGTTGATAGACACCTCAGCTGCATTTTTTATGACCCAAAAAGGGCAATAATCTATATTTCTAAATCTTTTTATATCTCTATGTTTGATGGCATAGATAACTTCAATTTCTAGTAGAACAAAATTTAAGCAGTGGGAGATGTCATTCGTAACACACGAGAACAGGCTATTGGAAGCGTCAGAAATCCATCTAAATTTATGCTTATGATTCTTATAAGTTGGGATGAGTACAGGAATCTTCAGAGAGTTAGGACAATAACCAAGTCTTGATAATTCATTATTTAATAGTGTAGCTATACAAAGCGGAGAGTTCTCAAGTTTAAGAAAATCCTAACTATTGAGTCTTGAATTGGCAGGCTCGAATGCTAATCTTTTACATATAAAGGACGTAGTATTTGAGGCTTTATCTAGGCCCATTTCTTTTTAGAGTCAGAAATAGAGGTCATAATTTTAGGTGTAAGCCAGGTAGTATCAGTACTTAGCCATACTTGTGGTATAAGACTAATCTTTCTCCAAAAAAATTATTTGAGTGTTGAGGTAAGTTGGAAGTGAACTTCCTCCTCCAATTGGAGTTTTAAGGCCAAGTCGGCCAGGCATTCAAGTAGCGCCAATAAGGCAATTTGGGGATTTAGTGGAAAAGGAGGAGTATGATTCAAGCCTTTGCTCAAGAGGCTCCTTACCTGTGGATCTGAAATAGATAAGGCCTAATCCTAAGCGAGATATTAGGGAAGGTCTTTTCTATTTCTTTAGCAAGTCGTAACTTCTCCGAAATCAGAGCTCTTTTTTCTAGGTCAGAGCAGACTTTAATTCTTGCAGTGAGCTTTCCCAAAACCTGGTAAACAGAAGTAATATCTTGTGAAATGAAAGTATTTAAAGTACAGTGAGAACGAGAATCATGAATATAGAGTGGAATGGTCATGCTAGCAACCTTTCACCAGTCAGGTTAAAAAGAACCACTAAGACTGTGTGATGACGAGAACGAGAATCATGAATATAGAGTGGAATGGTCATGCTAGCAACCTTTCACCAGTCAGGTTAAAAAGAACCACTAAGACTGTGTGATAGCACCCCAACCTACTAGAGTATAATAAATAATACTATAATAGGCGATTATTTCTAGAGTCATTGTTTGAGAGAGATCAACAACCAAGTAAATCTCTCTTTTGTGTTTATTGTGTGTGTAGCAGTTCTAAATCTATATATATATATATATATATATATATATATATATATACGCAAACGAACACTATTTGTTCACAGACCAACAATTCTAGAATAATACAATGGATTTTTACAATAATTTATTTGCATTTGAAAATAAACTTTGTACAAGGTAATGAAGATAACAGAATATAGCGCGGGAAACCGCAAACCCAAAGTCTGGGAAATTTTGCTTCACGTTAAGAGATCCTCCATATGTTAAGAACAGAATGTTTTAATCAAGGAAGGTAGCCCTCACCTGCACCCATAGCCACAAGAAAACAATTCGTTAGCACGTGGCTGTACGCAGGTGATGTTGGGCATCCCAGTGGTTATCCATGTCACCATAAAAACAAAAACACAGTCCTTAACTTGTATTTTGTTCTTTTAGATAAAAACGTTTCTTGCCTTTTTTGCCAATCTGATAAGGAAAGTGAAAACCCCATAGAGCAGCTATATATCTGGTTATTTCTCAATTATATATATTTTATAAAAAAACTTTCTTTGCCAATCCTAAGATTTTAGGAGTTTTTTAGCGAGATTATCAAAACTAAAAAGAACTTTCTTCTCTAAACAGATTGGAGAGAATTTCACTCTATAGAGGTATGCACAAGCAATCTTGACCCAGATCTCAGTTTATTAAGGACCACCACTTCCTTGTATACATAAAAAAATCTTTCGGAACTGATCCTATTTTAAGAACCATTTTATAAACAAGCTCAGATATCCCAAAAAAACCTTATAAGTATTTACCAATTTAAAAAACAGAGCCACCCCCTTTGTTTCGTTATATTTACTTCCTATATCAAGGAATAACTATGTTATTATGTCATAAATAACATAATGTTGCCCCAAGCCAGCTATAAACTGTATACCAAAAATACCCTAGACGACTCAGTCCTTTAGAGCCAGCTCAGACATCATCCAAGACAGAAATGACGTAAAAGTATCCAGCTAGGATCAGCTAAAGGCAAAATTATGACATTCCTCATAGTATAAAGAACCTTTTAAACCAACCCACTATAAGCTTTTTGTTGTATAAATTGCAAGATTGTAGGTAAAGACCAGTTTATATATACTCGAGTGAGAATAAAAAGCGAGCAGACGATGGTAAGCATATTTTATTGAATAACCGAGGGTCAAACCAACAATGGCCAGTAGAAATCCTTCACTACGCTGAATCAGTTTAATAAGCCACCGGAAACATTCACTAATCTTCCCAGCATATGATGTACTATGGTAAAAAAGACCGAGTAAATTTGAAACCAGCTATTTACAACCACAATACGGTATGTGATGACACTCAATTCCTACAGAATATCAGAAGATAGGGCTACCCATCCGAAGCCAGTATTCAGCAAATTCAAAATAATCTTTTAGCCGATTCAATAAAATAGGCATCTGTAGTAAAAAACAAGTCAGTCTAAGATCTGTCAACTTACCCACAGTACTTCAACTCAATTGTATTACAACTTACCAAGGTAACCAAACAATACAGCTCACTGTATTGAGTTTTTTTAATAACTTTTCTATGGAATTCCGGCTTTATTCAGAGCCCTGAAGTATCCAATTCATAAGTTCTTACCTTCTAATGAGAATCTAAAAAACAGCATCATAGACATACCATTTCCCATTAGACACCATGCAATCCATTAATCAGTACAGCCATTCATTAAAATACACTCAAAACCTGGCAGTTTTTTACAAATAGGGACAAATATTATCTCAACCAAAAAATCGTTTACATAACCCGGATTTTATTCGACACACCGCATATTTCACGGAAAACCAGCATCATTAGTCATTGAGACTCAAAAAATCCTGGCGATTCTTAGCTATATGAGCTACTATCAATCCTTCCCATAAATCAGAATGAGACCGTTTTTTAGAACCTGGTTCTTTTATAAAAGGACAGATTGAATAATGTTTTTTTCAAACAATTTCATTTTACAAAAAAACAAGCTACTTTCAACAAAGCCACATATTCCGGCTCATAATATCTTTCAACAGAATCGAGAACAAAACAATTTTTTGTTAACCTGTATATTAGAAGACAAAGAAGTTTCCACAATCCCCTTCTCAAACTTTTTCGGCATGTTGAGCTCACAGCAGTCAGAAGATATTTACTCACATAGTTTAGAACTCACACACACAGAGGTGATAATAGAGGACGTTGCTAAGTGAGTATGAGTACTCACCTTGTGAGTCCTTTATACTTGTTGATGCCCATCTTCACAAGACACAACACCGAGTTGGACATGTCACCCAGAATCGAGGTCGCCAATAGGGGCATATTCTCAAGGATTACCCCCAGCCAATGATCCGGACGTTATAGGCCCTATCGCACCACATCCTCTACCCTATTCACCTGCAGACCCACACCCCGGTACAGGCGGTAGCATGTAGCAGGAGGCACGAAAAATTAATGCAGAGACTATTAAACATGCTACAGAGCTTTTTATGTACAATGTAAAGATAGTTTTAAGTTAAATGCAAGGAAAGGTCATACTGTCCACCACATCACCATGGCAACAGATAACAATCTATTCCCATAGTCGACACCCGGTCCGAGTTATTGTATCTAGCCTCGGATGATCATACACAGTAGGTTACACATACTTCCCCAACCCTACAGTAAGCTTATGTCATACAGCTATCCATTAGGGTAAACTATTCATGTGCCGATCTTAAAGGTGAGAGTTTAATCAATTTTGGGTAATCTTTATTATTTCCAATTTGTTCTAGGAGTCGTAAAGTGGGTCTATAAAAGATAGGTGATATTTTTACAAAAACCGAGTCCAAAGTAACTTTTCTGGAGTTACCAACTCCAGCTAATTTTCTCACCCGGTGTATCTAACATATTATGGCATACAGGCAAGAACAGGTTTTTTCCATAGCAACTGCACATGTTTATCTGTCAAGTGAATCTACTCGGAGAGCAACGTTACTCCGTTATGAACTTCATCTATTTCCGCAGTTAGGAACCACTGTTTCCCAAACTAAGTGGTGGACATATCATGACAGAGTGACGCGTGTGACCCTTCGAGGTCGTGAGCATTTTAGAAACAATATCCGATAAGTGATGGTTATTGAGGCTCTGGGCCTAGGGCCACGGTATTATTACATAGAACATTCAATAAAGCAAGGTTTTTCAGATCGGTTATACCTGCTAGCCCAGTTCCTACCTCCTCATAAGATTTTTTTGTATCATAGTTATGGCCTTCCACTAAGAGGATATTTTAACGGTACTCCCCGCACTCGGGAGTATGGGGTAGCCTTGGTGACTTGTATCCTACCTTTAGCTAAGCGTCCAAACACATGCTTTTACTGTGATAGCTGTTTGTGTGATCATGTAATGTGTGGCATAATAGAGATGTAGATGAAGGGATCCCGAAATAATTATCAGCCAAGCTTTTTTGTCCATTGAAAGAACCCATGTCATTTTGTGTGTGTGTGTGTGTGTGTGTGTGTGTGTGTGTGTGTGTGTGTGTGTGTGTGTGTGTGTGTGTGTGTGTGTGTGTGTACAGTCCCAAAATGATGTATGTAGATGCACCTTCAAACATGGATACCAACCCTCCTCATGAATTTAATCTATGCTAATTTACAGGTTGTCTAGTCCTAGAGATCCATTTAAGGATGCTCTCAGGACATAAAGCAGCGGACATATCCAACAGGTTGCAGGTTTGAATATCTTGGGAATCTATAGTAATGCCAAGCAGTCTCACTAATAGACAATTAGTATAGACGGAATGCCCAATACTTCCAAGTCATGAGTCTCAGAGGAAATCTAGATCAAGGAAAGTCCAAGCAGCACCAAGGAGCTTTTTAGAGCTTGAAGAATGGCCAAACTTATTTGAAGATGCCAGAAGACTCTCCAATGATCTTGATGATTGTGTACAGGTCCATTCTATTGTCATGGATTAGTATAGAGAGCTCGCACTTGAAGCAGCAACATATGAGATCGGGGTGAGAGGTGCTATTGAGCATGCGGTGTTTCCTAGGGCCAAAAAATTGGCTCCTAAATTGAACATTCGATGGAAATATGTCCAAGGTGGAAGTGGATGTAGCTTGAGCTGTGTAGACACTATCATCATGACTGATGAACTCCAGCCAAAAGAAGACAGGAGACACCTCCCGTTGAGGTAAGGCCAATAATTGATTACGTTCTTTGGAGGTTTCCAGTTTATGATGTGCATTTGTCAGTGATGGATGAGCTTGTCAAAGAGGATAATCCCCTTGTTGAAGTGATTCAGTGTGCCAAAGAGGTAGCAGATGTTGGGTTTCTAAACAAGATTGAAGAGTGGAGCCTGTTCCTATAGAAAGTCTGCATGATAAGGTAGCATGTGCAGCTCAGTTGCAGATGCCAACAGCTTGGAAGTGGATGAAGAAAGTGTGCAAAGACTAGAAGACGGTCAAGAATTCATGGAGCAGCAAGCGGTTGAAGATGTTGATACCAAGTCAGTGTACGATGTTGATAAAGATGGAGAGGCCAGTTCCAATTTCTCGGAGACAAGCAATGAAGATAGGTCGGATGAGGCCACATCGTATGGCAAGGAGATGGAGGTTGATGAGCCGATGATGGTAAAGGTAAAGTTGCCTAATTATGTATCTAATGAGGTGGTCACGGCCAATGTGGAAGAAGAATAGGTTGAAGTGCCAAAGCAAATGAGAAAGGATGCGAAGATTTGCAAAAGAGGATAAATATGAGTCTATGGATAACCAAACTAGCCTACCAAGTTGACAAGAGGATGATGAAGAAGCGGAAATCAAAGGGGTTGGGCATATTTTTGAATCTTATGATGTGATGGATGCTGACCAAAGAGAGGAGCAGATGGAGGTGCCTATGGATTGCCAAGGTAATGCTATGGGCACAATTTTTTTGGATCAGGTATGCCTTGAAAGTGAAGCTAATTGGGGATTTGATGATGCCGAGGATGCCATGGGTGAAGAGATGCAAGTGTTTGTGGATAAAGTCATGACCAGGGTATAGGTGATGTGAGGGTTAGCCCCTCTTCAGGTGGAGGTCCCAATGCATCGGACATGTTCTATGGAGAAGAAAATAAATGTTGAGGGTTAGTCCAAGTTGTCAAAAGAGGTATGCAATACTGTTTGGTTTTTTTCAAGCCCTTTTGGTGCCCGTGGGAACATACCCTAATGGTATGTCGGTATCACTCCAGTGAAGGTAGAATTTGCATGGCAAGTTTCACCTTTTGTATATTGTAAAAGGCTTTACAAAATATATACAATCGTTCTATTTTACTTGCTCTCTCTCTCTCTCTCTCTCTCTCTCTCTCTCTCTCTCTCTCTCTCTCTCTCTCTCTCTCTCTCTCTCTCTCTCTCTCTCTTCTTTTCTACACGCCATCTCTTCCATGGCTCCTTGTAGCTGGCACCCTCCATAGCTTTGCACCTTTCAAATACATGGTTGAAATCTATGCTTGTAAGTGCATCAGTGAGGTATGTTATCTGCCAGATACGGAGCTCCATTGAGAGGAGCTTTGCTTTACATGGTTGAGAGGGAGGGTCAAAATTGTTGGTCGGTGCATATGGTGTGATTGTAGGGCCAAGTGTGTTTATGAAACAAATAAATGTGCAAAGAGATGCTAAAGTGATTTGGGCATATTTTGTGCATGGATGGTTGCAGACATGGGTGAAGCGCTATTGGAGGGAGCTACAGATGGATGGAGGAAATCATTGCAAGGTTTTTGATCCAGGCAGAGACTATGTGATGAAGTGGGTGGGGCAACCCACCTAAGGTTTGGCAATAGTGTCAATATGGTAGGCTTTTTGTGGTTTCCTCACAATTTTGGATAGTGTTTGCCAATTTTTGTACTTGGTAGAAGAAGCTGTTTTTTGGTGAACATGAATGCTCAACAAGGGGGTTGGGCAATGATGGTCAAGGATTTAATATTCACGTAATCGTGTGAATTTTCTTATGATCACAATTTTTATTATCACATTCATATAATAACAATTAACGTGATCACAAAAAAGGCGATAACTGGTGACATGGCAATCCACCAAAACGTTGGGTTATGTGTTTTTCACGACAGGCCCACCGGGAAACCATAAGAACGTTGAACGAAGCCCATCAAGAAATGAAAAAATCCTAGTGGCCTTACCAAATTGAAAATTTTCCATGGGTGAAGGGGAAGTCATGGGAATATCATCAACGTTATCACGTATTTTGAAATGTGATCACTCAACATTATTAATGTGTTCACATATTTGTGATCACGTTAATGAAATCCTTGACATTGATGCTGTAGCCAAAATGTGTCAAGCCTAGTAGAGGGCACAGAAAATGATGTGTATGCTTACAGATGGATGGTAGAGGGCTAGAGCAGATGGGAAGAGCCTAGGCAAGCAAGTGGCAATGGATGTGTATGCATAAGGTGTGTTTTTAGACCAAAAGGATTCCAGATTGGTCCAAATAGAGATGCAGGTGAAGGAGGATCAAAGTGTTGGTTATTGGCTTGAATATGTAGAGCTTAAGGTGTTGAAGGAGCAAGCCTAGACGGCTCATCAAACGGAGCCACGATGTGCGAAATATGATGCTTTGAAGTTGAAGGTGTCTGCAGATCTAAGACAGGTAGGCCAGGTGATTCCAAGTGGTCAAGATGTGGATGGGTAGATCTCATCATGTGGAGCATATCAGTATTTTCAGATCGTGGATCGGATCCTGGATGCCATGATATGATCGGTTGAAGTTTTGTGGGGGGCCAGTTCTGTACCGAGTTTGTCCCCTTGGTAGATGTGTCATCTCTCAATTTTGGACCTTCACTAGGAATTTTATGCATTCTATGCGGTATATGGAGCTAGCTGAAAGTTACAGTGTGTCAAACAAAGTCCAGACGAGCAAGTTATAGCGATTGGAACTTGGCAAGGATGGTCGACCAGGAGGAAACTGATATTTTTTTCCTTGTTGGATGGCTCGGTTGGTGGACCCGAGGAGGTTCAAATTTGGCAAGATCGGAAGTGATAGAAGACGGTAATGGAAGCTTTGATGGTGGCTTTACAGAGTATTGATTAGGGCCTAAACCAGCAAATGGCATGAGAAAAAACTTTGGAAAAAAACCAATTTCTTGGTGGCTTTTGAGAAGCTCAAGGGGGAGATGCTCTGGAACCGCCATGTGGCATCGAGTATGATCCCACATGGGGAAATAGTGCCTAGCTTTCCATGGTGTATATAGTGGGGTGTTACCCCCTATTAAATCGACAAGGTGAGGAGTTTGAGCTCCCCAAGCGATGGTGCTACCTAGCGGGCTCTCCTCGCGCGACGAAGGACGCACTCTTAGCACAAGCAGGCCACCGTGGTCTAATGAAGGCAATTTTGGAAGTGTTTCTAGGTTGAGGTGGTTGTTGGCGGCAACGGTGGGGTAGTGATCAATAGATGACATGGTGCCCTCGTAGTGGGGGGTTCTCTCATGTCAACTCTTTTGAAGGCAAGTGGTGGGAGCACCGACGGCGCCATCGGTCTCCACATAAGGGTGCCCCATGCGTGACTTGGAGGGCAAGGCAGCCAAAAACAAGTGGGTTTCACATGCAAGAGGCAGTCCTAAAAATAGAGGGAAGGCCAAAAATAGAAAGGGGGAGTGCACATGCCCAATAAGGGCCCGGGGAGGAAGAAGGAAAGGCTTCTTTGGGGGAAGTGAAGCGGGCTCTCTAGGAGGAAAGATCGAGATTTCTTTTGCACAAGGGGGGATCAACAAGGAGCTGACGGGCAGGAGAAGGCCAAGAAGGAAGAAGGTTTTTGGACAAGGCAGAACTCCTTGCGCTAGAGAAGGAGAAGGGCTTGGTCCGTTTTGGAGCCAAAGGAGGTGCCATCAAGGATTCTTTTCTTGCCGTTCTCTCAACGAGGAGAGCCGCACAAGTGGTGAAGCCAAAGATGCCAATTTTCTTGTTGTTCCTCTGTGTGTGAGAGAGACAAAGATAGAGTGGTGTGTGATGTGGCATGGTCATAAATGGGCAAAATCAGGTGTGGTGGACTGTCAATTGTGTGAGTTTTGAAGGTGAACTCTGGTGGATTGCAGTGATCATCCTGGATATAGAGAGGCATATTAATTGGGTTCCAGGTGTGTTCCACTTTCCTCCTATTCAGCATATCATGTCTCAAGAGGCACCTGGAAACCAAATTTGACAAATTTGAATGCACCAAAGTGCTCAAAAGTGGTGTTTTACTCTAGGTACACCTTGAAACTAGAATTTTGATTTACATTTGGTGCCTAAAACACGAAAGCCGAGAAACAAAACACTGAAAATTAGAAAATTACCTTGTTTGAGCTTGAAAAGGTACAAAAACTCTTGAAAGGGCTTAAGATCTAGTAAGGAGACCATAAAGACCATTTTGGGCTTGACCAAAGTTGCAAATTCACCAGTAGTCTTTATGCGCGTATAAAGACTCCTTAGCCAATTTTTGAACAAAATTGACCATTTGTCATTATATGGTACTTCGACATATTGTTTTGAGCATCCTTACAAAGTTTGAATCATTTTGTACATATATCTTGAGAGAAAAGTGTGATTTTGCACTTCATGGAAGGTGACAGGTAAAATTTGTGTTTTGAGAGCAATTTTGAGCTTTAAACTTTGTTGTGATCATGTATTCTCGCTGATTATGATAAGGGGGACCTGAGGTAAAGACAATTCCAAAATCTGAGCACATAGACATCATACGCGTATGGTGTCTCAGGTCAAAATCTGAAGGTCCAATTGCACTTCTAACCACACAGAAGGTTTGGAAATTACGATTTAAGCTTATTTAAAATTTAAGTGCTACCAAACATTGAGCGAACTTATCAGAACAAGCTCAAAACCAAGAAAAGTTATTAAATGAGTTGCTGAAGAGAGATATCAAAAAGATAGAGAGAGAGAGAGAGAGAGGCACACATATTTGCAAGCGTGATATGTGTGAAAGAAGACAAAAAAATTCTAGCGCATATAGCATATGATTGTGCATTAAATCTCTCAGAGTTCTTTCTCTTAAGGAACCTCTCTCTCAGGCTCTCCCTTCCCTTCCCTTCTCTTTAGAGTAGTACTTCAAGTCTTTCCAATAAAGATATGAAGTATCTTATGGAATAAAGATATGAAGTCTCTCTCTCTCTCTCTCTCTCTCTCTCTCTCTCTCTCTCTCTCTCTCTCTCTATAATTTCTCAGTCAACAATTAATTGGTAAATACAAGTATCCATTAAAGACTTCAAATCTTTATTATACATTTGTTTCCTTACTTCTTCATCAATAGCACAATAGTATGGCCAGAAATTCTACGAGTCTCTCCCAAGATATTGACCTTCTCATGGGTTATGGCCTTAATATTAACTACTAAAAGATCTTTTCCAAGAAGCTCACAAAGACTCAAGATGCGGCTCCTTTCCATTTTGAATCACTATTTAGGAAATAACATCCACCACATAATGCACAAGCATATCACCGTTTGAATACGCTTCACATCCTAGGTCATGTGGAATATTCATGTTGCCGCCAATTATAAATGGTTAGTTCAGCTCCCAATCTGTGAAGATCAAATCCATGCCCTACTTAAGGTGGTACAAAATCCTTCTTCACATCTGGACTGAAAGTTTCAACAAAAGGGACTTCTGCATACTAATTTTTCAGCGAAAAAATTTAGTTTCTTTTGAGCTTGTGTCAGCTCAAGATAAGGTGGTATGGAAATCTTTCTACCTGGATGAGAGAAAGGGCTGCATTGTTTTGAGAACGCATGGTTTTGTAGACGATCATGTCCGCCCATCATGAAAAATGCTTCTAAGTGAGAGAAGATGCTTAGATATCTCTCTCTCTCAAAAAAAAAAAAATTACTATCACCGAAACAGTAAGCAATTTGTCTTCAATAGATTAGTGTTTGGGAAAATTTTGCCTCAGCTTCGCCTTGGGCTAGCTAAAAAATCAAAATAACAGGTTGATGGGAGAGGGAGAAAGAAAAAACTTGGAAAATTTAAGAAATTAGAGTAAACTACGAGTTATTTTTAAAAAATCCTCTTTGAATCTATCAAAAAGGGAGTTTTGTATGTTTGTGAAATTGATTTTTCCCTAATAGTACAACAGATACAAAAAGTCTTTACAGCCAAATGTCAAGCACAAACAAAATGTCGAGTCTCGAGAATCTCCATGACAATTTGCAAGTACTAGAAAAAATATTTGCAATTCAATAGACCACACCTGCTACTTCGACGAGTGCCTCATCTTTCTTCCACTTAGCCCTCACAATAACAAAGCCGAAGCACGAAAACTAATACTCTACTTTGGAGGATCCTCCCTCCCTCTCTCTCTCTCTCTATAAAAAAAACTCTTCAAAAGAGTGCACATCAAGGTGCACTTTTTCAAAGAGTTCTGTTTTTTGAAGAGATGTGTACTAGCTAGTGGGACGTTTTGTATGAGCAAGTGGCTCTACTGCTACCTCCAAGTGCATGCTATGCGTGTCTATTGTGAAAAGAGATTGGACTACGAGCAAAGGCTCTCACACTACCTTTGGTTGACCTGTGTACAAGGCAACAACCTTTGTAAAAAGAGCTCAACATAAGAAACACAACTACATACACGGCACATTTTGCGAGAAAGAGAGAGAGAGAGAGAGGTTGTGAGTGTGATGCGATCTGCCATGGAGGCTATGTTGACGGGTCTTCCGTGGAGGCTCAAGTTGGAGGTTTACTCTGCTCTACATATTCGAGGATTATGGTGAAGGATATGCACAAGGTTTCAATCCTAAGGAGGAGTCTCCTCCCGCACACACTCTCTATGGAAATAGCAGAAACACATATCATTATACACATACATATGCACCTCACAATCATCTGTATGTATACACATACATACAAAGGAGGAGAGCCATTCTACCTGCCTCACAAGAGCAACGAACTGAGGTCGCGTGCTAGTTTTTGTCTTATTTTGGAAGGATGTGCACTCCCCAAAGAGATAATTTTATAAGCTCAATTGTTGGCTCGAGGGAGTCTCATGCAGAAACTCAATATGCACGTCAACAACTTGCCTGCTAGCTAGCCTTTTATTCATCTTCTTTGCATGGATCAAAGAGAGAGCACGCGTCAATAAACTTGCAAGAGCACTTAGCAGAGTCAAGAGATAAACGAGAGAGAGAGAGAGAGAGAGAGAGAGAGAGAGAGAGAGAGAGAGAGAGAGAGAGAGAGAGAGAGAGAGAGAGAGAGAGAGAGAGAGAGCGAGAGAGAGGGTCTCCTTCGTTGCCTCTACCCAGCCAAAGCTACATGATCACTCCAACAACTTTAACTTTGCTATTTTGAAAGCTGCATGATCACTCCAGCAACTTTAGCTTTGAAGCCCTCATGTTACCATCTCTCGAACAAATAAGAGAGATAGAGATAGAGATAGAGAGAGAGAGAGAGAGAGAACTCGCAAGACTCACAAAGAGAGATAGACGGCGAGAAAGAGAGAGGATCTAAAAACTGTATGGAAGAGTCCACACTGACACAGACTCCTTCAAATTGTTTTTTTTAAGGGTTTTGTTTATAGTTGGTGAAATGATGACTGTTGAACTTGAGGACCCTTTTGCCTCAGCTAGCGTGTCTCCAAACAGCTTCTAGACTTTCCTTGCCCAACCCCTTTAGAACCAAATTTGTCAATGAATAGGAACCCTGATGTTTTCCTTTCCTAAAGTGGTACAATGTTGCTAGTTGTAGCAACCAACAACCCAGTCACCCCTTGGAGGGAGTTACCTTGTGGGGTACTAAGGCATGTACACACTGGGATTTCACTTTGTTCAGTTTTTGCAAAATAGAGCATCTCCTAGTAAGGTGTGTGGACAAATCCACAAGGTATTGAAGAGGCTCCAACATGAGGACAACGAACAGGACAAAGGGAGCCACAGGAGCAGAGCCAAGCTATTGCATATCTTGGGGGTCGCGACCTTGTAAGAGTCTCAAACAAAGCGAGAGGAAGATGTTGAAGCCCTCTGGGCATGGTAGGTTATCCTCCGGTCTAGATGCTAATGATGGATAAGTTATCGATCAAACTACTATTGATCGCATGCATTGCATGTGGAATTCACAACAAATTTACCAGGATCACTCTCATCTACCTCAAGAGCTCCAAAGAAGAAAATCATGAAGGATAAATTTGATGAGCTTCCACCATACCAATTAAAAGAAGACTCCCTGAAGGAAGCAAATGTCACCATACCAATTAAAAGAAGACTCCCTGAAGGAAGCAAATGTCACCTGGTTGTCGAAAGAAGAGTCTTAAAGTCAAAATGTCAATATATACCATGGCTCATTAAAAAGCGCACATGGATCTAAAGCGGAAGTTCAGATGTTGTCAAAGGAAGCTCAAGATCTTGTAAAAAAGAAGAGGTAGTTAGTCCACTTTGGGAAATAATTGGTCTTAAAGACTACCTTGAATTGGAGCCTTGTGGTATAGACTACAAGAGGGCTTATGAGCTCCTACACAACATCACTGAAGAAGGAAGGGCAACCATCTAAGATTTGAATGACTCTCCAATAGAGGTGCACATCACAAAGGACTAGGTTGTTGAAGTGATTAGGCTACAAAGAGGAGGAAAACATGTGAGAGACAGAGGGTTGCCCACAGCCGGCATTTTCACCAGTCAATCAACCTCCTTCTCGGATCTAAAGGAGAGGGATAGAGTGGGCACTTTGGCTCTATCATCATCATTTTCATTTCACTGCTAAAAGACCTCCTAGATATATAGTTCCAAATCGTGTCGTGGCACCCACATTGTGACACAACCCTCAAAGAGAGAAGGCACGACAGAAGTAGACCACGCCCAATATATTCACACAACTCTCACTCATGTCAAAAATCTAGAGAACATCACCTTCTTGTGAGCTCTAGGAGTGTTAACACGGACTGCTTACCATGCTATCGGCCACGCAGACCATTTAATGCCTGCCTAGAGAAAACTCTATGGCTAATGAACAATAATGAAGAAGAAGAAGTGCAGATGATAGCTCCACCACTGAGCTAGTCGATGTCCCTAGCCAAGAAAAAAATTCCAGAGCAAGAGCCGTGGAAAGTGACAAGAAAGAAGAAGAAACTGCAGAAGAAGACACTCCTCTCAAAACAATGAATAAGGAACAAGGGAAAGCAAAGGTAGAGGACACAAAAGACACAAAACGGCCACTAAGTCGACTCAACACTAGCACATCCCAAATGGTGGGAGATCTGGCTAGACTGACACCCCAAGTATCTTATCTTGTATACAAATTTTCCACTCTTATCAAACAAGATCATGTGCAGTGCGAGTCCACAGTTGGCAGGAAAAATTTCTCCTCTAGCAAAAGTGGCCTACTTGGCTCAACTACCCAAGGTCTCCACCCCCTTCAAGCAACCAACCCACAAAATTATACATGGTGGAAACACTATCAACCATTCAGCTATTTTGTGGAATTCCAGATTTAGCATGCATCGTGCTGGTAAAGATTCCAAAAATTCTCCTAAACTGTTTGCAGGCTTTTCACCGTGCAGAGCAAACAGATGCAGCATGGATGTCCCTTCTTGAAGGCACCAAGGACTTCTACTATGATTTATTAGGTCAGCCCTCCCAAGAAGTGCTTCTTGGATTCGATGCTAGGGTGATGTTTCACCATCCTACTACATGCAAACGTTTGAAGAATCATTCTACACGGGCTTCTTCACTTATCGGTCCAAGATCTTTGGCCCCATCACATCACAAATCTACGGGCAAGATTTGTCAGTTACTGTATTTGAACAAAGAAATAGAGTAACCATGCAGTTTATGTCCACTAAAGATAAAGAACTCTTCCTTAGATACCAACAAGGTCTCGAGCAGCACGCACAAAGGATAGTGGCAAGGAAGTCGGACCACTACTTGGCACCCTAAGTAGTTGTGTTGTAGACAACACATGCAAGGAGGGGGGGAATGTTAGATGCTCAGCTAACAAGAGTCCAAGAAAGAGCATCACAAGCCAATCGAATTTATTAAAATCTCTTTGTATCACTAGAAAATCCCGCAAAGTCCAAAGCCATTGTAATATTATTGATTTCCAAGGAGTTTAAAGGGGTTGAGGGCCTCCAAGTTTGTGAGCCCAAATAGCTAGAAATCCATTCTTTGAACCTTGGCTAAGGTATAAAATCCAGGTTTTGTAATTGAAAACCTAAGTTTTTGGATAATGGAAGTAAGTGTTTGTTGCAGAATCTCAACATGAGTCTATTGTTTCTTTGATTCTTAGTGTCTCTCTCGTACGGTGTTGCATTTCTGTTTCCAGCATACCAACACATTCAAAGCTAAAATATCTTCCATTTAACATAAGTTTCTCGCTATGAAAGTGTGATTTTAGTCGTTCCATCTACAAGATAATTTTTCTCTCTATGCACCATACACGCACCAAAACTTAGTTTTGACCTTAGGAATAGGTAGAGCACGTCTAAAGTAAGCTATAGAGTGCTTCACAGATCAAAATCGAGTGGCCTACAATAGGTTGTTTATCTTAGGTGCCATTTTGTCCAAGTGTTAGAAATGACATTTGAGTACATGGGAGCCTTAACGATACTGTTCTCATGCTAGACATAAAGTTTTGTTACATCTGGAGACTTGTAGGTATACCAAATCATCAAAACAACCTTCTGGTAAGAAATGTAGCTTTTGATGTCTGACACAAATTTGAAACTGAGATAGGTAGGAACGGTTTTTTTAGATATTAGCTATCTCTTGTAGCCCCCATGCACTAGTTGGGTCAACTACGTCCCACGGATTGACATTTTATGTATGTTGTTATCTCTTTGCTAGCATCAATATGGTGAGGTTTGGAAGCCGACCAACAAGTATTAGTCAGACCAGACAAGGAAAGTGGAAATGCCGATCTATCCACAAATGGACAACATGAGACCAAATACACTACAGACATTGCAATCAAGGCTATATCAAGATGCCATACCAAGACCATATATCAATAGAGATGGTTATCCGGTCATCCTAGGACCAAGTGCACCACCACTATTCCCATCATATCCGTATTTGAGTGAAGTTTGAGAACCAACCATTAGACCGACTATAACAGGGCTACCTGTTGCAAAAAATAATAATTATTGAGAGAGTTTTGAGAAGACCCACCTGTTGTGAGACACTCACGAGGATATGAACTAGAAGATGAAATCAAAGAAGAACCTACGCATAGTAGAAGGCCTGAAGGGAGAGAAGGATTAGGAGATTCTATGGTTAGATTTGTACACAATTGGTGGGTTAGACCATCCCAGGTCAAAAAATGGGTGAACAAGAAATATTTAGGGGACAAGGACCCTAGAGACCTTGTGGTAGCATTTGTGAGTAATCTGTGCAGAAGAGGTTAGGGATTTTGATACACAATTTGCCAGATTTGGTTTCACGCTAGAAGAAGATGCCGCTACATGGTTTGACTCATTAGAAAAATGGGATTCCGAGACAATACAAGAGTTCTTTGAAGAGTTTGTTGAGGAATTCTCCTAGTGAGGAATAACTCACAACATTGTCATGCAAATCCAGAAATTCAAACAAAATGAAAGATAAATTTTGCGGAAGGCAACAGTGAGGTTGAAGAGATATGTGAAATTATGTCATGTTGAGGAGCTACCAGCTCAGTCAAGATTGATGCTCATATTTATTCAAGGACTAAAAAATGTTGACCTTCAAAAAGACTTTCATATGAGGAGCTTGATGCTAAAGAATTGATCAAAGAAGATATATATCTGGTGTATAATTGTGAGGAATATAAAGAAGAACATTGTAAGAGTCAAGAGGATGACACATCCTCTCAGCACAGTGATTCACAAGTGACCGAGTCCATTGCAAAACCAGCAGCACCTATCGATCCTAAAAAGTTCATCGACAATAAGGTCAAGAGGTCAACTTCTCTTGTAAGGTTTAATTTGGGGGAGCCTAAGTGGTACAAATTTGATGAGAAATGGACAACCATACAAGAAAAGAGTACTACTATAGCATGGAATATGCTAGGGAGAGGTATGTGCAACTTGTTCTGGTAGCACCTACTCCACCTAGATATGTTACCGGGAACGTGCCAGGTCCAATAGGAGTTTCAAGGCCACAACATGTCTTAGGACAACAATATTCACTACCAAGTGCTAGAATTTCAGTAAACATGAGATACACACAGATGATGGAAGCATCTAATAAAAAAACACTAGGACCAACTACAATATATCATAACAACTAAAGCGGGTGCTACCCTTTGAAGCGACAGAAGATGAGAGAAACACATGGAGTGGTGAGGCTGGTACAACATCCACCTCCCACGTTTTGACCTAAAGATATAAGGTATGAGATGGATGAAAGGAAAGTGAAATTCATTGTGAATAATCGCTTAGCTAGGTCAGAGCCTGCTACAGCCAAGAGGAAATGAAATAAGAAGCTCCTCAACCAGAGACACATTGTCACAAAAGCTGTGACAACCACTTGGTCATAAAATGTCCTTAGAAGGAGATCACTCAAGTAAATGCCTATTATCTTGAATGTGGCATCATTCACTTGATTCCTGACTATCCAAAAAACCCAAACCAAATCAAAAAGATCGTAACAAAGGTCTTAGAGATCGTTCAGCTACCCAGTCGCTTGGAAAACAAAAACACAGTACCAATTCAAGTAGTTATGAGAGTGCAAGCTCAAAAGGAAGATGATGAGAACCTAGAGATAGAGAAAACAAAAATTTACTTGAGATCAGAGATGGATAATGAATCAAATACCAACACACCTAGTAAAAAAATCGAGAGCAAGCAGAATAGTTGGAAATCTAGAAAGACTAGTATGAAATCACATAGGGAACGAGTGGAGAAATCCTTAGATGAGGAGATTACCCAAGCTAAGGAGAAGATAAGACAACATGACAAAAGGGTTGCACCTCCTCTTACGCGGATGTCTCAACCTCCAGAATAACCATCTATGGAAGAAAAATTGAGAAGTGCTAGTTGGGGAGGATCAATGTTGGTCGAGAAGGTTAATGAGCCATTAGACGGCATCTTGAAATCCTATGAAGCGCGGCTCAAAAATAATCAAACCCAAGATCAAAGATGAATGAAATATACATATGCTAAATTAGAGAAACAAAGACTAGAAATGTGCCAAAAGCTAGTTCAAGATTTACAAGCACTGCAAGAACTTCCTACAGAAAATCTGAGTCCACGCATTGTCATACCATTTGTGCAAGAGCCCACGCATCAAGAAAGTGTCACTCAAGAAATGGAAAGAGTGTCTGAGAGTGAGCCAACACAAGAAAAGACAAATAATGAAAGACTAGAATTAGAGCCAGAGGATCAGAAGATTGTTCCAAATATAGCAAATCAATCTTTTAGGGATTTTCCACCATATGTACCGGTAGTGGAGGACCATTTTCCAGAGGAGTTATGGAGAGTAGTGAGAGAGGCAAAAGACGGAAGTGACACATTACATTCCACTCACATAGCAGAATTTGAGGCAGGATCACAATTGAGCCTACATTTGGGATTGTATTATGGAGATGTAGGTTTACAGCTATCCATAAAGAGCCAACCATAGTCATTTAGAACTCTACCATCTTACATGGGAGAGTACGAAGCAAAGAGAACTAATTTTTTATTTTATTTAGTTATTTTTTGGGATTTTCTTGAGAAAAACAAGGAAAAAATCCATAATCTAGATTAAAAAGGACTGAAGAGATGCATGAGAAATACAAAGAGAAGAAGGTATTTGAAAATGACAAAACTTCACGAGGTATGTCTCAAAAGCCATATGCACAAGGCTACAATGTCAAAAGTAAGAAAAGAATGCTGATCATTCTTCAACAACAATGTGAGGCCAAAAATGACAGAGAATGGACATGAAACTCCAGGATGGAATCAATGGCAAAGAAAGTTGGTGATCCGACTAAGCAAAATCACCCATCAAGTGTGAATTTTCCTATCAAACACTTTACACAACTACAAGGCCATATAGATGAAGTAGATCTTTATAATGTAGATCTTCTATCTTGTATGTGACTTAATGAAGCCTAACAAACAAAGGGACTAACAATAATAACAAAACAAAAGGGGGTAGAAATGACAATTCAGTCATCTATCGTGGTAGATGTCTACAAGAGCAACCAAGGTCCAAGCCTAATTCTGGTCATCAATATTAATTTTACATGTGTAGATGGTGCTCAGGGTATAATTCATTTTAATTTTGGCATCTAGAAGGTGCTAGAGGTGCCCATCAGTCATTTTCGAGACCGAAATTCAAAAAGCTAGATTAGAAAGCCAAATACAAGTCCAAATCAAGCCCAAAATTTGTCACTAGGCTATGAATAGGAAATACAAGCTAAGGGTGAAGAAAATTTGAAAAATGATAGAAGTATAACCCCTAGACAGATACAATATTTCAAATCTAAAGCCATGATAGTTATCTATATACCTTGTACATTATGTATATGAGTTTTGGGGACAAATGAACAATGTAGATCATACATGGTCATCTATCTTGAATGATGTTGGATAAGGCCTTTTTGAATCAAGTTACTAACTTGGGGAATTAATTGGGGTTTGCTAGGCTTTGATTAAGTCATGTATCAAGTAGAAGCATTATAATGATTGACACAACACACAAAAGCTAACATTGAAAAATGTGACTTTGATCACCTTGATGCAGGAACAAAGAAGTTCCCAAAGAAGAAGAGCACACACAAAAGGTAGACAATTGAAGACTCAAAGCCTTAAGTCATTCTTGAAGTTATAGTGAGGTTGATAAGCAGTGGGGATTAAGTAAGGAATTTACAGACGCATCCAAAAGACAATGTACAAGTAGTGGAGAAAGAAAAAGCAAAAAAAATAACAAAGATTGCACTGACATTGACAATCAGGTCATGTCACAGATGACATGACTTTGAAGGGGGGAGTGTTGACCCGTGGGTCAACTATCTGGCATATCTCAACTTTTGTACCAAAGTCTTATCTTTTGAGAGTTATGAAATGATGAGGACTATGCTTAAAAACATCAACAGAAATGAGTAGCTATTCTAGTTGTAGAAGCCAAGTTGCCATACCACTTCTACATTGTAAATACAAAGCAATTTGACCCCTTGAACTCTATTTTTGGTTTAACCTATGGTAGCCTTAGTATACAAGGTACCTAGGTCATTTTATAAAGAGAAAATTAATCTTAATCAAGGTATTGTGCTGCCATCAAGTGTGTGTGAGAGAAAGAGAGAGAGCATGAGCTTCATCCTGATGCTACTCCCTACTCGCTCATCTCATTAGAGATCAGATTGCACCATTACGATAGGCTCCAAGAGAGTCATGCAACAACATTGTCGTGCCGCTTTGCGGGCACAAAGTGAAAGACAAGGGTATTCTTGCATTTTCTTGGTTTTTCCAAACTAATGATTTAGATCAGATTCTGCTATGACATCGGGAGATGATTGGAATGTATGTTAATTGTGATTTGAGGCCATCAAATGAGGTTGCTACCTGTAGATCATGAAGCAGTGATGATTGTCAAAAAGTGGTCTCATAGGCCAATATTGTGGTGCTTGAAGTGATTTACAAGATGGTCCAGAGGGCTCATCAACAGAGCCTTGGTAAGAAATTTATTGCAGTTTAAAGCTGGAAGTGGTTGTAGATCTGAGCATCTTTCAAAGCAGCAATCTGATTCACGGGTATCAAGTTATCAGTAGTTGAAGTTTTGTCCATGCTAGGTTTGTCTTGGGTTAGCCACCAATATTACCAGTCCTGGTATTACCAGTACCAATATACAAGTATTGAGTCATGGATCTTAAGGCAAGCTAAGAACAGCATCTAAAATAAAGGGGTGATGCACATGAGAAGGGTCCAAAAAAATAGGGAAAATGTAGATTACACATGCCATGCAAAAACTAAAAAAAGATGGGGGGCTAAAAATAGGAAGCCTAACACGCCCATAGGGGCCCTGATTTTTGCAGTTTTGGGGCGACAGTTCTTTAGCATTTATTTTTTGGGGCGGGAGATTTTTTTGGGGAGTGAACAAAGAAGAAGAAGAAGCAAGGTATTGAGAAAGCAATGGACAGAAAGAAACAGCAAATGGAGTTTTTTATAAGCAAACTTCTCGTTTGGGAAGTGTCTAGCATGGGATCCAAGAGCAAAGAAACAGTATAGGGTCGGTGTCCTACTTGGCAATTACAAGTTGCTTCCAATGAGTTTGGGTTATTGGAATAGGGAATTTCAAATCAGCAGGCATACTGACATTGGCGTATGCAATTGATTTGTATCAAGGGTTCCAAATATCTATTTAATGGAAACATCTTCTGATTGCCAACTCAATTAAGTGTTAATATATGTTCCAAGTTGGATTTAGCCATTAACTCTGATCTGATCTGGGATATCAATACGACTATTACTAGTACCAGTATTACCGGTCCCAATATTACCAGTATTGAGCCGTGGAGCTTAAGGAAAGCTAAGGATAGCATCTAGAATAAAGGGGCGGTGCACATGAGAAGGGTCCAGAAAACTAAAGAAAATCGGGGATTACACACGCCATGCAAAAACTAAATAAAGATGGGGGGCTAAAAATAGGAAGCCACACACGTCCATAGGGGCCTCGATTTTTGCAGTTCTTGGGGAGACAATTTCTCGAGATTTATTTGGGGAGGGCAGGGGGGAGAGCTTTTTGGGGAGTGAAAAAAGAAGAAGAAGAAGCAATGTTGTGGGAAAGTAGTGGACAGAAAGAAACGGCAAAAGGAGTTTTTGATAAGCAAGCTTCTTGTTCGGGAAGCATCTATCACGGGATTCAAGAGCAAAGAAATAGTACAGGGTCGGTATTCTGCTTGGCAATTATGAGTTTCTTCCAACAAGTTTGGGTTATCAAAATAGGGAATTTCATATCAATAGACATACCAATGTTGGCGTATGCAGCCAAGCTGCATCAAGGGTTCTAGATATCTGTTTAATGGAAACATCTTTTGATTGACGGATCAATTAAGTTTTAATATTTGTTCCAAGTTGGATTTTAGCCATTAACTTTGATCTGATATGTGATATTCTCATGCAATTCTCTCTAAGAATCTCTATATCGTCTTATTAACACAAAATCATCCTTAACCGCACTAGTTTCCTTCGGTTTTCACCTCGTCTGCTTCTTCGTCTACAACCAAAATCTTGGTGCTTTCTTGGTCGACCCTAGAGAGACGCGCACTCTGACAAAGCTAAGCATTCCACACAAAATGGAGCACACATGCTAACGTATCTAAGAGATATTTGTGGTTGTAAGTGTATCAAATGATGTTTTTTTTCTACGTACAAGTAGTCATTAGAATTGTGGTGATGTAAGCTATGCATAGGTACTCATAGATTTCAGTGTTGGGCACTTTGAAATTTCTAATCTGTCTTTATACGCATTTGCAAAGATGGGTTTGGAGTGAGTATTTTGTGTGTAGAGGCTTTGGGGCAGGTGTGTTCTAGTGAGGGGATGGTGTTCCTTAAGTTTCATACGATTCTAGTATGATTGGGTGAGTTTCCTTCTGTTTGTGTGTATGTGGGTTGGGTGGTGTAGTTGAGAGTTGTGAGAATCTTGATTTTGGTTTAGTTTGCCTTTAAGGGTGTTGTATGTGTGGTATGGTCTCATTCTGACAGGCTATAGAGATGTCCTATGTGTACCTATCATGTCATATGTGTCCTTAACTGACATTTTGTTTATCTAGGTAGTGTTTCATGTACTTTATAGGTGGCGTGATTTGCTCGTACAACACATTTCAATGCCATCTTCAGAGATAACAACGTAGTCATCCCTAGTAGTACCAAGGAAGTAGTAAAGTTGGATAACTCACATCTCTTCTCTCCATCAAATCTTCTTTTAAGTAGAGGAAAGATATCCGAGTTTTGTTTGATTGATGTAGAAGATGCCACCTTCATAGTTCCATGCAAGATCTCATCCCCTTTGGATTCTTGTTGATGGAGGAGAGAACGCCTTCATCAAAATCTTCATCATGTTCTACCAAAAAGTAATATTTGAAGGACATCAATCCTCCAAATACATTATTTCAAAGGTCTTGAACTTGTAATATTTTGTGTCGACATCTTCTTGGAACTTTGATGCTAGTAAGTTCTCAAAATTGAGCTTCCAATTTTTGTTTTTTGTTTTTTTCTTTCAAATGTTCAAACAATATTAGACTTCCAATTTCCTAACCTAGGATTTGATACCATGTGTGAGGTCCCCATCATGTCACCAAATTCCCTTGGCAACTGGAGGGTACCTGATAGGTCACTAGGTCCTAATCATAATAAAAAACATAATCAAGACAATATCGATTCCAATGGATAGGTTTCAGTCACAAGGTAGCTCAAGTTTGAGCCATTTAATAGGTTTCTTATTCCTGTCTCATAGGGGAATCATGATCTCTCACAAATATTTAAACGTTCCAAGATCTCATGTTTCAAAAGAGATAACCTCAAATGCCTTTTTTCCCATAGCTTTCAAAGGCACAAACAACTGAGACTTCTTGGATCTTTCTACAATGAGGTTCTATTTTTTCTTTTGCTAAAGGAATAAGGAGTGGAGAGTTTCTCAACTAATTGAGACCACCCATCCATTGACATGGCAACCTAAGCCAATCCCCACTTTTCACCCCCACACTCACACTTTAATCTTGTTTCCTAATTAGTGCCACATGGTTGTTCATAACATATAGCTCTTGATTGAAGTTTCCAACACAAGCTCATTTAAGAAGCCCTTCAAACAAGAAAAATCGGCACAAATTCAATCTTTCCGAAGGAAAAACTCTACATACAACACTACTTCATAATTAGTCCAATACTCCTAAATTGTAAAACCTTATTTAAGTGGATGTTCGCTTCACCCATTGTAATATGTTGCCCGTACAACCAATAAGTACTACACCTCCTGAAGTAACCCTCCGGGTGAGTCGCATCATATGTCCATAGAAATGAACTAAGCTACCTCATAGACATGGGCCAACATCATACATAGAAATACACAGCACCTACGTAGAAATGCGAGGCACCTCCCTTTCATCATAGGGGAGTTCAAAATAAATCAATATTAGAATAAAATGGACCAAGGTTGAGGGATTCCTTTCTAAGAAAACATCCTTTCCTACTTCAGACAATATATCATCCAATAATTTCTTCCTAATTATCAAACTTAAGACATATCAAGTTGAAATGATGTAGTCTCTAATTGGGAGTGACCCAATATCTTTAGGGTAATTTTTCCTTCCTAATTACTTGTGATGAAACGAACATTGAAATATAGCTTAAAAAATTTCCTACCTTCTCATGAATGATGGCATTGCTTTGCGAGATGATTGACACTTTTTCATTCATAGAGGCCTTCCCTTTGCCTTTTCCATCATTGGTTCTAGCCTCATGATCGTGCAAACCACCAAAACAAGTTCTTTTAGGTTCCATTCTCACTACTAATTACTTAATTGACTTGAGAAATAGTAAGCTAATGTGTAAAGAAACCAATGGAAGAAAGGTGAGTAAATGCAAATGTTTAATACATTAATAATATATGGTCATGTCACACATTACTTAAAACATATAGTGTGCTTAATCTTGTTATAGACCTATGATAAATGTATATTAATACTTATACACTAATCTCATTTTCCCATATTCATGGACGACCATGTGTATCCTCACCAAACTTGATGCATACACAAAGTTTAGGTTATGAATTATCCTATTCAAATAGTTGATTATTTTGTTATAAAATTCCTCTCCTCAATTTTCAATGGAAATTGAATAAGGTGTGTGTGTATACCAAGACAAAGGAGTGCATATAGAGCAACACAACCTTGATTGCATACGTAAAACTCTTGCTTTGAATTGATGCCATCTTGCATAGATATAGAGGAATTATAGTATAGAATTATGATTCCTAGAATTGCTATAATTCCCGCCAACTGGATTTAGATAAATAAGAATAAAAATTGATAGTATTATTTTGGGAGTCTCTCAAGAAGAGAAGAGAAATTTGACATACAAGTAAATTGATGCAACACAATACATTATTGTAAAGTGTCTAGGAGTTATTGGTCTCACAAGGCTTTGGGGTTGCTTCACCAATGAATTTCCAAGACATCAAAATTTCCTTGTCTTCAGTGTGTGTACAATATGTGAGAGAAGGGGTATTTATATAGATTCTAGCAAGCTAGTTCGTGCTTAAGCTAGCCGCTTGTTTCCCACGCTAGCCCCTACCTTCATAGGGTTCCCCCCCTTGTTATTCTTACATGTGGAGGCGTCTTAATCTCACTTTCTTTACAAGAGAGGTCAAAATAACCCCTTACCTAGGCCTTACATGCTAGTTTTGGGTGCTACACCTCATGTAACCCCATTTTTAGAGTCATTCTTTCCAGAAAAATATGGGTCCATTGTTGAAATAAGTGTTCCAAGAAACCACACACATCTTGAAGAAGATGAAGGAAGCTCAAGGAACAAAATAGAGATTGTATTATTGAGTGTTTAATGGAAAGATAGATAGCCCTAGAGTGATGGGCATATATACAATGCACGGGGAAAAAAACCTCCTAGTGAGGGAAAAAATGCCCTAACGATCCTAAGTGAGTTCACGTACATCACTACCACATGTATATGGTAAAAAACCCCCCTAGGGAGTGATGCAGTGAATGAGAGCTCCAATATAGAGTATCGGAAAGTTCCATGCCCTGCGAGAACATGATCAATGCACAAAGAGAAGTAAGCCCAAAGATTTGAACTTCTCATGAGACAATGCCTTTGCCAAAAAGATCTACAAGGTTTCCCTCTGTGTTGGCCCATAAGCCAAGCTGATCTCTCCTGCTGAGAGCCTCTCCCTGACATAGTGGTAATGCACCTCAATGTGCTTTGTGGGAGCATGAAAATCTGGGTTCCTTGCAATTGCCAATGCCCTCCGATTGTTAGTGTAGATAGTGTCGACACTGTCTTGTCCAACACCCAAATGAGCCATAAGGCGTCTGAGCCATACACACTCAATCATAGCTGCAAATACTCCCTTATACTCAACCTCACAGTTGGAAGTGTCCACAATAGGTTTCCTCTTGCTCATCTATGAGCTCGGGGGGGTCACCGTTCAGTACTCCCCTATATAATGTGCGTTTGCATGGTATTAAAAAGACTCCTCTTCTAACATGTATGAATGAATAAAATGACCACTTATTCAGGAAATTTTTCCAAAAATTGAATATAAAAACCCTTTATTTTAATGTATATCTGCTAAATTGCTTAGATTTTTTACATTTTAAAGCCCCTTCTTTTGAACTCACGTTATACATTAACATGAATACATAGTGTACCCCTGAGGCCATGAGATACATGAACTGCCAAGCATGAAACAAAAACCACTTCTGGACACTTGTATGTCAAAACAACCAGCCCAAACTGAGTCCAAAAAATCATGTAAGTTTGGTGTCAATGATCCTCCCTTGGGATAAAACAAACCAAGATGTAAAGTGCCACTCAAGTAGCCAAAAATCCTCTCAACAACCTACCAGTTCTTAGACCCTAGGCTATTCATAAATTTGTTGACCTGTGAGACTGCAATTTGAATATCTGGCCTCGTGTTGCATGCATAAATAAGACAGCCAACATCATTTTGGTAAAGAGTGACATTGGCAGGATCACCAGCATCATGAAGAATCAATTTTCAACCTGTTTCCATGGGAGTGGCAATAGTTTTGCAATCCTCAAGTTCAAACTTACATAGAAATGTCTCTATTTAACTTGCCTGACACAAGGCAATACCACCATCACAATGCTTAAACTGTATGCCCAAGTAATGATGCAACATCCCCAAATCTTTCATCTTGAAAGTAGAATTCAAATCAGCCCTAAATCTTGTCTCTCATTTGGTCTAGTGATCAACAAATCATCCACATAGAGAATGACAATTAGAAGTACATCACCCTCATGCTGCACATACAATGTGCTTTCTGTGGGTTGATTGTTACAAAAGCTTCGGTTGATCAAATGAGTGTCAGCCTTCTCATACCAAGCACGAGGAGATTGCTTCAACCCATACAAAGCTCTCTTACATTTTCACACTGTATCTTCCTACCCTTTAATGACAAAACCACAAGACTGTGTTACATAAACTTCCTCAAATATGTCACATTTTCACACTGTATCTTCCTACCCTTTAATGACAAAACCACAAGACTGTGTTACATAAACTTCCTCAAATATGTCACAATTCAATAAAGGAGTAACAATGTCTAATTGATGTACACCCAGGGGATTCACCATGGAAAACTTACTGCACCACATAAGCAGGGGATGGGGGGTCTTTTACAAGTAACATAATCATATAAGTTAGGGGCAGACCCCCAATAATTTATCTTCCAAGCCTTAAAAAAAGGGAAGGGGGGAGTCATATTTAGGCACGGGGGGGGGGAGGGGGGGGGGGGGGGGGGGGGGGGGGGGGGGGGGGGGGAGCAAGAAAAGGGAAAAATGAGAGGAAGTTTTTGTGTTTCAAAATCATGGCTTTGCAAAAGAGTCTGCCCTCAAACTTGTGAGGCAATAGCTACAAAGATACATGCAAGAACTAACACTACTTTGTATCAATTATATTTTTTGTCTGATTATATTTCATTTTAGTTACATTTGTGGGATGAAATCTATAAAGAGTTTGTATAGCTGAAAATTTACACGGAGAACCTCACACAACTTTATAACCATGTTTTCTGAGTAATCTAGATGGGTCAGAATGTTCATCGGGCACATAGTTTGAAAGTCAAACTAAGACACATTGAGTATACATCTAGTTATCAACAAAAGTGGTTCCTTAGTACATTGTCAGTCACTATGCTACACACTCTTTGACTAGTTTTACTGAGTTAGATCATGTGAGACCCAAAATTTATATGTAAGATAGGGGTATGATAGTTTTCTTCATTGATTGTTGTATAAGCGTAGAAAGGGGGGTCATATTCCCTAATATGAATCGTATATAAGGGTTTTATCAAAGTTTTTTTCTCGCATATGGCGTCCCATTTTGTATATAAAGTGAACCCCCCAACGATGTACATCCCAACCAAATTGAACTGCCAATGCACATAGAAAATTCACAGTAGTCATACAACAAGTGGGAGCAAAAGTCTCTTCATAATCTATGCCTTTTTGTTGTGCATAACCCTTTGCAACAAGTCGAGTCTTATAGCAATCTATTTAACCATCCGGCTTGCGTTTCAGCTTGTAAGACCACTTTGTACCAATGGCCTTTATGCCAGAAGGCAAATCACATAAAGTCCATGTGTCATTTTCTATAAGTGCATCATATTTTGATTGCATGGAAACCATCCATTTTTTTGAATTCCGTGCTTCATCAAAAGATAAAGGTTCCTCAATATCACATAAACTACACACATCCAAAGCATAACAATCTGATGCATAAGATGCATGGCAAGAACTGAAACAAGTACGGCTAGACAAAGGTGCATCCAATTTACTGTCAAGCAAAGTATGCATACCTCTAGCCTGCTCATTCTCAACCCTTTCCTCATCAAGTACATCATGTACATCTGCATCAGTATTAGGCTGATCTCTAACATTTTCAAAAAACCCCATAGGATGTACATTTTCCGCATTGGAATTCACATTCAAACTTCCACCACTGAAAAGAGGCAACAAAGTGTCATAAATGTCTTGTGAGCTTACATTACTATCTTTAGTACATGATAGCAAGGCTGAATAGAATCTTCCACTAACACAACATCCAGTGAGACCAAGATACAGTCTGTTTGTGGTATGATACAACCTGTAACCTTTTCTTTTAACACTATAACCAACAAAAATACATTTGACAGCCTTATCATCCTTTTTTTTGTGTTGCATTTGGAGCACAAAGTCATATGTTAAACAGCCAAAAATACGCATGTGCTCAATAGAAGGCTTTCTATCATGCCATGCTTCATATGGATTCATAGACTAAAAAGATTTTTTATGACACCTATTACGTACATAAGTGGCACACATGATGGCCTCAAGCCAAAATGAATGTAGCAAAGCTTGACTTTTGACCATACATCGTGCCATTTTTGTGAGTGACCCGTTTTTCCTCTTAGCAACACCATTTTTATGAGGCGTATAAGGCACTATACATTGGTGTTTTATCCCATGACTAGCCAAAAATGCATAAAATTCATGAGACATATACTCCCCCCCTCAATCAGAACGGAGGGTGCCCATAGTAAATATTTTGAGACATTTTCAGCCATAACCAAAATATGTTTGAAGCACACAAATACTTCGGAATTTTCTTGAAGTGGATATACCCATGCATTCCTAGGGTAATCATCAATGAAAGTCACAAAATCAAGGTAATTTCCTAAGGATGGAGTTTGCATAGGCCCACAAATATCACTATGCACAAGGTGCAACCTGCATGTGACCCTAACTGACCATCCTTTGGAAATTTTGAACACTGTATCTTATCCAATATTCATCCTTCACAAACATGTTTGAAAGTTTCTTCAAAAGATGGCAAAGAAGAAACCATATTAGATTTTTGCAAACGCAACTGATAAAGTTCAGATGTCCAAAACATGCATGCCAAAGTTTTGCATCTAAAATAGCCTTAGAATCCACAAGTGCATTTGGATAACTAGATGTATACTCAATGTGTCTTCCCGAAAGTATACTAGACGCATTTCCATTACTCAATATACTAGACGATAACTAGATGTATACTCAATGTGTCTCAACATGTTAAAACATCAACTATAAGAATCATATAGAAGCACCATTCACAACATGGAAATGAGAAAATGTAAAATCATGGCATACTTTCTTTGATGCCTCTCCACCATGTCTTCAACCTGTGGTTACCATCCCAAACCAAACATTTATTACCCCTTAGGTCATGCCACTCTTTTCCAAGAGCTCTCTCAAACTCATCATTCTTTTGACACCATATAGGTCCCCACTCTTCAAGTTTACCTATTGTCATGACATTATCTCTCCTCTAGTACCCTCCACGAAAACAAGAAGATGACCCATAGTTTCAAGATAAGCAAATGAGTCAAAAGAAGGTATCAGCCGTTGTGCATCATCAATGGAACATCTGACTGCTTCATGAGCCACCAATCTACACAAAGGAATGGGAGGAGGCATAGTCTTTTTTTGCACATAAAGCTGGCTCAACACATCATTCATTAAGCCAAGAGAAACTTGTTTGCCCAATTGTCTCGAAGGTTTCTTCTCCTTACCATCATCCTCTCTCCCTAGATCAATGTCATTACTCACCTCTTCATTTTCATCTAGACCTTCTTCATTCAAATTAGACTCTACAAAAACAAATCAAACAAACCAAAGTCATAAAAATAACGCAAGTAAAAGTAGACAATACTATAAACCATGGAAATGGGTTATACATACCTTCATCCTCTATATGATAGAATCCTCATCCACTTCAGGCTCATCATCAATGAAAACATATTTTTTGGCACATATGGGTTTTTTCTTTCTGGGGGTAGCGTCTAAAGGGCGCACACGTGATGCTACTTCTTGTTCTATCACCCTTTTAGAAATACATCATGAATGCAACTTCATATTCACTTGACGGCTATTATGTTGAGAGACATGGAGGTTTATTTTTGTAGTCTTCCTCTTGGGCGCCATTAAATACACTGTAAAAATCATACAATAAAAATATTCAAAAGTTCGAGGTTCGTCAAACCTAGAAAAATATCCCAAGTATAAAAAACTGAAAAATTTGTGCAGAGTCTATTTTATTATTGCACTTAGTGTATAGTAAGTGTTTGAGCTCTCATACCATCCACTTGCAAGAGGATGGTAAGAGAGATCAGAAACTCTTATGTTTTATCTAATTTTAATAAAATAGTTTAAATAGCCACCCAAACAAATCTCTTTTTCAAGATAATAGTACACTTGAAATCATTGTTTCAAGGCGCCATTTTTCATAATGACTTAGTGTATAGTAGGTGTTTGAGCTCTCTAATCATCCATGGATGATCAGAGAGCTCAATAACTCCTATGTTTTTTGTAATTTTAATACAATAGTTTAAAATAGCCACTAAAACTAACCTCTTTCTTGAGATAATAGTACACATCAAATCACAAGTTCAAGGCACAATTTCTTATAAATACTTAATATATAAAAGGTGTTTGAGCTCCCTAATCAAAAAACAAAAAAATTGGACAGAGTCTCCTTTGTTTTTCATAAAATCTAAAAAAAAACTCTCCATCTTCATTATGAAGGCCTCCACAAGAGATTAAGGACATTTAAAACTTTACAATTGGCAACAATACATTTCAAAACTTAGTATGTAGTACGTGGTGGAGCTTTCTAATCACTATATGTAGGCACCATTTTTCAGAAGTACTTAGTGTATACTAGGTTTTTGAGCTCTCTAATCGGATGATCAGAGAGCTCAACAACTCCTATATTTTATATAATTTTAATACAATAATTTAAAATAGCCACCAAAATTGGCCTCTTTCTCAAGACAATAGTACACTTCAAGTCACAAGTTCAAGTTACAATTTCCTATAAGTACTCAATATGTAGAACGTGTTTGAGCTCTCTAATCATCCATTTGCAAGCGGATGAATAGAGAGCTCAAACACCAACTATGCTTTTTGTGAATTTAATGCAATAATTTAAAATAATTACTAAAACTAATCTCTTTTTCAAGACAATACTACACTTCAATTAATTATTTCAAAGAACCATTTTCCATAAGTACTTAGTATATAGTAAGTGTTCTCTCTACTCATCCACTTGCAAGCGAATGATCAGAGAGCTCAACAACTGTTATGTTTTATGTAAATTTAATACAATAATTTAAAATAGCCACCAAAACTAGTGGCTAGCCTCTTTCTCAAGATAAAAATACACTTCAAGTCACAAGTTCAAGTTACAATTTCTTATAAGTACTCAATATGTAGAACGTGTTTGAGCTCTCTAATCATCCGGATGATTCGAGAGCTCAAACACCAACTATGTTTTTTGTAAATTTAATGCAATAGTTTAAAATAACCACTAAAACTAATCTCTTTTTCAAGACAATATATTGTACACTTTAAATAACTACTTCAAAGAACCATTTTCCATAAGTACTTAGTATACAGTAAGTGTTTGAGCTCTCTACTCATCCTTGCAAGCGGATGATTAAAGAGCTCAACAACTCTTATGTTTAATGTAATTTTTATCCAATAGTTTAAAATGGTCACGAAAACTAATCTCTTTTTCAAAATAACAATACACTTCAAATCACTTTTTTAAGGCACAATTTCTCATAAGTACTTAATATGTAAAAGGGGGTTGAGCTCTCTTATCATCCGCTTGCAAGCGGACGATTGGAGAGCTTACCAAGTCCTATGTTTTATAAAATTTTGAAACAATCTCTAAAAATAAGCAACAAAATTAATCTATTTTTAAAGGTACAATTAAATACACTATTAAAAATGTATAATAAAAATATTCAAGACTCAGATTTTATCAAAATCAATAATATTATATAAAGCACCAAATCAATTGTTTATGTAATCCATTGTAGATATAAAAGCTCTTTGATCATCTATGTGCAAGCAGATGATTAAAGAGCTCAAAATCTACTATATTAGAGATGAAAGCAAGCAAGAAAACTAGTCTAGTTAATGTTTCACTTTAACTTTATGGTCCTAAAAGTACAGTCGGAAAAGCATTTAGAAAACCATTTACTAGTCAGAAGACATACAAGGTGAAGGAACGCTATGAGAGGACAAAAGGCTTATCGACTACGTCAAGACTTCTTACAAAGACACATGTTTAACAACTTTAAAAAACTAAGCTAGCACAGGTACTCCAAAATGAAAGGAGAATGTCTTGATTTTTCAAGCTTTTTACAAGTCACTTTGGAAATGTCCTCTTTTAACTACTCTTGAGCTTAAGCCTACAACATGTTTATATAAAGCAAGTTGCCAAACTCTACCCTTGCAGGCCAATATGAACATAAATTACAAGCCATGGCTACTAAAATTGATAAAAAGCCAGATTCCATCTGTCAAGTTGTGGCCAAAATACTATAGAGAACACAAAAAGATGGGGTAGAGCCTTCTTGTCGTCTATATGTACGCAAACAACTAGGGGGCTCCACATCTCCCTTTTTTGCACCCCTCTTTGCATGTGAATGTATCGTTTCTCACCCCAGCAAGAGCCTCACGAGTTTTGCAAATCCAGTCGATAAGACCAACATTGACCCCATAACCTAAAATGAGCACAGCCAACATTCAAGATTCCTTGCATCAAATTCGAAAAAATATTGACAACGTTATGCCCCAAAACACCTAGCCTGGACAGGTAAGAGATTAAGAGATCCTACTCCACGAACAAGCAACCCAAGTGGAACATACACTTGGCGTGAGAAGCTCCGGCCAGGGAATGGGAGGTGGATAGCAGAGTGATATAAGACAGATACGGAAAAAAATTCATGGTTAAATTCTAGTCGTGATTGGGAGCGCTAGACAAGACATACCCCTCCAGATGAGTAGTGACAATAAAGTCCTAAACATTTTGCACTTTAAGTGCATCACACCATTGCATGGTGTACAGAGAGATGTGGACATAGAACACGGTATTTGCAAGGACATGAAAACCCAATCTATATGGGACTTGCATTTAACAAAGTATGCTCTCTCTCTCTCTCTCTCTCTCTCTCTCTCTCTCTCTCTCTCTCTCTCTCTCTCTCTCTCTCTCTCTCTCTCTCTCTCTCTCTCTCTCTCTCTCTCTCTCTCCCTCCCTCCCTCCCCCCTTGCCATGTGAGGTTTGTGTTACTTTGGTGCTCTTTGTTGCTTCCCCACACATGCATACTTTTGGGTCCAAAGTATATGCGACAACATAAGATCGTTGTGGAGTACTCCAAGTGCATGAATATATTCAAGGCTATAAAGAATGTCTTGTGATAAAGATTCCCAGATTTTCTCTTCAAATGTTTTACACTGGAGCACCTTCATTGGAAAATCTCAAGAAATAGATATCGGTATGAGGAGTTCTTCCAGCTAATAGCAGCATTGAAATAGCAACTATAGTGGCATTGTAATTGGAAATGAATCCGCATTTTGTTTTGTCCAATACCATATAACCAAAAATTTGTTGTAATGCCTCTTTAATCAACTCACCATATACATTATGTGCCAAAAGGTGAGATGATTCAAAGTTCTAAACTAGTTGTTGCTCCAAAAACTAGGGAACATGTAAGGGAAATTAAAGATTGGCATGGGAGAAATTGGGAAGAACTCAAATTGTCTTCAAAAGATAAATATTTCATGGAGGGCTTTGAGAGAGTGACCAAAAGGAAATTCTTAGAATGGGTAGCCAAGCCAAAGGAGAGACTTTCAATAATAAAGATACTTAGAGAACTTGAGTGGTGCTATGCACAATTCAGGAGGACATAAAAGGCCACACTAGATGCATAGATTATAGATCTTTTCTTACAAGATATAGATAAAGAGTTTCAAGAGAATTGGAGTTTCTTCTTGAAGATAAAAATGCCCATCAAGGACTGAAGAAGGACTAGAATGAGGTTGAAGATGATGTCTCACTTCTTGCCAAGATACAAAGAAGAAGGGATAAGATGGTAGTAAACACTACAAGTCCTTCATCCTCCACTTATGACAAAATGGTAAAGCATGCTTCTGTAGATCCTAAGTTTGATGCGTCCACTCTAGATGATCTTGTGAAGGGAATGTAGGAATTGAAGGTAAAGCTTACAAATCTTGAAGAAAAATTCCTACCATTGGGGCCACTTCCTAGAAAAAGATAGCATCCCAAAGAAGGATTTGTCCATAGATGTATTTGGTGTGATAGTTCAAACCATGTAAGAAGGAATGTTCATAGTTTCATTGATGATTTTCTAAGCATAGTAAAATACACTTAAGAGAGACACATCTACCCTTGTGAACTAATCTTGGGAAGGGGGAATGCAAACCTTGGTTGAAGATATGGCAATTAACCATGCCACCTCTTCAACTAAGGAAACTACTTACGGAGTGAAATTTGAGCATCTTAGTTATGAAGAGGTGAGTGATCACCATGGTAGACTTTGGCCAATAGACTTTGGCCAAATGTCATGGAATTATCTAAAAAAGTAAAGCTTACAAAAGAGATTCTACATGAAGTAGGTGATTGTATACGTCTTTAAATAGGGTGGAGTGATCTAGTGGACTCAATGTATGTGCATTCCTACATTGCAAATTGTCAAAACCATGAATTGTAGAGGAAAATCATAGGCGTGAAATGGTGATGAAGGGCCTTAAAAAATACCTCCAAGAAGTGGAGTAAGGAATGAAGTTTCACCTCCGCAAGTTCCACCAACACAAGAGGAACCTTATCATAAGTGACCATGGAGGATTCTACAATAGGGAAGAAGAAGGAGCCAACAAAAAGTAAGCCAAAAGGACCAGCTTACAATCTACAATGTCACATTGAGCTTGCTACAAATTTGAAGAAAGTATTAATGGAGAGGATTTTGAATAGAAAAGTTGAGTCTACCTTGGAAGAGGTGCTTGGAATATCCAAGCGTAAGTTCCATGAAGAAATTATTGACATCATCAAGAGAAAGAGGCAAACACTTGGAGAGGCTATTCTCCCACAAGCTGAAGGCGACACTGTGAAGACACAAGGAGTATAGGTGCAATCTGAAGAAGTTGATGAAGCTATGGTAGGATGCCACCAATCATCTTGGAAGGTAAGACTAAGTGAAATTTGTTGATGATGGGGAAGAAGCTCAAAGCATTTGTAAGAGCCACTATTCTAGAAGCCACTAGGTATGAGCTACTACAGAGACATTTGTCAAGGTAGGTGATATTGAAGAACCATTTCTTGTCTTAATCGACCATGGGTATGAAATAAAGATGATGTCAAAAGTCTCTACAACAAATGTAAATGGCCAATAGCTAAAAAACATGGTTGGATAGTCAAAGTGGCCGCAAACAATTTATGAGGTGAATTGTATGTATCATGTCCAAGTGTAAAGGTGACAATAGGTGATGTAAAGGTTGAACAAAATTTATTTATATAGGACACACCTTCATATCATCTCATCTTGGGTAGCCCTACATTGTGGGATATTGAATGGAAAAAAGGTAATGGATGATGGTTTATCTTATTCCAGTATACAAAGCAAAGATGGTAAAAATGTTGTTCAATTTCTTACAGCTTGCATAACCAAGAAAGAAATCATGACAACCTCAGAGATCATCCTTTACCAAAGTTGAGTAAAGAGTGTCATGAACATAGGAAAATGATGGTTTTTGGCAAAGTGCCATTGTAAAGTAGGATCGCATTGGTATAAAAATAAAAAATTTCTTGCATGATCCAAAAATGGGTGAAAATTTTGTTGGGGTGGTAAAGCCCAATGTGATGTGCCTAAGTGATGGACGGTCGAAGACTAATCAAGAACTAGCACTGACCACTCATTCTACATAAAACAATTAGGACTCATAACCTTAAACACTATTCTATTTGGAGTCCACCACAACCTGTGTCTCCTCTCTTCTCTTTTCTCCATTATTTCACACACACACACACAAACTCTTGCTCATGCACTTCAATTGGTATCAGAGCTCAAGGATCAGAGAGCACCATTGGAGCTTGGCAGGGAAGCAAGCGGTGAAGTAGCAAAAACTACATTCAGTTTTTATATATCTATTTTGGCATGTCAAAAGGTTATAGTTCACATCATTTGGTGGTCTAATTGTTTCCGCCCCGTGGTCTTGGGCTAGTCGCCCACTTCCTTCACTTCGCGAAGCGGGCATTTATTTTTTTATTTACATTGTAAGCAATTACAACCATTAAACAGACTTAGTCAACATACATAGTCTATGCCTTGCTACACCAATTCTCCCAAATTCCTACTATACTTTTTTGCTCTCCAAATTTGCAGAAGAAATTTTTCTCAAAATCCTCACCGATTTTGAGATACATCACTCAAATTACCTGCAGATCGTGTAGGACAGGCTGCAAATTTGCAAATCAAATTTACCTTGGTTAAAATCAGCATTTGAGGAAAATTTCCTTTGTTTCTATCTGTTTTTACATGCTCTACAACTTTGCAAAAGGAAATTTTGCACGGTTTGGGAGATAGCTACTTCACGCTATAGAGTGATCTACTTTTGTCGATTCTTTTGCATACAGGTTTTTGTTGCAGACTGTTTGCAATCTCAATCACATGCATATTTGATGTAAGATTTTGAGGGTCTATTAAATAAAACAAACCATCATAGAGGCGACATAAAAAGAATTATGTGGTTGATGTAAGATCTTATGCAGTTTATTTATTGTGATGGAAATATACAAAGTCTATGTAGAAGGTCATGGTAGTTTTATTGAGCTAGGGGATCCTCAAATGTGGAGATGCTTTTGGTGATACAGGTTTTGGAGCAAGCCCCCGACATCCCCATAGTTTTGACATCAACATAGGATGTATGTTTTTGTTGTTATTGCAGTGTTGGTGTGCATCTGCTAACTTGTTGTTGTTGCCATTGTTGTCATCTTTATGCCTATGCGTTTAATAGTTTTCAATTGGTCAAAGACACTCTTCTAGAGTTAGAGACATTGATAGTAACAGTTTTTTGAGATTCTATCTTGCCACTTGGATCAGTTCAATCATTGTACACGTTTGTTGTCAGTTCAAAAAATCGTTTTGTAGGGGAGACTCTAACAAAATTCTGTATATTTTCTATCATCTTGTTTTGTGCAGTGGATCTACCACTTTTGCTCCTTGTCAAGTGATGGCTTCATCATCAGAGAACTTTTTGTTCAACATTGAGAAGTTAGATGGCACTAAATTCCCATTTTGGAAGGAACAAATTTACAATGTTTTAGTACAAAAGAAGTAGATCTGGTTGATAAAGATGAAGGAAATAAAGCTTGAAGATATGGATGAGTATGATTGGCAGGAGATGGATGAACTTTCCAGGTCCACCATCATGCTAACTTTGTCAAAGAATGTGTACTTCAATGTGAACATGGAAAAGACTAGCTATGAGTTGTGGAAGAAGTTATGTGATCTTTATGAGAAGCAAAGTGTAGCGTCATAGGTTTATTGGCTAGAAAATTTGGTTGATATTAAGATGGATGAGGGCACACCCATGTGCAACCATCTCAATGAGCTCAACACAATTTTTAGTTATCTTTCTACACAACGAGTCAAGTTTGACAATTCGATCAACGCAATGTTCTTGCTAGTTTGTTGTCAAAAAGTTGGGATACTTTTCACACAGTCATAAGTAACTCAGCACCTCCTGATGGTTTAACATGTGTTGATGTTCAAGGTAGTTTATTTACTGAAGAGGTTAGCAGGAAGAATATTGACGCTTCTCATGGTACTAGAATTGCTCTCGTTGTTTGTGATCAAACACAAGAAAAGGGCAAGCAGAACTATGAGAGAAAAATCTCGTAACAAATCATGTGTTCAAAAAGACATTGAGTGCTATCACTCTCACAAAAAGGGTCACATGAAGAAAGACAATTGAAAGTGGAAACAAGAGAAATGTAAAGAGAAGAATCAGGAAGAAGGCAAGGCTAAGGAAAGCAGTATAAAGATTGAAGAGATCAACAATGTTACTATTGAAGATTTTGATGGAGACATTTATCTTGCATCTGGCCTGGATTCAACATTTTTGGTTTCCACTGATGACTATGCTTCAGAGGATTGGGTTCTTAACTCTGGTGTATCATTGCATGTGACTCCTCATAGGGAGTGGTTTAGTACTTATAATTTAGCCTGTAAAGGTTGTGTTTGTCTTGGCAATGATTTTTCTTGCGACATAGTTGTTGTCGGCAATGTACAGTTGCAATTTCAAAATGGTTCTTCATTCATGCTCAAGAATGTGAGACATGTACCAAAAGCTTGATTAGTACAATACAATTGGATGGTGTAGGATATTATTGGACATTTGGTGATGGTTCTTGGAAGATCACAAAGGTTCTTTAGTTGTAGCACATGGTTCAAACTCTGGGACTTTGTACATGCTACATATATCCAATTTTAAAGACCATATATTTTGTGTAACTGATCATCCAAGTGTTTCTTTGTGGCATCATAGGTTAGGACATATGTCTGAAAAAGGAATGAAAATATTGTCTTGTTTTGGTTATGTTCTCGGCTTCAATTTCTCAGACTTTTCAGTTTGTAAGCATTGTCTTTATGGTTCATAGTCACCACACAAAAGTGGAAGCACTCAAAAAAGTGAGCCATTAGAGTTAGTGCATAGTATTGTGTGTGGGACTATGCCTAATGTATCCATGATAGGTTTATTGTACTTTGTTACGTTCATCAATGACTTCTCAAGGAAAGTATTGGTGTATCCTTTCAAGACGAAGGATGAAGTCCTTTCAAGATTTTAGAATTTTGTGGCATTTGCAGAGAATCAATCTGGCAAGAAAGTCAAGTGCTTAATGCAGGCAATGGTGGTGAGTATGTGACTAAATCCTTTCAAAACATTTGTGATTCTAAAGGCATTAAGAGAGAGTTTACTGCTTCATATAACCCTCCACAAAATGGAGTTGCTAAGAGGATGAACCGTACCATACAATAGAAGTTGTGTAGGATCTCCCAACAAGGATTTAGATGAGAAGGTATGTGAAGAGATTTGTTCTGAGAATCCATGTTCTTGCAAGCATCTTAGAGTCTTTGGCTATGGAGCATAATTCCATGTTCAAAAGGAGTTTCAAACCAAGTTGTATCCTAAGTGAAAGAAATGCATATTTCTTGGCTATGGCAACCCTAGAGAGATGGGATTCTGGGTATGGGATCCTAAAGCTAAAAAGATTGTTCGCAACAATGACATATAATTCAATGAGGAGAAGATAGAGAAGAATAATGTGAATACAATGGAGGTCAGGAGAGTTATCTTCTAGGAAGATGAAGTTGTTCACAATAGGGCTGAAGTGCCTAATGTTAGACAACAAGGCCAAAATCCTCTTGTAGTACAAGATGTTCCTAAGGGACAACATGCTCAACCAGCTATTAGAAGGTCTACAAGAGTTTCAACCAGCTATTAGCAGGTCTACAAGAGTTTCAAGGCCTCTCACTTGATTTAATCCCTCATTGGACTACATTAAGTGGACCAATTGTGGAGAGCCTTCCTGCTATAGGGAAGCCATGTGAATGGATGACAAGGCAAAGTGGGAGAAACCTATGCAATCAGAAATGGATTTTCTACATAAGAATCAAACTTGGAAGTTGGTTTGGCTGCCTAAAGGTAAAAAGGCATTACCATGAAAATGGATATATAAGCGAAAAGTTACACCTCATGATAATAAACCCAAGTACATGAAACGACTTATTGCTAAAGGATTTACACAACAACACGATATTGACTTTGATGAGATATGATGGATATTTTTCTATGCCTGGGCCATGGAGCAAACCAAGACAAGAAAACCCAAGCCAACGGTACTGATGCTCAAACTATCAAACCCAAGCCCCCAGCAACAACAACGGACTATGGCTCGAAAGTGCTAAACGTTACACCTCATGATAATAAACCCAAGTACATGAAATTGGAATTGCTTTCACAACATTGTAACAAAATTATCTTTGTCTTCGATAACGCTTCATATCTTCCGATCTCTAAGAATGTTTCAATGGCATCGATAGCCCAAGATTTTGGCTTACACTCTGTAGGGCAACTCTTCGATTTGGCTTACACTCTATAGGTCAGCACACTCTTAGAATTCATAAAAGAACATCATTCTCTCATTAAGAGTGCAACATGAGAGTATCTCTCTCTCTCTCTCTCTCTCTCTCTCTCTCTCTCTCTCTCTCTCTCTCTCTCTCTCTCTCTCTCTCTCTCTCTCTCTCTCTCTCTCTCTCTCTCTCTCTCTCTCTCTCTCTCTCTCTCTCTCTCTCTCTCTCTCTCTCTCTCTCTCTCTCTCTCTCTCTCTCTCTCTCTCTCTCTCTCTCTCTCTCTCTCTCTCTCTCTCTCTCTCCCTCTTCTCAATCAAATACTGAGAGCTTCTCTCTCCCTCTCTCCTTGGTTTGCTACAGTGATCTCATAGCAAGGCTCACCATCTCTCTCTTGGATGGGTTTGAACAAGAGGAACTCTCCCTCTCTCTATCTCCCTCCCGAATCTCTCAGAGCACTCCCCTCTCTACCCCTACTTCGCCTATGGGAAGCCCATCTTAGAGGGTTTAAATAAATCAAAGCGAGAGTCTATTTTTCCAAAGCCCAAAAAAAACTCTTCTTTCTGTCAACAACACAGAGAGACCTCTCTCTTGTCTTCTTTCTCTCTCTCTACTCCTTCCTCAGTTTTGTTCAGCCCCAGAATAGAGCTCTCTCTCCCTCAAGTCAATGGAGCACACACACACACACACGCACGCACTCTACACACAGATACCCACATATGAAACAAGAATCTCATAGCATGCTCTCTCTTGGCAGCGGACTCGGATGGCTTGCTCCCCATCAACTCCTAATCACTTGCTACCTACAAAATTGCATACATAGTAGTGCTACGGCTCCCCCTCACTTGGTCTTGCAAAGAGCCCCCGTTCACTCTCCCTAGTAGTGCATCTCTCTCACTCTCAGTTCTCCTCTTCCTCCTTCCCTCGTTGTTCCCAACAAAACCCTCCTCTCATGCATAGCCCACATCCCTTGGTGACACCTCTCAAGCCTCCCTCTTCACATCGTTTCAGAGCCACCCCCTCCACAGCTTTCCAATACAAACTATATTAATACAGGTTTCTTTTCATTTAACAAAAGCCTCTTCCAACTCTCATTCACACACACACACACACTTGTATAGTACGTGCATGTGTAGTATGATAAAGTTGCACATGACATGCAATGGCAATAAGCGACCGATAGTGGCAACTAAAATCTCTGGGTATGTTGGGGATAATCATATTGACTATGCCATAGGGAAGAGCTCAAGATGTGTGAGGATGCAACAATTACTTAAGTGGCATTGGCCATGAGTGGTGATATGCATAACTCTTGACATTTCTTTTGAAAATCATATATAAAAAGTGATATTAGACCATCCTCTTCAAACTCTTGTCCGGCCACCATATTACACCTCTAGCATTGGTCAATCTCCCTCTCTAGTCGAGAAATTTATTGTAACATTTCCAAGCACATTATACCCTGTCAAAACAGCGCTTCATCAAGGCAGATCAAGTGAGATCGTCATCATAATTAATAATAAAATGACCATTGTAAGATCGCTAAAATTCTCAATCTCTTGTACATACTCTCTCTTCCAAGGTCAAGAATCCCAGGTTTCTAGCCAAAGAAAACTACAACAATGGCATCCTACGGGGAAGACTAGCCTGCTAGTGTGGACCCAAAACTTTCAGTTAGACCGGTGCCTTATCCATTGGGCTTCTCTTTTTTCTTTCATTTAAATTTCACTCTTTCTCTATTACTTTCTCTCTTTCCTTTATCTTGCCATAACCCTCTTGGATGGGAAACAAACTCGCCCGCAACTACGTGTGGTACCCAATTTGGAGTCGGTAAATTGGTAACTCCAAAAGAAGGTGGAACAGGCACCATTGGGGCACTTGCCATAGAATTGAAACAAGCCTCTCTTTGGTATCTCTCAGCTTCAAAGGTAAGTCTGGACTAGGTTGCATTGGGGCACTCTCCATAGAATTCAAACAAGCCTCTCTTTGGTATTGCTCAGGTTCAAAGGTAAGTCTGGACTAGTATGGTGGCTATAAAGACCTTCCCAATTATCTTAGCTAGTGTATATGAATCCTCAAGTGTCTTTGGATCGGACAAACTCACCTGGAATTGGATATCCCTTAAAAATACTGTGGATGGGTTTCCTAACCTCACTCTTATTGTATTGCAGACATAGCGAGAACCACGAAGATAATTGTCAATCCATGGGATGAAACTGACTCGACTAGTGCATAGAGGCTACAAGAGGGTGTCAAAATATCTAGGAAAACAATGGACAACTCGTATCTAACACAAGCTTTACTCAAATGACCTAAGTCATCAAAAGCAAGTCATTAATTGGCAAACAGAACATGACAGTTACATCATCAAATGGCATCCAAATGTTATGAAACTTCTAGGACAAGTATATAAGACCTAAGTGCACATGCTTATGGTCTCAAATCTCACTTTTGATGAAGTGAAAAAAATGCAAATATTAATAGCAGCGAGATTTTGACCTAGTCATTTCTGAGCCCGAATGCATCTAAATGCTTAAGCAGTGATGTCCCAATACCCCGCCTATGCTTACTTTGTGATTTCCTAGCTAAAATTCCTACTTATGATGAAACTAGGCCAAAGGTTGGCAATGCCAAAAGCTACGATTTACCATGATATATTTACGTCAATGCGTAGAGCTCTTACCTGTGGTTGCAACACAATAGAGGGTACTGCAATGTGACAACCGACAAGGGATATGGAAGCATGAGAAGGAGAGAAGTGAGTGCCATTAGCTCACCTTGTGTATTTCTTATCCAAAAACTTAATCAAAACTTTACAAAGTTGGCTTTTATACCTTAGCCAAGGTCTAAAATATGTAACGTCCGGCGCCCAAGACCTTTGAGACTCTACAACTTACTATATTTGCAACCTAAGTACACTAATTGACCTATTCTTCACATCTTGGAACTCTTATTGAGCCCATAACATGTTACAATTATCACAATGGCTAAATAAAACAAGAAATTACAATACATGTCTATTTTTGAAAAATGTGAAAAGTGTGCAACTCCAATCTTCACTGCTTCTTCATATTCATCTTCGATGTGCATTCATAAGGCTTCAATCTTTAGCAGCTCCTGTTAACTGACATTGGAGAGGGGGAATTGGGAAACACGCCCAGCACAAACACAAGGGCCTCTCTATAGCTCAGAGCATTCACAGCACCCCTATCCTCGCGGAAAACACCTTCAAACACACTCTTCACCCTAGCAGACCACCCTCAGCTCCATTACCACTGCTCACACACTTCACAAAACCACCACACGACGTACACATGTTGCCACGATCTGTCTCCACCTTTACACACGCACATAGCCACTCAATCTCACTCTCTCACTCAAAACACCATCAGTCTAGGGGGGCACACACTTCCACACAGCCGGCACCGAGGAGAAACATGAAAGCAGAAGAAAGAGAAGGGGGGAAGGGGAAACAACAACACGGGAGGCAACTATGGCTTGATTGCACTTCAAACGACATATACATGGGCTTGCACTGCCATCACCATGGTCATTTTGAGGCAAAACTTACAAAGGGGCTAGCTTGCTAGAGAACTCCACTTTGCAGGCTTCAAACGGCACTCCAAAAGGCCAAGAAAAAGGCCCAAATTTGATCCATTTTTGCTTTTATAGGGGGGGGGGGGCTTTAATTTGGGACTTTACAATTTAATTGGTCCACTTGGCATCTTGAATTGGCATCTTTTGGGAAAGAGAGCACCACTTTGCTCTATCTCTCTCTTCTTCACTCTTTGCACTTGGGGGGGGGGGGGGCATTAGCGATGTCGCTATTGCCCCCTAGCTTTTTTATTTTTTATTTTTTACCCTCTTTAGGCTCACCTTATGGTGCTCAATTTTGACTTTGACTCTCACTTTCTCTGTATCCGACTCCTCTCTAGCTCCTTTTTGTCCTTGCCTTTCATTTTTACCCTTTCACTTGGCTTGCCTTCAACCTTTAGCTTTGGTTTGTCCTCGACTTGGTTTGTCCGCTTGGCTTTCATTTTGGCTGACCTTGGCTCTGACCTTGGCTTAGCTCCACACACTTGGTTTGTCCGCTTGGCTTTCATTTTGGCTGACCTTGGCTTAGCTTTGGTTTGTCCTCGACTTGGTTTGTCCGCTTGGCTTTCATTTTGGCTGACCTTGGCTTAGCTCCACACACTTGTCCGTCCTCGGGCTCTGACTCTCTCTCTCTCTCTCTCTCTCTCTCTCTCTCTCTCTCTCTCTCTCTCTCTCTCTCTCTCTCTCTCTCTCTCTCTCTCTCTCTCTCTCTCTCTCTCTCTCTGTGGCTCGCTTACCCTGCTATGGGACTTTCCCCTTACCTGAGGGGGGGAGGCAATAGCGATGTCGCTATTACCCCCTCCCTTTTTCTCAAAATTTTGGGCCTCTAAGGGCCGTGGGAACTTCCCCGTGCCGAGCGCCACGTCATCAACCTACCATTTACCCTCTCTCAAGCGGGCGCGTGCCACCGCATCGCCTCACCTCGCTGGTCACTGCCAAAACCTCCATTTACGCCCGACAGATCCGCCTTCAGCCAACGCAGCGCTCATGGCCGCCAACACCATAGCCACGAGCTCACGCTCACCTTTTCATGCCCTTTGAGGCGCTCTCCTTTTGTACTTATACCCCGAACTCAGTAGCTCCGCGTCCGCATGTGGGGCAATAGGGCGCCATGTGGGAGCTTTGTTGCCCATGGCCTTCAAGACCCTTGAAAAATTGAAAAAAATCCCCATGTTAACTTTTTTTTTAAACCCCTTTTGGCCCTGCCTTTACCCGGTCCCCATATCTTGCCCGCGGGCCGGAACTTCGTGCCGTCGAGCCGTGCCGATCCGGCTCATAAAACCCTTTCCAGCTTTGGATCCTTTCAAGCGTGCTATTTGAGGCCACAAAAATGATGAAAAAACATCTGCCAATTCTTCTCTCGGCATCACCTTCCGACTTCGTCCTGCCGCATCTAGCTGACCGAGTGTCCGTTTGACAAACCGTTGATTCGTGCGAGCTTCACATGATGCACACTTCCCCTGAGAACTTGGCGAGGCTCAAAAGACGCCAGATGGCACATTCCCTAGTGTGGTCAAATGAGCTCAAACTCGGCCCCCGGAAAATCTTCAACTGACCATATCTTGCCATCCAGAGCTCCGATTCGCAATCCGAGAAGACTGGCACGCTCCATTACTCAAGCTCTACACATTTATGTACTGACCTCAACCCGGGTCATATGTTCCCAGCTGCCCTGTCCATCGGGGATCTACTACACACTTTACCTTTAAACTGCAATATCATGAGCACCGGGGCTCTGTTTGACGAGCCATCTGGACCGCTTCTAAAGCACACTGAACGCTACATGTTTGGACACTAATTTGGCATTTAGAACCCCTTGACCTGCCATCCCATTTGGACCATCCTACAGCACTTTTGGCCTAAAAAGCCGCTTTAAGCATGCATTCCCGCTCCCCATTGGTTGCCAAGGTCCTCAGTATCTTTCCTAACCTTTTGCACTGCACTCGATTGCACCCTTTGCCTGGCATAGACCATCTCTTAGCTTCGACCAACTTCCACTGCACCATCATTGCCCAGCCCCCTCGTCGAACATTTATGTTCGACCAAAAGCATATGTACAAAACTTTAAAACTGGCACACCAAACTGATGATTGAAAAACTCACAAAACCACAACTGTATGTACAGACTGTGTACAAAAGCTTCATCTTCTTTCTTTCACACACCGCATGCTCTAGGTGGGTTGCCCACCCCCCTTGAGTATAATTTGCTGCACTTCATGCACTAGATTCCTCTCGAAATACAATTTGAGCCGTACACCATTTACCCTGTTCCTAAGAAGCTTGCCATTTGCTCTTACCAGTTGATACGTCCCATTCGGAAAGGCCTTCTTCATTTATATGGACCCGTCCACTTCTTCTTGAACTTTGTGCGCTCCTTGCCGCACTGTCGAAGCAAGGGACTTGCCAATACACCGTGTGCGAGCCACAAACGGCTCCAAGCACACAACAAGCCTAAACTAGCAAGCTCAAGAAAACAAAGGGTGTGTCACTCACCGCTCTACGCTCGCCTTCGTGGTGGATTCCTCGCCGCGATGAAGAAGAAGCTGCAGTCGTGCCGCGCTCAACCGCTTCGCCGCCGTCGTGCCTTCGTAATGCTCAATCGCACACACACTCTCCCTCTCTCTCTCTCTCTCTCTCACACACACACAAGGAGGTGAAGAAGAAGAAGATGGAGATGGAGCAAGAGCACTCTTCAATTGCACAAATGAGAGAATGAGTAAAAATTAGGTTTAGTTGGCTTTTATAGGAGCTCACCCCATTCACACTTGGGCGCCCATGCTTAACCAACTAATCCCTTGAATGTCCAAGTTAAAGTGCGCCTCTCATCGACGATCACTCTACCTTTCCCTATTGGACCGACAAGCCCGGTACCTGACTCTACCAAATACCTAATACACGTCCATCGTAGGTGATGGGGTGTTCGTGAGCCGTGAGGGTTAACATGCCCCCCTTCCTGATGTAGATTCCGTCCTCGGAAGCTATTGAGTTGAAGCTGGGTCATCGAGGTGGAAGAGCATTTGAGATGAATGTCCTTAGCCTTTTTCAGTCACTGCAAAATCAAACAACATTGGCACAGTAATTGCATTCTCTTAAAAAGCATATGCAGTTTTAGGTAGACACATTGATTGGTAAAAGAATTTCAAACAATTTGGTAGCAATGAACATTAAATTGCAATGTAATCAAATGCATAAACAGATGTAAAGGTAGAAAATTAAACAAGTCTGGGGTCGCTAATTTGACGGTCGAAAAGCACTAGAGATCGAATATTAATACCATGGGTAAGCTTCTTAATTTTCTGTGGTCAATTAAGTTGTTTAATCGCAAGAGCCAAGTATTCATGTTCGAGGGCTGACTAGAGGCTATATCTAGAAGACTTTGTAGTTAAGCTACCATAAAAGGAATTTCTCATGAAATCATTGCCTGACTGATTACTTTTTCTTTGACCCCCCAAGGTCTTTTCACACTGATTCAATTTTGAAGTGGGTGCTTATTTTGTATGCCTTGGGTTTTTTGCTTTTCAAGAAAAAGCGCCCACGCTGGGAACCTCTAGGGCTCTAGTACCATAGGCGATACATGTGAGTGAAGTACCAAATCAAGCTGAGATTTCTCTTCCAGCTTAAAATTTTACATTGTGGCACTTTGATTTTTTGCTTGTTCATTTTCAGCATTTAAATTTTGTAACTTTGGGGGGTCAAATAACATTGTTACACTCCCCAGGCTCATCACATTAGTAAACTCCCTTTATAATACTTAAGCTAAAGGTCAATAGGGTTAAGCTCACTAGAAAGCCCTAGTACATTTCATACAATGCTGCCTAAATCGGATTAAGAACCTAAGTAACCATTGTTTATTAGGAAGGCATTCCCCATGGTATTAAGAGAAGATTTCTAATACCTAGCTTGGTCAAACTAGCTTAGTCGGACTGCTTGATTTTTAAACCTAGACAAGTGATTATGACAAAACATTACATTGAATTAAATGTTTGATACTAAGCAAATTCGCTGAATAGTATGCTACCAATCACAATCAAAGCAGACAATCATAGATGCAAAAAGATAAGGGCAATGCTAATGGACAAGAAACACCTGTTTGTGTTGATGGTCGTGCTTGATTTGAAGGTTCCATGAAGGTCCAAATCCTATCAATAGCAACACGCTCCTGTACACACTAGGAAACAAAAACAATACCTCTAGGAGGCACATTAGTGGGAAAAGAGAACTTTGCTAATCTCTCAACTCTAAAACAGAAACACTCCTATCGTACTAATCTTACCTACCCTCCATCACTCAAGTGATGAGGATCAAAGGTGTTTTATGGCATAGGTTTCTGTTTCATTGTACCAAATGTGACATGTGTAGGTCTGAGTCAATGTTTTGACTTTTAATATGCATACTCGTTTGCTAATTGCTCTTGCTCTTTTTTTTTTTGAGTATAAAGCTTTATATGTACATTCCCTAAGATCGGAGATTGAGAGGTCAGGGAAAAAGGTTGAGAGGGAAACAAGTGAATAATGGATGTCAGCAAACACTCCCCCCTTCCTTGGGTAGATCATACCGTTTGAAATGAGCTTGTCACCCTTTGAAACCAATTGTTCCAGTTGGTAATAGGTGAGGATTTTTGCCAGTAGTTTTCTATTACCCTAGGTGCCTCATCAAGCTGCAAGGGTAGTAAGGTACTCTCCCAGGATCGAACTTGAAGTGGTTCATCAGGTGATTCTTGAACACTGGGAGGTGTGGATTCTTTTGTAGCTTCATGGAGGTCCACTACTATAGATGGAGGCTGTGTAGAAGCTTTTACCTCTATGGATGTATTACATGAGGAGCTAGAATCTTCATGGGACTCCCCCCTTCCTGAGCTAGGTGGAACAAATCGTTCTTTCTTTGGTACCCAAACTAGCTCGGGAGCGGGTGTGTAGCATTCTGTGATTTTTTCCTTTCCACGATCATTGATTCGTTTTGGAGCTACGGGATTGGGCTCACTTGGGTCAGGTGATAGGTAAGAGCACAATCTACGTTTTGGCACCCAGATTTGATCATTTCCTTGATAGTAGCCTTGGGCTTCCAATAGTCGTTTAGGGATCCATCGCAACATTTTCTTACTTTTCTTGGAGCGAGTGGTACGTTTCTTACAAGGCTTCTGTTTTTTAGCACTAGCTATGGTCACTAAAGAAGCTTTAGGGACCCACTTGTATGTTTTCTTCGTTACCTTAGGATGAGTCTTGTCGGAAGCGATATGCATTGCTTGTAGCATATTTAAGGGTATAGGCATTTCATCCCCCTCAGGTGTTACCCAAGTGGTTCCTCTATTTCCCCAAGTATCTATGGTTGCAGCTAGGTGTACCCAATCCACATTGTCCGACTCAGTCATCCCAGGTAGGATATCCATATAAGGAGAATCTTGGCCAATGTCTGTATCCTTCTTACAAGTGTAACAATATTGTAGTGGGGCCGAGTGAACTGTGGTGTCAGAGCGATGATCAATAATGGTTTTACTCCCTAAGGGGTGTACCTTACCAGTCACCAAATCCACTCTAAGGACAGAGTCTTGGAATTGCAAATAGACATGATTTTTAGACCAATCGTGAACCATTTGTGCTTCCCTCATGAATGGTCGTCCTAAAATCATTTCATATGACATAAGGTGTTTAGAGAAATCCATTACAATGAACGTATGTCGTACCTTGTGTCCTAGAACTTTGATCTTAAGATCCTTGAGCATCCCCATAGGTTTGGCTATGGTACCATTTGCCATCTTTACCACAATGTTAGTAACACTGAGGCGGGGTTTTCCCATGGATTCCCAACAATCTTTTGTAACGATGCTAACTCCCGCACCACCATCAAGAATTCCCTTTATAGTTAATCCCTTGGTAGTGATGGGTAGGGTCGCATTAGACTCGTCGCCTTCAAAATACTGCCCTAATTCGTTAATGGGTACCTCGATCACAGACTCGTGTCCATCTAAGTCAAGTGATTGCACATGATTTTCCTCATCAATCATAATCGAGTCAGGCCTATTTGGTTGCGCAAACTGCGGTAATCCCGTTCGTAGCTCTCCGTTAAGGAATGCTCGAAGTGCAAGGAATAACTCAGGATCTCCATACAGCTTTGCTATGATCGTGGTTCGGACCTCAGAAGACATGAAGTCCACTAGTTTGGCAACATTCATTGGTGTTTTGCAGGGTGTAGGTCCTTGACTAGGAACTGGTGAGGATGGAATCTCATATTCCTCAATGGGATCAGGTATTCCTTCGTTAAACATCCTTTCCAACAAGAAGGGTGTATGCTCACTTTCTGATGTCCTGTCCTCACTCCCTTCTTGGATGATACTAGATATGGCTAACGGTCTATGGTTCCTGTGGGGTGGATGAACTTGCGTGGGAAACACTGTGTCATGAATTTTGACATGCATGGGTTCTGGTTCTAGTTTCCTTTGAGTCTCCTCCACTAAACCTCTTAGATGTTTCACCTGCTCAATCTCGTCTACTGGGTTTGGGTACGTCCCAATCTTCTTTTTACGATTTTTCCCTTTTTGCCCCTGCGGTTTATCTTGGGGGTCTTGGATTGGATTTGGAAACACTTGTGGTGTTTTCAGAGCCTCTTTATGGTTTTCTCTCATTCGGTTTTCATTTGGTCCGATGTTACGGTTTTCCTTGTCGGTCTTTCCCTTTGTGGTATTGGTTCTAGTCTCCATTGTCTCGACTGAATCTGAATCATCCTCGAGGTCATTCATATACACGGGGTCATCTCCTGTTCCTATGTTTGTTTTGGAACTTGGCTTTGAATTTTCCGTATTCTGCGACTTCTTCCTTCGTGTCTTCTTTTTCTTTGCTTGGATAATTGACACGGTATCTCTCTCTTCGAGGATATGTCCTGGCCCTTGAAGCATGGACCGTGTAATCGCATAAGCGGGTGCGATGGGTGGTATTGGCGATGTCACACTAGCAATTTCGACCAAATTTAGGGGTGTGATTTTAGGCGCATTTGGGTTATAGGGGCATTGGGCAATCAAGTGATCTATGCCACAACGATTACATGTGAGTATTGGCATTGCAGACGTGCTCCCTTGATTCATTTGCATCTGTGCAGCATTCTTTTGCAGCCTAATAGGGCACTCCGCTACTCGATGTGGTCCACCACACTCGTAGCATTGAAGAGGTGGCCTCCTAGCCTGGGTGTTGATATTTTGACCTCTGGATGCGAGAGCAGCAGCTTGATAAACCGGCTTGACTTGTCCCCAACAATCTTCCATGTAGTATATAGGACATTCTTCCAATGTATCAAGTCCGTAGGCAATACTAGTGTCTATTTCCTCCTCACAGCCATCTGGATAAGCATTTGATGGCTCGCAACCCACTTGGTTCATAGGGGCGACTCTTGGATGCGGGGGCTGCGGTCCTAGCACAGGAGGTGGTAGCGGTGTAGCTTGTACAACATTTTGAGATCTAGGGACCATGTGTTGCGGTAGTTGCTCAACAGGTGGAGCAGGCATCAATACAGGAGCTCGAGGAGCATCCGTCCAGGCTACAGGTGGTCTATTTGCCATCATACGTTTGATCATTAAACAATCCTTAGCTTGGTGACCATACCTACCACATGCGTTGCAAGTTCCATTAAATTTTACTCTAAACGTAGGGCACTCACTAGTGCTATGTGGACCTAAGCAAATGGAACACCATTGTTGCTCCCTTCTTGGATACATGTGACTATTTTGAGGGGGTCGATTATCCTTAAGAGACTCTTGGATTGCCTTGGTGAGGTCTGTCAAGAATGTCTCAAATACCTTTGGCTCATTGGCAATGGGCTTTGCAGTCATGGGTTCATACTCAATGGCTTGTGAGCTAGTGGATCTCATGTCAGTAGACACCCTCATGCCTGCTATCATCAAGTTGTCCTCTAATTGGATTGCATTGGCAGTGACATCTTCCCAGGTTGTGATACCTCTAATCACTAGTCCATTATAGATTCCTTCATTCCTCAACCCTCGAATGAATCGATCAAGCAGTTGGTTATTGTTGAAGCGCTCATTTATAGGGCAACGAGAGTTTAAGTGCTTTAGACGACTAATGAAGTCCCTTACTTACTCTCCTTCCTTACGTTCGGCCTTCTGTAGCTGAGATGCTACACCCCAAAGCACACCTTCTCGTATGTACTCCTTTAGAAACAACCTTCGAAGGGTAGGGTAGATTGTTTTCTCGTCCACCCTTAGGGTCCTATACCAATCTCCAGCCTTCCCACTTAATGTCAAGCTTAAGGCATTGCACTTATGTAGTTCGTTGCGTTCCCCTAAGGAATCACATACTTGTTCAAACACTTCAATGTGTTTTCTAGCATCTTTGTCCCCATTGAATTTTTGCGTGAGTTTGGCAATTTGTACTGCCTTACTTCTAGGCTCTCTATCAGATGCATGACGCATATTTTCCGCGATAGATCGACCTATGGTTTGAGCAAACGCTGCCAAGTCACCTATGTGAGGAGGTAGGGCCGGTGGAGGTACTCTTGGAATCATATGTGGGAGAGGAACGGGTACCGGTCTTGGCATATGTATAGATGATGCAGGATATGGAACATAACCGGGCATAGGTCCACTCGGATAAGAGCTAGGGAGCGGCACTCGAGGAGCATAAGCAAGTGGTACAATTGGAGGTGTGGGGGCCATGTGTGCATAAGGGGCTAGAGGCACATACGGTCGAGGCCCCATATTAAGTACTACAACACTAGGTAGTGGCACTGCGCTAACCGTAGATGTCATCGGTACATTCTCTGTCAGGCTTATCCCTGGAGTGAGCACTGGGTTTTCCTTAATAGAGGGTTGAGCCAAGTTAGGGAAGCTAAAGTTTTCGCTCGGAGGCTCAGATTGCATAGAGACCCCAGGTGAAATGACGTAAGATGGGTCCATGGGGCTCATTAGAGGAGTCTCCATTTGTGATAGAGTAGGCTGTTGAGCCTTACTCGTATCCAGAAATCTCATGGGGCCAGTTGAGAGTATATTTACCCCTCGGTTTTGCCTTTCTGATTGAATAATGCCATGGATAACATTACAGATCATTTTCTGTTGATCTTCGATGCTCGTGGCACTAGAGGTGGATTGTACAATCTCTATCCATCCTACATGGTAGGCGTGGCCAAAGTGTAGATCCGTCAACACCTTAGTGTGGAGGTCGTATGTCCAATGGTCATTAATGAACAATCCTTCTAGAGTCGACGTGTTAACGGTTTCTTGTGAGGTAGAAGCAATGTTGCTCCCCGTGGTTTTACTTGTCACCAACGGTACTCTAGAGGGAACTTCTGAAGGAGGCAGCTCAACAGGGCCTTCTTGGTAAGAAGTTGGTAGGATATCCACATGGACACTCTTTGGGGGTGTGGGGTCCACGTGCGATGTGAAAGGAGAGTCCACTTCCCCACCCCCTTCGTGTGCTTCATTTGCATCAGGTTCCGAGCGAGTAGCTCTACCTAATGTTTCCATGAAACGGCTAAACATACTAGTACTAGGCTGTGGAGCTTCGGGAGGTGCATGGCCTTCTCTCTCAGTGTTTTGGGTAGGGTATGCTTCCATGATTTCTGAGTCGGAGGAGGAATCACTAGCGGCTATTTTAGGGTCTTGGGTGGTGCTACCTTGTGTCCCCGCTGAGGGTCTAGAGCTTATCGTGGATGGGTAATGGGTGTCCGTATGAACAGAGGCACCCTCAATATGATCGTGCTCTAACACTCGTCCAGAGCGTAAGTGCATGTGCTTTTGATACCCTAAGGTGTCAAAAAGCTACTCTAGGAGGCCTTGTGACTAGTTTTTAGCGTGTTTTTTGTTTGTTATTTTGCTAGATTTTTTAGAGCGTGTCGTAGAATGGGCCGTGTGATAGCTGGAAATGAGCGTATCGGTCAGAGGGTCGTGCCGTGCTTTACAGCCCTCCGTTTAGTCACTCTATGCCCTCGGAATCCCTAAAACTGTCAATTTCCAGTAGGGAACTAGGCCCAAACTAGAAAGTCTAAGGGTGCAAGTGGGAAGAGAAAGGAGGAGAGTGGAGGACTTGTCCCACATGCTCTCATTCTCTCTTGAGGGAGTAGGGTATATATATAAGAGTGAGTCTAGTATATATCATAAGACTGAGGACTGAGGCCTGGGCTTGGGCTTGGGCTTGGGCTTGGGCTTGGGAAAATGATCCCGATCTATCTTTTATACAAACCAACCCGTCCGTTTTAAGAGTCACGTTTTTTATTTTTGAAAAAATGCAGAAAAAACGCAGAAATTGCAGAAAATTGAAAAAACGCAGAAATGCAGAAAATTGCAGAAATTGAAAACGTCGAACTAGAAATTGCAGAAATTGAAAAAACGCAGACAATAGCAGAAATTGAAACTTGACAGCAATTGCAGAAAACGCAAAAAACAGAAACCTTCCACACACTCCTTCCCTGCCTTTCCTATGATAGAAATTGCACCACAAGGAAGCGTAAAGTGCTAACCGAGCTTAGTGTAGGGCATATCCCCGGCAGCGGCGCCAAAAATGTGCGCTCCTTGCCGCACTGTCGAAGCAAGGGACTTGCCAATACACCGTGTGCGAGCCACAAACGGCTCCAAGCACACAACAAGCCTAAACTAGCAAGCTCAAGAAAACAAAGGGTGTGTCACTCACCGCTCTACGCTCGCCTTCGTGGTGGATTCCTCGCCGCGATGAAGAAGAAGCTGCAGTCGTGCCGCGCTCAACCGCTTCGCCGCCGTCGTGCCTTCGTAATGCTCGATCGCACACACACTCTCCCTCTCTCTCTCTCACACACACACACACACAAGGAGGTGAAGAAGAAGAAGATGGAGATGGAGCAAGAGCACTCTTCAATTGCACAAATGAGAGAATGAGTAAAAATTAGGTTTAGTTGGCTTTTATAGGAGCTCACCCCATTCACACTTGGGCGCCCATGCTTAACCAACTAATCCCTTGAATGTCCAAGTTAAAGTGCGCCTCTCATCGACGATCACTCTACCTTTCCCTATTGGACCGACAAGCCCGGTACCTGACTCTACCAAATACCTAATACGCGTCCATCGTAGGTGATGGGGTGTTCGTGAGCCGTGAGGGTTAACAAACTTCTTCTGGAATGTGAAATCCAGGTAGCTTTCATACTTTCTGACCAGGTCTCCTCCTCTATCTTCTTGTCTGGCAGGTTCTCATTGAATTTGGCAACCCACTTCTCTCTCTGCTTCACATAGTAGTCTGCCACTGCCTCTCTGTCCATCTGCAAAGCCTCCAAACTAGCTATTCGATCCTATAGAACCCCTTGTTGAGTGGCATTGACACGCCACATACCCTTTAAAGCACCTAGTTGTGCATGCACTAGTAACACGTCCTCCTTACCATAGACAAGCTCGAATGGAGTGAAGTTTGTAGCCACTTTATAGGACGTTCTATACGCCCACAGACACTTCTCTAAATTTTCTTCCAACATAGCTTCCTGCTTGTACACATACTTCATTAACATTTTGATAATTTGACCATTAGCACTCTCAACTAGACCATTGCATTGGGGGTGATAGGGTGAGGAAAACCTATGCTGAATCTTTAACTTTTCCACTAATGCGCTCATAAGCTTGCTTCTAAACCCCTAACCCCTATCAGAAACTAACACCCATGGAACACCAAAGCGGCAACAAATGTTATCAAACACAAACTGAGCCACCACATTAGCATTTACTTCTTTCACTGATTTGGCCTCGACCCATCTTGTAAGGTAGTCAATGGCTACCACCACGTACTTCTTACCACTAGTAGACTTTGGGAGAGGGCCTATAGCATCTAGACCCCACTTCTCGAAGGCGCTTTGTGCGATGATGGCACCCTGTGACTCCGCTACCAGTCGTCTTTCACCTATAGTCTGACACTCGTGGCACGTTTTGCACCAGTAATGTACATCCTTCACAATGGAAGGCCACCAAAAGCTTGCTCTAAGCACTCAAAACAGAACCTGATCTTTGCCCTATTGCCTTCTCTCTTCATGGCATTGCTCCAGCACCATAGCTATCTCTTCTTTGTACAGCACCCTTCTAAGCACTCCGTCATGCCCATAGTTCATGAGATCTTCACCTACCAGTGTGAATTTGCGGGCCTTTTGCACCACTCTTCTCTTTTGCAGTTTGGATAAGCCTTCTGAACATTGCCCTGTACCCAAAAAACCTTCAATCTCCTTAAGAGTCTCTCTACCTGCATAAGTGGCTGGGGCCACATATAGACCTGCAACATGCACATGTACTTTGCTGCTAGCTAGTTGATCCACCTCTTGGTTCTGCTCTCTCCTCACATGCTTGAATTGGACTTCTTCAAAAGACTTAAACATCTTCTTGATGGAAAAGAACCAATGCTTCAAAGAATCGCGCTTTACCTACCATTGGCCTAATAGTTGCTTGATGACTAGCAGCGCATCTCCCTTCACCACCAACGTTGAAATGCCGAACTCTATGCAGTGCTTAAGACCCAAATGTAGAGTGAGATACTCCGCCTCATTGTTGGTGTGGACATCCCCCAGATCATATGCCTTCAAGAATATAGTTTTTTCGTGTGGGTCGTGTACCACTACACCTCCTCCTGCCTTCTCTTGTAAATCTCTTACAAGAGGAGCTGAAACTTACAAGAGCATTCTCCAAGCTCAACAATGTGAGATTGTTCGCCTTTCACATTTACATTCTACAGATCAGGTTACCATTTTGCAACATAAAACAGAGGTACAAGAACTGAAAGGAAAGGTGCGAAGTTGTCAAATGAACGACACCATCTTGGGTGGTCGTATCCGAAAGAAGAAATTGCGCAATCTTGAAACATTGCAGGTTGCATCAGGAGGTCTCAAGAAAAGAATCCGAGCATTAAGGTGATGCTTCTTGGTTGGCTACATTGTCTTAGTTAAGTAATCTTTTTGTTTTTTCTTGTTATGCATTGTTTTCATGTGCATAAATAGTGTTAGTGAAGCAAATAGTGTTAGTGCAACAAATTTTCTGTTATTTACTTATGCATTGTCTTCATGTAGAGATTCAATCTATCCTGACAAGGAAAACATTGACCCCAAAGCCAATATAGGAAAGAGATTGAAGCCACTTATAAGTAGAAGCCTGGCAGCAGATATAGTACATGACAAGAAGTTTAAGGTCCTACAACGAAATGTAGTGGACCGCTTTATTTCAGAGAACTCAGTGCCTGCAAAAGAGATACAAGGCACACTTGATTCACTTGGTGTAAGCAAAAGAGGATATTCGGCTATCCAAAAGTCTGTCTCATCCATCTTTGTTAGGAAGGGTATAAAATCCAAACTTCTACCATCAACCTCAAGTGTTTGGAAAGAGAGGCTTCAGCTTAACGAGGCACAGGGAGACTATCTTGGATAGCCCTTTCATATTAAAGCAACTTACAGTGGCCATGGAGCAAACATGGCATATGATGAGTTCAACAATATTTTTATGGACCTGCGAATATTACAGAAGAGAATGGTGGAGTTTTACAACATCACATTTGAAGAGTCACGAGGGGTATTACATTTTGTGTTAAAACTGGATGAGTGTGAGCTTGTTAAAGAGAAAAAGCTAGAGCGTGTTACTATTACTTTAATGAATAGAGCCCTCTCAAAGTGTCCCAGTGATGATCCTTTATATTTTAGTGTTCAATCAGAATCTAACATATGGTGGCTTGGTGCGTTTGAGGTAAGCGAGATTCTCAGGTAAGCTCAAATGTTCACATCTACTTAAGTCTCATTTATTTTGTGTTGCAGGTAAAGAAAGAAGATCATGAGATTCTATATTGGGTGTTCCATCGAACTAATATTCCGGAGGTGATTGATCGACAGACTAACCAGGGAGAGGTACTACGTCTAGATGGAAGGGGAGACTTTCAAGTTCAGTGGCATCTTGCAGGTGACCTCAAAACATTAAAGTACATGTATAATTGTGGAATGGGTGCAATGGCAAAGTCACCGTGTTTGTTCTGCATGGAGCCTGCAAAGGTCATGGACCCAAAGTGGTGGAGAAAAGCTCCAACACGTCACATTGAGGATCCTGCTTTTCGACCGGTTTTGAGAATACCACTTGTGAATGTCCACATTTGTACAATGCATGCCCTTTGTAGAATTGTGGAGAAATTGGTCTACTTATACATCGGGTTTGCTTGGAAGATTAAGAACTCCGCAGAACGACAAGTAGCCCTGCAGTGCTTAGAAATGTTACTGTCGGATATGGGGCTTCATGGTGGCAATGTGAAAATCCAGTGGGATGAAAAGAGATCAACTGCTGAGAAGGATGTCCCATGCAAACCATCCATCGGTGGGGTGAAGGCACGGAGGTTTTTATCTAAGCCCCAAGTTACAAGAGATCCGAAGCTAACAAAACATGGAAAAATATATAACACATCTTATGTTAGCAAGGTAGAGTATCAGAGCTGGAAAAAGCTACATATTGCAGTCAAAGACCAAGAACCAACTACTCGTAACGCGAAGGCTGAGGTTTGGCGATCAATAGACATCCTATTTTTGATGTGCGACAAAGATGACTGGTCACAAGGTGATATGAACAAGTTCAAGGAAAACCTCAACCTTCTGAAAAAATCATTCAAGACAGCATGGACAGACACCCAGATTACTCAGTACATGGTATTATCGTGTATTTCTTTCTCTCTTATGTGCAAATATGTGACTGTAAAACATTCTAACTAATCTGTTTTCATATCCAGCACATCATCTTCAATCATTTACCATATTTTATACAAAATTATGGGAACCCCGCAATATGGAATACCCAAGGGATGGAAAAGTCTCATTACATGGCGAGAAATGCTTATTTCAGGCACACACGACATGGTGGCTCTCGAATCAAGGCTAACAGTTTGAGAGAACTATTTGAATGGTTCTATCGTAGAATCATTCATCGAATGCAGGCAAAAGAAGTCTTGGCAAATTCAGCAACAGCACAAGCCATCAGACATTTACAACAACAAAAAGTTAAAAGATCAATGGCATACAACAACTCCGGAGCTCGTGAAAGTCAACGAAGGTGGAGAGAGACAATGGTGTATGTGAATCACAAGTGGAGAAAGATACTCTGAGTGGATGACATTGTACAAAATTTATGTAATACATGATCTTATACAATTGCTACTTGAAGTGTATCAAGATTTTGAAGGTTCAATTTTGTTTTTTGGCACGTAACCCTTTTAACGAATCATGAGATGTTTGCCATACTCTAAAAGTTCATCTGGGTTTTGTCTACCAAGAGCTAGTGCCATTGCTGTGTAGGTGTAGTAATACGCTGCCCGACCACCTGCATAGCCCGGGCAATAACCAAAACAATCTCTAGCAAACACTTTGTCCACAAGAATGACTTTATCTGCACTTTTGGGAAGCACCGGTCCACCCAAGAAGCGTGATAGTGTCTTGAATGTGTAAGTTGCTATTGAACCCTCTTGTGACATGGAATTGTGAAAAACTACTATCGGCGACTCGCAAAGCTTTGAAAGGTACTGCGCTAGGGCCGCATCCCTTCCTCGATACTCTCGAGTCCGGCGCCGAAGAAAGTCATCCTTGTCAGCAATCCAAGACTGCACATACCATGTCAGAAGTGACACAAAGAGAGAGAGAGAGAGAGAGAGAGAGAGAGAGAGAGAGAGAGAGAGAGAGAGAGAGAGAGAGAGAGAGAGAGAGAGAGAGAGAGAGAGAGAGTTACCATGAAGCTCTCATCCTGCAGAAAGAGGTTTTCTTGCCACAGGTCTATAGATGTAGTTGACCCATGACCTGAATGGTTAAACCAATCCTCCACTTCTTTGTTACTTGTTGATGGTCTCAGGCTTTGTCTTATTGCTTGGAAGGTGGCTTCATCAGGTAGTGTCTCCTTGTATTTTTCAGCTTTCTCAAAGCATCTTCGAAGGCATTCCATTGGATTGCTGGATGTTTCCATTGCCTCATCATCACTACTATCCTCTGAAACAAATCCACTCCTCTCCTCTTGGACTCTGGAAATAATAGCCAGGGAGAAATCCTCCCTTAAATAAAAGACACTTTGCACATCATGTAAGAAGATATAGGTCCTGTCTCCAATCCTGAAGTCAGGCACAACAGGCAACATCATCTGAGCATGCTTATCAGTGAAGTTACTGACATCCAATGGAAGTTTGATTTCTGTGGTTTTCACAGAGAGCATCTTACTTCTTTGTACTTCAATTGCCTCAACCTCAAGGTCGACTGTGTCTTCAACCTCCTCGACTTCTTGTATATGAGTTGTCTCCTCGCATTCTTCATCTGGTGCTGCATCCTGCTCCTCTAACACCTCATCAGGATTCTGCATGAGGAATCCAAACAGGCTGTTCAGGTAAATCATAAAGCCAAAGGCTTCCTGAATGAGTTTGCATTCTTTTTCATGCAAAGGGCAAGCTGAATGTCAGCAAGAAGGTGGTAATTCCCTATACTTCTTCAATCCCTGTCCCTTTCCACCACAGTCATTTAAATGCACAAGAGTCATAGTAGGCAGAACAACCCTCCCTACCTGCACCATCACTTCAAACTTATCTCTGTAGGACTGCAAGAAATTACTATGCTGAGCTAACAGGTCTTCAATGTCAAACTTTGGATTAAACATAGAATGAACTAGATCAAACTTGTCCCCAGCACCACAAGATGCTTCAAAATCAAACAGCCTCTCATCAGTTGCAGCTGGGTCTTCCAGAGAAGACACATCCTCTTTGGCTTTACATTTAGTTGCACAGGGACTACTTTCTAGCACATCTGCATCATCTGAGAAGTCTATATTCCTCTTTCTTGTATTTTTCTTCAGAAGTACTGTACAGGGCACCACAGCCTTGTAGGGTGAGGGATCCTCTTGCCCTGGTGACCTCTCTGATTGATCTTCACCAATTGACTTTTCTTCAGATATGTCCTGACAAAAGTCAACAGTTCTTTTGGCAGAAACATTAAGCAACTGAGCCTGCAAAGGTTGAAATCCTGGCACAAGCTCTGGGTCTGGTTTCAGCCTCTTCTGCCTGCTGGACCTTAATCCTATTCATCAGGAAACATGACAAGTCTCACTCTCTCTCTCTCTCTCTCTCTCTCTCTCTCTCTCTCTCTCTCTCTCTCTCTCTCTCTCTCTCTCTCTCTCTCTCTCTCTCTCTCTCTCTCCAGATAGATATATATATATATATATATATATATATGTCTCTCACCAAAGCACAAACAAAAACACACATAGTCTCTCTCTCTCTCTCTCTCTCTCTCTCTCTCTCTCTCTCTCTCTCTCTCTCTCTCTCTCTCTCTCTCTCTCTCTCTCTCTCTCTCTCTCTCTCTCTCTCAGGCGCGCAAGGACGAAAACGTGCTTTTTGCAACTATCTACGCGCGCCTTAAGTACAATTGAGGGAAAGGCGCGTAAGGATGTAAACGTGCTTTTGGAGAGAGTCATAACTATACTATAGGCGCGCGGAGAGAGTTGCAGCCAGTGTTTGGTTGGCTCTGCGCAACGTTAGTAACGGGGACAGAGAGGGGAGGGAGAGAGAGAACGTGTATATCTGTGTGTGTGTGTGTGTGTGTGTCTGTGTGTATGTGTGTGTGTGTGTCTCTGTCTATGGAAGTATGTGTTGAGGTGTTTGTGTGTCTGTGTTGAACAACAGTCTGGGTTTTTCTTTGTTTACACACACACACACACGCACGCACGCACGCACACACACACACACACACAATTTGTACCAACTGTTGGAAATACAGAGAGAAAGAGTGAGAGATCACCTTTTGTTGGTGGGGTTTGCAGGAACTCCAAGGGAGGTGTCTCCTCCATTGCTTTTTGTGTGTCAAACTGACTCTGTCTCTCTCCCTCCCTCTCTCTCTCTCTGAGAGTAAGGAGTCCCTCTCTCTATCTCTCTCTCAATCTGTGTCTCTCCCTCTCTCTATCTCTCTCACAATCTGTTCTTTCTTTCTCTCTCTCTGTCTCTCTATCACTCTCTCTCTCTCTTTATCACTCTCTCTCTCTCTCTCTCTCTCTCTCTCTCTCTCTCTCTCTCTCTCTCTCTCTCTCTCTCTCTCTCTCTCTCTCTCTCTCTCTCTCTCTCTCTCTCTGTCTCTCTATCACTCTCTCTCTTTATCACTCTCTCTCTTTCTATGGCTCTCTCTCTCTCTCTCACTCTCTCTCTCTCTCTCACACACTTATAACGGATACACACGGCGACGCTCCACGTGTTACTATAAATTAGAGTATAATTGCATGTTGTCACACGTGCGGTCATTATTGAGACCGTATACTTTTGTACGTCATATATAGAGGTCAAGAGAGAGAAAAACCACACCTCGTGAAAGAGAGTGAGTGAAAGAGAGAGAGAGAGAGAGAGAGAGAGAGAGAGTGCAAGAGCCGTCGTCTGCGTCTCCGACAGCAAGCCGACCCATCGACATAACGAAGGTCTGCCTCTCCCTCTGCCTTTGCCTCTATCTCTCTATCTCTGTTTCTGTCACAGTACCAAGCTCAGTCTTAACAAACAACACACACAAACAGTCACAAACACAACACACACACACACACACTCACAAACACACAGACACACATATAAAACATACACACACACACACACACAAATATAAAACATACACACACACACACACACAAATATAACATACACACACACACACACATAGAGAGAGACACACACAGACACACACACAAATATAACTTACACACACACATACACAAATCACAAACACACACACACACACAAATATAACTTACACACACACACACACACACAAATACAGACACACACACACACACATAGCCTCTCTCTCTCTCTCTCTCTCTCTCTCTCTCTCTCTCTCTCTCTCTCTATATATATATATATATATATATATATATATATATATATATATATATATATATATATATATATATATATATATATACACCAAAGGCGTGCGTAGAGAGGCATAACCGGTGTGCATGTCTCTATGCGAACCGTTAGTACTGTGCATTGACCAGTGTATGTCTGAGTGTTATAGAGAGAGGATGTAAGGCGGAGAGAGAGAGAGAGAGAGAGAGAGAGAGAGAGAGAGAGTGAGAGAGCCCATTGTGTCTTACGCATGTACTCCACAACCCTTTCCATGCCCAAGACCTCAACGTAGCCCTTTGCATCGACTTCCTAGAATCGCATATGAAGCAAGTCAAAAGGTTCAAAAGACATGCAAGAGCAAAATACTAAGTTCGGGGTGGATGCTTGATATCAAGAAATGGTTTGGAAGATGGGATGCATGTCACTTGGTCAAGGATGCGTCGATCGACTCCCAAGTTAATGAGGCCTTCTTACAACGCCAATGTATCATGGCTTGGGAGAAATCTGGAGGTTCTCGCTTCAGCCATTACACCACACACGTTGCCCCAAACTACAAATCTCTCTTCTTCTCGGAACGAGGTAACCGAACCCATTCCTACATCCTTGAGCCCATCCCGTTGAGTGCGATCCGCACCATTGCCTCCATTCGTCTTAGCTCCCATTCTCTACGCTGCGAGACAGGACGTTGGGGCACTGGCGAGGAGTGTCATCGACTTTGCACCTTATGCCCTCGTCAAGTGCGAGAGAGTGAGTACCACACACTACTTGAGTGCTCAGCTTTTGACCACATTAGGTCCTCTTTTCCCCATATATTCAGCCATGAGCTCTCCCTACATACCTTCCTCTCCCAACCACGATGTGGACTCTCTATTGCGACGCTCATTTCGGCCATTTTTGAGCATCGAGAGTCACTTATGAACTCCACTCACACCACGTGACATGTTCATTTGGTCCCATAGGTCATATTTGACCTCCCAGGACGATAATAGAACTATCTATCTATCTATCTATCTATCTATCTCTCTCTCTCTCTCTCTCTCTCTCTCTCTAATATGCTAAGAAAGGAGAGAGAGAGAGAGAGAGAGAGAGAGAGAGAGAGAGAGAGAGAAGAGAGAGAGAGAGAGAGAGAGAGAGAGAAAGAGAGAGAGACTCTTCTTTTTGTGTACAGTGAAAGGAGAGAGAGAGAGAGAGAGAGAGAGAGAAAGAGAAGAGAGAGAGAGAGAGAGAGAGAGAGAGAGAGAAAGAGAGAGAGACTCTTCTTTTTGTGTACAGTGAAATGGCTAGAACAAAAGCCACTGCAAGGAAGGCAGGCTAAGCTATAGAAAGGAGAGAGAGAGAGAGAGAGAGAGAGAGAGAGAGAGAGAGAGAGAGAGAGAGAGAGAGAGAGAGAGAGAGAGAGAGAGAGAGAGAGACTCTTCTTTTTGTGTACAGTGAAATGGCTAGAACAAAAGCCACTGCAAGGAAGGCAGGCAAGGGACCAGGATTAGCATCTAAAGCAAGTAGCAGATCTGCAACCCCAAAGAAAAGACCTGGAAAACCCAATAAAATTCTGAAAGGGCCAAGGGTGAAGAAGTTACAAACCTGCATGGGACTTTTCAGAGAAATCAGAAAGGCACATAAATGTGTAGATTTATGCATACCAAAGCTGCCCTTCCAGAGGATGGTGAGGTCCATATGTGAAGAAGCTACCTGGGGCACCAAAAGGTGGAAGGTGGTGGCATTAATGGCTCTACAAGAAGCAGCAGAGGACTTCCTACTGGAGTACTTCAGTGACATGACCATTGTTGCAGCCCATGCCCACAGGGTTACTATAATGGACAAAGATAGTGAGACACTGAAAAGAATAAGGTGGAGGTATGACAAACTACTGGTCCCCAATGTCTGCAAGGATAAGAAAATGAGGGAAATTTTGTTATACCCCCCGGAGCTAGTGCCACAAGTCACAGTTGTAGATGTCACACATGATGTGAATACAAGGGCAAGGGCAGAGACTATTGCTCACCAAACAGAGGACATGAGGGAAGCAGAGCTTAAGGAGAAAGCAAAAGTAGCAGTGATGTCCCAGAGGCAAACAGAATGCAATGTGACCCTGTCCATAGAGGCAAGCAATCAAGAAACTCTACTTTCAATGAAGGATGGTTTGCTTGCAGAGATACCATTTGTAGATGGAGCCAGAAAGCTAGCTCTGGAAAAAGTGGACATTAATTTATTGTAGAATCCAGATGCTCAAATTTTAGACACAATTATCTATGCTTGTCTTAAGTAAGTGTTACTATCTTGCTAGCTTTGAAAACTCAGATAATAGGTTTGCTAACTCAGGTAGAGTCTCTGCAGCCTGATCAAAAGTCAACTCCCACTGCACACCCACACAGAGGTGTTTTTTCTTGATCCACAAATGTCAGTGATTATTAGACAAAAGACAGTCCATCTGGGACCTTTGAGAGTTGGTTTCTCCACTGTGCTATGCTGGAAGTTACTGTCATCATCTTTCCATATGAGAACAACCATCACTGGAGTCTCATATGCCTTGATGTTGACCAACTAGCAGTGTGGGTGTTCAATTCAATAAAAGGAACCCACCCTGAAATTAGGCTGTAAGTGTTTTGTATCAGAAAGTGTTTCTTATAGACATCCATGTAAATTTGAATCCTCATGCTAACATCTTGACATTGCTTTGTGCAGTTGTATAAAGAGGTTGTTGCTTGCCTATGGCAAGCTATGTGGAAGGTATGAACTATACAAGGCCCCAATCAAAGATGTACCTGTCCCAAATCAAACCGATGGAAATTCTTGCGGCTGGAGATGTCTTCTCCATGCAGAATATGTCCTGCAAAGCTACTTTGCATTAAAACCTTTCATGACTAAGGTACCCATTTGGCAATGCATTCAATTAGTTTTGGTTTAGTCTATAAAAGAATTCTCACCATGTGATCTTTCAATTTTGCATAGTGCTTTAAAAAACTACACATATGATTAGTTGCAAAGATACCGGGTAAGTTTAATACAACACCTGCTTACTATGTCTAGCCCCAGAGAGCTTGAAGATAGCGGCTTGGATGACCGCACTATTGATCTAACAAAACATGATGTGCCACCACGACAAACCCCTGCATCCGATACAGTGGAATCACAACGGGCCAAGGGGGTCATATCAGCAGAAGATGAAAGAGCCGAGGATGAGGAAAGGTCAAATGAGCATATGGAAGGTGCTAGTGTACAACCAGAGGAGACAATGAAAGAGCCAAGTCAGCCAGTGGAGGAGCCAAAAGAGCCTATGGCTGAAACCCAAGATGAGGAAAGCAGGCCTATAGATGAGCAAAAGGATATGGATGAGGAAAGCAGACCTAGGGATGAGCAAACTGATATGGATCAGGCAAGGATGTATGAGGCAAGCCGATCAACCAAGGGAGAGGAAAAGACCTTGGAGGAAACCTTGAATGAGGCAGAAAGAGCCATGGGGGAGACCCCTGATGAAGATGTGAATGATGACTATGAAGATAAAGCAGAGGAGAGCAACAACGACATGAACACTACAGAGACCCAGTATGGACCCTTGCTACCTGTAGATACGGTTGTTCCGGTAATGTCTATTCAAGTATGGCAAAATATGTTCAGCTTCTAACTACTTATATGTACTTGTCAACTTTTACAGAGGTTGATTATCTTGGACGTCAATGGATTGCTGCTGATGCGGGTGCCTCTCGGTGACAAAGAACCCTTTGAGGATTTGCAAACGTTTCGTATGGGAACTTGTCGAGTCGTGGTTCGTCCAAGAACCAAGGAATTTATTCAGTTTCTTCTTCCGCGCTTCAGAGTTGCCATATGGTCTTCAATGCAAAGGCAAAACTTGTCGCCACTAGTTACAATAGTTTGCAGTGTATGCCACGCTCACACGTCAGATTTTGCCTTTTTGTATGATCAAAGAAAATGCGTTACTGTTGAGGGCCACTACCACCCTAAAAAACCACACTTACCTCTTTTGTACAAACCGTTTAGCCAAATCGGTGTACCCTTTGATGCAACAAATACACTACTGATTGATGATACTCCTGAAAAGGGAGAACTAAATCTGTCGGGAACAACTATCTCACCACCTTCTTTCGAGGGGCATTCCTTCGATTTTTACCTTGAAGACATTCCGATTCCATACTTACAGAAATTGTATCTCAGTCCATTGTTCACGGACGAGTTTGTACTTTCTAATGAATTAAGATGACTCTTCTATCATGTCTTTGTCTTGTCTAACATTGAGAGAGAGAGAGAGAGAGAGAGATTTGACATGGTAAAGAAATGTATTTCAAGCACACTTTTTCACGGGGCACAATTGAAAAATAAGCTCAATAAACTTCATGTCTTGAAAGTCATTTGTATACACTTGGGTTCATAAGAATATCTGTTACATTGACACTACTTCAACCCGACCATCCAACTCTTTGCACAAAATATCTTTTTCCCTTCGCCACATCACCTTACGGCCAGCTAGGAAAAAGGAAAAATCTGATAGGTCCTTGTCCATTGACTCTTCAATTATGTCATGCCGCAAATGCTGAAGACTGCATAGCTCCCTTATTGTAACCACCAATAGTAGGCCATGCTCTTTATCAATCACTTCCACATCCACAACAGGATTATCTTCCAAACCTGCAGAAACCTCATCCATAGGAATGTACTTACCGTTGAGCATTTGTGATCGCATATACCAAAACGAGAGTAACAGTGATTGGCTTGCAATCATGTACTTGACAACTAGAGTATCAAGCGCGACCTCGCAACGTAAACCAATCTCTTCCTTTGCATACCATCCTCTGTCAAGAAGTTTGTCACAGGATGACTGCTGAAATGACTTTCACATGAACATAGTTTTCGTAACACGGATGTTGTAGCTATGAAACAGCTCTATGAAGAGTGCAACAGGACAAAAGTTTGCAATTCTAACCAGTTTGGTGGGAATAGAGCTATGTAGAGACCTTTGTATATCCTTGTAGAGCTTACTTCGCATTGCCTCCACCATTGTTTCCTCGGGAACTGGCCAGTCCACAGTGTTCCAATCGGTTGGTAGAGGCACTTTCACCAACATGCCATTCTTATTCCCTGAGCTGAGTTGGTAGAAGTGGTCATAAAAAAATATTCCCTCATCAGCCAGTCTTTTGCTGCTCCTCCCTGAATACTGTAGAGAACCAATGTGGGCATGAACAACATGGAATAGGCCTATTATGCACTCCACAGGCTCCCATTGCTCATAAGAAGAGGGATAAACATCTGCAATATATATAAGAAGAGTTAAACTAAGAGTATCAATAAGTACAAATGACAAATCTAATGTAATTGAGCTGTGAAGAATGGAGACATTTCTCATAACAAGCGGGAGAAACATTGCAAAATATATAAGAAAAGTTATAATGAGAGTATCAGTAAGTTCACATGTCAAGAGTACTTACAATTGCAACGTGGTTGATGTATATCTGATACATTTCCACTGTTTGCTATCACCTCTGGATGGGTAAACACATGCTGAACAAGAACTTCCTTTACAGATCTTTTGCCGATTTCAACTTTGAAATCCAACACTCTGGCCTTCCATGCTGAGCGGTAAACGTTGATACCACTAGACCTCTTGGGTCTTCTTGGTTGCATGAGGACCCATGAACCTTTGTTTATCCTTTGTCCAACCCATTGGTTCTCTACACTTATTGAAGCTGATATTGTAATTGAGGATATGCTACTACTTGGCCTTCTAGGCAAAGTGCAGTTGTTGGTTGTTGGTGTGAGAGATAGTAAACACTTGGAGCCTCTTGGGCGAGAAGACATGGAAGCCATAGCTCTCAGAGAAAAGCTTTAGTGGAGGGATATTCACTTTGAAAGCATTCTAATGGAGGGAAAGTATTTTAGAATTCCAATATCTTGTGCGGGCTTAATGGTCACCCTCCAGTACGTTAATGACCATAAGAGAATATCAGAAGTGGGACCACATGCAAGCACCTAAAATCTCGGTAAAAGGAAGGAAATTACGATGCTACAATCCTAGATTCATGAAAGTTTTATGCTATTTTCCTATTTTTTGAGTCTTTCCACGTACTTTCCTACGTAACGTAGCCTTCGTGCTCATTGGACGCGCTCTATTATTCTCTCTCTTCATATGGCCCTCCAAATGACCTCTGAAATTTCCTAATGGATTGGGAGGACACACCGGTAGCAACTGACAAAAAATCTCTTTGACTCTATCAAAAGCCTCCTGAGCTTCCTCATCCGACTCATAACCATGCACCTGTTGAGCCCTCTTTTGAAGAGGATGCACGTATTGTGACAGCATCCAAAAGAAACGTTGTGAAGGATTGGGGGGCTGGCCTCTACAACACCTCAAACCAACACCAAGAAAAGAGGATGAAGAGTATAGCTCTCTTGAGATAATATGGGCTGATCTTTTCTCACTAATTTTCTCAATTTCACACACACTCAACCTCGACTAGCCTCGACTAACTCCGACTAGCTTCCCTCTACACTGCTACAACTCCCACTACACTCCATTGCACTCAAAGACACCAAGGAAGCAATAAAATCAAGGAAAAAAGTGAGAAAAAGACCATGGAAATCTATGAACTTTTGACCATAACTCAAAGAGCTTCACTTCTTTTCAAACGCCCTTCCATGTGCTAGTAGGGCTTCCATAGGCGCTCCCATATATACACATAGCTTGACCAAAACCCACTCAAATCAAGCTTAATTTGAAAATCCACAAAGTTCAGCTAAAAAAATCAAAAAAGGTGATGGAAAACTTGGGGGAAACCTTTCCCTTTGATATATGTACAATTCCATCCAAGTCCTTGAGCTGATAGCTTCCATTATCATACACCTTATGCACCACAAAAGGACCTTCCCACTTTGCCTTGAACTTTGTTTGAAAGGTATTGTCCAAAGCACTATTATACCTCATAACCAACATGCCTTCACATAGCCCTTTTTCCTTTATCTTTTCATTGAATACATCATCCCTTCTTCTTCCCAAGTCTTCATAGTATCTAATGGCACTTTCTCTATCCAACAAGAGGCTATGCATAGATGCCAGTCTCTCTTTTACATGCTCCTCCTCAACCAAACTATGCTTCAAAATGAACTCCAATGAAGGAAGCATCACATTAATCGGCATAACACACTCTTCTCCATACACCAAATGAAATGGAGTGAATCCCGTGGATGATTTTTGAGTCACTCTACATGCCCACAATGCCCTCTCCAAATACATATCCCAATGTTTTGGATGTTCTTCCACAAGCTTGAACAATATCTTCTGTAAAACTCCATTGAATGCCTCCACCAACCCATTGCATTGTGGATGATAAGGAGTAGCATACCTATGTTTGATCTCCAATTTCTCCACCAATTCAGTGATAAGATCATTCCTAAACTCTTTCCCTTGATAACTTACAAGCTCCAACGGCACTCCAAATCTACAACATATGCAATCAAAGATAAAGCTGCATACATCTTTGCTTGTAGCCCCTCTAATAGCCTTTGCTTCTGGCCATCTTGTCATATAATCCATTGCACTAAGTATGTAGTGCTTCCCATTTCTAGTGCCTGGAAGAGGACCAATTACATCCACACCCCACTTCTCAAAAGGTCCATAGCTTACAATGTGTCTCAAAGGCTCAGGCATCAGCTTTCTCTTTTGATATATTTGGCACTCGTGACAACTTCTACACCAATGCACAACATCCCTATTCATACTTGGCCACATAAGTTGAGCATTCAATACTTTCCTTCTTGTAATTTCCACTCCAAAATGGACTCCACATCCTTCCTCATGACATGCTTTTAAGCAATCAAAACCTTCATCATGGTAGAGAACTGTTCTCATGACACCATCAGCCCCCTTGTGATACATTTTCTCTCCAATCAAGACATACCTCATAGCTCTTCGTGTGATTGCATGCCTTTGTTGAGAAGCCAATCCCTTTCTTTCAAAACCCGTTTGCAACACATGTTCTTCCTCATGGAGGGATTCCCTTCCAAGATACCTTGGCTCTCTAATTATCACCGCATGCACATCCTTTGTGAACACCTGTTCCGCCAACTCATGAGCCCTTACATTCATATTTCGTGGTACATGCCATATTTGAAAGGAAGTAAAAGACTTTAACAACTTCCTCACTTTGAAAAACCAGCCCTTCATGCCTTCTTGATTTGCCTTCCAGGTACCTTGAACTTGCCGCACAATCAACATAGAATCACCTTTGATTAAAAGCCTCCTTACATGTCTTTTGACACATTCTTCCAGGCCCAAATAGAGGCTTGCATATTCAGCCTTTTATTACTCTTTACATCCACTTCTTGGCTTCCAAACCAGCACTCAATGCCATTTTTATCCACAAATATATAACCAATAGTGCCCTTATTAATGCTCCTTTTGAAAGCCCCGTCAAAGTATAAGGTACCCTCTACATCCTGAAGCTCCGCATGCATAGTTGGACTTGGTGCTATCTTCTTTTCCAAATCCTTCTTCAACTCACTCCTTGCATGAATCTCTTTAAAAGTGAGCATATCCGTTATATTTGCTCTCACACTATCCTCCTTAGTAAAGCTCATGTCAAATTGTTGCAAGCTAAGTATCCACTTTTGCAATTTAGGACTATCCCCAGGATACCTTAGTGCATGAGGCAATAAACTACATGATGTTAACACCAAAAAAAGCTTACAAATAAGATAAGATTTCAGCCTTTTTGTTGCATATACCAATGCCCAAACCAATTGCTCGATCTCATGCCAAGATTTTTGTGCATCATTCTTCACTTTGCTTATGTAGTAAACCGGCCTCATATAAGATTGCTTTTTTCCTTTTTGCATCAATACTGCACCAATAGCATGCTCACCCACGCTCAAGCTCAAATAAAACATTTCATCCCAACAAGGAGGCATCATCAAAGGTAATGTAGATAGCTTTTCCTTGACGTCCTCAAAAGTTGTTTGCTCATGCGCCGTCCAAAGGAAAGGGTCTTTTTGTGTTGCTTCTTGCAAAGGGTGCACATATTCAGCAAGCATACAAAAAGACCTTGACAAGTACCTTAACTTTTGTACAAAACTCATCAATTCCTTTGTACTTTTAGGACTCTCCATCATAAGCAAACATTCCACTTTTGCAGGATCTGGAGCTATCCCATTCTCACTTACCTCATGGCCAAGAAGTATCACTCTAGCTCTTGCAATTTTACATTTCAAAGGATTGAGTTGACCCCCATCATCATCAATCCTTTTAAACACCATATCAAGATTTTTCACATGAAGCATTCTATCACTGTAAACACAAAAATCATCCATAAAAACTTTTACAAAGCTTCCAAGGTAAGGCCCCAATACTTTGTCCATCCAACTTTGGAAGCTCGCATAAGAATTCATCAAGACAAAGGGCATCACCCTATAGCAAAACACTCCCCATGGGGTCAAAAATCTGGTCTTCTTTTGATCTTCATATGCAATCCCAATTTGAAAATATCCACTAAACCCATCACATACCGAATATCTCTCATGACCAGCAACAGTGTCCAAAATCTCATCTTGAAAGGGAAGGGGATAGTGATGCCGCTTTGTTGCCGCATTCAATGTCTTATAGTCCACACATATTCTCCATTTATTTCCCTTTTTTGAAACTATAACCATAGGGGAAACCCATTCTGCATCATCCACAAGGTAGATAAAACCAGCTTGCAAAAGCTTACTCACCTCTATCTTCAATACCTTTCGTTGAATGGTGCCCAATCTCCTTAGCTTTTGAGCAACAGGCTTTGCACCTTCTTTAAGCTTTATTTCATGAAAAACACTCTTTGTTCCCCTCATTTGATCATAATCTTTGGCAAACAACTTGGGATACTTATCAAACAATGCGTCATATGCTTCTCTCTCACGACTAGTCAGGTCACCTGCAAGCATATCCATTAATTCAGCTTTTGGTACATTCGGCTCATGATCAGCCCCATGGTCATTTTCTGATCTCATAGCATTCCCTTTATCACAATTTTCATCATATACATGTATCCCACAAAGATCTACATCAAGATCAAGAAGACTTTGATCATAAACCTCATCGTCAGTACATGTAGAGGATGCACTAGAAGAACTGTCACACGTGTCATAAGTGGATGGAGATAAATCTTGATGCATAGCTGTTTCATCATCAATTTCCAGCACCTTACATGTTTTCATATCATATCTAATCCTCTTCTCTTTAGGCCTGTCCACAAAGAGGTCAATACATCCCCTGTACCAGTCCTGTCGTGACCTCATAGCAATCAACCAAGGTCTACCCAATATAACTGGATATGCCCCAAGCTTTTCAGGCATCACATGAATGTCCATGACAACCCTTTGACCCAAAACATTAAGCTCTAAGTCATGAATAACTCCCAAGCATTTCACTCTACTACTATTTGCCATCTTCACACTGAACAAGGATTTGCCTGTGAGCTGCAATCCCAATTGCTGCATTGTTTCCTCTATCATAATGCACACTTGGTCTCCACCATCCATGTACGCCTTATTCACCCTCCTTCCATGTATCCAAGCATCAACCATAGGCAAAACATCGGTAACTTTATGAAGCTGCACTACATGTGCATTGCGTGTCTTTACCTTCACCCTTCTAACACTAGCTAGTTTATGCCACTGCCTTCTCATACTTGAGCTCAAATGCAAGAGTTGCCCATATGATATGTCGGCCCTCTTGTTATTCAAGTCTTCTAAGAGATTGTATGCTGATTGACCCTTCCCAAGCTGAAAATCATCCATGCCTATCTTCCTTCTTCTTGCCCTTACCTTTGCCTGCTTACTACTTTCAGCCTCTTCCATAGGTGCTTTGCCTTTATCTACATCTCTCCTTGGCTTTGTCCTTGCTCTTTCCTCTTTGAAAAGGCCTTCACTCCCTGATTTTTGTGCCCTTGTTCTCTTATTTGCAAAGACATCAACCTCATCATCTTCATCTCCCTCCTCAACTGCCTCCAAAATTCCTACGTTAAATTGTGGAGGTGCTTGAGCTTGATTTTGTCCCTGTTGTTGTGCAAGTCCTTGACCTTGGAGAGGTTGCACATTTCCATTTGCATTGCCTTGATTACCTATTTGTCTTTGTATGATAGGATATATACCTCCTGGCTCTCTCCTTGGTTGATTGCAATTGGGCGATATATGCCCTCTCTCCCCACAATTGTAACACATCACATTATCACCTCTATTCCTTTGAGGCCGTTCTCCTTGAGTTCTTCTTACTTGTTGTTGGATAGCTTGCATAGCAAGGTTGAGGTTTCCTATTTGCTCTGTCAATCTTTGAATGTCTTGGTGAAAGGATTCCTGTCCTCTATTGTCCACTCTTGGAGCTTCTACATGGATTTCTCTTTCAACATGCATATCCAAAGGCAAAGGCTCGACCACATTATTTTTTGATACATAACCATCCCTTTGATGTACATTTGCTTCTCTTTCCCTATTTGCCATTTCATGCCTTCTCACCTTCTTTCCCCATTGCTCTCTAGCAACCTTTACTGCCTCATTGTAGGTCCCTGGGTCCTTGAGCTCCACCTTGTCTCTAATGCTTTGATGTAAGACAACCACAAACCTATCTTTCTTCAAGAAATCAGGGGGCATTTGATTCTCTTCAAGTCCCTTTATGATCTTTCTCCAACAAGCTTCAAACCTGTTTATGTGCACATTGATGTCTTCATGTTCTCCTTGTTGCAGCTTGCTTAGCTCTCTCCACAAATACTCAGGATCATCCTCCTTCTCAAAATCTTATCTCAAGGCATGGGAAAGAAGATTCCAATCTCCCTTTACACCACCTTCAAGCCTATCTTCATACCATTCACGTGCTTCACCTTCAAGTAGCAAACTCACCAAACGTACCTTGAATGCACCATCGTCCCTATTGCTCTTCAATGCAATCAATTCGATCCTTCGGATGAACTTGTCCACATCTTCTCCTTTTCCACCCCATACCCATCTCCTGCCATAGGCCTTGAGTTGATCTTCAAATGGATGCCAATCTGTAGATCAAAACCCTGTTAGAAGGATTCTCTTCTCCTCCGTGGGGGCACCAGTTTATGTGAAGGATTGGGGGGCTGGCCTCTACAACACCTCAAACCAACACCAAGAAAAGAGGATGAAGAGTATAGCTCTCTTGAGATAATATGGGCTGATCTTTTCTCACTAATTTTCTCAATTTCACACACACTCAACCTCGACTAGCCTCGACTAACTCCGACTAGCTTCCCTCTACACCGCTACAACTCCCACTACACTCCATTGCACTCAAAGACACTAAGGAAGCAATAAAATCAAGGAAAAAAGTGAGAAAAAAAACATGGAAATCTATGCACTTTTGACCATAACTCAAAGATCTTCACTTCTTTTCAAACGCCCTTCCATGTGCTAGTAGGGCTTCCATAGGCGCTCCCATATATACACATAGCTTGACCAAAACCCACTCAAATCAAGCTTAATTTGAAAATCCACAAAGTTCAGCAAAAAAATCAAAAAAGGTGATGGAAAACTTGGGGGAAACCTTTCCCTTTGATATATGTACAAGCAAGGCATTGCAGCACATAGTTTACCCTCGACTAGCTGCACCACAAGGAGCTGCACACACCATAGGCACCATACCTCAAAACAAGATGAAGAGAGGTCAATATGCAGAGCTAAGCATTTACTAATCCAAATGGCATCCTTCTGTAAGTGAAGCAACCCCATGGAGATATGAATGTGGTCTTCATCTGGTCTTCAAGCGCAATCCCTATCTAAAACTACCCCGAAAAGCCATCCATAATCGAGTATTTTTCATGCCCAGCCACCTGGTTTAGGATCTCGTCTTGAAACGGCAAGGGATAGTGATTCCTCTTGGTTACGAAATTCAATGGCTTATAGTCAACACACACTCTCCATTTCCCATTCTTCTTAGGGGTTATGACCACTGGAGAGACCCACTCTGACTCCTTCACAGGATATATGATGCCTGTCTCCAACAACTTATCGATCTCCTTCCAAAGGGCTTCCTCTTGAATTTTCCCTAATCTTCTTAGCTTCTGCGCTCTAGGCTTATGTCCCTCCTTAAGAACAATCTTGTGCTCCACCCCTTTTGCACCTCACAAATGCTTGTACTCCATTGCAAATAGGTTCGGATAGGACTCACACAGTTGAACATAGCCCTCCTTTTCACCCTTGGTTAAATCTTCACTTATCATGCTTGAAACCTCCTCTATGCTTAAACCATGAGCTTGAGGCTGCATACCTCCTTCTTTAGGCGGAGAGTCGTCTATGGTGACCCCGAATAAGTCTGCATCTATCTTCAACATGTCATCCTCGCTCTCCTCTTCCTCTGTGCTAGTATAGCCTTCATCATAGCCCGTCTCGGTCTCGTACTCATAGCTCGTCGTGTCACCCTCATCTTTAACTGCCATAGGACAAGAACTGCTCTCCTTGGTCTTCAAATCAAGCACAATTTGTCTACCTTTCTCTTTGTCAAGCAAAGTGAACACTTTGCTCTCCCAATCTTGCTTTGCTCCTATCGCCAAAAGCCATGGCCTACCCAAAATGATTGGATAAGCATTATCCCCTGCCTTCATCCCAAAAAATTCGATCAGGCACTCTATGCCCATCACCTTGACCTTCACATCCTGAGCCACATCCAGACACCTAGCTTTGGTATGGTTAGCCATCCTCATGCTCATATTTGGCTTGACTACTGCCTTGACTCCCGTCTCTTTCATGGCTGCTTCCGTCATGACACAAACCTGTGCTCCACCATCTATGTAAGGTTGTACCTGCATCCTCTTCTCTATAATTGCATCTACCAATGGAAGAACATCAGTGGGGCTACCTACTCTCAAAGCCATGTTTTGCACTGCTGGCACATTACCCTTAGCTCTTGGTAGCCTGGTGCTAACACTTGTGGACCATTGCCTTCTTAACTTAGGATTTAAAGCTAACAACTGACCAAACGTAATATTTGCTTTTTGATTTTGAACGTCAATCACCAGATCGTACTCGGGATAGCCTCGTCCTAGCTAGAAATCCGCTTGTTTAATCTTGCGACTCCTCCTTCTTTTGCTAGGCTCAGGCTGCTCTCTGCCTTCGTACACCTTCTCCTTGCCTTTGCGAGATCTAGTTTCCCTCTCTGTCTCTGTCTCCCTCTCAGCTCTTGCCTTCTTATTGGCCAAAACTTCGACATCCTGCTTATCCACCCCTATGATGTTTACTCTTGTTACTTCACCTCCGTTTTGCGGAGCCGACAGCACAGGATTGTCTACTGCTTGCTCTCTTGGACCACTGTACTGCCCTTGATCTCGACCTCTACCAAAAAGCGGGTACACCTCCTCTTTGTCTCTACGGTTGAGGACAATCGGGTACATAGTGCCCTTCTTCATTAGGAGAAATATGAACCTTGCATGGGCCTTGTAAGGAATCCTAACTTTTAGGGATTAAGGCTAATGTTGTGTGGGGTTTAGGGGGCAAGGGCATTGAAGAAGGTAGTTTTGAGTAGGCTTTTCTAGCCTTTTTTTTAGACAAATGTAGGATGTGGACCTAAAGGGTTGCTTTCTCTCTCTAGCTTTTTTTAAAGTGAAGGAAGCATAGGGGTGTGTCCACATCAGCAATTCCGTGGGTCAAAAAGAGTCAAAATTTGACTTTTTTTTTTTAATCATTTTTATTTGTTTTTTACTTAAAACTCCCTCCCAACATATGTACATATCCAAAAATCATTTTTTGACCCATTTTTTAACCTAGAAGCTTAGAAAGTCCAATTTTTCAAAAATCTTTTCCCCCAAAAAGTAATAAACATTTTGTTCTCTCCTCCTCCTCCCTCCTCCCTCCTCCCTCCTCTCTCCCTCTCCCTCTCCCTCTCCTCTCCCTCTCTGCCCCTACCTTCCTCCTCCTCCCCAATCTCTCCCTCCCCCCCCTCCCTCCTTCTCTCCTCCCATCCTGCTCGGCCTCTCTACCCTTCCCCCTCTATCTTTTCATCATTTGCTTCCTCACGCAACAGCTTCCATGGTGCTCACGGACATCACAAATGGTTTGCTTCCACCACCACGTACTCCGCACACCAAAATCATACATATTCGCTTACCCACGGCATTTGCACCGAAGACCACTAGTGAGGGTGATCAAAGGTCATCACAGGAACGTCGCACCGCTTCTGAGACCAATGTTGACATTTGGGTGGATGGCCATTTGTACCCTTACGATCCTATAAGCCGCTTCCATCCACCGTTTAATAGCCTTTCCACATTTCTTCAATTTCTTGGGAGGGGAAAAGTAGGCTTGTTAGGCTATTGCAAGCGGCTGTGTATTGGTGCAGGTGCTTCTTTGCATATGTGGATGCACGAATGTCAAGCTCTTCACCTCAAGACGACGGCATTACAAGAGAGTGTTGCCTCTTCGGAGAGGGTAGTTAAAAGTCTTGAACAACAAATGCAAGAAAAGGAGTCCCACATCCAGAAGCTTACCAACACCATCACATACTTGGAAGAAACACCCCTTGGTGCAAGGGAACACAAACGCCCGTATTCATCCATTGAAACTCTTGCACATTCCGGAGGAGCACGCAAACGACGAGTTACAGCCACAAGGTGATTTGGTCTTTACTTGCATGATGCATTCTTACTTCACACTATTTTCTAACATTTATGTTTATTTGTTGCCAGAAACTTCATCCAGGAGGCATGCGGTGGAACAAGCCAAGATAATCGAGTCAGCCTTCTCACTAGTTGTCTCAATACCAAGGACGTGATTTCTATCTTACAATCACCTGGAGGTAAGCACATTAAGGATGCAGTCACCAAGGACCTTATGTGTAAATTAAGAAATGTGGTTAGTGATGATGATGTTCAACAAGCTTGTGATGAGGCTGGAATCAGTACCAAAGCCTATCATGCTATTTTTCAACTCCTAAAGGATGCCCTCAAAGAACATGGCATTGTGGAAAACCTATTTCCCGTTCCTCACAAGGTCAAGCTCGCAAAGAAGGCCACAAACGAAGATGTGTTCTCCCGCATTGGGACATACCTACACATTGAGGACACAATGCCAACTTCCCTTTATGCTTCGTGCGCAACAAAGACAAGGGGAAAAGGTAAGAAACAATCCATAAGACCTTCGGAGAAGGGCTTTCCTTACACAATGTGGAACAATATTTTCGTGGATCTTAGAAGGCTTCAAGAAGCCATGCTTAGATTTTACGAGTTACCTGAAGAAGGTGACACACTTTACTTTTTTCTTTGGTATTATTCTTATCATAGACGCTAAAGTTTAAGGTCTTAGCACTATTTATTTTGTAGTGCTTGGCACAAAAGTCGCTTTTGTGCTGAAACTTGATGAGTGTCAAATAGTGAAAGGCCGAAGGTTAGAGAGGCTAAGTGTCACTCTAATGAACGAGGCCCTTCTGCAAACCAAGCGAAGGGATTCAGTCGAGCCATATCCCACCCTATCTTTTAGCGTGCAATCAGAGAAAGACATTTGGTAGTTGGGTGCTATTGAGGTGCCCAAAGAGACCAATGGAGTAATTTCATGGATTTTTGAGAGAACTCCATGGATTACAGAAGTAATACACTCCCAAATTGCAGGTCAGAAGTTGGAGATTGAGGGCTTTGGTAGTTATGATGTGGAGTGGCACTTAGGTGGGGATTTGAAGACCATAAAGTGTTTGCTTGGCTGCAAACAAGGGGCTTCTTCTCTCATGCCTTTTCCATTTTGCACTCGAGGGTACAAACCTAATGGACAAAAATCACATAAGAGCACTACAAAGGCCGGTTACATGCTTCCATGGCAAGGGCATGGAGAACAAGGGTTAGATTGTCATGATGTCGGAGATGAAGGTAGAGAATGGGAAGCGTCTATTCTGAGATGTCCCATGCTCAATGCCCTAGACCGTGATCAAAAGGACCACGCTTGGAATCCAATCTTTTGATTTCCTCTATTGAATGTACATTTTTGTACATTACACGCATTCATGCGCATTTTTGATAGGCTCTTGAAGCTCCACATTGACTATGCTTTCACAATGAAACCGTTGGAAAAGTCCCAGGAAGCGATCGAAAGAGTGGAGGTACTCTTGAATTCCATTGGCTGTCACGGTGGAAATGTGTCTATAGTTGCTGCAAAGAACACAGGGGAGGCCCATGAAATTGCTCAACAAGTGTCAATGAGTGGACAAAAAGTTAGACACTTTTTGAAGAGAGTTTCCCAAGGAAAGCCAAGTCAATATGATGCTCAAAACAGCTCCAACCAGCAGATACGTAACCTTTGGGAGCTTTGGAAGGAGTTATGCAAAGCTACTACTGACAATGATTCAAATGAGTTATGCAAAGCTACTACTGACAATGATTCAAATGGCGAGCTTGCAAACAAGCGCAAGCAAGTTTGGGCCCATTTTGATAAAATGGTCAAGCTTATGGGACTTAACAGCACAACAGAAGAACAACTTCAATCATTTCAAGAAGCTTTGGCGGATTTTACCAAGGTCTTCACCCTTTGTTGGGGTGAAAATAACATGACACATTACATGGTAAGTCATTCATGGTGTATTCATTACTAGGGATTGTTTTTATTTAATAATGTGGATCGTTTACTCATGTGAACAGCATATCTTGTTTGCGCATGGTGCATTTTTTATGCACAAGTATGGATCGCTTGAAATTTTTAGCACTCAAGGCATGGAGAAGTCCCATTATCGAGCAAGAGGAGTGTACTTCAAAAATACTCGACATGGTGGTGGAATGGTGCAATCCAATTATTTGGAGGAGATGTTCAACTGGTTTGTCGCACAACATTTGCTCGTAAGCTCACAATGGAGCGTGCGCGACAATCCAAGATTGCTATTGAAGTGCGCAAATGGAGTCGTCAAGAGCATAGCAACAAGTGGCAAATGTCGCAAGGTCCCACCAAGCATGCTGCATGGCGGCGATGCAGAGTGCGACAAGGATCAAAGTGGATACTGCGCAAGTCACTAAACGTGAACACAGGGTCCAACTCTTAGCGACATGTTTATTTAAAAAATAATACTTCTTTTAAAAAAATTAGTGTGAACAGGGCCCTTTTTAAATGGGCCCTTATAAATATTGCATGCTCTCATAAATCACTCATTTCTTAAGAACAGGTGAGCTCTTACCAATGAAATGACGCGCACCAAACAAACCACAAAAGAGCATCCGGCTGCCAACAAAAACACCCTCCAAGGATGTGAGAAGCCGTCATGGCTTAAAGGCACAAGAAAACGGCCACGAACACCTGGCCGTTCCAGGAACTCTTCTGGTAGTGGGCATGGTGGTAGGGCACGAGAGTCATCAAGGACTGTTGAATCTCCACCTCCTCAAGATATAACACCTAGAAAGAGAATGAAGCAACGTGCCCAGCGCTGGAGAGAAGCAGAGGGCCAGCAAACATCAGAGTCCGATAGGGAGCAGCCGTCGCACCCCCAATCACAAGCAGGACCATCCAGGACTCAGGTGGTTCATACAGACACCGAATCAGAGAGTGAGCCACCATGGCTGCGAGAAAAAATACCGCGCACACACCGGGTGGCCGTTGGGGGGAAGACATTGCCTCAAGACCAGGGAGCTCTCCCCACACGACAAGATCGGCAACCAAGGGAAGAAGAAGAATCAGAAGAGGCTGCAGAACCAGCCCCTAAGCATGTAAATAGGCGCAAGTCTAAGTTTTTCAAGAAGCCTAAACGCCGCCCGCCAGCAAATGTGCAAGTGACCCCAAGACAACCGCAGTAGCGCCGAAAAATAGTAAGGGCATTTGCAGAAATCCGCCACTACCAGAAGACGACGGAGCTCTTGATTCGACGCGCCCCCTTTGCTTGCACTGTGAAGGAGGTGCTTCAGAGCTATGGAAATCAGTATAGAATGCAAGCAATAGCGCTAGAGGCTATTCAAGAAGCTACAGAGGCCCACATCATTTCGGTGTTGGAAGATACCAACCTATGTGCCATTCATGCAAAGCAAGTGACAATACAGCCAAAAGATATGCAGCTTGCACATCGATTGCGACGAGACTTCGAGCATTAGCCGAAGTTATCCCTCTTTTTGTATTGCACACCCTTATCTTTGTAATGATTTGACTTTCTAATGACAATATGATCAACAGTTGTGTCTACTCTGTCTATTATCTTTGTAATTTCAAGTTCTGTATGTAATTGGAGTCAATTTCAGTATATTTGTGCATTTTAAGTACCCTTGGGGGTAGATAAGCCTATAAGGGGCCAAAAAAAGCCTAGCCACAAGGGCGCGCAAATGGCCCATCCAAAACTGATGGATGGGCCATTTGCGCGCCCTTGTGGCCAGGCCTTTTTCTGCCCCTTTTAGGCTTATCTACCCCCAAGGGTACTTAAAATGCACAAATTTACTAAAACCTATTGGTTTTGCATCAATATTTTATATGGATCCTTGTGGACACCTTTTTTTGGTCATTTCAAGCTTTGAATTCCTTATAGGATATCAAAACAAATAACATATTGTGATACCAAGTGTCTATGCAACATTAATTTGGATTTTTCAAATGTCCAATGTAATTGGACTTTTTGGTGGAGGGGTGTACTAGGTAGAGCTAAAGCAGGTGATAGTGTGCTGGAAAATTCATTTCATAATTGATTTCAGCTTTTCTAGTGTCCTCGAGTCTGAACATATGTTGGAATTTCCATAAAAAGGGTGCATTTAAATGAATGATGCAAAACCAATCCATTGCAGTATATTTGTGCTTTTTAAGTACCCTAGGGGGTAGATTGGCTTATAAGGGGCAAAAAAATGCCTGGCCACAAGGGCGCGCAAATAGCCCATCCAAAACTGATGGATGGGCCATTTGCGCGCCCTTGTGGCCAGGCCTTTTTTTGCCCCTTTTAGGCTTATCTACCCCCAAGGGTACTTAAAATGCACAAATTTACTAAAATCTATTGGTTTTGCATCAATATTTTACATGGATCCTTGTGGACACCTTTTTTTGGTCATTTCAAGCTTTGAATTCCTTATAGGATATCAAAACAAATAACATATTGTGAAACCAAGTGTCTATGCAACATTAATTTGGATTTTTCAAATGTCCAATGTAATTGGACTTTTTGGTGGAGGGGTGTACTAGGTAGAGCTAAAGCAGGTGATAGTGTGCTGGAAAATTCATTTCATAATTGATTTCAGCTTTTCTAGTATCCTTGAGTCTGAACATATGCTGGAATTGCCATATGAAAAGGGTGCATTTAAATGAATGATGCAAAACCAATCCATTGCAGTATATTTGTGCTTTTTAAGTACCCTAGGGGTAGATTGGCTTATAAGGGGCAAAAAAATGCCTGGCCACAAGGGCGCGCAAATAGCCCATCCAAAACTGATGGATGGGCCATTTGCGCGCCCTTGTGGCCAGGCCTTTTTCTGCCCCTTTTAGGCTTATCTACCCCCAAGGGTACTTAAAATGCACAAATTTACTAAAATCTATTGGTTTTGCATCAATATTTTACATGGATCCTTGTGGACACCTTTTTTTTGGTCATTTCAAGCTTTGAATTCCTTATAGGATATCAAAACAAATAACATATTGTGAAACCAAGTGTCTATGCAACATTAATTTGGATTTTTCAAATGTCCAATGCAATTGGAATTTTTGGTGGAGGGGTGTACTAGGTAGAGCTAAAGCAGGTGATAGTGTGCTGGAAAATTCATTTCATAATTGATTTCAGCTTTTCTAGTGTCTTCGAGTCTGAACATATGGTGGAATTGCCATAAAAAGGGTGCATTTAAATGAATGATGCAAAACCAATCCATTGCAGTATATTTGTGCTTTTTAAGTACCCTAGGGGGTAGATTGGCTTATAAGGGCCAAAAAAATGCCTAGCCACAAGGGCGCGCAAATGGCCCATCCAAAACTGATGGATGGGCCATTTATGCGCCCTTGTGGCCAGGCATTTTTTTGCCCCTTATAGGCTAATCTACCCCCTAGGGTACTTAAAAAGCACAAATATACTGAAATTGACTGCAATTACATACAAAACTTGAAATAACAAAGTCACCAATCAAAAAACAATTCATATCACCAATTGAAACAATTTTCAAGATTGACAAATCAGATTCAAAAGAATTTGCAATATAGAGAGACAATTTCAAATATTTTTTATTCCTTCCAGCACGGTGATTTTACATCATGTATCTGAGGAGTTCATAAGTTTTTTGACCATTTCCTGGCACCTATTTTGCGCGTAAGGCAACTCCCCAGTCAAGAGGGACTACACTATGGCATTTAGGTCAGTTGAGCCAATGGAAGCATGTATCCCTATCTGGGCAAGCACTTTACCACGAAAGCCAGTGCCAAACGCTGTGCATACAAGGGATCTACGCACTAGGAACACTTGATGCGCAGTTTGAGCAATGGTGCTCAAACACAAAAACTTGCTCAAAGCTTTTTAACGACCAAGTCATAAAATGGGCTTGGGGAGTAAATTTATTATGGATAATGGCCAAATTGCCAGGGGGGAGTTGTCCTAGGTAATGCTCAAGGGAAGCTTGAGGTCCAAAGCCCGTCCACTTGCCACCCGTCCTTGCAGCAAAATCATCAACCTCCACAACATCCTGTCATAAACCTATGAAGGTAAAGAAAAAAGACAATGAAGGATAAAATAGTAACATGAAAATTAGGATACAGTTTACCTCCTGCTCCTTGTCGTCCTCCTCCCTGTTGCCCTTTGCATCCAAGTCAATGCTCCCTTGCACCACAGATACAAGCTTTGGATCATCAGATGGGAGGTCGCATAATGGCATAGGCATCCTAGCAGCCTCAACCTTGGCTTGGGTGGCTTGGAAATCTTCATCAGCCACGTACAACTGCTCTGCTGCCAGGACCTCCGCACATACAACTGCGATAGTGTCATCAATAGAGTCCCCATCTGGCAAAAGCTTGCTTTCTAGGACATCTGGCGTATTGTCTAAGGGACATTTGCTGTTGTTGCATAGCACGCTCAAGCATTCATCCATGCGCAGGCCAAATGCTTTTTCCAAATCATGCAGGAACACATACTCCTCCCCATCCACTAACACTGAGGAGAAGCGACTGATTTCTACCTCTGGGATCGCCACATCCATCAGTGGTAGTGGCACTGGAGTGTCCCTAGGGCCAGTCGCAACTATGGATTTCTCAACCACTTCCTCAAGACCCCTATGGTACTCTAGCCGGTGTGCTTTTCCTTCCGTTGCAGGGTTCATGGGGTTAACCTGCTGCTCCTTGGTGTCCTTGATAAAGGACCCAACTTGAAGGTGTGGTAAGTGGAGCTCCTCCAAATCAGGTTCCTCGCTCACCAAGAAGATAAATGTTGCGAGCCGAGAAAGGTACTCCACCCCCAACTTGCGCTTCTTGAGCGCTGACACCCCAGGGGCTTGCTCATCCAAGTAATGGCCTGCATCGGTTGCAATTTCTTGGAATCGTTGCAACCGCTTGGAGAATGGGCGATCACCTTTGTGTATATAGCGCAAAAGATCGCAAGGCACCCAGATCCCTGCATGTGGGGTGATAGATACAGAATATTTTATGATGTGCTCCTCCATGAACGCAGAAATCTCCTCAAATGCATCCATGTGAAGGGCAACTGTGGCGTCAAGGTCAGGGAGACGAGTAAAAAAGGTGTGGAGGTCCAACTTCCCTTTGTATTTGGTGTCCTCGAGGAAGAGGATGAAGCGTGACAAAGGGGTGGATGTGGGTGCAGATGCAGAGGCTGTGGCAGCATCCATGTCTAACCTGGGGTGTGGATAGAGAGTGGAGGAGCTCAAGAGTTGCAAAAGTGAAAATAGTGAATGAGTTAGGTGGCCCCCCTTTTATAATGGACCCTTTTTTTAAGACATAAAAAAAGGCACTTTCACCAAAAAATGATTTCTCATCCCAATGCAAAAAATTATATTCAAAGGCATGATTTGCCGAAGCAAATCATGTTGATTACAGCGGGGATCAATATGAAAATTGCAAGAGTTACAAAGTTATAAGATTGATAGCATAGTTCCATCTATCCCCCAGTCCTCCTCGACCTTCAATTTGTCTTCCATTCTCTTCCTGTCATAAAATCTAATATCTAACCAACCCAAATGATTTTCTCATATTAAATTGATCACTTAATGTGGGAGAATAAACGGGAACAAGTGTTAAGATATAGATATGTGCTTATAGATCTATCTCAACACGAGGCCAATAGTAAAGGGGCCCAAATGGGAGATGGTCTATCAAGAGCAAGGCTAACCAATGGAGCATAAGACCTTAGGGTTAGCTTCATTGAAGACCTCCAATAATGTGTGTAAAAGTCCTTTGACCTTAGGTAAGCTAGGGCTGAGCTTGAGGTGGGAACCCGGCCCAAACTCGAGGTGCTTGTCGTGCTTGAGGTGCTTGTCCTGCTTGAGGTGCTTGTCATGCTTGAGGTGCTTGATTAAGATGCTTGAGGTGCTTGACTGGCTCCATGCTTGAGGTGCTTGACTTGGTGCATGATTAAGGTGCTTGAGGTGCCTTGAGAAGCTTGCCTGAGATGCTTGTGGGAACACCCCCTACTTCAAGTGCTTAGTCATGCTTGATGACTAAGGGGCTTGCTCATCCAAAGTCAAAAAGATCCCTACAAGGAGGGGGGCGAGCCTACAAGGGGGGGGGATGAGAGAGAACACACTCACACACACACAAGGGAAGCCCCAGCTTGAAGAGGCAGCAAGGACACTTGTCAAGTTCCTCCTCATGTTGCCCTCATGGTGTGCCTGAAACCTATTGGTTGGCCACCCAAGGGGTCCAATGATAATAAAGGATATTTAATTAATTGATTTTTCATTTATCAAGTCCTCTCTCTCAAGGGGAAAGGGGGACACTTGTCCCAAGGCTATCCCTGTTGCTTGTAATGGCTCCTGCTTGTGGTTGGCTAGGCCTGGAGGGGTCCAATGAGCTTCAATCATGAGCTACAAGGGGGGGTCGACCCAAGCAAGCTAGGGGGGTGCTTAGGGGGTATACTCACCCACACACACTCACAAACACTCTCATTGTGTACTATGCAAAGTGCAAGAGCTCCCTCTCTTTCTCCAAGCAAGTAGAGGTTGAGAGCCTACACCAACACTCTTGGCTATGGAGTGCAAATCCACCCAAGAGCCATGCTTCAATGCTTGAGCTTGCCATCTATTTCTTCTTCATTACTATGCTATTATGTATGCTAGCACAAGAGTTATGATAAGTGAGGAACTAGCTCTTTCTCGTATGAAATGTTTCTTCTTCCTCTTCCCTACCCTCATTCCCTGCTAGCTCTCTCCACCTTCGAAGGTGTTTGAGGTCTTGGGACTGAGGCTTGGTATAGTTAAAGCTTTCTTCAAGTTTATGTTATGTTTGTGATTCATGAAGCCTTCCATCTTCATGGCATCACCTAGGTCACAAGGAACACAAAGACTGTATTGTAACAAGTCTCTCTTTATGGGAGAAATCATAATACAAATGCCTATTGGAGGGGGGACCGGATCCACATAAATCCGGTCCTCAACTGTTGTCATGTTCTCTAAACTCTCTCTCTTGCAAAAGTATTGTCTATGCCAAGTTAACTAATTGCTATGATTATGTTGCTATCTTTAATTATGTCAACCCGCTATGCTAACAAAATCATTTCTTGAAAGTACTCTCATTAAATTCCGCTACTCTCACATTGAATAGGCAAATTCCATTACATTGGTATCAGAGCATTTGGTTTCTCTTTTCTTGCTTAAGAAGAGAGGTCCTTAAGTAGCCTATAAATGGTTGATGTTGTTAATTATAATAGAGTAAGTGGAACTGGGATCTAATATCGGTTTTGTTAAGCCCACTATGTGAGGGATGGTGCACACCTCGGGAGCTTTGGACTTAATAATGGAGTCTTTTTAGACTTGCCTACGGCTTTACCATTATTGAGCCATAAGAAGTCCGAAAGGAGCTAGCCCTTGGCAACTCTGCTATGTTAGACCTACTCCTCTACTCTCTATAATTAACCACTTTGAGCCATGGGTGTAGATACTTAAGAGCCGATTTTCAAAGGCTAAGAGGAGTGGCAACTAAGGTTTTGTATTGCCAAAGCATACACTAAGTATAAACATATATTTTGTTAACATGGATGACAATAATCAAGAGAGTAGAATGAACATTGATAGCTTTGATTTTGCACATGAAGGTGCTAATGATGATGCTCCCATGTGTGTGAATTATCTCGTCACTAGGTTGCAACAAGCTATGGGCAACCCTGTTTTGCAAGCCGAAGTTACTCAACAACTTCGTGCTTATGGAATTTCCCTTCCTCTCCCAGAGGAGAGAGAGCTTAGGAGGCCTCTTGAAGAGACCCCCAAAAGAAGACTCTCTCCCATTCGAGAGGAGGAATCCAAAGAGAAAGAAAGCAATGACAGTCTAAGTTCTTCTGAAGATGTGGCTCCACGAAGACGGCAGTCTAGACGATCGCCTACTCCTCCCAAGAGGAAAAGAGCAACCCATAGTCCTTCTCCTCATCACTCTGAAAGGCAAGAGAGGAAACAAAGGAAGAAAAGGGCTAGGAAGAGGTCACCCTCTTCTCCTTCTTCTTCACCTTCCTCCTCTTCCGATGAAAGTTATGGCTATTCTCCTAGAGAATACAAGAGGGGAGGATATCACAAATCATTTCCTGCATGGCGAAGGTCACAAAAGCTAAAGAAGTATCCAGCAATTTGATGCGGCCTTTGGGGACGAGGGCTTCACAGAGTCCTCCAAGCTACGCCATGTAGCTATGCACTTCCAAAAATCATCTCGTCAATGGTGGGCTAGCCTTCGTGGCAATGGAGAAGCCCCAAAGACATGGAAAACTCTACGAGTTTCCATCATGAAGCAATTTCTTCCAAGTGATACTAAAGATAAAGTTCTTACCGAATGGCGCGGCTTGAAGCTCCTCTCTCATGAGTCTATCAACAAGTATGTAGACAAGTTTTGGGATTTACATCTCAAATCTACTATCTTTCAAAAGATAGACTTTGCCGAGCAAAGACAGCAATTTTGTGCGGGATTACCTGAAGAGATGGCCGAATACATCAACTCTCAACGGCCCGGTACTATTACCGAAGTAATCCACCACACCATGGTTGCTTCACGCATCAATTTCCATCAAGGGGCTAGACGTAATGTCAAGCCCATGGAAAACAAAGATAAAAATGATGCAAAGGGGAAATCCAATACTCAAAATAATTCCCAAGGCACTTCCAACAACAACAATAACAACAACAACAATCGGTCCAAGGAGAAGGGAGTTTACAAAGGGGAAATCCAATACTCAAAATAATTCCCAAGGCACTTCCAACAACAACAATAACAACAACAACAATCGGTCCAAGGAGAAGGGAGTTTACAAAGGTAAAAACAAACTCTCTCCTGAAGAGCTTGAAGCTTTTCGCAAAGACCATAAGTGTTTCAAGTGTGGGGAGCAAGGACATGGCTATCGTTCTTGCCCCAAGAAGAATACTCGCAATGAGACTCCTAGGGCTTCCACCATCGAAGCTCCAAAAGAGGATGCTCATTGCAAAGTATCATCACTTTCCTATGCGTGGGGAAAGGTAAGAGAGCATGATGCCTTCATCTTGTTTGACCCAGGCTCTACTCTCAACTTCATATCAATAGAGTTGGCCACCAAGTTGGGCATTTAATCTTTTGAGATGGGAGATATAGTAACAGCTGATGCAGCTTTCAAGGGACAACAAGCCTCCGTTACTCCCTTGATTGGGAAGTTGAGGCTTCATGTCCAAAGCTATGTCGACAAAGAAGACTTCTTCATCTCTCCTCTCCAACATCAGGATGTTATCCTAGGGGCACCATGGTTTGATCGCATGGCTGCCAACATGAATTTCCCTGAAAGGAGAATTTACTTCACCTACAGGGGAAAGAACATGTATATAGATGCTAGTGAAGGTGGTCGCACTATTCCACTTGTAAATCCTCTTTCTTTTGATAAATCAATGAAGAGCTCAGTTTCTGCGTACATGATTTATGTCAAAGAGTCTCTAAAAGCCAATAATGTTTCATCAAATGAAAATGATAGGAATCAAGAAGAGTTAGACTTGTCTACTTTTCTAAAAGGATTCCAAGATGTGTTCATCGATGATATCCCTATGGACCTACCTCCAAAACGAGGGGATGATGACCATCGTATTGAGCTCCTTCCAGGAAGCTCACCGCCTAACAAACCTCCTTATCGAGTCTCACAAGCTCAACAAGAGGAGATTATGAGGCAAGTACAGGAATTGGTAGAAAGGGATGGTGAGGCCTAGTTCCTCTCCCTTTTGTTCTCCAGTCCTTTTAGTGCAAAAGAAAGATGGTACATACCGTATGTGTGTGGACTATCGAGCACTAAACCATATCACTATCAAAAACAGATTTCCCGTGCTTCGGGTAGAAGATCTGTTTGATAAGCTACAAGGATCTACCTACTTTAGTAGGATTGACCTTAAGAGTGGCTATCATCAAATAAGGATAGTGGATGAAGATATCCTAAAGACCGCGTTTCGCACAACATTTGGTCTTTATGAATATCTAGTCATGCCTTTTGGCTTGACTAATGCACCAGCTACTTTCAACCGTCTCATGGAGAAAACTTTTAGACCATATCGTAAATTCACTGGAGTGTTCTTTGATGATATCATCATCTACTCCAAGTCTTTGGATGAACATAAGCAACATCTCCAAGTGATTTTTCAAGCCTTGAGGGAGAACAAACTTTTTCTCAACCAAAAGAAAAGTGAATTCTTCCTTCAAGAGATTCAATATCTAGGTCATATTATCTCTCACGATGGTATTCGTATGGATCCATCAAAGTTAGAGGTAATAAAATTATGGCCTAACCCAAGGAATCTACATGAGCTAAGAAGCTTTATTGGTATGTGTGCATACTATAGACGCTGTTAACCCTCACGGCACACGGACACCGATCACCTACGATGGACGCGTATTATGTATTTGGTAGAGTCAGGTACCGGGCTTGTCGGACCAATAGGGAAAGGTAGAGTGATCGCCGATGAGAGGCGCACTTTAACTTGAACATGCTAGGGTTAGTTGGTTAAGCATGGGCGCCCAAGTGTGAATGGGGTGAGCTCCTATAAAAGCCAACTAAACCTAATTTTTACTCATTCTCTCATTTGTGCAATTGAAGAGTGCTCTTGCTCCATCTCCATCTTCTTCTTCTTCTTCACCTCCTTGTGTGTGTGTGTGTGTGAGAGAGAGAGAGAGAGGGAGAGTGTGTGTGCGATCGAGCATTACGAAGGCACGACGGCGGCGAAGCGGTTGAGCGCGGCACGACTGCAGCTTCTTCTTCATCGCGGCGAGGAATCCACCACGAAGGCGAGCGTAGAGCGGTGAGTGACACACCCTTTGTTTTCTTGAGCTTGCTAGTTTAGGCTTGTTGTGTGCTTGGAGCCGTTTGTGGCTCGCATACGGTGTATTGGCAAGTCCCTTGCTTCGACAGTGCGGCAAGGAGCGCACATTTTTGGCGCCGTTGCCGGGGATATGCCCTACACTAAGCTCGGTTAGCACTTTACGCTTCCTTGTGGTGCAATTTCTATCATAGGAAAGGCAGGGAAGGAGTGTGTGGAAGGTTTTTGTTTTTTGCGTTTTCTGCAATTTCTGTTAAGTTTCAATTTCTGCTATTGTCTGCGTTTTTTCAATTTCTGCAATTTCTGCGTTTTCAAGTTCGGCGTTTTCACTTCCTGCTTTCGCATTTCTGTCAATTTTCTGCAATTTCTGCGTTTTTTCTGCATTTTCTGTAATTTCTGTCAATTTTCTGCAATTTCTGTCAATTTTCTGCAATTTCTGCGTTTTTTTTATTTTTTGCGTTTTTCTGCATCAACAAAAAAAAAAAAGTTTTTATTTTTTCTCCCAATGAGCGGGCGGCGAAATTTTTCGAAAATAAAAAACGTGACTCTAAAAACGTACGGGTTGGTTTGTATAAAAGATAGATCGGGATCGGTTTCCCAAGCCCAAGCCCAGGCCTCAGTCCTCAGTCTTATGATATATACTAGACTCACTCTTATATATATACCCTACTCCCTCAAGAGAGAATGAGAGCATGTGGGACAAGTCCTCCACTCTCCTCCTTTCTCTTCCCACTTGCACCCTTAGACTTTCTAGTTTGGGCCTAGTTCCCTACTGGAAATTGACAGTTTTAGGGATTCCGAGGGCATAGAGTGACCAAACGGAGGGCTGTAAAGCACGGCACGACCCTCTGACCGATACGCTCGTTTTGAGCTATCACACGGCCCATTCCACGACACGCTCTAAAAAATCTAGCAAAAAAACAAACAAAAAACACGCTAAAAACTAGTCACAAGGCCTCCTAGAGCAGCTTTTTGACACCTTAGGGTATCAAAAGCACATGCACTTACGCTCTGGACGAGTGTTAGAACACGAGCATATTGAGGGTGCCTCTGTTCATACGGACACCCATTACCCATCCACGATAAGCTCTAGACCCTCAGCGGGGACACAAGGTAGCACCACCCAAGACCCTAAAATAGCCGCTAGTGATTCCTCCTCCGACTCAGAAATCATGGAAGCATACCCTACCCAAAACACTGAGAGAGAAGGCCATGCACCTCCCGAAGCTCCACAGCCTAATACTAGTATGTTTAGCCGTTTCATGGAAACATTAGGTAGAGCTACTCGCTCGGAACCTGATGCAAATGAAGCACACGAAGGGGGTGGGGAAGTGGACTCTCCTTTCACATCGCACGTGGACCCCACACCCCCAAAGAGTGTCCATGTGGATATCCTACCAACTTCTTACCAAGAAGGCCCTGTTGAGCTGCCTCCTTCAGAAGTTCCCTCTAGAGTACCGTTGGTGACAAGTAAAACCATGGGGAGCAATATTGCTTCTACCTCACAAGAAACCGTTAACACGTCGACTCTAGAAGGATTGTTCATTAATGATCATTGGACATACGACCTCCACACTGAGGTGTTGACGGATCTACACTCTGGCCACGCCTACCATGTAGGATGGATAGAGATTGTACAATCCACCTCTAGTGCCACGAGCATCGAAGATCAACAAAAAATGATCTGTAATGTTATCCATGGCATTATTCAATCAGAAAGGCAAAACCGAGGGGTAAATATACTCTCAACTGGCCCCATGAGATTTCTGGATACGAGCAAGGCTCAACAGCCTACTCTATCTCAAATGGAGACTCCTCTAATGAGCCCCATGGACCCATCTTACGTCATTTCACCTGGGGTCTCTATGCAATCTGAGCCTCCGAGCGAAAACTTTAGCTTCCCTAACTTGGCTCAACCGTCTATCAAGGAAAACACAGTGCTCACTCCAGGGATAAGCCTGACAGAGAATGTACCGATGACATCTACGGTTAGCGCAGTGCCACTACCTAGTGTCGTAGTACCTAATATGGGGCCTCGACCATATGTGCCTCTAGCCCCTTATGCACACATGGCCCCCACACCTCCAATTGTACCACTTGCTTATGCTCCTCGAGTGCCGCTCCCTAGCTCTTATCCGAGTGGACCTATGCCCGGTTATGTTCCATATCCTGCATCATCCACACATATGCCAAGACCGGTACCCGTTCCTCTCCCACATATGATTCCAAGAGTACCTCCACCGGCCCTGCCTCCTCACATAGGTGACTTGGCAGCGTTTGCTCAAACCATAGGTCGATCTATCGCGGAAAATATGCGTCATGCATCTGATAGAGAGCCTAGAAGTAAGGCAGTACAAATTGCTAAACTCACGCAAAAATTCAATGGGGACGAAGATGCTAGGAAACACATTGAAGTGTTTGAACAAGTATGTGATTCCTTAGGGGAACACAACGAACTACATAAGTGCAATGCCTTAAGCTTGACATTAAGTGGGAAGGCTGGAGATTGGTATAGGACCCTAAGGGTGGACGAGAAAACAATCTACCCTACCCTTCGAAGGTTGTTTCTAAAGGAGTACATACGAGAAGGTGTGCTTTGGGGTGTAGCATCTCAGCTACAGAAGGCCGAACGTAAGGAAGGAGAGTCAGTAAGGGACTTCATTAGTCGTCTAAAGCACTTAAACTCTCGTTGCCCTGTAAATGAGCGCTTCAACAATAACCAACTGCTTGATCGATTCATTCGAGGGTTGAGGAATGAAGGAATCTATAATGGACTAGTGATTAGAGGTATCACAACCTGGGAAGATGTCACTGCCAATGCCATCCAACTAGAGGACAACTTGATGATAGCAGGCATGAGGGTGTCTACTGACACGAGATCCACTAGCTCACAAGCCATTGAGTATGAACCCATGACTGCAAGGCCCATTGCCAATGAGCCAAAGGTATTTGAGACATTCTTGACAGACCTCACCAAGGCAATCCAAGAGTCTCTTAAGGATAATCGACCCCCTCAAAATAGTCACATGTATCCAAGAAGGGAGCAACAATGGTGTTCCATTTGCTTAGGTCCACATAGCACTAGTGAGTGCCCTACGTTTAGAGTAAAATTTAATGGAACTTGCAACGCATGTGGTAGGTATGGTCACCAAGCTAAGGATTGTTTAATGATCAAACGTATGATGGCAAATAGACCACCTGTAGCCTGGACGGATGCACCTCGAGCTCCTGTATTGATGCCTACTCCACCTGTTGAGCAACTACCGCAACACATGGTCCCTAGATCTCAAAATGTTGTACAAGCTACACCGCTACCACCTCCTGTGCTAGGACCGCAGCCCCCGCATCCAAGAGTCGCCCCTATGAACCAAGTGGGTTGCGAGCCATCTAATGCTTATGCAGATGGTTGTGAGGAGGAAATAGACACTAGTATTGCCTACGGACTTGATACATTGGAAGAATGTCCTATATACTACATGGAAGATTGTTGGGGACAAGTCAAGCCGGTTTATCAAGCTGCTGCTCTCGCATCCAGAGGTCAAAATATCAACACCCAGGCTAGGAGGCCACCTCTTCAATGCTACGAGTGTGGTGGACCACATCGAGTAGCGGAGTGCCCTATTAGGCTGCAAAAGAATGCTGCACAGATGCAAGTGAATCAAGGGAGCACGTCTGCAATGCCAATACTCACATGTAATCGTTGTGGCATAGATCACTTGATTGCCCAATGCCCCTATAACCCAAATGCGCCTAAAATCACACCCCTGAATTTGGTCGAAATTGCTAGTGTGACGTCACCAATACCACCCGTCGCACCCGCTTATGCGATTACACGGTCCATGCTTCAAGGGCCAGGACATATCCTCGAAGAGAGAGATACCGCGTCAGTTATCCAAGCAAAGAAAAAGAAGACACGAAGGAAGAAGTCACAGAATACGAAAAATTCAAAGCCAAGTTCCAAAACAAACATAGGAACAGGAGATGACCCCGTGTATATGAATGACCTCGAGGATGATTCAGATTCAGTCGAGACAATGGAGACTAGAACCAATACCACAAAGGGAAAGACCGATAAGGAAAACCGTAACATGGAACCAAATGAAAACCGAATAAGAGAAAACCATAAAGAGCCTCTGAAAACACCACAAGTGTTTCCAAATCCAATCCAAGACCCCCAAGATAAACCGCAGGGGCAGAAAGGGAAGAATCGTAAAAAGAAGATTGGGACGTACCCAAACCCAGTAGATGAGATTGAGCAGGTGAAACATCTAAGAGGTTTAGTGGAGGAGACTCAAAGGAAACTAGAACCAGAACCCATGCATATCAAAATTCATGACACAGTGTTTCCCACGCAAGTTCATCCACCCCACATGAACCCTAGACCGTTAGCCATATCTAGTATCATCCAAGAAGGGAGTGAGGACAGGACATCAGAAAGTGAGCATACGCCCTTCTTGTTGGAAAGGATGTTTAACGAAGGAATACCTGATCCCATTGAGGAATATGAGATTCCATCCTCACCAGTTCCTAGTCAAGGACCTACACCCTGCAAAACGCCAATGAATGTTGCCAAACTAGTGGACTTCATGTCTTCTGAGGTCCGAACCACGATCATAGCAAAGCTGTATGGAGATCCTGAGTTATTCCTTGCACTTCGAGCATTCCTTAACGGAGAGCTACGAACGGGATTACCGCAGTTTGCGCAACCAAATAGGCCTGACTCGATTATGATTGATGAGGAAAATCATGTGCAATCACTTGACTTAGATGGACACGAGTCTGTGATCGAGGTACCCATTAACGAATTAGGGCAGTATTTTGAAGGCGACGAGTCTAATGCGACCCTACCCATCACTACCAAGGGATTAACTATAAAGGGAATTCTTGATGGTGGTGCGGGAGTTAGCATCGTTACAAAAGATTGTTGGGAATCCATGGGAAAACCCCGCCTCAGTGTTACTAACATTGTGGTAAAGATGGCAAATGGTACCATAGCCAAACCTATGGGGATGCTCAAGGATCTTAAGATCAAAGTTCTAGGATACAAGGTACGACATACGTTCATTGTAATGGATTTCTCTAAACACCTTATGTCATATGAAATGATTTTAGGACGACCATTCATGAGGGAAGCACAAATGGTTCACGATTGGTCTAAAAATCATGTCTATTTGCAATTCCAAGACTCTGTCCTTAGAGTGGATTTGGTGACTGGTAAGGTACACCCCTTAGGGAGTAAAACCATTATTGATCATCGCTCTGACACCACAGTTCACTCGGCCCCACTACAATATTGTTACACTTGTAAGAAGGATACAGACATTGGCCAAGATTCTCCTTACATGGATGTGTTACCGGGTATGACGGAATCAGACAATGTAGATTGGGTCCACCTAGCATCAACCATAGACACTTGGGGAAATAGGGGGATGACCTGGGTAACACCTGAGGGGGATGAAATGCATATACCCTTAAATATGCTACAAGCAATGCATATCGCTTCCGACAAGACTCATCCTAATGTAACAAAGAAAACATACAAGTGGGTCCCTAAAGCTTCTTTAGTGACCATAGCTAGTGCTAAAAAACGGAAGCCTTGTAAGAACCGTACCACTCACTCCAAGAAATGCAAAGAAACGCTGCGTTGGATTCCTAAACGACTATTGGAAGCCCAAGGATACTATGAAGGAAATGATCAAATCTGGGTGCCAAAACGTAGATTGTGCTCTTACCTATCACCTGACCCAAGTGAGCCCAATCCTGTGGCTCCAAAACAAATTGAAAATCGCGGAAAGGAAAAAATCACAGAATGCTACACACCTGCTCCCGAGGTAGTTTGGGTACCAAAGAAAGAACGATTTGTTCCACCTAGCTCAGGAAGGGGGGAGTCCCATGAAGCTTCTAGCTCCTCATGTAATACATCCATAGAGGTAAAAGCTTCTACACAGCCTCCATCTATAGTAGTGGACCTCCATGAAGCTACAAAAGAATCCACACCTCCCAGTGTTCAAGAATCACATGATGAACCACTTCAAGTTCGATCCTGGGAGAGTACCTTACCACCGTTGCAACTTGATGAGGCACCTAGGGTAATAGAAAACTACTGGCAAAAATCCTCACCTATTACCAACTGGAACAATTGGTTTCAAAGGGTGACAAGCTCATTTCAAACGGTATGATCTACCCAAGGAAGGGGGGAGTGTTTGCTGACAGTCATCATTCATTTGTTTCCCTCTCAACCTTTTTCCCTGACCTCTTAATCTCCAATCTTAGGGAATGTACATATAAAGCTTTATACTCAAAAAAAAAAAAAAAAGAGCAAGAGCAATTAGCAAACGAGTATGCACATTAAAGTCAAAACATTGACTCAGACCTACACATGTCACATCTGGTACAGTGAAACAGAAACCTATGCCATAAAACACCTTTGATCCTCATCACTTGAGTGATGGAGGGTAGGTAAGATTAGTACGATAGGAGTGTTTCTGTTTTAGAGTTGAGTGATTAGAAAAGTTCTCTTTTCCCACTGATGTGCCTCCTGGAGGTATTCCTTTTGTTTCCTAGTGTGTACAGGAGCGTGTTGCTATTGATAGGGTTTGGACCTTCATGGAACCTTTCTCTCGTTCACACTTCAAATCAAGCGCGACCATCGACACAAACAGGTGTTTCTTGTCCATTAGCATTGCCCTTATCTTTTTGCATCTATGTTTGTCTGCTTTGATTGTGATTGGTAGCATAATATTCAGCGCATTGGCTTAGTATCAAACATTTAATTCAATGTAATGTTTTGTCATAATCACTTGTTTAGGTGTAAAAATCAAGCAGTCCGACTAAGCTAGTTTGACCAAGCTAGGTATTAGAAATCTTCTCTTAATACCATGGGGAATCACTTCCTAATAAGCAATGGTTACTTAGGTTCTTAATCCGATTTAGGCAGCATTGTATGAAATGTACTAGGGCTTTCTAGTGGGCTTAACCCTAGTGACCTTTAGCTTAAGTATTATACAGGGAGTTTACTAATGTGATGAGCCTGGGGAGTGTATCAGTGTTATATGACCCCCCAAAGTTACAAAATTTAAATGCTGAAAATGAACAAACAAAAAATCAAAGTGCCACAATGTAAAATTTTACGCTGGAAGAGAAATCTCAGCTTGATTTGGTACTTCACTCACATGTATCGCCTATGGTACTAGAGCCCTAGAGGTTCCCAGTGTGGGCGCTTTTCCTTGAAAAGCAAAAAACCCAAGGCATACAAAATAAGCACACACAACATCATTGAATCACTGTGAAAAGACCTTGGGGGGTCAAAGAAAAAGTAATCAGTCAGGCGATGATTTCATGAGAAATTCCTTTTATGGTAGCTTAACTACAAGGTTTTCTAGATATAGCCTCTAGTCAGCCCTTGAACATGAATACTTGGCTCTCGCGATTAAACAACTTAATTGACCACAGAAAATTAAGAAGCTTACCCATGGTATTAATACTTGATCTCTAGTGCCTTTCGACCGTCCAATTAGTGACCCCAGACTTGTTTAATTTTCTGCCTTTACATCTGTTTATGCATTTGATTACATTGCAATTTAATGTTCATTGCTAACAAATTGTTTGAAATTCTTTGACCAATCAATTTTTCTACCTAAAACTGCATATGCTTTTTAAGCGAATGCAATTCCTGTGCCAATGTTGTTTGATTTTGCAGTGACTAAAGAAGGCTAAGGACATTCATCTCAAATGCTCTTCCACCTCGACGAACCAGCTTCAACTCAATAGCTTCCGAGGACGGAATCTACATCAGGAAGGGGGGCATGTTAACCCTCACGGCACACGGACACCGATCACCTACGATGGACGCGTATTATGTATTTGGTAGAGTCAGGTACCGGGCTTGTCGGACCAATAGGGAAAGGTAGAGTGATCGCCGATGAGAGGCGCACTTTAACTTGAACATGCTAGGGTTAGTTGGTTAAGCATGGGCGCCCAAGTGTGAATGGGGTGAGCTCCTATAAAAGCCAACTAAACCTAATTTTTACTCATTCTCTCATTTGTGCAATTGAAGAGTGCTCTTGCTCCATCTCCATCTTCTTCTTCTTCTTCACCTCCTTGTGTGTGTGTGTGTGAGAGAGAGAGAGAGAGGGAGAGTGTGTGTGCGATCGAGCATTACGAAGGCACGACGGCGGCGAAGCGGTTGAGCACGGCACGACTGCAGCTTCTTCTTCATCGCGGCGAGGAATCCACCACGAAGGCGAGCGTAGAGCGGTGAGTGACACACCCTTTGTTTTCTTGAGCTTGCTAGTTTAGGCTTGTTGTGTGCTTGGAGCCGTTTGTGGCTCGCATACGGTGTATTGGCAAGTCCCTTGCTTCGACAGTGCGGCAAGGAGCGCACAGACGCTTCATAACAAAATTCTCTCAAGTAGCAGGACCACTACACGACTTAACAAAGAAGAACGTTAAGTTTGTATGGACTGCTAACGAGAAAAATGCTTTTGAAAAACTCAAAGAGAAGCTTACTTCCCAACCAATCCTCGTGCTTCCGGATCTCTCAAAGCCATTTGAGGTCCAATGTGATGCGTGTGGTGATTGCCTTGGAGCGGTTTTGCTTCAAGAAGGGCATGCCATAGCATATGAGAGTCGAAGGCTCAATAGTGATGAACGAGTCTTGGGCATTTATGAGAAAGAGCTTTTAGCTGTTCTACATGCCCTAGACACATGGAAGCACTACCTATTGGGGACTCCATTTATCCTACGAACCGACCACCAAAGTCTCAAGTATTTCATGACGCAAACCAAGCTTTCCGACAAACAAATGAGGTGGGCAAATTTTCTTTCGCAATTTAATTTCCATATTGCTCACATAGCTGGTAAGCACAATCAAGTTGCCGATGCACTTTCACGACGACCAAAAGTTAATGCGGTGTCTATAGCTACTCACAATGATCTATCCTCTATGATAGATGAGTATGCTACTGACCCTGACTTTAGAGACATAATGTCAGCCCTTGCTTTGGGGAAGAAAGAGGAACCATTCACCTTGCAGGATGGTTATCTTCTCCACGGAAATAGGCTATGTGTTACCCATTCCCTTCGTGAGAAGGTTATGTATGAATCCCATGCTCCTCCATATGCAGGGCATAGAGGTATTCAACCTACTCTCCGAGGAGTAGAGACGTGTTTCTATTGGCCTACCATGAAAGTGGACATACAAGAGTATGTTTCAAAATGTGTAGTATGCCAAAAGACCAAGTATGATAAAGGGAAGCAACCTGGATTACTCCAGCCATTGCCTATTCCAAATTCACCATGGGAGAGTATATCCATGGATTTCATCTTTGGATTACGCAAGTCTATCCATGGGAATACAGGAATATGGACAATAGTCGACAGGTTTAGCAAGCAAGCACATTTTATTCCTGTCAAAAAGACTATTAAGGCACATCAAATGGCAACTCTCTTCATATCTCAGATTTTCAAGCACCATGGATTACCCACATCCATCGTGTCAGATAGAGATCCTAGAATGACCAGTAATTTTTGGAAAGGTCTCTTTGAAAATCTAGGAACAAGATTGAATTTCTCTTCGGCCTATCACCCACAAACGGATGGCCAAAGTGAGATAGCCAATCTTACGATACTCGATCTACTCAAGACTTATGTTACCGAAGTAGATCAACGCTCACAATGGGAAAAGTATTTACCTCTATTAGAGTATGCCTACAATAATACTGTCCATACTTCTACGGGGAAAGCACCTTTCGAGATCATAGAGGGAAGACCTAAAAGTCCCTTGCTACTCAAAGTACATGGGAAGATCTTCGCCGCCGATGAGTATAGCCGTGACCTACAAGAATCTTTTCAAAAGATTAGGGAGGCTATAGCCATCTCTCAACAAAGGCAAAAAGCTGTTGCTGATAAGCACAGAAGAGCCTTAATGTTCAAAGAAAATGATTGGGTCTTACTCAAGTTTCCTAAGGCTCAATTAAGGCAAATGACGGGAAAAAATCCTACGGGCCATCAAAAGTATTATGCTAAACTAGCAAAAAGATACTATGGTCCTTTCCAAATCTTGAAGCCCATCAATGAGACGGCTTATCAACTCAAGTTGACCAACCATTGGCTTATACACAATGCCTTTCATGTAAGCCTACTTAAGCCCTACAAAGGAGAGCCACCAAGTGAAGCAATTATTGAAGACCCTCCCAAAGTTGAAGACCAAGAAGAGGTGCTACAACCCGAAGCTGTCCTTCGGCATGAAGACAAGGTACTACGACATGGTAAGATAATCCGACGGTATCTTATTAAGTTCAAAAATTATCCTTTTGAAGATGCTTAAGGATGCAAGGAGTACAACTTAAGGATAGTATGAACCTTGTCAATGCTTACAATGCTACATTAGAGTAAGCAAATGTACAAATTTCTTTTAAATGACTCATGTTTTTGTCTTATAAGACTAGTCCTCTTTTTAATTGTGCACAAATTTAACTAGTATGCATGCTTAGAATCATGTTTGTGATGACGACGTCTCTCAAACACCAAGTAGAATTTGTCACTCTACTTTGGGAGAATGAAATGGACTAAAGAGCAGCCATGCTTGCGGCAGCTATGTCTCCCAAGCACCAAATGGATCAGTCATCCATCTTGGAAAGATGTCGTACTAGGGTAAAAAAGGGATCCTCTACCCGCTAAGTACAATTGACTAATGACTAAGGCTTTATCTCTTCTACCTCATAGTCGAGGACGACTATGATTTCAAGAGAGAGGTAATGTCATAAAATCTAATATCTAACCAAACCAAATGATTTTCTCATATTAAATTGATCACTTAATGTGGGAGAATAAACGGGAACAAGTGTTAAGATATAGATATGTGCTTATAGATCTATCTCAACACGGGGCCAATAGTAAAGGGGCCTAAATGGGAGATGGTCTATCAAGAGCAAGGCTAACCAATGGAGCATAAGACCTTAGGGTTAGCTTCATTGAAGACCTCCAATAATGTGTGTAAAAGTCCTTTGACCTTAGGTAAGCTAGGGCTGAGCTTGAGGTGGGAACCCGGCCCAAACTCGAGGTGCTTGTTGTGCTTGAGGTGCTTGTCCTGCTTGAGGTGCTTGTCATGCTTGAGGTGCTTGATTAAGATGCTTGAGGTGCTTGACTGGCTCCATGCTTGAGGTGCTTGACTTGGTGCATGATTAAGGTGCTTGAGGTGCCTTGAGAAGCTTGCCTGAGATGCTTGTGGGAACACCCCCTACTTCAAGTGCTTAGTCATGCTTGATGACTAAGGGGCTTGCTCATCCAAAGTCAAAAAGATCCCTACAAGGAGGGGGGCGAGCCTACAAGGGGGGGGGGATGAGAGAGAACACACTCACACACACACAAGGGAAGCCCCAGCTTGAAGAGGCAGCAAGGACACTTGTCAAGTTCCTCCTCATGTTGCCCTCATGGTGTGCCTGAAACCTATTGGTTGGCCACCCAAGGGGTCCAATGATAATAAAGGATATTTAATTAATTGATTTTTCATTTATCAAGTCCTCTCTCTCAAAGGGGAAAGGGGGACACTTGTCCCAAGGCTATCCCTGTTGCTTGTAATGGCTCCTGCTTGTGGTTGGCTAGGCCTGGAGGGGTCCAATGAGCTTCAAGCATGAGCTACAAGGGGGGGTCGACCCAAGCAAGCTAGGGGGGTGCTTAGGGGGTATACTCACCCACACACACTCACAAACACTCTCATTGTGTACTATGCAAAGTGCAAGAGCTCCCTCTCTTTCTCCAAGCAAGTAGAGGTTGAGAGCCTACACCAACACTCTTGGCTATGGAGTGCAAATCCATCCAAGAGCCATGCTTCAATGCTTGAGCTTGCCATCTATTTCTTCTTCATTACTATGCTATTATGTATGCTAGCACAAGAGTTATGATAAGTGAGGAACTAGCTCTTTCTCGTATGAAATGTTTCTTCTTCCTCTTCCCTACCCTCATTCCCTACTAGCTCTCTCCACCTTCGAAGGTGTTTGAGGACTTGGGACTGAGGCTTGGTATAGTTAAAGCTTTCTTTAAGTTTATGTTATGTTTGTGATGCATGAAGCCTTCCATCTTCATGGCATCACCTAGGTCACAAGGAACACAAAGACTGTATTGTAACAAGTCTCTCTTTATGGGAGAAATCATAATACAAATGCCTATTGGAGGGAAGACCGGCTCCACATAAATCCGGTCCTCAACTGTTGTCATGTTCTCTAAACTCTCTCTCTTGCAAAAGTATTGTCTATGCCAAGTTAACTAATTGCTATGATTATGTTTCTATCTTTAATTATGTCAACCCGCTATGCTCACAAAATCATTTCTTGAAAGTACTCTCATTAAATTCCGCTACTCTCACATTGAATAGGCAAATTCCATTACACTTCCCAATCTGCGGACATTCATTACAATAAGCATCTAATGATCGACAAACCATGATGTATTGAAAATGTGGTGGCAGGATTCTCACCTTGTGACCTTCTAAACGAAATTGTGCTTGTTGAAGGGCCTCAAAACCCATAATAACCAAATGTTCTCGAACATTACTGAGAGTCCAATGCTTGTTCACTTGGACTGCCTCCAAAGCATCGTTGGGCATCTTCACTGCAATGTCAAAGCTTGCAATAGCGCCATCTACACTCTGTAAGGGAGTCCACACTCCAAGCTTGCACATCCAACGATCATAGTGAAATCGTATGTACAAGGAGGTGCAGGATTTCAAATAGCACATTCCAATACCTAAAGCTCCAACCTTACAACGGTACCAGTCCGTGTTGTGCATGCCCTCCACAAAACCCCAGTCCTCTTCTAAAAGCCTTCCTAATTCCTCGTAATGCGCATCTTTACATACAAGCATTGTGGTGGTCTCCACAAATCCAAACTCTTTAAAAATGGCACAAAACAATGAATAGGCAAACACCAACTCAAGCCCACAGACCTAGAAGCTTTAGAGTATTTCAAAGAGTTTTGGACATCCATTATCATCTTTTGCTTGAAAGATGCTACCGACCACAAATCTGGGACCGGCCACTCCATACTTAATAAGGAAGTTACTTTGATGGGTTCAAGCGTTCCAAATGCTTGTGTAGAAGTAGGGACAATATAGGAGTGAGAATAGAAGAAAATCCTTCTTTGAACCAGTTTGGTTGGGCAAAGATGTGGGAACATTATTGCTCCAATATCCACATGTATAGCATTGAATGTGCCGGAGAGACTATGTAGTGGCTGCTCCTCCACCAACGTGGATGGAAATATGACTATAAATGCATGAGAAATGTTAAGTATGAATCCATAATAACATTACACTGTGAGTTCACACCTAGCTTTGTATTCTCAAAACATGTACTCACATTGTGTTGGAAATCGAGGTGGTTGTTGCAAGTGCATGGTTGACATTGAGAAAACATGCTGCACAATGGCTACGGTCCCCTTGTCTTTGCGGTTCTTGAAGCCAAGGAGCTTTCCTTTCCAATGAAGATCCAAGTTTGCACGATTCCGCACACGATGAGGGCCAATAGCAGATGGTTGCATGTATACCCAAGCACCTTTGGTGAACTCTTGTGGCACCCACTCATCATCTACACCTCTAGTGTTGTGGCATGCAAGTACTGTGTTCTCATCCTTTGGCCGCCTTTGCGAAGTAGAGTTAGCCATGGTAGAGCAAAACAAACTAGGAGAAGGAGAAGAACCTTGCTTGTTGCTACAATGTAGGTGGGATAAAGTGATATGAGAAAGTGGTTAACCCTTGTGGCAATGGCAGGAGAAGGTGGACAACCCTTGCTTGGTGTGGCACTGGGAGGAGAAGGTGGATAACCCTTGCTTGGTGTGGCAATGGAAGGTGGTAGGGGAGGAGAGAGGAGCTTCCTTGCTGCAACAATGGAGATGGTGTAGAGAGAGAGAGTGTTGGAGTAGAGGATGAGTGTGATGGTTGCAACCAAGGAGGGATTGGAAAAGGGGTTCTAGAGAGAGAATATCACTTTTTGCCTAATAACTACTTTTGGGGGAGCTCTGGATAGCAAAAAAAGATTTTTTAAAATTTTTTAAAAATTTTTTAATTTTAGGGTTTTTGGATGCAGGTTTTGACTTTTTGGGATCAAAAAATGCTTTTTTGACCATAAAATAGTTTTAGGGGGGTTTTCAGAAGATGAAATTTAAGTTTTGAAATTTTTGAAAATTTTTAAATTTTTCGGATTTTTTCAAAACCGGATCAAAAAGGAGGGAAGTTGGATCACTAGGTAAGAGCCCATTTAAGAAGTGTAAGACTACTTTGTCCCCCTACATTTTTGAGGGCATAGAGTGTGTCCACCACCCTCTTCTCATTGGCTGGCCTCTAATTAACCTTTATCTCAAAGAGCCCCTAGAGGGTTCATATTTTTCCTAATGTCTCCACAATTGTAACATCTACCAGGCAGTGGCCTTGCCCTGCCCCTTGCTCCTCTTAGCTATCCTCTATCCATGACACTGAGCCGCAACTCCTGCATTTTCTCGGACAAATCTTGCACCGTGCGCATCCAATTTTGTGGCACAACAGCGACACCTCGATTTCCATGATTTTCTTCGTGTGCAGCCTCTCTCGGACTCTGCGGTTGAGCATGGGCCATCGTCTCATAGCCTTGCTCTATCTTCTTCTTTATCTTTTTGCTCTTCTATCGTGCAATGGCTACCGCACCATTGTAATCCTCTAGGCTCTCGAAATCAACTTTCTCTCTCACTTTGGGATGCATACACGCCATGAATTTGTCCAGCTTGAAGTAGTCTCCATTAGCCAATTGCATGGCTGCCGCTAGCTCTGCCCAACACTCTTCAAAGTGGCCCAAAAACAAATTGAACTCTTCACTTACATCTTGCTTAAGCGCCTTCAGCTTAGCATCCATTTCAACTAGGGAAGTCTCCTTGCGAAAGTCCTAAAGAAACCTCGCCCGTAGAGCCGGCCATGCTTGCTTCGGCTCACCTTCCAATGCATCGTACCATGCTTTAGCTCTACCACACATCACCAAAGGAAAAGTCTGCATTTTGCTATCCTCGTTCAGCATACGCAACGATAGCATGTACAGCTCGAAATCTGACATCCACTTGTCAGGGATTTCTTCTCCTGTGAAAATCGGTCCGTAGCTTCTAGCTGCCATGACTTCTAACACGAAAAGCCCTTATTTTTTATTAACTAGGAGCAATCAGTGTGTTCCTCCGTGGGGGCACCAGAAGATGGAGAGGGGGAATGGGGGAACACGCCCAGCACAAACACAAGGGCCTCTCTATAGCTCAGGGCATTCACAGCACCCCTATCCTCTCGAAAAACACCTTCAAACACACTCTTCACCCTAGCATACCACCACCTTCTCCATTACCACTGCTCACACACTTCACAAAACAACCACACGACGTACACATGTTACCACGGTCTGTCTCCACCTTTACACATGCACACAGCCACTCAATCTCACTGTCTCACTCAAAACACCATCGGTCCGGGGGGGCACACACTTCCACACAGCCGGCACCGAGGAGAAACATGAAAGCAGGAGAAAGAGAAGGGGGGAAGGGGAGACAACAGCACGGGAGGCAACTGTGGCTTGATTGCACTTCAAAAGACATATACATGGGCTTGCACTGCCATCACCATGGTCATTTTTAGGCAAAAGTTACAAAGGGGCTAGCTTGCTAGAGAACTCCACTTTGCAGGATTCAAACGGCACTCCAAAAGGCCAAGAAAAAACCCCAAATTTGATCCATTTTTTACTTTTATAGGGGGGGGATTTGATTTGGGAATTTACAATTTAATTGGTCCACTTGGCATCTTGAATTGGCATCTTTTGGGAAAGAGGGCACCGCTTTGCTCTATCTCTCTCTTCTTCACTCTTTGCACTTGGGGGGGGGGCATTAGCGATGTCGCTATTGCCTCCTAACTTTTTTCTTTTTTATTTTTTACCTTTCATTTTTTACCCTCTTTAGGCTCACCTTATGGTGCTCAATTTTGACTTTGACTCTCACTTTCTCTCTATCCGACTCCTCTCTAGCTCCTTTTTGGCCTCGCCTTTCATTTTTACCCTTTCACTTGGCTTGGCTTCAACCTTTAGCTTTGGTTTGTCCTCGACTTGGTTTGTCCGCTTGGCTTTTATTTTGGCCAGCCTTGGCTTAGCTCCACACACTTGTCCGCCCTCGGGCTCTGACTCTCTCTCTCTCTCTCTCTCTCTCTCTCTCTCTCTCTCTCTCTCTCTCTCTCTCTCTCTCTCTCTCTCTCTCTCTCTCTCTCTCTCTCTCTCTCTCTCTCTCTCTCTCTCTCTCTGGCTCGCTTACCCTGCTGTGGGACTTTCCCCTTACCTCAGGGGGGGAGTCAATAGCGATGTCGTTATTGCCCCCTCCCTTTTTCTCAAAATTTTGGGCCTCTAAGGGCCGTGGGAACTGCCCTGTGTCGGGTGCCATGTCATCAACCTGCCATTTACCCTCTCTCAAGCAGGCAGGCGCCACCGCGCCGCCCCGCCTCACTGGTTGCTGCCAAAACCGCCGTTTACGCCCGACAGAGCCGCCTTCAACCAACATAGCGCTCATGGCCGCCAACACCATAGCCATGAGCTCACGCTCACCTTTTCATGCCCTTTGAGGCGCTCTCCTCCTGTACTTATATCCCAACCTCAGCAACTCCGCGTCCGCATGTGGGGCAATAGGGCGCCACGTGGCAGCTCTATGGCCCATGGCCTTCAAGACCCTTGAAAAATTGAAAAAAATCCCCATGTTAACTTTTTTAAAAACCCCTTTTGGCCCTGCCTTTACCCAGTCCCCATATCTTGCCCGTGGGCCGGAACTTCGTGCCGTCGAGCCGTGCCGATCCGGCCCATAAAACCCTTTCGGCCTTTGGATCCTTTCAAGCATGCTATTTGAGGCCGCAAAAACGATGAAAAAACATCTGCCAATTCTTCTCTCTGCATCACCTTCCGACTCCGTCCTACCGCACCTAGCTGACCGAGTGTCCGTTTGACGAACCGTTGATTCGTGCTAGCTTCACATGATGCACACTTCCCCTGAGAACCTTGGTGAGGCTCAAAAGACACCAGATGCACATTCCCCAGTGCGGTCAAATGGTGGGCTCAGACCCGGCCCCCGAAAAATCTTCAACTGACCATATCTTGCCATCCACAGCTTCGATTCGCAATCCGAGAAGACCGGCATGCTCCATAACTCGAGCTCTACACATGTATGTATTGACCTCAGCCCGGGTCATCTGTTCCCAGCTGCCCTGTCTATCGGGGATCCGCTACACACTTTACCTTTAAACTGCAATATCTTGAGCACCACGGCTCCGTTTGATGAGCCATCTGGACCGGCTTCTAGAGCACAGTGAATGCTACATGTTTGGAGACTAATTTGGCATTTCGAACCCCTTGACCTGCCATCCCATCTGGACCATCCTGCAGCCCTTTTGGCCTAAAAAGCCGCTTTGAGCATGCATTCCCGCTACCCTTTGGTTGCCAAGGTTCTCAGTATCTGCCCTAGCCTTCTGCACTACACTCGATTGCACCCTTTGCCTAGCATAGACCATCTTTTAGCTTTGACCAACTTCGGCTGCATCAACGTCATCTCAGTTAACATTCCCCCCTTTCGATTTTAGTGACCGTCCTCGAGCATTATTGATAAGTGTCCATGGAGGCAATGGAAGGTTTTGATTGGTTGTTGATGGGCTACTTGTCTTCATTTGTTGTTGAATTTGTTGAAGAGGTTCAATTTGTTGCAGCATCTTCATTAGTCCGAAGTTGTTTGTAGTGAGAGATGATGTTGCATTTGTCCATTGTAGCAGCAAAATGGCGAGGTTTTTGTTTATTTATTATGAGTGTGTACAAGAAAAGTAAAATGATGAGGATCTAAATTAGGGACTAATACCTGGATGACCAAAGGGAAAAAACATAGAAAAAAGTGCCTTTGGGATAAGCTCATTATGAAGTACTAATTAGCATGGGAAATAATAGTAAATTACTGAAGGGATTATTTGCTGATAGATATTAAAATAAGAGGGAAACCAATATATGGAGGTAGCATGATGGAACATTAATTTTCCTGAAACTGGAAGGGTTACAATGACTTAGTTATTGAAACGACTCTTAGCACACAGTTTATTATGACTTGAAGCTTTGGGACTAACTCTTTGCTCATTTTATGGCTCAGTAGCCTACCGACTCTGACTATGCCAAAGAGCATTTTTGCACCCTGGCAACTTGAGTTTTTACATTCTTGTTCTTATTACAAACATTTCTTCAGGTAAAAATAAGCTTGAATCCTCAAAAAGAGGATTAGTGAAGGACCAAGTTGGCATTGAAGGTTTCTTTTGCAATAGTTGTTTTACCTTCTTTGAATTTGCATTCATGTTGGTTGGGTTGTCCTTCTTTGACTGTGTTGAAGACTCCATTATTTGTTTGACTCTCCAATTAGGCTTGTTGAAAGGAGTCTTTGGTGTTATTGTAGCCCTTTGTTCATTGTCGGCATTTGGATTTTGACTAGGAGCATCGGAAGACTTACAAATTCAAACCTCTTGAGGACCTTTGTAACTCCTTTGTTGACTTTACTTTGCTCTAGGTCTTGTTGAGTTCTTGAGATCTTCATGCAGGTCTGGTGTAGTTGCAGTTGTGGTAGCCAAATCTTTGTATAACCTGTGTAGAATCCTTGTCTAAGAGGATGATTCTTTGAGATCCGTCTTTGTTCTATATCCTCTTGAGAGTTGTGGTAGACTTTAGCATCTTTCGATGTTGTTCTCTGTTGTATACCTGCTTCTCAGCTATCCTAGGAGGAGAGGTCCAATGAGGTGCTAGCAAGAGGGGTCGACAAAGAGAGAGGGGGGGATGATTTTTCAAAGGAAATTATCCACACACACACTCACACAGGCTCATGTGTAGAGTAAGAAGACTCTCTCTCTCTCTCTTCTCAAGCTTTAATGGAAAGCTTATCACCTACTCCAAGCTTGTAAGAAGGGAAGCCTACACCATTGGCTTTGTGATGCAAATCCAACCAAGAACCAAGCTTCAATGCATGTTCATCTCCTCTACCATGCTAATTACTAAGCTAAGCTATGCTAATATGAGTGATTATGTGAGGAGATGTACACCTTTCTCGTAAGACTACTCCTTCTTCCTCTCAATCTACTCTCATACCCCGCTAGCTCTCACCATCTTCGAAGGTGTGTGAGGTCTTGGGTCTGAGACTGTGAGGAAATTGATGTTTTGTTTGATAAGTGTTTAGCTTAGTGCTTGAAGTTTCCATCTTCATTGCACTAGCCAGTATTGAGGAACACAAATAGTTGTATTGTAAAATGTCTCTCTTGATAGGAGAACCCATAATACAAAGCCTTTGGAGGAGGGACCGGCTCCATACAAATCCAGTCCTCAACTGTTGTCAATTGACTAATTTCTCTCTCTTTTGAAGTATTGTTCATGCTATCTAACTAGGTGTTATGCTTTTTGTTGCTCTCTCCACCCAAGCACTCTTGTTATTCTCATTAGGAATCTATTATAATGAAATTCTCACTATGTTCATGCTATTTTCCACTACACACAAGTTACTAGGCCATTAAATGTTACAATTTTTTTCTACAACCACACATGCATCATTTAGGTACTCTTCCATTTTTCAAGGCTGTACCCATATCCCACAATTGTCTCTTTATCTATGGATAGTTTCTTTTGTGATCACTTATTACCTTTGCTCCAAATCTCACCACATACATGTTTCTTTCTTCATCATTTTGCCGTATTGCCCATCCAATTCTTGTAGGACTGGTATCTACTATCACAATCACTGGCCTTTTATACTCATAGTTTACCTTTCTCAAAGTTAATGCCGATTGGAGAAATTCCTTTAGCTTTTTCATGGCTTTTACATGTGTATCTCTCCATTTAAACTTTAATTTTTTCTAAGCAATTGATAAAGAGGATCAACAACATGTGCATGATGTGGAAATAACATAAAAGACACGTGCTCCCAAAAACCTTCTAAGCTCAGTAATGCTAGTGCATGTTTCTTTCATTCTTTGGATGGCATCTACCTTTGTTGGACAAGGTTTCCTATCATATGGCGTGCACAAATGGCCCACAATGAGCACTTCATTGACACCAAACATACAATTTTTTCCTCACAAAGTAAGATTCACTTCCTCCAATCTAGATAAAATGTATCACAATCATTTAAGTGATTTTTCCACAAACTTGCGGTACTCCTTGAGGTCTAAAAATTCATCTTTCTCACCTAATTCACATCCTTTGATAGGAAAATTATCAATGAAAGGCATTTTGATTTAAGGAATAAGGTCACATAAGACCTTATTCATCCCATTCATCATATGTACTGTGGAATCGAGTTGGTTGCACTCTACTGCAGAAAGGCACACATTATTACCAAACCTAAAGGTGTCCTCATGGTTGTCAAGTCTTTGCCTTCCTACATTCCTAATATTAACCTTGTTCACTGGTTGCATATCTTGGATGAAGTTAAAGCACCATTATTCTTTGGGACTATGAACCATCTATTTGATTAAGGAGCACATGAATGATCCAAAATTTCCATTTTGATCTTCTCATTCAATAGCTCTACTTACTTTGGCAAATGATCCTTTGGAACTAGAATAGGTCATAGATTCCAAGGTACATGAGGCATTATAGAAATTACCATAGAAGATACAATAAAAGTATCAACACATCCTATCTCATGTAGCTCAAATGCAAAAGCCTTACCATGATTTGAAAGCATTCTTTGAATCACTTTGTCTCCTCTTGTGTTAGAAACTCCTGGCAACCAATTTGCAACTCTTGAAAAGACTCCTTTGTGAAGGTGTCACCAATATTTTTAGGATTCCTCAAACTTGGTTGCAAAGAAGCATGTTCAATCTTTCCCCTGTTGTTGGGTGGTAAGGGTGAAGCTATTGGTTTCACCTTCTTTGCTACACTCTTGTATTTAGTTTCAACATGGAATTTTGGGCCAATCTTTTGCTTTGAACATTGGTTTCTTTAAAGGATTCCATGAATTGATACAATTCCACAGAGAATATTTCCATAACTTTATTCTAAAGATGCAAATTAGACTCCATTATATCATCAAGATCACCCAAAGTATCTACAAAAGAAACTTTCTCACACAAACCCTAAACATTTTCACTAGGCTCTAGCAAACAACTCTCTTGCGTGCCTATTTTTACATCATGTACATACTTCTCTCACATCTCTTCAAATCCTCAAGTCTCATAAAACATACTCATCCACTCCTTGTTAGGAAGGATCCTGTAGAAAAATTTGAAGTGCGCAAGAGAGAGCATGTGTGTCTGTGCAACAATGGATAAGAGAAAGGAAGAGAGGAGGTCCACGGTTTGGTGGACTCCAAACACAATAGACTTTAGGGTTATGAGTCCTTATTGTTTTATGTAGAATAAATGGTTAGTGTTAGTTCTTGGTTAGTCTCCGTCCACCCAACACTTAGGTGCAGCACATTGGGCTTTACCACCCCAACAACCTCCCACTTAAAGGACAATGTGCCTTTAAGTTGGGGTGACAATTTATGTATACATACAATACAGGTAGACATTGACCATATTCATCTACCCAATGCCCATGAGTGCCTCTCAATGTGCAAAGCGCTCTAAAGGTAAGCCCTTTGTTAGAAGATCAACAAGATTCTCACTGGTGTGAATTTTGGCAAGCTTCAATCACAAAATTATCCATCTCAGCAACACCGCAACTGACACCGGCCTCAAGCCATATTATCTCGTCAACCTGAACTCTGTCTGACAAGCCGTAAATTCCTATAGACTTCTCAAGCTGCATAGAATGCATACAAACCCTGTTGAGGTTGTAAAATTCCTAGATGGCACACCAACCAAGTTGACCGACCTGGCACGGAACTGGCCCCGCCCTTGAGGAAACTTAAACTGGTAATAACTTGGTGACCAGATCTTCGATTGCTGATCTAAAAAGACCAACGTGATCTACAAAATGAGCACTTTAGGCCCATACATTCATTTCATTTGTATCCCTGAACTATAGTTGCCCAAACCGATACAGATTTGCATCAACTTAAACTTCAAACTGCCATAACTTCTTCACCGTATATCTAATGAACGAGCCGCAGGCGAGTAGAGCACTTGAAGCAGTGCAGTTCTAGATCATAAACTTCCATTTGTGCTCACTTCAAGCATACTCTTTTTTAGCATCATTAAGACATTTGTTGGACCTTTAAAGCCGCATCTGGCATACATTAATCATATAAATATCTTATTACCAAGCCATGAACATTGTTCAAGGATAAGGTAAGTTTCAAGTAAGCTTGATGTGCATCTTCCTGGTATCTTTCTTAGCATGGGAGTGGAGTTGCATGACATGCACCCCCTCTGAACCTACACAGCCTCTAGTCTGTGCCAAATGTAGGTCAATCTACATCTGCTATAGGTACCTTAAGCTCTTTGGCATCATGAGACTCACGTAACTAGTAAACATATGGAGAATAATATAAGGCTTATTCTCTATCATTGATGTTCTAGCTTAATCATTAGGTAGTTGCCTATCAAAAATCTTTGAACCGTATATTTTGTATCTCCAAAGCATTCAATCATAGAAAAACCTATTTAATGAACCCCGCCAAACTCAAGTGCTTGAACCGACATCAAGTCCTTTACTTCAGGTTTTGGTAGCAAAAACAACTCAAAAGATGTGAAGATACTTTATTAATTGTCCAAAGATGTAACCTTGTGCCATGCAACCTGCTACAAGATGCATCTGGTATCCTTTGAATCTGTAACTTGCACTTCAGTAGCCCCTAGGATCAAATAAGATAATAAAGAATTTCCCAAATATTGGAGCAACATAATGTCCACATGAGCATACATAACATCCATCCATATTGAATCTGCTTGTGAATATCCTTAGAATCTCTTGGATCAAACACCATTGAGATCACATAGCATTGATGAACTCCACTAGAGCTTCACCTGATGCATTATTCAGCACCCACAGCTCATAAAATTTTGGCAACTTAAGCTCGTTACCAGCAAGAATTAAAGAATTCTGACTATCTTTTACTCGCAACCTAGGACATCACTGACATAAGCATCATTAGAAATATCATCCAAATCTAGCCACATTTGGCACATTTCCAAGAAATGAAAACCATGCGCACTTTTTGCAGTATCAATGATGACTTAGCATCATCACCCCTCTAGCTTCATAGCCACCACGAAAAACCTTGGGACTCTATGGACTTGTATCATCAGAGGAATTTTACCTGCTGTAATTTCAGCTTGATCATGAAAAACAGCTTTAGCCTGTAAATCTTCATTCATATCATCCTCGAAAAAATCACCCTTGGAAGTCTCATCCCATTCATTAAAATTGTAAGAGTTATCTTCTCATGCAGCCCATGTACAAGAATAGATATAAAATCCATGTCGACAATCTGTTCATAATCAGCATGATCTAGGCAATCTTCATACTCATCCATGTCATCCTCTTATTTCTCATCTGCATCCATGTTACTTAGTAATCCATCATAGCACTGTAAAGGCTCATTTGGCACCCCTTTCGAAGAGGTACATGCATCAAAAAGCTCTTCTATACTGTTATAATCATCTCCTCCAGATCTTGCCAAAAAACCATCAATTATGGCATCTTCTTCCATGATAACAGCATTTACAAACATATTTTTAGTAACAATCATAGGTTCATTGACATTCTCAGGCTCATTCTATGTTGGCTCCACAATCTCAGTCACTCATCTACTATTGTGTATATAATAGCTTTATTTATGCAATCATCTGCAGCAAGCATGTTATCCTGCTTGGCTATAGTGCTGATAGTTTCATTAGTATCCTATAAAGGCTCATCTACTTGATGAACTCCTTCACAATAACCCATGTCTAGGTCACCATCTTGTGAACCACTTGTTGTACAGTCTATGTCTCATTGGGACCATTATTGGAGGTAGCATCCATGCGAGTAATCTTTGAAAAAATTTCATATAATTTTGTTTCAGCATTAATTCATCATTTACCTTTTCTACATTGCTCAAAAATCGCTCCTTTGAAACTGAATCTGCTACTTCCAATTTTGCATTTGCTTTGGCTTTACTTCTTGTAGAAATATGCTCCCAGAATTGATCGTAATTAAGGAACTGCATATGATCCCCTTTACCTCTAGAATCCTTGAGCTTTTGTGAATAAATTCTTTTGCAAAATAGTCCCACCGTGTGGCATATGCTTTTGCCAGTTCTTGAACTTGCTTTTTAGAATTTGAGTTTACAACCTCTTCAAAAGCTACAATCAACTGACTTTTTGGAACATTTTGGCTCTTGATCTCGGTTTCATAACATGCAATAAAACCTTTTGGATCATATCCTTGAAAAACATGCTACTGCTCCCATGCAGCATAAAGTGCTAGCTCTATAGCATCATCAATCTACTTTTTTATCTACATGGCTTTCACTTCTCATGTAGACATCCCTAAACTAATTCCAACGTTTTTGACAAATCTATAATTGCTAGAATTTTATCAAATCCATTGGAATTGAAATCTTCAATAAATTGCATCAACTGCTCTGGCATCTCCATCTTAACCTCCCATCTCGGGTCGTTTCACGTCAGGTTCACCAAATATATCGGGGGATATGTGTTCAAAACGTGAGCCAGGTGGCGCAAGGCCTCTAGCTGTGAGAGGTGTGAAAGAGAGAGAACATCAAACACTAAAAGATATAATAATCACCATAACCATCAATAAATTGAGTTAAAACTTTAAGTACAGCTTAATCCTTAGCCAAGGAAAATTGTTAACAGCACCGCCACTTGGATCATCTGATAACTAGGAGTTTAAGCTCTCATTTTACATGATTAACTAGGCCGTTAACCACACCAAGACTTAACAATATGATTAATCAATATTCAAGCTGATGACGGTGATGGAAATTCTCTCTTATCTCTTTATCTGCTTCAACTACATTCAAGATTTTGCAAACTTCATTTATTTTCATTGTGTCAATCATCATGCTTCAATTTTTCTCAAATGTTCTGCATCTTCCTACTCTATTTGCTTTGCACTACCTTAATTTCCGCTCACAAGCTTCGACTCCTCCTCTAATCAACTTGCTCTGATTGCCTTCAAGATTTGTATGCCCTTGGTGATTTCTCTTTTTGAGCTTGCTCCTTATGAGATGAGAAAGAGTCGGATTCCTTTGGGCAATTAATATTTGAAGCCTTTAGGCGGCCATTGCCTCACTTGCCTTGGGAGTCTGGCTTAAGGTGGTGGGTGAAAGCTCACGCTGCTTCTGCTAGGATTTCAGTCGTATTGGTTATCTGGGTCTTTCTACTTGTACTAGTCAAAATCGAATGACAAACGCCCACTCTCGAGCATTCTCAAGCATTGATAATGATGATGATGATTTTAGTCTTACATTTTTAGGCTTTTAGTTTTAGTTTTTCTTACTCTTTCACTTTACTTCATGTGAATTTTGTACCCACACATTGGACTAGATCCACAAGAACTGTATCACTTTTGTCCCGTCAATCATTTTGACCTTTTGAAGACGTTTAATATAACATTTCATTTCAATTACCTCTCTCTCGATGAAATTCTACTCGCCATCTCCCCACAACAACTCACCGAGCGTTTCAACTTGCACCAATCAAATAGCTTCGTCTGCGTTACCTACAAGCACCATCATCCCCTACACAAAAGTAACTGCATAGGTGTTTCTCATTAACCCATATATTACAACCCTCTATTCATACTCACATGCCACTCCTTATCGCCCAGCACTTTAAAGACACGATCAAACATAGGACTAATAAGATGATGTGAACTTTTGATCACTCTCATGGCCATTTGAAGAGGTCCACCTTGGAAGTATAGATGACGATCACCATCATGATAGGACATAGTAGACATGAATCGGCATTTTGCCCGTACAACTAGCAATATTGTCTTTTTCTTAAACTCTCCAATCTCGTATGAGCTCTCGATCTTAACATGGTCAATATCATCCCGCTTATGCTTGGGATGCTAAACATGAAGATAATAATTGAACTTCCCAAATCTAAACCTACTTGTAGCCTAGCCAAATAGCTATTCATTGACCTGATATCTCCTTAACACAAGATCGATATCCACTTGTTACCCCGTCTTTGCTTTAAAGAATCTATAAATTTATATAGCATACTCATTATCTTTTTGTATGTACTCAAATTTGTCTATTTTCAACCCCCAACATTCCATCAATTTTATCATTATCCACCTTTAAAATGTTAATATGCAATTAAATTGTTTCTAATGCTTTGTCTTTGAGTAACTATTTTGTAGATAATGCTAAACTACATTGCTACATATCATAGCACCTCAAACTATGTACATGAGCTTAGTTAACTTGGGATATACCTCAATATTCATCGATGTCTATTTCAACATTCCAAACTACTCCAATTTGGTAGCAGGTAAATGTTTTGATATTTTTCTATGCCTTCTCTAGTCCATTGGTCACGTGCGGCAGTGTGTAAATGCTCGTCTTCGTGTAGATTTGCCGATTTAGGTAACACCAATTGTCAATGCAGATCTGCTGATTTAGGCAGTACGAGTGAAGATTCTTTGATCTAGGCAGCACAACAATAACTTTCAAATTCACTATTTAAAATACTATTAACTATAGATCGGCCAATTTAGGCAGCACAAGTGCAGATTCATTGACTTAGGCAGCACATTTCATTGGTGTAGATCTGCCAATTTAGGCAACACCGATCACAAAATCATGTTACAATGGCTAGCCACCACTGTCCCTACCATGCTTTTATTACTCGGGTATATGTTAGCAGATGTTTGGATTCGGCTTTACATTTTGGGTTTGCAATTGGATTTGGAATTAGTACACGATGATTTTCTGTCGTGATAGCATTTATGGAATTGAGCTTGAGATTGTAGGGTATGACATATACTACTTATTCTAGTGGTACGGGACACTAGATTACGCAATATGTGGATGATGGTAGGCATAAGCAAATTCATTTGTTTAAATTTAGCACCTTTATTTTTTCATACATGATTTTAACCATTATTTTTTACAAGTATTCTTTACAGGTAACTTAGCAACTAAGGACAATTGCTTCTAATGGAGAGGTATGTAATGAAATTGATATATAGCTTTTTATTACAATTGATTGGTGGATGCGGCTTGATCAGACTAAGGCCTATGTGAAAGGATATAACATTTATGTACATTTCCTTATTCAAGTGCTCTTTATGAGCTTTGGCTATTTATGTTCAATCGACCAATGCGTACTCATTTTGAGCATTCAAGAAATCTGTAAGTAAATACATGCAAGGGGAAAATGCACACTCTTGCACCAGGGGAGATTGCACCCACTGCCTATGTTGTCCTTCTCTTTTCTTCTCTCTTCTCTCGTTGTGTTGGTGTAGCACTCCACTCTCGGAGGTGTGCCTGCACATGCTCTCTCTCTCTCTCTCTCTCTCTCTCTCTCTCTCTCTCTCTCTCTCTCTCTCTCTCTCTCTCTCTCTCTCTCTCTCTGTGTGTGTGTGTGTGTGTGTGTGTGTGTGTGTGTGTGTGTGTGTGTGTGTGTGTGTGTGTGTGTGTGTGTTCACATACAACTTGGATTATGCGTTGTGTGATTCCTCAGGTATGTAGAAAGTTATCATTGTGTTATTTGGGTCATTTTGCAAGGCCATCTCGCCTCTGTTTGTAGCACTTTTTCCATAGTAGATTAATCATTCGCAGTTGAACAACCTCTTTCTTAGATTTTTTCTTCTTTTCCTTTTTTTTGGCAGATTCCTCCTTTGCTTTAAGCATTGGTCAATCTTTGGTCATGTGATCTTGGTTGAAGTAGTGAAAACACTTTTAGTGGGAAGATACATCTATACAATCATTCTATTCCATTTGAATCCTCTCTAAAATTGTCACATCGTTTTGCTTCAACCCCTTGCTAATCAAGCTTGCCCCATGATTATGTAATAGAATTAACTCGCTTAAGCCGGTTTGTCGCACACACCTAGTTGTCCCATGCAAGCTCTCACATCTGCCCCCCCTCCAACCTTGCTTGGTGGTTACTAATACTCCACACAAAATTCAAGTAGGTCAAGCCTTACAAACACCTTAGTAAGTTTTCACTTTTGGGGTTAAAATAGTTGAAAATACATTTGCAAGAATGCATGTTGTCAAGTCCAGGGACCTTGCTATGCATCGTGTGCAAGCCACGAAGGCTGCAAATGCACAATCTTGATGCAAGCAAGATTTTTTGAGCTTGTTGCAGGCAAGCTCGATAAATATTACAGGAAGTATATCACTCACGGCATTGTGTAGCCAACAACAAGGAAAACTCACATTGTAGGTGAAGAGGGAGCTCGCCTCTATGGCTCCCTGGCTTGCCATTGTTGTACTACCACCACTGCTCTATTGGCTACACCCTCTCTCATGCTCACACACACTCACACTCACAAGCAACCAGAAGGAAATAGTAGCATATATCAAGCCGTGAGGCCACTTGAGCATATTGAAGGCTAGTGTAGGTGAGGTGTACAGATCCATGGTCCAATCAACCACACATCCATCAAGGACTACTCATGCTCACTCACACTCGCAAGCAACCAGAAGGAAATAGTAGCATATATCAAGCCGTGAGGCCACTTGAGCATATTGAAGGCTAGTGTAGGTGAGGTGTACAGATCCATGGTCCAATCAACCACACATCCATCAAGGACTACTTCTCAAATAGGCTTTTCCATTTCACTTTTTTAGAACTTGTGAGCAAACATAGAAAGCCGGTTCAATTTATTATGTTCATTTTATTGAAGTCTCCTATCAGGCACCAGCCACCCTCCACAGGAGAGTCTCTAAGATATACCCCTCGTCTCCAAAAGCATCACCTCCAGTAGAAGGATACAAGCATCACGTAAGAGGTTAGTGTTTTATGGAGACGAAATAGATGGCTACAGCGGTGTCCTCACCATTGTGGATAGAGTTCAACGTAAAGATTTAGAATTTATATAATTACATTTTAAAAAAGAAAATTTTATTGCATTTTGGAAGAAAAACCAAAGTGGTTGTTTTATCACCTTTTAGCATGCAAATATGTTGGTTGTTTCTCAAAAAACCCAACTTTGTAAGAATATCAATGAGATTCTTTCCGCATGATTGAAGATTGGAGCACCGATTCAACTCCTATCTTGCATGCCACCGCTCTCTAGCTCCCCCTGTGTGTTGCTAACCCTTTATGAGTTAAGTTTCTTTGTGCTCTTTCCTATCACACTCTCGTGCTTGCAAAGGTAGTGGTAGATCTCTCTCTCTCTCTCTCTCTCTCTCTCTCACACACACACACACACACACACGTGTAGATATTACTTTCCATTTCATGCGCGCAAATATTTTTGGCTTGCTAAAGGCCTTAGTGCACTACGTGCAAAGGTCGTTCATTTTTTTTGCATGACAAATGTCCCAAGGAGGCTCAAAAACGTGAATGAAAAGGAATCATGGTCTATTAAATGCTTTTTTTTAAGTACTCATAGGAGTTTGATCCCATGATGTAAAGTCTTGATAAAGAGCCCTTTCATGTTAGGAGTTCATAAAGACTTATTTCACTAATTTATTCTATTATTTTATGTTTATTAAATTTACATTTTCTTATGGAAAAAGCACTAAAATATGTTTTGTTTTAATTATCAATGTTATTGTTTTTACTTTACTTCTTTTTCATTTTATTTTATTGATGTGCAATGTGCATCTTTCATATTATTTAAGTGGAGGCTTTTCATAATTTAAAAACCATTTGTGATTACATATGTATAATAGATAATCTTTGTAACTAACGTGTCATGCCAAGAGCATACCCAGGGGGGGTCACGGACTCGGGCCAGTAGACAGTCGGCTGCTAGTGTGGAGCAGGGGATTCGGTAGCCAGGGGTTATTTAAGGGAGGTTGGGTGTGGAATCCAGCCATGGCAGTTCCTTGGGCCTCTTATTGGTATTACAGCTAAACTTAGCCAAGAAGGGTGTGGTCTTTTTCTTTTTTGCATGTGCATGCAAGGACCGTGGAGTTCACCTCTTGCTAGGTGGGGATGAAGACGGTGGAACCGGTGTGCAGAGCCTCTTGAGGCAAAGGGAAGTGACGGGTCGACCGGCTCAAAACTCTGTGTTGTGGAGCTCGACGGGCGCGCGAGGCCGCAAGCAAGAAAATTTGACACTGCCACTCACGCCGAGGAGCAGTATCCTGTGCATGGTGTGCACCTTTGCCCACTCCGTCGAGCGTTGCGCCATCACTGTTGTGTCTTGCCGTTTCTTTCACACCCGGCGCCCAAAGGCCCTTGGCCTTACGAAAAATTCAAGAGAATTAACATCTCCTTAGGGCAGGTACCCACGATAGTAAACCTGGAACCTGACCCCAAGCAAGCCTAGCACCCGACCCTGGCACGGTGTCGCAGCTTGGCACATCAACAAGCCGCCAGTCACTGAAGTTGCAGAATTTTTTACGGTAATATTTCCGGATTGAACATCAATCTTGTTTACAAGAAAGATCGACGGAGCACATTTGAATTGCAAATCAAACGCGATGATTTCACGACAAGCTTAATCTCTTGGATTTGCAACTTTCGATGACCATATAGTTGCAGGTGCCACCTGCCGACATCGGTGGTGCATACTACATCTACAAGGTTGTTTTTGGAATCAAGATATTCTTCTTTCTCTCTGCCACATTGCACAGTGTTGCCATGGATTCGGATATCAACATGACCTTTGATTTCGAGCACAATAGGCCCGATTCTCCCCATGATGGCTCGCGGCCAGATACTCTCACGGAGGGTGCCCACGATGCTACGAGAGGAGATGATGCTTATGAATTGCCCGATATCCAAGAATTTTGAGCATTTCAAGCATGCATCTCAGTAATGGAAATGAATTTTGCTTCCCTAAATGAAAATGTCAATAAATTATCCACTTTATTGATACAATTTATGCAACAGCAGGCCAAGGACCCTGTTGACACACATATGCATGGACACGTGGCAGATCAAGGGCATGGTCCTTCTGGTCATGGACAAGGTCCATCTCCGGATTCTCTGCACTCTCTCACTACGAAGGAGGTGGATGAGTTGTTGAAAAACACCAAGCCACCAACTTTTAAGGGAGAGGACCAAGACCGCAATAAGGATACAATGAATATCTTTTTAGCAAGTGGGATGGAATTCACGCCTTATGGCGTACTCTGGATACAATCAAAGCACTTCAGACAAGTCTGACTCTGGAAGGCAAGGCCTACAAATGGTGGATGTATCTCAAGGAGAAGAATAGCATACCACAGAGTTGGGTAGCCTTTGAGGCTATGTTTCAAAAAGATTTTATGCCCACGAATGAGGCAGATAGAAATTGGACGGCTTGGGACACGTGTTCCATGCACCAACACCCATCACTGCTTGAATATATCTCTCACTATTGGGATGTTATCCTCAAGTTGTAAGGACTAGACACCTTTCAACAAGTACGTGGGTTTATCCATGGTCTGACGCTAGAGCTTAAGAAGCACGTCAAGACTCAGGACCCTAAAACACTTGAGGAGGCCATAGTGAAAGCACACATTCATGATGATCTAGATGAAAAGACATCACATAATAATCACGTGCCTACTGATAGACATGGTAATACACGCACACAGTATGGGCCTAAGAAAAGGAAATTTCTAGTAGCCAACTCTGAAGCAGCTAAAAAACCCAAGGGGTCTTGAGGTCCTCTCTCTCATGAGGAATTTGAGAAGGCTAAAAAAGAGAAATTATGCTTTAAATTCTTGGGAAGAGGCCAGTGGAAAAAGGATTGTCCCAAGGGGAAATCTGCTGCTCATGGCAAGGAGAAATCAGTGCACATGGTGTAGCTGCTGCCTCTTGAGTTTTCCTCACGTTTCTCCACGGTGAAGGTAACACACACTGAGGTGGTGCATGAATGTTGTATCACAGCTTCTATGTGGCAACACACCTTCGGTCCACATGAGTTAGTGCATATGCACGGATCTCTTCAAGGGCACAAGGTGAGTATCTTGGTAGATGACAGTGCTACTCACAATTTCATTAACTATGGCTTAGTGAAAAAACTCAAATTGCCCCAAACTCCGAGTTCCCATCGCTACAAGGTAGCAATGATGAATGGTTATGATGCCGAAGTATGGGATACTCAAGTCAAAGATGTACAGTTGAAAAAACAAGGTTATTCCACATCCTTGGATTTCTAGGTTATTAATATGGAGCGGGCAAATGTGGCACTTGGTAGAGAATGGTTGCATAGCCTAGGACCATCACTGAAGCATAGATACGAGCATAATAGCCAGATGTTTGAATCCCATGGCACACGTGTTGTTGTTAGGAGAGAAGGATGTGCCTTCCTCACCACTGATATGTATAGCAGTAGAGCTTATGAAGATCGTTTCTGATAATGAAATAAAAGAAGTTTTCTTGTGTTACTCATTGTGTCATCTTCTTTTCAATGTTGAATCTGTTGAACATTCCTCAACGTCGCATGCTTCTCTCTCATCTCTTCCAGCAATGGCTACTTCTCAACAAGCAGAGGTTGCTAGTGAGTTAAAAAATTTATTAACAGAATTTCACGATGTTTTTTCTAATGACTTGCCATCAGGATTACCGTCAACATGATCTGTGCAACATGGCATCGATGTGGTTGTTGCAGGCAATAAACCAGTCAGTAAACCACCTTATAGAATGAGTTACTTTGAAGCCGCTAAGGTGGAACATCAGCTTGTTGACTATTTTAGCAGAGGATTTATCCAACCGAGTCCTTCACCATGGGCTTCTCACACCCTAATAGTGAAGAAAAAGGATGGTAATATGCGCATGTGCGTAGACTACCGTGGATTAAATGTAGCCAATATTAAGAACAAGTACCCATTACTACGCGTGGATGAGTTGTTCAACAAGCTCACTCATGCTCGTATGTTTACAAAGATAGACTTGCGGTCGGCGGGCTATCACCAAGTACGTATTTGACTTGTTGATATACCCAAAACTGCATTCCGAACAAGGTCTAGAAATTACGAGTTTTTTGTTATGCCTTTTGGGTTAACCAATGCGCCCTGCAACATTCATGAAACTCATGGATAGTGTCTTGAGACCGTACTTGGGGAAATTTGTTATCGTTCTTCTCAATGACATTCTCATATATAGTGCTTCTGCAGAAGATCACTTGCAACATCTGAGGCAGGTGTTTGAATTGTTACGAACAAATAATTTATATGCCAAAGAATCCAAGCGTGATTTTCTCAAGGAGGAAATTCACTATCTTGGGCATGGTATCTCAGCTACTGGGCTGCACGTGGATCAAATCAAAGTGGATGCCATTCGGAGGTGGCCTTCTCCTAAAAATCTGGAAGAGTTACAGATTTTCTTGGGATTTACAAGTTTTTATCAAAGGTTTGTTTAAAACTATGCTAATATTTTTGTTCCGATGAGGGACCAAGTGAAAGGCAAAGGAAAAACCTTCCAATGGGGAGCCGGTCAGCATAGTTTTGATATACTCAAAGATGCATTAGCTACAGCTCCCATTCTAGCTCTTGTGGATCCTTTGATGCCATTCGTTTTGGAAACGGATGATAGTAACCCTTCTATTGGAGCAATCCTTCTACAGGAGGGGAGGCCAGTTGCATTTGAAAGCAAGAAGCTTGATTCATTGCAATAGAATTATTATGGTTATGAACGCGAACTCTACGCAATAGTGTCTGCCTTAAAGACATGGGAACATTATTTGTAGGTAGCTCAGTTTGAGATTGCGTTTGACCATGAAGGCATAAAATGGTTTACACAACAAACAGACTTGAAGGGTCGAAAGGCTAGGTGGGCTGAGATCCTTTAGGAGTATGACGCAAAGCTCCTGTATCATAAAGGACGATACAATGTGGTGGTTGATGCTCTTAGTCGTATGCATGAGATCAATTCCCTTTTATTCACATAACTTCACAGTAAATTTTTGAATTCTTTGAAGGGCAAATATGAGCATGATGACGCATACTCCAAAGTGCGGCGCCATGTGCAAGTGAGAGATCCTTCTCTCTCCAATGTTGGTGGTGTGTCGTTAACTCTACACACAGTTCTCCTCCGTTGAGTGGTGAATTGCAGCAATGGAAGATATTTTCCATGGATAACGGGTACCTACTCCACAACGGGAGAGTTTGTGTACCAATGGACATAGACATTTGGTGCCAGATTCTTTATGAATGTCATGAAAATCCAAGTACAGAGCACCCGGGTATTAAAAAGACTTATTCACTCGTACAACGATAGTTTTACTAGCCAGGTTTACATGGCTTTGTTCAAGATTATGTCTTGCATTGAGAAAAATATCAAATTAACAGAGCAGAGCGCTTGAAGGCAGGAGGACTCTTACATCCTTTGGATATTCCTAATGGAAAATTCTATGGATTTTATTGTGGGTTTACCAACCACTGTGCACGGTCATGGCTCAGTATGGGTGGTCGTAGATCAGCTGACTAAACTCTGCAAGTTTATTCCAACCAGGTCGAGCATAAAGACTCCAGAATTAGCTAAGTTATTTGTGGACAATATGTATAGGTTGTATGATTTGCCAAGTAACATTGTGAGTGATCGTGATCTCAAGTTTAACAGTCATTTTTGGAGGGCTATGTTTAAACGATTGGGTACACAACTTAACCTCAGTACAGAAGATCATCCAGAAACGGATGGTCAAACTGAACGAGTTAACCAAGTACTAGAGGATATGCTACACGCATACGTTTGCAAGAAACAAACAGACTAGGAAGAGCTTGAGTTTACTTACAACAATGCTAAACATGTCACGACTGGATATAGTCCTTTCATGCTCATATACGGATTTCAACCTAGGTCACCCATTACGGTGGGGTTGGCAACCAAAAACTCCATCAAGTTAAGGATGTTCCCCAAGACCATATGGATATACTGAAACTCGCTCGTCAAAATGTGCGGCAAACGCAAGATCGGTATAAGAAGTATGCTGATAAGAAACGTCGGCAAGTTACCTTTGAGGAAGGGGAAGAAGTGTTTTTGTGTGTGCTAGAGCATTCGAAAAGTCTAGAGATTGGGCCAACACCTAAATTATCTCCAGGATATTGTGGGCCTTTCAAGATACTCAAGCAATTTGGTGATCGTGCCTACAAACTCTTGTTACCGACACATTATCGTGTCCATCTGGTGTTTCATGTAAGCCGTTTAGGCAAATGATTACATGGGGACAACAATGTCATTGACCAACAGATTCTGATCGATTTTGTTGAACCTCCTACCGCACCGCATGAACGTGAGAAAATTCTTGACTATCATGATTTACGTACGCGTCATCATGTACGTCTCCAAGTTTTAATCAAGTGGAAAGATCGACCTCAAGAAGGTGCCACTTGGGAAAACTTAATGTTCTTAAGAAGAAGTTTTCCACTTTTGTTTTCGAGGACGAAAACACTTCAAGGGGGGAGTAATATCATGCCAAGGGCATACCCAAGGGGGGTCACGGACCTAGGCCAATAGATGGTCGGCTGCCAGTGTGGAATAGGAGATTCGATAGCCAAGGGTTATATAAGGGAGGTTGAGCGGTGAATCCAGCCATGGCAGTTCCCTGGGCCTCTTACAATGGCTCCTACAAAATAAAATCCATTACCCGTTACGATTTTCTTTCTATTCGAGCTCCTTCCCTCATCACCTCGTCTCTTTGCGTGCATGCCTATATCCCTACACTCGTCCTCTCTCCCACTAAGACCTCCTGCAAGAGTCGTAACAAGCAATCTCCGTATGAGCTTCATGGCGCTCACAGGTTCCCTTGCATGCGAGAGAGTTTGGATGAAACCTTGGCTCTCACATGCTTTTGAATCACCTGCGCCTCGTGTTCCCAATCGCTTGCACCTAACCATCAGTTTTTGCTAACTCTACCCTAATCGCGAGCTTGCACTCAGTAGGTCACAGATACAGAAATTGCAAGGCCATGCACACGCTTCAAGTCATGACATGATCAAAGAGAGAGAGATAGAGAGAGAAGGGGGGGGGGGGGGGGGGGGGGGGGGGGGGGGGGGGGCTGGGGAAACAATGCAGACTGGGGTGGCAAAAAAAGAAAGAGAAGAGGATGGACACGTGTTGTTTACAGGTTGGTGCATACACGAGAGAGAGAGAGAGAGAGAGAGAGAGAGGAGATAACTACAGTTTTTGTCGGAAACTCTAACAATAAAAAAAAAGTCTTAACTAAAGAATCTTGTAAGATAATTAAAGAAAATTCTTGTTTTTAAACAAATGGTAGCCCCTAATATAATACATGGGAATATTCCATATTCCCTTGCTTTCCCTTTCCTCAGCTTGCCCGTGTTTTCCTCCTCTGACCCCCCCCCCCCCCCCCCCCCCCCCCCCCCCCCCCCCCCCCCTCTTGCTCCTGCCTTTGCGTAGATGGCAACAGAGGTGTGACCATCTCCCCTCGTTTCTCTATGCACCCCTTCTCGTCCTCCCCCTACCTTGCGGAGATGGCAACAAAGGCACCCTACATGGATCTAGCAGAACCTTCCGTCATGTTGCCCTTGCCTTGCACAGATCTAGACAAAGAGGGGGCCTTGCCTCGTGCGCACAGAGAGAGAGAGAGAGAGAGAGAGAGAGAGAGAGAGAGATCAAACTATGTGCAGTCTCTACAAAAGCAAAAAGATAACCCCCGTCCCCCAAAGCAACACTCTTGCCTTCACGCATATTGACCAGGGTCCAAAACACAATCAAGCATGCTGCCTCAGGTGCTTGGTATGTCAAAGATAGCAGTGGTCGACAGGCGCATGCACACAAGAGAGAGAGAGAGAGAGAGAGAGAGAGAGAGAGAGAGAGAGAACATAAATTAGAAAGAAAAGGCATGGCCTCCACCTGGCAACTACTCTCACTCAACCTTCCACTAACGCTCTTTCCTTTTCCTTGTAAAAGTTATGAGCGTATTTTCTGATTTAAAACCAGGCAACTACTCTCACTCAACCTTCCACTAACGCTCTTTCCTTTTCCTTGTAAAAGTTATGAGCGTATTTTCTGATTTAAAACCAACTGGTACCTCCTACTACTACTAGAGCTAGCCATTACTGGTTCATTCTATATTATATTCATTTGTTTACATGATTTTGCCCTCCTTCTCAAGGGCAAACTTACATTCCTACCTTTCGAGGCCACCTTTACACTCCTACCCTCCGAAAGGAGGCCGGCAAGAGTCGAACCCACATCCATCATGGGTGGAAACAAGCATGTGTTATCGTAACCATGATGGCATTCGGGAATAGCTGCTATGTGCAATCATTCCTTCAGTAAAAAAAAATATAACTATTCACTTCGTGCTTGCATGGAACACAACAGACGACTGTCGTCTCCTCTCGTTTCTCCTTGGAGCTCCCTCTCAACAAGAGGATTGCTTGCTGCAGCGACCTTACCAACAGCCATCTCTCGTGATCAAATCCCTGTTGCTCTGCCATTGTAGCTTTCTTCTGTTGTCTGTGCCATGGGGTGCTCGTCGCAATACTTACAGGCTGCCTCGCCACGGTATTTTGGGAGATTCTGCTTCATAACGTATTAAACATGATCGGGGCCCTCCTACTACTAGATAAGATAATTTTATATTGAAACACAATAAAAATTCCATGTGCTTGTAGGCATATATTTAAACTTACTATCCCTCATCTCCCCTTACCTTAGCAGGCCTTCATGCCTCCTCACCTTGTTCTCCAAAAGATGGATGTGATCCTGCTGGTCATAGGCAAACAACAGTGGCGTGTTATCATAAGGTGACTATATGTGTTTTGCATTGAATATGAAGGAGACAGATGTGGATGTGAAGGAGAAGGGTGATTGTATGTGCTTTGCGTTGGATATGAAGAAGACAGAAGTGGACGTGAAGAAGTAGGTGAGGACAATGAGGGGACCAGGACGTAGCGGGAGTGCAGACTTGTTCTTGTATCTCGAGTAGGTGGATGGGTTGTGGTGTAGACCAAGACGCGATTGTATGCTTGCTTTTGTTGCAAAGTAGCTATGCGGCGGGATAAGGCATAACGAAAAACGATCCATCCACAGAGAGATGTGTCTATGCTACTGCTCGGCAGGCGGGAATCCTTTCCAAGTTCTTTGTCGAACATGAGGAGGCGGGAGAGGAGCAGGCCAAAAAGCAACACTGAGGGGAGCACGGGGAGCTGGGTGTTTTTTCCTTGTTTTTTTTTTTTGGGGGGGGGGGGGGGGGGGATGCATGCTCTTTTCCTAGACAAACACAGAGAACGTTAATAAGAATGGCAATAAGATTTCCTCAACACTAAGTAACATCTATATTTAATGCCGGGCCAAGTAAATGGATTGACGATGGGAAAGTTCACGCACGAAGATCGAAAAGATTGCAGCTGCAAATGTCTACTCAGAAACTAAACCTGGATACGCACTAAATCTGGAAAGGTGCTGAAAAACTAAACCTGGACAACGTGACCAATGCACCCTGAACTCACAATATTACAGCGTCGAAACGATTTGGGATACACAATGAGCGTGCAGGTGAGCTAGTTAGCCCATTTGATCGTAAACGCGGACCCCTGAGTTCGCATGTTCAAATCACGATCGATGCACAATATTTTTCGCGTTCAAATCACGATCGGTGCACAGTATTTTTCGCGTTTGCCATGTTTAGTCTCCCATTTTTCTGACGACGCGCCTCGTTTTTCATATTAACGAGATTTAGTGTGCCTCGAGATCCCGACACCAACACGGACCGTCAATCCCATTACTTTACATAGGTGTTACTTAGTGTTGAGGATAAGATTTAATTGATTGTACTCACCATCTAAAAAGTTCCGAGTTATAGACCGTGAGTTCATCACACGTTTTTACAACAGGAATTATATCGTGAGTTTGTCACACGTGTTTACAAGAGGAATTAAATCCACATTTGGAGGCAAGGTGAGGAGTCATAAGGGTTGCCAACGTTTAGGGAGGATGAGAGTTACGAGGAATAGGTTTAATGAGTGCTTAAAATCACATATCACTTGCGGGTTGAATGTACAAACAAAACAAAATACATCCGTGAAAAGAACTTGCTTTTTTCTCAGCTGGTATTTCTTTATAAAATGAACCCTATGGTAAAAGTGAAGTAGTTTATTAAATGTTTTATTAAAACTTCCGATCAAGTGTCAAACATAGATCAGAGGATATAAAGCTTCGGACCAAATATACCTGGTAAGTTCTTATAAGTATGCTATCACCGAGGCAGTAGCATGGCTAACGGCTTGCTAAGTGGGTGGGAAAGAGTGAGTGTACGCACAGGCTAGGAAGGAGAAGAGAGCGCAGGATAGATGGGCTGGGTAGCTAGGCCTAGGGTGTGTGTGTGTGTGTGTGTGTGTGTGTGTGTGAGAGAGAGAGAGAGAGAGAGAGAGAGAGAGAGAGCGCGCTCTAAGGGCGATGAGGAGGAGGGCCATGTGGATGTGGGTGTACTGCAGGAGGAGGGGGGTGTGCCGCAGGAGGGGGGGGAGATCCAGGTGGGTGGTGAGGAGGAGGAGCGTGAGGATGTACGCCGGGGCGAGGGGGAGAAGGTGGGCCGTGCATGGGAGGAGGCGCTGCTGCAGGAGGATGGTGAGGGGGAGGAGGATGGTGGTGAGGGTCCATCTCTCTCTCTCTCTCTCTCTCTCTCTCTCTCTCTCTCTCTCGACTGGTTTCTCCTTTCTCTGGCTCTTCAACACGCCCGCCTTAAGACTAGAATACAAACTGCATCTTGCATTCCCTCTTTCTTCCTTTATACACCCTCCACTGCAACGTGTCTGCCTCCTACTCGCCCACGTGTCCTCATTTTTTACGACTTTCCTTAGAAACATCCAGAAGTAGTCACTGCCTATACGTGTCATGCTGTCAAATTTTTAAGCATAACTTTTTCATATGACATAAAAACTTCAAGAATTTTCTTGAGCGTCTTGTCCTCAAAACTATATGACAGTGGCCATGGGATCTATGGTGAGAGATGCTCTCACGTCGTAGATTTTGTCGGCATAGTAAAAAGTAATTTCGAACATAAAAAGTAATTTCGGGTGTCTGAAATTATTTTTAATACCTGAGATTATTTTTTATCACATTTGGTATAAGAGTAATCGTCGGCCCATACCATCACAATAAACACGCGAGTGCTCGTGGATAAGACATGGGAGTTGCAAAGGTGAGGACAAGGGTTCAAGGGTCGACCGCAAAGTAACCTCGGGTGCGAAGTAATCTTGGTACCTGAAATTACTTTTTGTAATCTTGGGTACCCGAGATTACTTTGCCACGATCTACGGCTCTCCTTCATCCCATCGTAGATCCCACCCCCTCAATGCCCGTGTTAGATAGTCCCCAAGGCGTTTTATTAGGATATGTTTACGACTTTGAGAGCCATATTTCAGACAAAAATGGAAAACGTCAAAATTTACCTTTTAAAAAAGAGTTTTTTTCATAAAATTATAATTTACATAACTTAAGGAGAGTAGTAAATGTTGTCAATCTTTATGTAAGTAACATAGAGCTGGATAGGCTCATTACATACCCGAAGGATTTTTCAAAAAGTTTGAGTTTGTTCAAAGATTATTTGGTCTACCAATTGAGACAATTTACTAAAATTTTAAGCAAATTACCAAATGCAAAGACAACTTCAATCCTTGAATTATTTTCTCAACATTTTTTATCAACTCCTACTATATGTTAGGCGTATTTCTATGAGAGGATTTTTTGTTTAGACGTATAAAGAGTTATTGAATTATTTTTTTACAAAAAGCCTCTTAAAGCCACAAAAATGACTATTTTTTTTACAAGATCAGTGTTAGAATTTTAAAATTTCCCAATTGACCTATATCTACTAGTTGTTTTACTAGAGGCACTCCGAAACCTAGCTACAAGATATGCCATGATTGGTCCTGAGAATGTTTGCATGCCTTTCAAGTAGCATTGTAATGCACACTTTGTAGCACTGTCAAATTAAGACATGCCAATGTTTGATTTATAACATATTGAAGCACACATACTACAAAATAAAAAAAACTAGAGAACTCAGTCATCTATCATTGGTGTGTCAACAACCACCACTTATTCAGACACGAGCTTATCGATTTCTTCGGCTGTTTTTATGTCTAGTTGTTTGGCAGTTTTTATTAGATCAAAGGCGGCTCTATGCAATGTGACATTCGATATAGCTTGATCAACAGTTCTACTCTTCCCTTCAAGAGCGAGATGTTTATGGAAACCTAGATGTATAGCACATCTAATCACAAAGGTCTTTTTGGAAGGAATACAATATTAAAATACTATTGGATAAGTCCCAATGCCCTCTAGGATTTGACAGAAATGATGATGGGAAATATCTTCGAACCTACAAAAAGGTGCAGTTTGATTCTTGGAGTCCTACCAAATGGAAAGCGAATATTTACGAGCAAGGAAATAACCGAGCAGCTTTCTTCCCAACATGGAGCCATGTAATTACTTTTAAGAAATTATCCATGCAAAAATTGCTCAAACAAAATTGGAAAAACTAGAATCATCAAAGTTGTGTCTTGGATGCTATTTTTTTCTTTGATGACAATTTAATATTCCCAGTATCATCTTTCAAATTTGAAATTATCTACCATACTATGCATCAATGAAAAGAATTTTTGCAGAAGAATCAAAGATTGTGAGGTCTGAATATTTTTTTACCATGTTTGTGATGATTTTATTGGTCCCCATATTTTTTCATGCCATTGCGTATCGTGTGTCATAATTGGGTATCACTACATGCTTTTAACATACTAGATGCTATTATAGCGCTTTTTGCTGGCACCACTTTCCTTATCTTTCTATCCTAAAGTAGGAACTTTTATTTTACAATCTAAAAAGTATTCTTTATGCTAAAGAATATGAAACTAGTTGCTAACAAGCCTGGCTTGAGTTTGATGTGGACGAAATAAAAAGCTATGGATTAAATTTGCAATCACAAAAATGATAATTCCACTTGAGATCTGGCATGAATGTTATGTGAATGTTTATTTCAAAAAAAATTCTTTGGTATGAGAATTCAATAGGCTGAACAACTTACCTTGTTTGGCTTTTTTCCTTTGGGTGACATTACAAAGTTCATATTTGGCAACAATTTGTACTTTGTGATCATCAAATTATGTGAGGGTACAATGGGCAACCCCTAAGTACGAGGATACTTCGACCATGCAAAGGCATCCTTAGGCACTAAGACGAGGGCAATATGTTGATGGTTTCCTTTGGATGACATAGACAATAAGAGGTACCTAGACTCTTGAAAAACCCAATCTAAGGAGCTAATCTCAAGTGTACATTAAACACCAAAAGGTAGTCTCTACTTTTCCATAAGCCTCAAGTGATGGTTTGTGATAGCTAGTGATGGTTTGTGATAGCTATAACACTCCAAATGTGCTCAAACTCACTATGTGAATATATAACATACCATGATCGACACACCTATGTTAACAATCCCTCATTTCAACACCTTAGCAAAATCACACCTATTTTAGCAACTTGATTCAGACACCAAAGCACTCTATAGCATCCTCTAAGTGAGCTTCATCTACTTCTATGCTCAAAATTTGATTTATATTTGTGAATTTTACAATACAAAAACAAACAAGACATACATTATCGTACTCAGAATTACACGATATTGCATGAATTTTTAAATGGAAGAGCTCTCACCTGCAAACATATATCTATGCTCGAAATCGCAATGTCACATCGTACACGAGAGATACAAGAAAGAGGGTAGACACAAACAACAACAATAGTTGTCTACTCACTTTGTATTATCCAAAACTTAGGTTGTTTTTACAAAAGTAGACTTTCATACCTTAGCCAAGGTTTAAAATGAAGGGTTTGACTCAAACTTGGGATAATGGGATAATTTAGGGTTGGAGATCACATCTAAGAAATAAATAACTACAATCTAGAAGCTCATTGCCTCATTAACCATCTTTGTATCTCCAAATGAATAAAATAAAGAACAATGTTAGGAATCGAGGGGAGTTGCGTTCATAGATTGTGGTAATATTACAACAAATGGGCTCACAATGATATGTTAAAGTAAAACTGTTAGCTTGGATGCTAGCATTTCCCCCTACTAGTTTAGGGTTTTTTTTAACACACAACTACCTCATGGTAAGGTAAAGTTCACGCCTCCTTGCTTTATGTTGTTTTTGTAGTGCCTCTAGGGCCTTTTGGTACTTGAATTGCTCAGTAATATTACTCTTTAGCTTCATTTTTTAATAGCCAATAAGGTATGCTTTATAGATTTGTTATTAAAGAGGTTAAGTTGTTTAATTTATGAATGAAAATCTCATATAAAACGCTTCTTCAAATGTCTGCATGAAGTATGAATGTAATGGTGCAGCCAAAGTGGGCCAAGCATAGCAGAAGGCATAAGCAGGTATGGATGGGCTAGCAGGTGCATGGCAAAGGGATGAACCATGTATAAACGACCTGGGAAGGCAAGTGATAGCTGAAGTGTATGTCTAATGGGGTTTTATAGGCTAAAAGGGCTCCCATATGGGACATATGGATTGCAAGTAAGGAGATTTGAAGGGCTTGTTTTCTGCTTGAAGATGTAGAGCTTGAAGTGTTGATTGAGCTAGTTTAGATGGCTCATCAAATGGAGCTACAGTGTGTAAGATATGGATGTTTAAAGCCGAAAGTGGTTGTAGATCCAAGACAGACAGGGTAGGTGATGACAAGTGGTGGTCAAAGCTGGTTTGAGCAGATAGATGTGTAGATCTTGTGTTGTAGATCATGCCGTTCTTTACGGACTACCAATCGGAGTCTCGGTTGCAAAAATACATAGCTTTCAAGGTTTGTGAGGGGCCAGTTTTGAGCCGGTTTGACTACATTATTGGAAAGTGTACCATATGGGGGTTTTGAAGCTTGAAAGGGTTCTAGAATGTGGTATGCTAGTAGAAACGGTATGGAACTAGTAGAAATTGACGGCCATCAAACGGAGTTCTGAAAGCCAAGATTTTTCACGCTAAAGTTTGTGCCAGTTGACGACGGAATACGGTGTCGGTGGGTTTTCCAGGTTTTGGTCGCATCCATTGGCGGGCCCATAAAACTTGGAAGGTCTATTTCGACTAAAATTGAACTGAAGACCTCACTACTGCACTTTCACTCGGACTAGGCATCGGGTGACTCATCTATCCTGCCAAATCGGTCATAAAAATAAGAATTTGTTTACATCATAAAGCAACTATAAGGAATTTTATAGATACATTCCGACTAATCTTCAGCTCACAACCCCACTTGGTAACATAGTAGCAATCTCAAAACCACCTATAAATAATTCTAGTTTTAAGTCGTACTAGGATAACTTGTCAGCTTTTTCACTAATCATCTATGAAATTTTGCAGCTTCCTCTGCGACAAGCTTAAAATCTAGCTAGTATTTGATAATTTAGTCAAGTAAACGTAAACTAGGGACTCATTTAAAACTGATAATTTCCTATTCAACACAAATTGAGATACCTAATGGCCATAGCTTGAGTTTAAAGTCGTTAAGATAATTATCAACAAGTTCCCTAAAACTAACTCATGCCATCAAGTGACTTACTACCTTAAGTAAAAACTTATCAGCAAGCAGTTATATAGCTTGACAAATATTAACACGAATGCATCCATTATAACAATCATTAACATGTTGACGCACCTAACATGCCCATGCAAATCCCAAATTACCCCAGTTTCGATACAAAAAATGAAAAAGTCTTGGAGTCTACAACCAACAATCACATAATCTGAAGAAGGTAGACGTAGATATAGACGAGAGTCTAGAATCTATGATGCTTTGCGTCTTGAATCCATAGAAGGTCGTGTCTAGATGAGGGCTCTCATACAGGCTATCAGGCTCTATAGGATGGAAAAACCTGTAGATTGCTAGGTATTCCTATGGTTTGTAAGGTCATCTCATCTCAAAGGTGGCAATGGGTAATGGATAAATTCAAGAAAAAGGTTTCCTCTTGGAAATTTTACCAACTAGACCTGGCTTCAAGGACCTTTGTACTCAATCATTATCTATCGCCCTATGTACTTCCTTTCTTGTTGGAAACCATCAAAGTGTCAGCTTAAGCTACTTTGTCCAAAATATTCTTTAGGAGGGTGTGATGATGTCTGCAAAACTTCTAAAATGTCTTGGGATGTATGTTGCCTACCCAAGTCAGTTAGTGGATTAGGGATTTTAAATATGAAGAAGATGACCAAGAAATTGGTAGCATAGTGGATTCTCAAATCCATCTCATCTAATAATTTTTTTGGCATGTCTTATCGGGATACACTTGTCATGCTTAGGGTAAGACCAGGTAGGCCAAGGGCCAGACAGAGATGTGGTCAAGGGGTGCTATGTTTGGACGGTAAGGAGCCTATATATAGCATAGCTCGGTGGAGAATTTCATGGTCCAATCCCTCTATCTTACATTGGTATCAAAGCTTAAGGGACGAGGGAGCTATGGTGTAGGGGAGATCATTGCATGGCTATGCATGTTCTCTCTCTCTCTCTCTCTCTCTCTCTCTCTCTCTCTCTCTCTCTCTCTCTCTCTCTCTCTCTCTCTCTCTCTCTCTCTCTCTCTCTCTCTCTCTCTCTCTCTCTCTCTCTCTCTCTCTGTGCGCTTATGGAAGAGGAACAATCATGTGAGGGGATGACAAAGATGAGCATTTGGGGGAAGCATAGCTTCCGCACCACACAAAGCCAACAGAGGATAGAGGAGGGAGGAGGCCGCAAGAGCAATTCCTTGCATGAAGGATACTGCATGGCTGGACTGCATTGGAGCTGATGGGAGAGGCTCCAAAGTTGGAGGCTCGAGGGTGATGTTAACTTTTTGCTTCTTCAAGGACATTCAAGGATTGTGACACCCGGTATGAGAAAATTTTCCCCTCTTTGCATTGGTCGCCATGGCTGCCTTCTATTTTTCTTTTCAAGGGTTCAAATGTGCACCCTTTTTTGGGTACCATTTGGGCACCCACTACTAATAAGGGTAGCCCCACACATTGATGGCATGTTGGATCCCCCACAGCCACACAACACGGTACGGGGCCGATCAACTCATGAGGCAGCACCAATACAACATTGTTCAACAAAAGCAAGTAACTCATCCCTGCATTTATTATCTTCAATGGTAAGGGATAAACATTTTTTAAAAATCCTACATTTGAAAGTCGACCAAGTCCGCATGCATGATGCATGCATGCATAGTTCAGATTTTACACACATCAGTATAGCATTAGGCTTAGTTTGTGCATGGAATTGGAGTGCTCAAATTTAAGTTAACCACGTAAAACATCTGCAATTATTGGGACTTCCTTGAGACGGGATGAAGTAAGTATCAAGATAGATTTTAAATTCTACAATTGATTCGATTGTTTAGGTGGAACACGCATGTATATTTAATATCAATGGTAGCATCCAAAGGTGGGCTATTTGGATGTATCATGCAAAGCCAAGGCTTCAATGGTTGGTAATTCAACGAATTTCATTACGGAAAGTAAAGGTAAGGCCTACAGATGGTAATGCAAAGGTGCTCTTCATGGCCGACCAATGCAAAGGCACGGCCACCTCCTGTAGAGGTTTTTCTCTCTCTTCATTTGTAGTTTTGTGTGTGTAGTTTTGATAGGGCGAGGCTACTAGGCAATGATGATATTGATGATTGGCTCAAGTATCATGGAATCTTGAACACCCCGTCCATGCAATCAACAAAGCAAGTTGATACATGTAATTTATGAGCTAAGCAATATGTTTTGACTTTGTTTGCATGGCATGCAATGGACATGTGTACTTCCATGGACAGACGTTCTTCCAAATTGTGCAATTTAAGCACTCCATGCACAAGCAAGGTTTGTGACAAAGAACTGCAATAGTGGCTAATGATCCTAAGAATCCATGCAAGGCATGTGATTCTATGTGGATTAAGGAGCAAGGTCCTCGCAAGGATAACCTGATATGGTTAAAGACTTGTACGACAAAGGTAATCAGCAAGGATGATCATTAATGCTAATTCCAAGAAGTGGGCAGGCAAAATTGATTATGATCAACCCTATCTCAGTAAGCCAGGTTTGAAAGGGAATTAGCAATGGATACATACAAAGAAGCATTAAGAAACTCGGGTATTTCTTTTGTGCAATTCTTGTCAATATCTTTATGCTTTCAGTATAATAATCTACTTAAAAAGTCCTAAAATTGATAAGCAAGTTATAGTTTACATTTTTTAACTGATATGGCGGTAGCTTTTTACCATGCCAACTTGACAAGCATATATTGCTTCGATCAAGTAGAGACTAGAAAATGGATAAAATTTGATAGCTAAGATTCATAAGCTATCTATTTTCAAATTGGGCACTCTTGGGATTCAGTAAGAAGTATGCCTTGGCAAGGTCGATTTTCTATAAAATCTCAACAAGTGAAATTATGCAAAGCACAACTTTACTGCATATCATATTGCATGTAAGTTTCTAAATTTTGGAATATTCTATTAGCATACGAACTTTGGAAAACATGGAAAACATGTCTACTTACTTTTTATTAGAGGTCTGTATGAACTAATCCCCAAGAGCATGTGGAAGGTACGTCCAATAGCTTTAAATTTCTCAGCATACATGGCTACAAGCCACATTCTAGTGAAGGAAACTACTCTCGGAGGGGAGACAAGTCAGATTCTATTTGTATTTTTTTCTTTAACATTTCATTTTAAAAAGATTTCTTTGTTGTGCAAAGCAAAGTGCATTGACAAACTTGCTATGAAGCAAGGCTTCTATTCTGTGTCACAATATTATCCATTAAATTAGAATCAAGGATAACGGCACATAGGGTTGGCAATAAGAGGGTATAAGCTCACATTTATGGTTTGCAATGACCAACTATGATGTATTCATGCTAGTACACATTGTGCAAGGCACATATGGCATCTTCTCACATTGTGAAGACGTAATTGAAGCCAACGGCTTATCACACTATTTTTTTATTATGCATGCATGGCATTCCAATATTTTGGACTCATTCCACTCAAGCATGGTTTACGCTTCCTCTATAACATCATCTACTATGTTTACAAAAAGTTGAGGCTCGTATCATTGCTTGTAATCGCTATATATGATTACAGATACAAGAAATTTTTATGCACAAGGAGCTAGCACTACAGATTACATTTATTGTGGTATCAAGTAGGCATGGCCTCGCTATCATGCACATAATTCATGAAATGACATGAATCAATCAAGAGAGCCTCCCAGTAGGTAATCTCTTGTTGCAAACCCAAGACAATTTAGTCTAACTACTTTCTTTGGGATGTTAGGAATTATTCTCTTTTGTCCATGGAGAGATATGACTATTTTGAGCTTCATTTGTGAATAAGATTCCAACTTGAGAAGAAAGGTTGCTTAGTTCTAGATTTGATTATGTCTCTAAGAGTGGTATTTTTAGGGGTATGACCTAGCTATTATACAATCACTTCATTTAGTTTGGCACAAGTTGTCACATGGGATACAACATGGTCTAGGAACTCAAGGAGTTCATTTTAGCTAGTGTGGAGTAAGGATAACAAAGGTCCCTCTCACTCATGTCGCAGAGTGCTTATAGTTACCTCCACATCATGTACTTGTAGGATGTTCTTCTTTCGGCCATCCTTATCTAAGACATATTCTACATGTGGAGAATAGCGGTCTTTGGGATTAACAATTGTGCTTGCTTCCTAATGATGTGTTGCGAGAGTCCCTACGTGTTTGTCAAATCTGTTTACTATACCATTTTGTGCATATTGTATCAGGAACAATTTCAGTGGCCAGAATTTTCGGAGACTTAGTAAGAATTGTTAAGGTTACAGGATTGTTAAACAACTTTGATGGATGGTTGTTTACACACATAGCAAGACTATGTTCTATCAATGAACAAGTTCATTTGGTACCTAGATGTGATGGATTCTCACATTCGATTATGATCCAAATGTGTTAACACGAATTTCACGTGGAAGATATTTAATTCTTTCTTGGTGATGTAAGCATAACATTAGCCATAAGCATTGGCAAATACAGTCATGGATATGCAGGTTTTTATTTCTTTTTGTTGGATGCATGCACATTAGGTGATTTTGGCCCCAGTGTTTAGCAAAGACTCATTTGGAGCAGCATGCACATTCATGACATTAGTATCTTCTAAAGCATTTCCCACTCTATGTGCACTATCTCTATGAGATTAATTGTAAATATATCAATCACCAATAGAGGTCATGGATCAGTTTGGGTGCGTGTAGATCATGTCTTTGCAGTTAACCAAGATGGTTGCTTCTAAAATTATTGCTTATTCAACACAAGAATTGTGATCCCTGTTTACCGGTTACTTTGGAGGATTGTCTATAAACGGTGGGGAAATACACCTGAGTACAGTCATTTATCTAGAGAGAATAGGCAGTTTACAAGTGTTAATCTTATGCTAAAGGATATGCTAAGCATGTATGTTAGCACTAAGTTAGCCAATTGGAAAGGTTATCTCTCTAGTTGGAGTTTTCTTACCATGAAGCAAAGCATGTTGCCAGACTAAGTTTAACCTCTTCATGTTTAAATCACGTTCTCAACATTGAACATCAATTATGGTGAGGTTGTTTCCTAATGAGGAATGATATTAACACTAGTTCTGTAATTGGACACTAAAGTGTCTTGTTTTTCTACCAAGTTTTGGCAATTTATTTGTCAAGCTAGAAAAAAGTTTTTTACACCTTTCTCCATATCAAAATACAATCCGTATGGAGAGAATTCTGGTAAGTTCTAAGATATAAATTTTACTAAAATTTCAAGCTGTTTTGCCAAAAAAATCATAAAATTATTACATCTTTTTATAGAGATGACATTTTTTACATTTATAAAATCCAAGAGTGAGCACTTAGTGTTACAAAATAATGGAATGCAGTTCAAAGATAAGTTTTCAAGTCACATGCAAGTTATAGACATAATTTCATACTTGAGCACGTGCTGAATAAGAGCATAATTTTGGTCTTCCAAAGGTCCCCTCATTGGATTGGTACTATTCTAGTGAAATTTGACAACTATAAATGACTTTATACGTTTAAACCAAGAAACTACATATTTTTTGGGCTCCCTAACTCAATTGAATCTCGTTGCTTGAACTCTATCTTGAAATTTTTATCGTGCAAAAACTATAGAAAATCTTGAGTTCTCCATAATAACATTGGAACCAAGGGTTTAGGCACCCCAATTGTGTATGTACCATTTAATTTGATACATTTAGTTGATCTACATGGAAAGTTTGATATTATTTGAGGTTTTGAATGCTTATGTGTCAAGAATGAAAATATGAAATTTTTCTCTTGTGCAGTTTTGAATATTTAAAATGATCCAATAATTGTTGCATACCAAAGCCCTTCTACTTTCCACCTTGAGTGCTCAATGGAAAGGGAAATCAATGTATCACTTTCTAAAACTACAAATACATCAAAAACATATTTTTCTTTGTATACAACGATATGCTTGAAATGACCATATCAAACACATGGAACTTTCCATTATTTTATATACTCCAAAGTCTTTTTTTTACACATGTAACTTTCAATTATCTATAGCAAAATTGTGGAAGAGTCGCTTAAAATTTCTACAAGGTCACTTCATTTTTTTTTGAGCTTATAAAGGCGATTTCTTCAAAGCGTCAATCGCAGTCTTACTAGGGTTAACTTGATGAGTATAGTTCTTGATCAGATAGATTCTAAAATGCAAGGTTGTATTTTTAAAAGACCCTCTAGCTAACATATTTAAGCATATCAAGAGGGTTTTCTTAAATAAACTGTTTAATGTAAGTAGCATTTAATTTAAATTTGTTAAAAAGGGACACTTAAAAGTGTCCTGTTTTGGTACCAAACTAGTGTTAAGGACTTATACCTTGCCAATGAGTTACCTCAGTCAATTACATTCATGAAAAGTGAAAAGAGGTACTCTTTTAAATACATCTCAGTTACGATAACTCATTTATTATACTCAAGTGAGTTCTAAATGGAGTCTATACTCTATGTTGGCGAATATAGGCCAGTTACACAAGACGGATGCAAAGGGAAAACAGTGCAAAAAATCAAGAAGCTCTTCTTGATTTCATTAGACCTTCTATTGAACCGTGTTCTAGCCAAATGGACAGTTGGATCTATAAAGGATTCCACTGCGAAAAGCATTAGTGTTCTTATGAAGATATCACCACTTTTTTTGTGAGGATGAAAACACTTCTCCAAAGGGGGAGTAATGTCATGCCTAGAGTAAGACCGGGCAAGCTAAGGGACATGACGGCTGGGTGGAAAATTGCATGATCAAGTCCCCTTTGTCTTACAACACTCCCATAAATTTATTTTGCAAGGTTATAAAGCTTGGGAAAACTTCTTAGTATGGAACCTGGTAATTTCTCCCTTTGAGATCAAAGCTCTTGGCAAGGAGCTTTTCTCCAAGTTCTGATCTACCTGGTTTTCTTTCAAATAGACAAGGAATCTCCCCTCCCCCTGTCTTTTTCAAGGTGGAATTTCTTCTACAAGATTCCTCTTTTTTTTGGACATTTCCCCACAAGCTAAATCTCAAACTTAGCATTAGGGATCATAAATGTTTTAAAAGGGCCCTAAATCATGGGGAGACTTGTACCAGAATGGTGAATGGCTCAACTTAGAATAGATAGTCATTAAATCTAAGATATCTTCTGGTTGTCTTTCTGAAATGCTATAGAAGTTAGCTAGGATGAATATAAAGCACGGAATTTGTGTGGAGGCCACCCACCTTTTGATGAAGCTTTAAAGAAGGAACTCAACCTCAAATGGGGAGTCCAATGGAGTTCCAAACAATGGTCTTATATTTTAAATGTGTTTAGAGTTTTCCTACATCAATAAAGCCCAGATTCTTGAGTTGGTTCATTCTCCATCAAGGTATTTGGACTGCTCCCAAAGCTTTTAAAGCCCATATGGGTCATGGGAAGTGCCATAGATGTGCTCAGGATGAAGACATTCACCATATTTTCTTGAATTTTCCTCAACCAAGGAAGCTTCCTCAGGTCCTGCAACATTGTTGTCAAATTCTCCATCCACAACCATTATCAAAGAGTTGTTTTTGGGGGAATGCATTCATCTAGACATCCCCTCATGGAACATTTGTTGAATTGGTGTCAAGGGAATGCTACCTTGTTTGGCAACCATCCTCAAGACTACTCTCACCTTCTTATTGAGCTCAAGATAACAATTGATTGCAGTCTTCATCTTACGAAAGGTGTATTTTCTGGTCCCCTTTATCTCCTACAGAGAACTTATAGATGGCAAGCCCATAGTTTTTCCATGCTTAACTACTGCTCCAAAGAGCAATATATCATGGGGAATGGTATTTTTTCCTAGTTTTTTTCCTATTTGGGGAAGTTTCTTTCTCTTTCCCTTCCTTTGACGCTACTTTGTAATCATCCATTTCTATTTTAACTTCTCATGTCTTCTCTTTTTAAAAAAAGAAGGACTCATTTCATTTGAGGACCTCACAAAGGTCCATTTCATAAAATTGTTTTGATAATTTCACTCTCATTGAGAGAGTTTTGCAAAAAAAATTAAAATGTTTTACTTATTTTCTATCCTCATTCGACATCCTTTTTCTTATGAAAGCATTAAAATATGCTTTTGTTTTAGTTTTTCACTCGGTTCTTTTATTTTATTGTTTTTATGCCGCTTTTTAAAAATTTAAAATGTGAATGTAAGCCTCTCACTTGGTTGTTTAAGTGGGACCCTTCATAATTTAAAAGGCATTTGTGATTATGTGTGTATAATGGACAATATACATGATAAGTTTATGGGGGAGAGATGCAGCCAGGCAAAATGCTACATCTGGTTCGAGAAGCACCATTCCTATTCGTGAACTCAATTCCTGGTTGCCCACCCCCCCCCCCCCCCCCCCGCCCCTCTGCAGCCACCTTTTTCATGCAGTGTCGAACTTTTGTCTCTCGCTTCTTAGAGCCCGCCCCCATACACCCTCTAAATGGCACTAAAATTAAAGGCCCTTTGCAGCCCAACATGTCGTAAGTGCTTGCAACCAGTCAAGTCTGCCTCAATTGCTTGCAACCAATCAAGTCTGCCTGTGTGAAACCTCTTACAACCCGTCTTAAAAGTGTTTCCATATTGAGGATTGAGGCATCCAAAGGTGCCTTTAGAGGGCCTATGGGGGAGCCCTCTTAAAAATCTTGCCAACCTTATTGACAAACAACTTCATCCTTTTTCGCCTTTTTCAATTTCAAAACGGGACGCGCCAGCTGTCCAGGGTTCAAAGGCAAAGTGTGAGGAAGAGGCATGTGTCCCCAGTGGCACACACCCATTAAGTATGTGCCACCCATTAAGTAAATGGGAAGAAAGGTTTCTCTGGAACCACAAGACATTGGGTGAGCCCCCCCCCCCCGAGGTGAAGAAACCCACTGTCGAGGTACTTTTCAGCACAAAATGCGGAATGGTGGAGATTGCCAACCCCATGATCAGCATGTACACTCTTTCTGCCATTTCATTGTTGTTCGAGGCTTCCGTGAAGGGCGGAGGCAGACAGAACAACATGAGTCTATTGCGGGGTCGTCTGAACCCACACTTAAATATGTGACTGTTGCAAGGATCCTAGATTCCTAGCACCTACAATCCTACCTATTGTGTGTGTGTGTGTGTGTGTGTGTGTGTGTGTGTGTGTGTGTGTGTGTGTGTGTGTGTGTGTGTGTGTGTGTGTGTGTGTGTGTGTGTGTGTGTGTGTGTGAGAGAGAGAGAGAGAGAGAGAGAGAGGGATGGCCCGCGTGCAGACAAAGAGAGACAGAGAAAGAAGAATCGTCCGCATGCATCCTGGCCTGCCCTATATACGAGTTGCACACATAAGGTCGGTTGTCCCCCCATGGAAGAAGAGAGAACTAGTATGTCCCTACGAGTTTTAAAAAAACAATTCCTTTAGGAATTTAATAGATTCTCTCTCTCTCTCTCTCTCTCTCTCTCTCTCTCTCTCTCTCTCTCACACACACACACACACACAGCCACACACACACACACAGTCTCATATGAGTTTTGCAGCTCTTTGTAGCGCACGTGTTGCTTGAACGTGGGAGGCCTAAAGGGTTTTGGTTACATTTCGGCTAGCTTGCCTACGTGGCAAGGCAGCCGGAGCCGGTTGTCGGTATGAAACCGGCTGGGAGGAGTTGACTAAAAGGTCAACGCTTTGGACGATGCGCATCTTGAACACACGGCCTCCCCATGAAGAGCAGGAGTTGTACCACTACGCTACGCACGCACATCTGCATGTGGACTGTAGCGTGCCTTACATAACTTCAAGAAAAGTTCCCCCCCCCCCCCCCCCCCCCCCCCCCCCCCCAAAAAAAAGTGTTGTGATTGGCTCCCCCATTCAGCTCAACCTACATGTCGCTTAGCTAGCTGATATTTAACATGAGCCTGAAGTCGCCAAAAGCTACCACCCTAACATATGCACGACATAAGGGTCAAAACCTTGGCCATTCTAGAGTTTGTTGCCGCCCATGTGTTGGTTGTCCTAGAAGAAGTGCAACAAGCAACACACCATGTCATCATAGCCCGCCTCTGCGACACACCATGACCGATTTTGGTAGACTGAAACAAGTGACACACCACCTTCTCCAGCAGTTACTATCCATTTAACACCCTCTATCCATTCACCTTTTGTAGGATATGAGTTTTGCAAGAAGCAGGACTAGGAGCGTCTCTCTCTCTCTCTCTCTCTCTCTCTCTCTCTCTCTCTCTCTCTCTCTACCCCCTTGTCTCCTCGCCATCGCCCTATAGACCATGAAGTCCTTCAATGACTTAAGAGGTCTGTCTCTCTCCGTGTTCTTCCCTACTTGTCTCCTCGCCATCGCCTTGCAGACCACGAAGTCCTACGTTGGCACGCGCACATGTGTGTGTGTGTGTGTGTGTGTGTGTGTGAGAGAGAGAGAGAGAGAGAGAGAGAGAGAGAGAGAGACGCGAAGGACAAGTGGACCCAGAATGCTAGGGAATATTCTTAATTATTGTATTTTATTTTCAGAATGCCCATAGGTCTCCACATGGGAGAAGACTTTTTTGGACCGACTTTTTGGACCGTATACATTTGTATGGTGCAACGTGTAAAACTCAAAGATAGAGAAAGGAGCCCTTCACCATCTAGTTCTTCGAGATCAACATACTAGACCATTCAAGATAGTTCATTCGGAGGCTTTTCATAGATAATATAGAAAATGAAGAGGCCTACATAGAGATCGTAGGTAAGACTTTCTTTTCGACAAAGCGATGGTGCTATGTTGGACCACACTATGTTGGATTATGAGAGGACTGTCTTTTTCGAAGATCTTCCAAAAAATGTCTAGCATTTAGATATAATGCCATCTTAACGTTTGTTTGAGTTTCACGCATCTTTGAAAGGATGATTTCAGACATGGATGTAATTTGGTATTTCTCTTATAGGTTACATTGGCCTTGTGTGTATGTGTGCACGCATGCGTCCCCCCCCCCCCCCCATCCCGAAAAAAAACCACGTCACTGGTGTGCCTTCTCCTTTAACTAGAGCGCTTATGTTAGGCAAGCCATCCAAAGCAGCCTTTTCCTCTTTTTTTTGCAAAACTCACAATTGTGAGTGGATAGTATTAAGAACAGAAATATACACCGATCCTCGAGCTCAGACCGAGCCTTGAGGGTCAAAGGATTACAAGGTATCTGCTTGGCAGAGAAACCACTCCTACTCCTCGGCTTTACTTATTACAAGATGTTATGTATTGCTCTAGACCAGTCCTCTGAGGTTTGTTTGCATCCGATCATGTGGATCATCAATCTGCTGTCTTGCGTGATTTCGCAAAAGCTTGCCACATCTAGATCCCCCTCAAACACGCGGCTGTTCCTTGCTTGACAAATATGGTGCAAGAAGTAGTACCTGATTATTTGAGTGCAGACGAGAAGAGCGGGACTTTCCATCCTGTTACTACCAAAGAACAGATCATTCTTGAAGAACTTAATTTTCCATATCCTTTGAATCCACTTGCATATTTTCCCAGCCATGCCCCTAATTGCCTAGCATCCCATGAAAAGGTGGGCTAGGTCTTCACTGGCGATTCTGCACCCCGAGCAACGATCGGACCTGATGCCTCTTTCTTGTATCTTTCGCCCGTCAGCAGAGCACCCCACATCACTTTCCACAGAAATATCTTCATATACTGAGGCCATCTTGGCTTCCAGATGTTCTCCATGACTCCCTCCCACCGCTTTTCCGTCCAATGCCTCTTCCATAATTTGTTGAGGGGGCTACACCAATTTGCCTCGTGCATTAATGCATGGTAAATGCCTTTAGAGTGTGGTTATTAAAAGAGGCTACTCCTGGGCCATCTCCAAGCATCACATTCAAAGTTGGATTCACAAATTGGCATCACCACCTTACCAAGATCTTTAATCACCCTATAGACTAGTAAGATCTCAAAGCCATCCAGTTGAAATTGGATGGCATCCCAGAATTGCTCTAGTCGAATGAGCCCCTTATTATTCACCTTCTTGGCCATTTCTATCCAGTAAGGGCTTTGCGGCGGCCCCAATATTTTAGAGAGCCAAGGGGACCAGTGCAATATGGAGTTCTTAAAGTATCTGGTTACTTCCCCCCATTCCAACACCTCAGCAGCACTTTTGCACTTCCTCATCAACTCCCTTGAGAGTCCATGAAATGTAAGATAACCACTTCGGGGCGAGAAGTTTGTTGTGCATCACAACCCCCTTCCACTTTCCCCCTTTCGATCCCAGTTTTGCTGCATCAAGCATTTCCTTGGTTATGATAGCCCAAGCTTGGTCCTGTTTAGCCAATGAGACCATAAATTTGGCACAAAGGGTTTCGTGTTGTTCTTCCAGAGAAACCTTTTCACTGGTTTTAAGAATTCTTTTCGGTAACACTTAGCCATCTTGAGCACGGGGCTGAGGAAAGCAATATACGGAATCATAAAAGCATTGATCACTCTAATCCGGCTTTGGAGGGTAGGAGAACAAACTTCTCATTTTGGCGCTTATTTTTTCAATGACCCATTGAAATCTTTGACTGTGGGTTACGTCCACCCCTATGGGGGGTCCCAGGTGTCTAAATATACTCCCTTTTGAGATAATCTCTCTTGTCCAGACTGCAGGGTCAAAAGAGTCGTTCTCCGATAGGGAGATTAGTCTTGACTTCTCTATATTGCACTTGGATCCCGAGACCACGGCAAATGTTTGCACAATCTCCAAAGCTCTCTTGACAACTTGAGGGCATGCCTTCAAGAATAGGAGCGAATCATCACATTTTGGCCAGTAGCTGGTCGTTGCCCGGCAATGCCAGACCTTGAATCTCTCCCCGCGCAGCACTGGCTTCGAGCATTGTAATGAGAGGATGTGACCCGATGGTGAACAGCAAGAGGGCCAGGGGACATCCTTGCTTAATAGACCTTTTAACCTCAAAAGATCCCACAATTCTATCATTAAACAGGTGCCACCGCCTAGTGTGTGTATGAGGTGACAAAGGCGAGGCTCCCATGACTTCTTCTCCAAAGCTCCCATGACTTCTTCTATATAGGACCATTCTATCCTATCATAGGCTTTGTCGAGGTCCAGCTGCAGCAAGATGCACTCTTGCTTGGAGAAGCATGCATACTCTATTCCTACCATTGCTGCCAAGATATTGTCATATATAGATCACCCTTTAATGAACCCGTGTTGATGGGGAGAGATGATCCGACTCAGGAGGGGGGCAAGTCTGAGAGCTATCGCCTTGGCAATAATTTTGTATGCTACTGAAATCATTGTAATGGGACACCAATGTTTAAGTTGAGAGCAGCAAATCTGTTTGGGGATGGGCTTGATAAGCCCTCTCTTAACACTTGCATCCAACGACTCTTCGGAAACAACTAGATTGCCCATCTGTGTGACTGGACCCTTGAGATCTTCCCAAAATTCTCTGAAGAATTCAGCCGTCAGTCCATTCCAGCCGGGGGACTTTTCATTGCCAAGAGCTTTTAGTGCCGTTGAGCATTCTTCCTCAGAGAAGGCCTTTTCCATGTGGTTGGCTTCCTCATGGGGAACCTTCTTTTCAACACTTCCAAGTAAAGACGCACGGGCTTCTTCCACTTCCTGAGATTGGGTCTCTGGATGGCCGATAATCTGGCTGAGATACTTGAGCATAAGTGCAGCCATCTCATCTTGGTTTTGAATTGTATTCCCTTTCTCACCATCGAGCACTTGCACGCGGCCTCGACTTTTCCTCACTTTCAAAGCCCTAAAAAAATGTGCTTGGTTAGAAGTCTCTGGTTGCAAGAAAGTTTCCCTAGATAGCAATCTCGCCTTCTTGATTTACTCCAGTTGTTCATCGGCCAGGTGAGATTTAGCTTCAAGCCATCACTTGTGCTCATCTTCGGTAGCCAGTCCGGCAGCCTTCCTAGAGGCTAATTACACTACCTCCTCTGTGAGATGTTTGATATGTGCCTCATTGGCTTTTTTTACCCAAGGACCCGAAGTTTTGATAGCTTTTTTTATACTCCAAACAAATACATTCCAAGCACTAGGTTTATTCATTCCCACATCTTTCTTGAGCTTTCCGAACTCTTTCTTGGTGATGCTTCTAAAGAGAGGGTCTTTTAACAGGTGTCCCTGTAACAAGAAGCTTTTTCTCCCCCCACAGGGATTGCCCCCCCCCCCCCCCCCCCCCCCCCCTTTTTCTTTCTTGAGTTGTAAGTGTAATGGCATGTGATCGTAGAGGCTTTTTGTTGAGATTACCTTCATCTCTACTGTCGATGAGATCCAATCAGCTTGATGAGAGCAGTAGCATCTATCCAGCCGGGAGGCAGTGCGGGCATACTGAAGGATTGTGTAGGTGAATCCAGGCATGTTGTTCCATGGGACCACTTCCCACAAGTCAATCATAGTCCACCTCTCACATAAGCTCAGCCATTTAGACTTTTCTGAGTGAGCCAGTAGACTGGCGGAGCTTGTTCTATCCTTGCTTTTCTCGACCATATTGAAATCTCCAACCATCAGCCACTCCCCTTCGGTCGGAGTATACCTAAACTGCATCCACAGTTTAGCTCTATCCTTTGCGTTGCAGGGGCCATAAACATTTACTATGGTGATAGGTTGATTGTCCCATCTCATTCTAACACCAAGGACTCTTTGAAGGGGTGGTTAAGAACCACCTTTGGCTCCATATCTTTGTCAGCAATGAACAAGACACCACTGAAATCGTCGCTTCTTTCCCCATAAAAGATAAGTTTTTTTCCTACAGCCTGTTTTCTCTTGCACCGGGCATCCAAATGGTGTTCTTGGATGGCCCAGCAATTGACTGCCTTCTCTTTCTTCACTTCCTCCCAAAAGAGAGTGCCCTTCTTCCGGGTTTTTAGTCCCTTCATATTCCAAGATTGAATAGATAGAGTATCCATCATTGGGAAAGGGGGACAAATTCTTCTGCCTCCGGGAACTCTTCACCAGAGTTCCCATTCAGGTTGTCCTCTTCCATTGGCTTTTTTTCTACTGGAACCTGCATGGTATCCAGCTTGGAAGTGAAAAGGTCCTCTTGATTTGTCCCCCCCAAAACTTCAAATATATTGTCATACAGGACAAGAGGCTTTGGGAAATCCGGCGGGAGACCTATGATTTGTCCCAAGGCCCTAGACTTTGCTTTGAACCGTTTACATGAAATATGAGATACTTGTTGCCAGCCCTCATCTTTTGACCTGATAGTTGGAGACATTACAATCTTCTGCATTACTGGGGTGGCCGTTCTTTGCTGAGCGGTGGATGAAAAGCGGTAGCTTTGGGTTGTGTTGCCCTTACCCCGGTTGCCATGATCTTGTTTCTCCACATCTTTATTTGAGTTGACTTTATTTTGCCCACCCTCTGCCTTGCCAAGATCTTCAGTAGGCTTCTTTGTTGGATCTATTGTATTCCTGCCACCCTGTGGGGTAGCCTGTGATTCGCTTCTCTTCTCTATAGGCTTTAGCACCTCAGCAGGACACGCTCTCGCATAATGTCCGGATTTGTTACATTTGAAGCAGGCCCCGAAGAAGGTGTTAAAGTTAAGAGGAATGATCTTTAGCCCTGCCCCAACATTCACCACCAAGTTCTTTGGCTAAGGCTTCCTCAGATCCCACCACATACAGACCTTGTTTGAAGGCCACCCCCAAGGCTCTGGCAGATGCGACAAACAATGGATCACCAAGCGAGGCTGCATGGTCCTTCAAGTTCTTCCTAATCCATATTGGGAGGTTACCAAACTCCACCCATACTGCGCAGAGATCCTTGAATGCCTCGTTAGATTCAAACACAGGGTCCCAAGGGAGCACGCATACCGGCGCAAGATTGAAGAACAATGGGCTTTTTACCAAAACCTTCTCAACCATTACACTGTCGTTGAACTGAACTGACACGAATCCTTTTGCTATATATTGGGTGAATATTTCCGAGCCGTGTTGATTCAACACCAGTGGACTGCTAAGCCAATTACAGAGCTCAATTCTATTGGGAACTCTCCCCATAAACCCGAAAACCAGAATGGAATTTGCTACCTCCGCCAGTTGTTTTTTCACTATGGCAGGGGGAACAAACCACCGTAACATCATCTTCCACCTCGACACGCTAAGGGAGCGCCTTCTTAAGTGCTTGGAAAGCTCTGTCCCTTTTGGCCACTTCAGCAGCATCCTCATGTGATGCCGAATCTTTGCGAGACCTTTTGTTCAATGACAATGCACACAGGATTGCCGTTAGGTCTTTTTCCACCTGCGTCTTTCTTTGTTTCAGTTCCTCCTTACTCAGATTAGTAAGGGAGCTTTGACCTCTATTATCGGCACCCGGTTTCACAAGGTCGATGGTCGGCTCGATAGCCTTGAGAACGTCAAGTTGTTTTTTGCTTGACACTGCTTCGGCATAGGACGGCTTAGAGGAGCTCGCCATGGCGTGGTGACAGTCCTCACCAACACCAAGTTACACACAGGGTTACACAAAGATAATAATCTTTGATAATAATCACCAAAGATAATATTCGCATGTTGCAGTATGGGGGGGGGGGGGGGGGGGGGGGGGGGGGGGGAGGGGGGATGCACTGCCTTGCTGCTTAACACACTGTGCATGTTGCTCAGCTCACGGTCTCGCACAAAACTTACTCGCTAATTCTCCACATTCACATTCTCTTATTAGGTAGGCTCTTATCAAGGCAAATAATCATGACGCGGGCAGGGCAGTGTTTATAATCGTTTTATCAAAACGATAATAATCGCAATAGTTAATAATCGCCAAGGCAGTAGCGTGTTTTTGGGGGGGGGGGGGGGGGGGGGGGGGGGGGGGGGGGGGGATGCATCGCCTTGCTGGATGCTTAAGCAAGAGCAACTCGCGAGGCAGGAGGCTCAGAGCCGGCTAACAGCTTGTGCACCTGGGCTTAAACAAAAGCGAGAAAGAGGTTTGACACCTTGCCTACCCTATGAGGCACAGGACCTGCGCAGCAAGCAAATCAAAACAAAAAACTATCCCCTGCTCGATCACCTAATACGCGTTCGCTTAACTCACCCTATATCTACTCAGAGCCATCGGCATCGGCATCCAAAGCAACCTTCTCCTTAACACTAGGTTGGTAATGGGACACTTATAAGTCTCGAGTCACTTTTGTGTTTGATATACTTTTTCGTGACATATTTCCTTGAATTATAAAAGGAGTTTCAAAATGAAACTTTCAGTGTAGTATATTCACAAAGTTGACCTATCAGCTAAAAACAATTTGACAATGTTTTTTGGATAGTATTTCCACCTTTAACATTATTCTTGAAAAGCATTTCTTAACCTAAGCTGTGTCAAAAAACAATGTTTTGTTTTTTGTTTTCTTTGTCATTTTTCATATTTTTGCAAATACGTCACTCTAAAAGTCATCTTTTTGAGATCTAGTTTGCTAGAGTATTAACCTTACTAGTGGAACTTATGGAATTTTCTAATCCTATTTTGTTTTCGTCGAGTTTGCACTTCCATCATTTTCTTGGTGACATTAATAAAATCCAAAGTGCATAATTTGAAGTGTATTCAATAACATGAAGCTAACTAAACAAAGATGGTTGATTTTGTAAGCCAGCAAAATCATAACATAGGCCAAGTAGGTAGCCAAAACCAGTTTTTTGCAAACCATTAATTAATTAGGTTTTTTTTTTTTTTTTTTTGGGGGGGGGGGGGGGGGGGGAAGGGGAAGGCTGGAAAAAAAAGCAAAAGGAGAAAAAAAGGGGGGCGGGAGGGTGGGGGTTTTGTTTTTTTTTAGTGCTTAAAGGAGCCCTAAGGGCAACCAAGGCGAATAGCCTAATGGTTAAGCTTGTTTTTTTAGTGTCTACATGCTAAGATCAAATCCTAGGGATTAAGGGTGCTTTTGAAGCTAATTTCAGATACTGAAGCATCTTGAGAAGATACTATGTATTGAAAATTGAAAGTAGAGCAAGTAGTAGCAGCAGGTATCCAATATCATAAAATCGGTAAAAATGTTCCTAAGGAACTCAAGAAAACATATTCTTAGTAATGAGCTTGGCAATATAAACTTTAATGATATGTCAATAGAATTGCCCAGAAAACATACAAGAGGAAGTAGAAGACAAATAACAAAAAGAATAGATGCACCTTGTGGGTCTCTCTCTCTCTCTCTCACACACACACACACATGCATGCGCGCGCTCGTACACACACACAGACAATCATTTTACTTGACTTTGATTGCTTCATCAGACTACAATTTTCTTGTTGCCATTGCATGTTTTTTGTAAAGGAACACACAATCTTTTATCATTTTACTTTTGCTAGTAGGCGCTTGAGCTTGCTAACCTTTAGCTATTTATAATAGTTGCCTTATAATATGCATGATGGAGCTCATGTTTCTACTATCTTGTGGGTGATTACCAAAAGTACTTTCCTTGCACTTTCCTCAATGTGTGAGTCCGGCATATGCTATGCATGATGGAGTTGATGGCTATACGGTCTTGTGGGTGATTACCATGAATCTTTACCTTGCACTTTCCTCAATGGGTGAAGCTGGGTTGTTCCTATATTAATCTATGTATATCTTATAGTCTTCCTCCACTTGGGGTTCGGAGGTGTGGGAGGTTCCTACACATTTCTCTCATTATAATAATGAGTTATACTCCACCTAGCTATCTCTACACTAAGCCTTATTACTGATTTAGATTATCTTTGTATGTGTTGGCTCTCATATCTAGACCTTGATTTTACCAGTGATCATTCCTTCATTTAAGGAGTTTTCCCTTGGGAATTCATTGTACTCTCTAAGCTAGGTTTGGTGGATCTAGTTTGCCTAGATTCCTCTGCTTAACAAACAACTTTAGCCTTTTTCACTTTTTTCAATTTCAAAACGGGACTTGCAAGTTGTCCAGGGTTCAGATGAGGCAAAGGCAAAGCGTGAGGAAGAGGCATGTGTCCTCAGTGGAACACACCTATTAAGTAAATGGGAAGAAAGGTTTCTCTGGAACCACAAGACATTGGGTGAGCCCCCCCTCCCCCACCCTCCCTCCCCTGGGTGAAGAAACCCATTGCCGAGGTACTTTTCAGCACAAAATGCGAAATGGTGGAGATTGCCAACCCCATGATCAGCGTGTGCACTCTTTCCGCCATCACATTGTTGTTCGAGGCTTACGTCCCATGTGAACGTGAAGGGCGGAGACAGAGAGAACAACATGAGTCTGCCGCGGGGTCGTCTGAACCCACACTTAGATTTGTGACCATTGCAAGGATCCTGGATTCCTAGCACCTACAGTCCTACTTATTGTGTGTGTGTGTGTGTGTGTGTGTGTGTGTGTGTGTGTGTGTGTGTGTGTGTGTGTGTGTGTGTGTGTGTGTGTGTGTGTGTGTGTGTGAGAGAGAGAGAGAGAGAGAGAGAGAGAGAGGGATGGCCCGCGTGCAGACAAAGAGAGACAGAGAAAGAAGAATCATCGACATGCATCCTGGCCTGCCCTATATACGAGCTGCGCACATAAGGTTGGTTGTCCCCCCATGGAAGAAGAGAGAACTAGTATATGCCCTACGATTTAAAAAACTATACAATTCCTTTAGGAATTTAATAGATTCTCTCTCTCTCTCTCTCTCTCTCTCTCTCTCTCTCTCTCTCTCTCTCTCTCTCTCTACTTTGTTAAAGTTTTCCTTCGCGCAACTCATGCCACTGACAGTTTGCACGCGGTGCCCTCTCTCTCTTTATTTTGTTTGCATGCATGTGGTCCTCTCTCTCTCTCTTCTCTCTCTCTCTCTCTCTCTCTCTCTCTCTCTCTCTCTCTACCCCCTTGTCTCCTCGCCATCGCCCTACAGACCATGAAGTCCTACAATGGCTTTAGAGGTCTCTCTCTCTCTCCTTGTTCTTCCCCCCTTGTCTCCTTGCCATCGCCTTGCAGACCACGAAGTCCTACGTTGGCTTGTGTGTGTGTGTGTGTGTGTGTGTGTGTGTGTGTGTGTGTGTGTGTGTGTGTGTGTGTGTGTGTGTGTGTGTGTGAGAGAGAGAGAGAGAGAGAGAGAGAGACGTGAAGGACGAGTGGACCCATGGTGAGAAAAGGGCAGAGACGCTAGGAAATATGCTTAACTATTGTGTTTTATTTTCAGAATGCCCGAGTAGGTAGGTCTCCACATGGAAGAAGAGAGAACTAGTCAGCACCTAGGTTGAATACTTTTTTGGAGCGACTTTCTTAGTAGTATGGTGCAACGTGTAGGGGATTTAAAACTCAAAGATAGAGAAAGGAGCACCTTCACCATCTAGATGTGGTCGAAAGGTCTTCGAGATCAACATACTAGATAGACCATTCAAGATAGTTCATTCATTCAAGATAATTCAACATGAGATCCTTTTCATAGAAAGTGAAGAGATCGTAGGTAAGACTTTCTTTTCGACAAAGTGATGGTCTTTTCGACTATGTTGGATTATGAGAGGACTGTCTTTTTCGAAGATCTTCCAAAAAATGTCTAGCATTTAGATATGATGCCATTTTAACATTTGTTTGAGTTGCACGCGTCTTTGAGAGGATGATTTCAAACATGGATGTAATTTGGTATTTGTCTTATAGGTTACATTGGCCTTGTGTGTGTGCCCCCCGGCCCCGGCCCCGGCCCCCCCTTCCCCTCCCTCCAATGCTGATCCCGAAAAAAAACCACGTCATTGGTTTGACTTCTGGTTTAGCTAGAGCCCTTATGTTAGGCAAGCCATCCAAAAGAGCCTTCTCCTTAACACTAGATTGATAATGGGACACTTATATGTCCCGAGTCACTTTTGTGTCACGATATACTTTTGTGTCATGTTAAGTGACATATTTTCTTGAATTATTAAAGGAGTTTCAAAATGAACCTATCAGCCAAAAACAATTTGACAATGTTTTTTGGATATTATTTCCACCTTTGATATTATTCTTGAAAAGCATTCCTTAACCTAAGTTTTGTCAAAAAAACGTTTTTTTGTTTTTTTGTCATTTTTCATATTTTTGCAAATACGCCACTCTAAACGTCATCTTTTTGCGGTCTAGTTTGCTAGAGTATGAACCTTACTAGTTCTTAGCATGTTTCCATGATTCTAAGAAGAGTCAAATGCTCAAGGTGGAACTTATGGCTTAATAACGAGAATTTTATAATCCTATTTTTTTTGTCGAGTTTGCACTTTCATCATTTGAGTCCAGCTTATGCTATGCATGATGGAGTTGATGGCTATACGGTCTTGTGGGTGATTACCATGAATCTTTACCTTGCACTTTCCTCAATGGGTGAATCTGGGTTGTTCCTAAATTAATCTATGTATATCTTATAGTCTTCCTCCACTTGGGGTTTGGAGGTGTGGGAGGTTCCTACACATTTCTCTCATTATAATAATGAGTTATACTCCACCTAGCTATCTCTACATTGGGCCTTATTACTAATTTAAATGATCTTTGTATGTGTTGGCTCTCATATCCAGACCTTGATTGCTAGTGATCATTCCTTCATTTAAGGAGTTTTCCCTTGGGAATTCTTTGTACTCTCTAAGCTAGGTTTGGTGGATCTAGTTTGCCTAGATTCCTCTTGTTGGCCTTTTGGGTTTGGTGGCTCTGTTTGGCTTTGATTTATCCGTTGGTTTACGATTAATTATGTTGGTTAATGTTATGGTTTGCAACAAATGATTTACTGATCTGGTTGCTACTCTAGTTTTACAATTTGGTGCTACTTTGATTTTACAATCTGCTTCTTTCCATGTTTTATAGTATGATTGCTAATCCGAACTCACTTTGTCAACAGTCCCTTCTTGGACTTGTGGAACATGTTTGGAACAGTTATACTGCTAATGTACTACTAAAGTTATTACTACTAATGTACTGCTAAAGTTATGCTACTTCAATGATTGGTTTTTGTTCTTTTTGAGAGTCTTCTTAAGTCTCTAGCCATTTTCTTTGACTGTTCTTTATGGTTTTGACATGATAGAAAAAGAAAATGAGCATGGATGACTCTCTACATACTAATGGTCTGACTGCTTACCCCATTTTGAGTAGTGCTTGCTATTGCTAATTCCATGCAGAGCTTGAGTTTGGTTTGTTGATTTTGCAGTTGCTAAACACCTTGATGGGGCGATTCCTTCGCTGTTATTGGTTGAAATGACTTTTTGAATTATTTGAAGGATGAAACTTATTAGATTTTCATTGTAGTCAGGTTGGTGGAAAGGGATCAAAACAAAACAATACTTTTAAACTAAAATGAAAATCTTTGAACAAATCTTCTGTTATTTTTTGAAAGAGGGAAGTAGGAGAAAGCCCTTCATACATTTGTACTTGAAATAATTTTCTTCATTTAGGACAATAGTTAGTCTGATAATTCTTAAGAGAGACATGGATAACAACTGATAGGTTCTTTGAAACTTTCCATATGTAGCCAAGGTTAACAAAATCTATTGTCTTGTCTATATGGATGCATGTGAGAATTCAACCTTTGCTTCAGGAAGTTTAGCTTGAAGGCGCATTTCATCCTCACAATTTGGTTTAGTTTTAATGTATAGGATAACTTGAATGTGATGTCATTCTAATGATATTACATAAAATAAGTTGAATGAAAAAATCACGACATTTGTCACCAACTTTTGACCTGATTATCGTGACTCCGATTGACACACCGTCATATTTGATTGACCCCACATACTACCTACAACACTCCAAAATCTAGCTGGGGCCAAGAAACTCCCATGTGGCCCGTTTATTGATGCTATCAAACTACCACATAACTAGCTCCCCTAAAAATCTCAATTGGCCATAACTTTCTTATTTGAGCTTCAATTGGCAATTTGAGAAGAGCGACATGCTCCAAATGAGAGCACTTCAAGTATATCCATCCAAACCAACTATGAACATCTATACCTATCTTCTACCCTATCCATCGAGGATCTGCAAAGCACCTTAACCAAGTTATATTGCCATAACTTGCACATTGTAGCTCCATTTGAGGATCCGTCTGGACCAGCTCACATATCATCTCAAGCATCACATCCCAAAGAAAAATTACAGCACTTCAAACACCTTTACCTACCATCCTATCTGGCCCATTTTGGATCCCTTTTGGCCTATGAAACCACATCAAACATACCTTCCAGCTATCACTTGCCTGCCCATGACCTTTACCTGCTTTAGCCCTCCAACTTGCACCTGTCAGTGGATAAGCTGTATGACATAAGCCCATTGGAGGTTTCAGTCGTATGGGTAATTGGTTGTGTATGACCACCCAGGGCTAGGGGCAATAACTCATAACAAATAATGGACATGTATCGACCATGTGAAAGGATTACAATCTGTTGCCTTAAAAAGAGGGGATATTTGGGATATTTTGTCTTGTCCTTGCAATTAACTTAAATATATCTCTACATTGTACATTAAAATCTCAGTAGTGTTTAAGGTATTCCGTTGCATTACATTTTCATGTTTCCTATCGCACGCTACCGTCTGCGTACTAGAGTAAGGGTTTGCAGGCTTGTACTGTAGCGGGTGTGTCTCGACAAGGCTTGTAACCTCCCGATCTTGGGCTGGGTATAATCCTTGAGAATGGGGCCCTTATTGGTGACCTCGATTGCGGGAAAACTCGTCCGACTCTAGGTCTTGTCTGCTACAGAGTGGCATCAGCAATTATAAAATCTTCTCAAGGTGAGTACTCTTACTCACTTAGTATTGTGCTTTGTAATCATCTGTGCGTTCAAAACTGTTGACTATTGTGACTTCAACATGCCGAAAAAGACTGAGAAGGGGATTGTGGAGTCTTCTTCGTCTCCTGATCTATAGGTTAACAAATTTTATTTTCTCTCTTGAGGCTTTCAAAAAATACTGTGAGCCGGACTGTGTTGCTAAGATGAAGGTGCTTGAATTTTAGTAAATTGTAATGTTTTGAAACACCATTAATTAGACTTAGTTTTTTATTAAATGGAAACTGGTTTTTACTGGTTTATTGGAAGAGATGGGAATTGCTCATATTGCTAAGAACTACCAGGTCTGGAGATTAGCATACTGTATGGTTTTTAAGTATTGGATGGCTTTGTGGTGAGTCTATATGGCTGATGATGCTATTTTCCATAAAATAGCTACTCAATAAACTTAGTTTTTGACAAACTCCTTGTTTTGGAAACGGGTTTTTACTGGTTTATTGAAAGAGATAGGAATTGTTCCTATTGCTAAGAACTGCCAGGTCTCGAGTTTAGCGTACTGTATGGCTTTTTTGAGTATTGGATGGTTTTATGACTGATGGCAAGTGGTGAGTCTAATTGGTTGATGATGCTATTTTCTGTAAAATAGCTACTCAATAGGAAGAATGTGCTGGTGAATGAGATACCGCATGTCTCTGAATAAAGCCAGAAATACTCATTAAATAAAAGACTTCAAAACATTGAGCTGTGATGGTCTTATATGATTGATAGGATACTTGGGTAAGTTGTAATACTATTGGTTTCAGGTACTCTGGGTAAGTGGACAGACCTTAGATCGAATTGTTGCTCAGTTCAAGTGCCTATTTCACTGAATCGTCTAAGAATATTGAATTCACTGATTACTGGTTCCAAATTCGCTGCCTTATCTTCTAATATTCTGTAGTTATTGAGTAGCATCACATACCCTATTGTGGTAGTTTTTTTTTTTGCAAATTTACTTACTCTTTTTTACCTTATTACATCACATACTTGTAAGATTGCTGAAAGTTTCTTGTGGCTCACCACAGGTTCAGTTTATTGACTGATTACGGCTTGCCATGGTTTGATTTGACCCTCGGCTATTCAATAAATTAAGCTTGCCATTATCTGCTCGTTTCTTTTTCTCACTCGAGTATATAGGAACAGTTTTTCCCTACCCGCTTGCCGCGGATACAAGGAAAAGTTTCTAGGGGGTTGTTTTAAAAGGTTCTCGATAATATAAGGAATTTCATCAACTTTTCTTTAGCTGGTCCTGGCTGGTTAGCCTTACTTCAATTTTTTCTTGGTCTACTTCTGAGCTGGCTTTGTGTAAAGCTTTTTTACTTAAACTAGCCTGGTGGGTGTGTTTTCAAAATAATTCCTCTGAGGCATACACTATCAATACACAAATATAGTCCTTTTTTACACACACAAAAACAAAAAAAGACTTCGACTGCTATAATTTTTTTTATAAAAAGGGGGGTAGGATTGAGTAGTCTATGGTATTATGGTATAAAAAGTAGTTTGTAACTGGCTTTGCCAAAAGTATGCCAGACATGACATGATGATGGGTGTATTTTTGATAATAGCAATAAATGTAACTGAACCAACTAAAAAGGCTCTGGTTTGTATTTTGGAACTCGGTAAATACTTTTTTTTTTTGGGTTATCTCTGCTTTTTAATAACTTTTTTTTTTTGAAGTAGGAACTTTACCAAACTATTTTTTTTTCTATATTCAAATTACAAGAGAAGTGGTAGTCCTTAAAAAACTGATATCTGGCTCGAGATTTCTTGTGCCTACTCCTATAGAGTAAAATTCTCTCCAATCTGATTAAAGAAGAAGTTTTTTTTTTGTTTTGATAATCTCCTTAAAAATTCTTAAAACTAGGGTTAGGCAAAGGAAAATTTCATAAATTAAATCGAGATCTAACCAAATATATAGTTGCTCTATGGGAATTTCACATTCCATTATCGGATTGGCAAAGAGCCAAGGAACTTTTTTTGTTTTCAAAAAGAACAAAATACATTTTGAGAACTGTTTGTTTTTTCTATTGTGACAAGCATCACCTGCGTACAGTCACGTGCTAACAAATTGTTTTTTTGTGGCTATGGGTGCAGGTGAGGGCTACCTTCTTTGATTAAAACATTCTGTTCTTAACTTATGGTGGATCTCTCACCTTGAAGCAACATTACCCAGACTTTGGGATTGTTGTTTCCCATGCTATATTCTGTTATCTTCATTACGTTGTACAAAATTTATTTTCAAATGCAAATAAATTACTGTACAAATCCATTGTATTTTTCTAGAATTTTTGGTCTGTGAACAGGTAGTGTTCGTTTGCGTGTGTGTATATATATATATATTTAGAACTGCTACACACACACTTGGTCACATCATCTGGCCATGATTGCTAGTTCTAGTTACAACTCACACACACACACACACACTTAGTCACTTTATCTAACCATATATTGTTGCATCCAACTACATACACACATACCTTTTGGCAATGCATTTTACTATGGCTCCTTTAAATAAACTCTGGGTTTTCCAATGCATTGGACTGTGGTTGCTCTAGCACCTCATCTGGAGGGTGTTTTTGACTATGCTCTGAATCACTGTAACATCCAACTATATGAACTCGAGGTGAAACTTGTGTTGTTGCCTTATGGGAGATTACCTTGTGCTTTACACATCCCTTAATGATAACTCCTAGCTTTTTTAGGCGGATTACAGTAGGTAAATGGAGCTATCCACCTGCACCCATGTTTGGGTTTCCTTGTGGGTACAACCCCCTAATATATCTCTTACCAAGTTTACTTAGAGCCCATTTTTTGGCCTCTTACCTGGGTGAAAATGGAGGCTTTGGATTTGATTGGTTTTACTAGGGTTTTATCACTCAGTCATCACGGCACTCATAGTGCGTCACGACCTCGTTCTGATGACCTCACTTAATGAGGGGTTTCTTGGCATGGATTCTTTTGCCTTCCTCTCATAGAATGAGTCTTAGCTGTACAACCTCCTACACTCATAATGAGAAAGATCGATGCTGGGTTACTGCGGCACCTCCACAACTAAGTACTTTTGGAGATCTTCCCTGCCTCTTCCACCATATAAGGTGAGGGGATCTTCCCTTCACTTAGACTTGGTCTCCCCTGGCACTTTGTCTGCTCACGGGTTTTATATATTTTTAATCTTAATGCTTAAATTAAACTCTTGCTCTGTTGGGTAATTATAATAGGCTTTTTTCTTGACATTAAGATTATTGAAAGAACTGTTCATTTGGATTTTTCGTTAGCAAAAGAATTTGGTTTTTGCTTCTTGCTTGGTACTGATTGCATACACACTTAGTTTTTTGCTACTGTACTAAAAAATGGCATCAAATTTGACATACATATGGATACTGTTCTGGTTTTTTATACTGATGGTGAGTATAAGGTTGAAAGCTTGGTGGTGATGTTGGTTATGCTACCATGGAATATATGTAAACATTTTGGCTTTTGTACAAAGGTTTTTTGTGACCCTTTTCGATGCTGGACTAAACGTGATTTTGCTGTATTGACATTGATTTTTGTTGGCATTGATAAACTGTTGTAGTACTTGGGGTGTAATTTTTATTAAAAATTAAGGAGGAATCATGCTCACTACCTTTGTCTAAGAGGTGTACCATTTTTCAATAAAGAAACTAGCCAAAAAAATGGATCTAATATTTGATGATGCTTCTAAAATAACCTGGACTATATAAAGGATGATGTGATGTATCTCATAATGTTTCCATGGCATATTCCTTTGACTCTTTACAGGTTTTAACTTTTTAAAAATTGTCCAAATACTGGTCTTATAAACATGGGTGAGTGCCAAATCACCTGATGATTGTGGGGGTGCTAATCATTAGGGTAAGGAATGGATAGTATTCTGACTAGGGATGTTACTTATCAGTTTTTGGTTCTGGACTGATAGTTCAATTGTTACTTTGATTCCAAGGGAAATTTTGACCGACACTGATATGGTTTTGTGTTACCTTTACTACCTAAATGTGGTATGGTATTTTGGTATAGGGGAGGTTGTTCTTAACTTACAAAGAATCTGACCTTGTTGCTTGGATGTCTGACTTTGATCTAGTTTTGATGAACATATTCATACACATACAATGGCTGTATCTAGGAATAACTTGAAGTAGCCTGCTTTATGGCCGGCTTTGGCTTTGGCTCTGGCTCTAACTCTGGCTAAATACTTCTCTGACCCTGGCTATTTTGTCTCTAAAAGGGGATCCTTTATGATATTTGGAGTAATGATGATTACGAAACATCTAACCTTCACCTGTTGCTTGGATATCTGGCTTAAATCTGGTTTTTTACATACTTATTCCACTAAATCAAGTGATGATGCTACCATAAAATATATTTTGTTTTTGATACTTTACTGTTTTCTTTGACTTACAATAAATTTGACCTTCTGCTTGTTGCTTGGATGCCTGGCTTAGATCTGGCCCCCTTTTTCTTATATACACTACATCTAGTTCTTGGTGATGGTACTGTCATAAAAACATTTTATATACATACATATTCTGGTTCTTTATGCTTTACTACTTGAGATTTGGCATAAACTAAGATTCTGATCAAGATGGTTATAGTGTTACTCTAGCTTTGGCTGATACTTCTCTGGCTTTGGCTGGTACTTCTCTGAGCTGATGGTTCAGTTTTTTCTTTAGTTTCAAAGGGAACTCTTTATGGAATGTAGTATAGTGCTGGTAAATATGCATAACCTATTGCAAAATATTGGATGTCTCAATGACTTTAGGTTCTTGATATCTGGCCTAAAAATTGGTCGAATAATAAACCTAGTTGATTATGGCCTTGATCACTAGTTGGCCTTTTTTGTCTGGCTTAGTCCTGAAACTGTTTTACAGCTAGCTTACTTGGGTTTTTTTTGTGACACTTTATTGTCTGGTTTTGGTACACTGAGTAGTCGCAATTTTACTTGAAAATTTTGAGAAAATATCTTTTATGATCTAGACAGATCTGCTCCCTTGGTCTCTATGGTTTTATAACAAAAATAAAATATTGAAATTTGGCTTCAAGCACAAAATAGGTTGGATTTGTTCGGGCCATATATGGCTTAAAACTGGATATTTCTACTTCAAGCTTGCTCATTGAGCTTGGAAAAAACTATCAAATTTTTTTATTTTTTTTTTCATACAATGTTTAGCTAAATAAATACTTAGAATGATATGGTATATACAACTGCTTCTCACAGTAAATGGTCGTTATAAAGACTGTTAGTAACATGTTGTGAAGCAATTTTGGTAGGATTACTTTGTATGCAAAACAACCTTGAGATATTATCTACCTTAATGTATAGGACAGTAGCTAGTCTAATATTTTTAATTTTGACATGGATAACAAGTGATAGGTTCTTTGAAGCCTATCATACGTAGCCAAGTCTAACATATCTATTGTCTTGACTATATGGATGCAAGTGAGAATTCTATCTTGACTTAAAAAGGTTTAGCTTGCTGAAGTCCAACTTTAAAAACACTTGATGATTCAATTGGGATAGTTTTGATACCTTTGTATAAACTCATTTGGAATGATACTTCATTCTTATATTATGTTGTACAATTATGAATCATAGACTGAGTTGTTTCTGTACTAATCTTTGCCTAAACATCTTTAGCCAGTTGTCTTTTGAACGTCTTGTTCTTTGGTGTGTATTTATTAAATTAAAATTAAAACAGCTACACACCAAAGAACAAGATGTTCAAACAACTACTGGCTTGTATCTTATTTTATTCATATCATTTCCAGATTCCCCCCGATTCTGCTTCTTACCTTACCTCTCAAGGCAATGCTCTAGTATATTTGTAAAAGGTAGAAAGAAGGAGAATTCAAACCCATGACGATCCACTAGTTAGCCTTGTCGCCTCCTCTCGTAGCCAGTCAAGTAGCTAGGCTATGTTGTCGCCAACCTCTAATCCACAACATAAAAAAATACCCACCCCCCTTAGTCCCTACGCTCCCCTTGCTCGCCTACCCTCCACCTTGCTGGCACGCCCTTCTGTCTGGTTGTCGTGCTGCCTCGAGCTAGTTGATGATGCCTTACATCAACTTTTGAGCATCTTCATCATTGCCTCGCTCTTTGCTGCGACAGGGATCAACTCAGATTCACTTTTGTTTTTACATTTTTCATCATTGGGTCCCCCTACACACACACACACACACACACGCACACACGCACACACACACACACACACACACACACACACACACACAAAAACACAAAAGAGAAAATCCAAATAACACAAAGTAAAAATTTGAAGGCTTTGGGAGTATCTTCTCATGGGTAAAATGAAAGGGTTAATAGATGAGTTAATCGCATTCAACCTTTACTGACCAAATAATCTTACTATGATATATATGTTTTATCTAGTGATTGAAGTTAATTGCATGTACAAATCCTCTTGGTTCATAGTAAAATAACTATACCTATATCAAAAGAAGAGTTATAGTCTGGAAGGGGTAGTATGATAGGTCGGTAAATTATGAGAGTATACATGCGCGGATCTCAAAGATGTGAGTTAATCTACTTAGAGAAGTCAATTTTGGGTAATCCGTATTAGTTCCAATTTGGTCTAGGAATCAAAAAGTGGGTCTATAAAAGGCTGGCGTCATTTTTACAGAATCGAGTGCATAGTCTTAGTCTAGAGTAACTTCCACGGAGTTTACATCTCCAGCTTACTTATTCATCAGGTGTATCTTACACATTATATGTTATGGCTTATAGTCAAGAACAGGTTTTTGCCATAGCGACAACACATCTTCATCAGTCAAGTGAATCTACTTGGAGAGCCACATTACTCTGTTATGAACGTCATCTATTTCCGCAATTAGGAACTTCGGTTTCCCAAACTAAGTGGTGGACATATCAGGATCGAGTGATGCGTATGATCCTTTGGGGTCACAAGCATTTCAGGAACAATATCCATCTGGCGATGGTAACTAAAGCCCTGGGCCTAGGGCCACAGTATTATTAAGTAGAACATTCAATGAAGCAAGGGTTTTCAAAGCGGTTATACTTGCTAGCCCAGTTCCTACCTCATCATAAGATTTTTTTGTATCGTAGTTATGGACATCCCCTAAGAGGATACTTTAACAGTACACCACGCACCCGGGAGTATGGGGTAGTCTTGGTGACTTGTATCTTATCTTTAGCCGAGTATCCAAACACATGTTATTACTGCGATAGCTGTTGTGTGATCATCTAATGGGCGGTTTAATAGAGATGTAGATGAAGGAATCTCATTTAAGAAAAACAACAGCCAAGCTTTTTTTTGTCCAATTTAAGTGGTGAGTCAAGTGAAAGGACTCATGTAATTGTGTGTGTGTGTGTGTGTGTGTGTGTGTGTGTGCGCGCGCGCGCGCCGACCCATTCCCAGGCACCATATTCTATGAGGTAGTAGACCCCATAGAATAGGGGCCTACTACCTCAAGAAGTGTTTTTATTAAATAGAGACATTTGATGTTGTAGTTAAATTTATTCTGATTTAAGGAGACTTATCAAATTCTGTAAGTCAAACTTAAGGTAGGTCCAATTGTGTTTTTGTAAAGAATTGCAGATACATGCAACAAGGTCTTTTCTAGAAAACCCATTATTAATGAACTTGGTAATCAGAGTATTGATTTCTTCATATGCTATAAAACTGTCTGACAAGGCATACATTACAAGAAAAAAGCATTCCTAGACAAGTGTGTAGAGAATTCTTGAAGGGTCTATTGCTTTTCCTTTTTGTAAATTCTGAGGGTACAAGCTTGAGCTTTTCTCTTTTCCAAAAGATGCGATTATAAAAATTACCCAAGAATGGGGGAGTCAGAGTAAACTCAATATTCAGGAAATGAGTCCTAGAAATGACCCATTTATCTTGCCATAGTACTCTATCAGAGAATGTAGGTTCAATATTAAGACAAGGTGGATATATATCTTTAAGAGTAACCTCGAACAAGGGATTGTTAAGGCTACACAGGTCATCCATAAACCTAAATGAATGTTCAAAGTGTGTGAGTAACGAAGCACTAGCAGGGTTATTTACCATTTTAAGAGCCACTAGTAGTTGAAGTGACAAAGATAGAGATTACACATAATCAGAGAGCATGCAAATCCCATTGGGATCCCTAAATTTTGTTTGTAGTAGGTATCACCTACTTGGAAACAACAATTATTAAGGAGCCAAAAGATATATTTATACAATTATCCTCTTTAAAGATGAAAGGTGTAGACTTATTAGATTTTTCACCCAGCCTTTATTCATCTTTAGTGAGATACATGTATACCCTAGTTTCTTTCTGTGAGAAAAGGCCATCTTTATAAGAATAGATAAAGTATCAAAAAGCCCATACAGTCCTTTTAAAGGGATATTTTCATAACATTGAGTTATGTCTGCCGTAAAGATAGAGAAAATGTTTTCTGGGAGGTTGAAAGCTGTGTTTTTTATGACCCAAAATGGGCAATAATATATATTTCTGAATCGTTTGAGATCTTTACGCTTGATGGCACAGATAGCTTCAATTTCTAGTAGAATAAAATTTAAGCAGTATGTGATTTCATTCGTAACACAAGAAAACAGGCTATTGGATGCGTCAGAAATCCATCTAAATTTATGCTTATGATTTTTATAAGTTGGGAAGAGTATAGGAATTTTCAGAGAGTTAGGACAATAACCAAGTCCTAATAATTCATTATTTAATAGTGTAGCTGTAATAATGGAGAGGTCTCAAGTTTAAGAAAATCCTTGTAATTGAGTCTTGAATAGGCAGCCTCAAATGCTAATCTTTTACATATAAAGGAAGCAGTATTTGAGGTTTTATACAGGTCAATAATGAGCCATTTCTCCTTAAAGTCAAAAGTAGAGGTCTTAATTTTAGGCGTAAGCCAGGTACTATCAATACTTATCCATACTTGTGGCATAAGAATGATCTTTGAGTGTTGAGGTAAGTAGAATGTGAACTTCCTCCTCCAGTTGGAGTTTTAAGGCCAAGTCGGCCAGGCATTCAAGTAGAACCAATAAGGCAATCTGCGGATTTAGTGGAAAAGGAGGAATATGATTCAAGCCTTTACTTAAGATGATCCTTACATGAGGATCAGATATCATTTCTAAGCTAGAAGTACAAACATATAATCCAAAGTTAGTGAAATTTTTACAGAACTTTTGAAATAGGTGACAAGAGCAGATAGGAATCACTTCATTATGGAGGAAATCATTTGAATAAAAAATATTTTTGATAGACAGTGAGTATTTCCATCCAAACATCACATCATTTAGTAGCAGATTTGATCCAAACACATGTCCAAAACATTCTGTAAAAATAGCTTGGGGAGTAAGCAAATCCAAAATCTTGCTAGTAAACAAGCAATGTGAAATTATCCTAGTACACGTTTCTTCCTTTGGAGGTAGGTAAAGTCTTCCACAAGCGCTCCTTCGTACCTGCACATTACATATCCAACAAGTTTCTGATTGGTAGGTTTCTACCCGTCCTCTAACATAACGTCTACCTCTCCCTCTCCCAAAAACATAATCACTCAAGGGGGGAGTTAAGAAAGAGGTGTAAGAATCAAACGGAGAGACAAGAGTGTTAGGTCATTTGGAAACTTGAGTTTCATCATCATCAATATTCAGCTTGATTTGCCCAACCATGCTCTTGATTCCTTTAAAGCTGCCATAAGTGGTTAGCAGTGTGCCACACCCATCATAACCAAGTTCTTCGAGGGTGTCACACATAATCTTTATGTACTGAATAAAGGTGATTTGAGCTAAGACCAGATCCTTAGCTTGTCCATCAAGCCATGAGCATAAGAGGGAAAGGTGAAACTCTTCTGCTTTGTCAGGAAAGATACTAGGCAAATTGTTGAGGGCGTATCAAATAGCATGGTCAAACCAAATGATGCTTGACTCACACGCAGCTTTGGGGTCTAAAAATCTGCATGCACACTTAAGGTAAGGCCTGAACACATTCCACACTGTCTCAGTGTAGTAATCAGCATTATTTTTACTAAAGGTCATCACACCTTTGGTTCTTGCATATAAACCTGTATGCGAACTACATTTTTTATCATCAAGGAAACTCATATTGAATGGAGCTTTAATCAGATCCCCTTTATCCAAGAGCTAAATCCCTTTAAGAACTTTAAGTTTGCATTCTTCAATAGTTGCAGGGGCCAGGTTGGCAAGGAAGACCCCATAGAAATGGGTGCAAGAAACCCTTTATTTGGGAACATCCACAGCCTGTGCTCTACCCCCAAGGATTCTACTTCAATCTGTCGTGATGGTAAAAAATGAAAGGCCCTAGAGACTTTCGGCACCATATCCAAAAGTGAAGCTTCACTGAGAGAACAAAGGTCCTTCTGAAATTCTTTTACAGCTTCCAATGCAGCTGCATCTCTACAAAAGAGGCTGTTAGGTGGAGCGACAATTGGAGTAGAGGGAGCCGTAACAAAGATGGGACTAAGCCCGCAAAATTTTCTAAGAAGATTGGATAGTTCAGAGCCTTTGGAAGAGAATGATGCTAAGTCCTGAATATGGGCTTTGGAAAGACCATCCAAATTAGAAGTAAATTCTAGTAGAAGGTTGATACCATCATATTTATTCTTAACGAGGAGAGCGAGAAATTTCAGCCAGAGGTCAAACAAAATAAGCTGGACAAGAGACATACTAGACTCCTTCGAAGCATCAAAAATTAAGGCAGAGGCATCTCTATCTTGTATACATTTCAACATAAGTAGAGAAGCAAGGGAAAGGGGTTCCACAGGAAGAGCGAGCCCTTGGGAAAGGGAAACAATCTGCAAAGATTTCAATAACAATAGTTAGATTTCCGCAATTTGGAAGAGTTGAGTAGATCTGAAGATCTTATACATAGTGATACATCTTTTTGAGTTTTACAGTCCTATGCAGATAAGGCCTAATCCTAAGAGAGATATTAGGGAAGGTGTTTTCTATTTCTTTAGCAAGTCGTAACTTCTCCGAAATCAGAGCTCTTTTCTCTGGGTCAGAGCAAACCTTAATTCTTGCACTGAGCTTTCCCATAACCTGGGAAACAGACATAATGACTAGTGAAATGATAGTAATTAAAGGAAAGTGAGAACAAGAATCATGAATAAAGAGTGGAATGATCGTGCTAGCAGCCTTTCATCAGTCAGGTTAAAACGTACCACTGAGATTGTGTGATAGCACCCCAGGCTACTAGAGTATAATAAATTATATTGTAATAGGCACTTATTACTAGAACTATTGTCTAAGAGACATAAACAACCAAGTAAATCTCTCTTTTGCGTTTATTGTGTGTGTAGCAGTTCTATATATATATATATATATATATATATATATATATATATATATATATATACACGCAAACAAACATTACCTGTTCACAGACCAACAATTTTAGAAAAATACAATGGATTTGTACAATAATTTATTTGCAGCTGAAAATAAATCTTGTACAAGGTAATGAAGATAACAAAATATAACATGGGAAAGAGCAATCCCAAAGTCTGGGTAATGTTGCTTCAAGGTAAGAGATCCGCCATAAGTTAAGAACAGAATGTTTTAATCAAAGAAGGTAGCCCTCACCTCCACCCATAGCCACAAGAAAACAATTCGTTAGCACGTGAGTATACGCAGGTGATGCTGGGCATCCCAGTTGTTATCCATGCCACAATAAAAAAACAAACATTCCTCAACATGTATTTTGTTCTTTTTGAAAACAAAAAAAGTTCCTTAGCTTTTTGCCAATCCGATAATGGAAAATTCCCACAGAGCAACTATATATTTGGTTAGTTCCCGATTTAATTTATAAAATTTTCCTTTGCCTAACCCTAGTTTTAAGGAGTTTTAAGGAGATTACCAAAACTAAAAAAAACTTCTTCTTTAATCAGATTGGAGAGAATTTTACTCTATAGGAGTAGGCATAAGAAATCTCGAGCCAGATATCAGTATTTTAAGGACTACCACATCTCTTGTAATTTGAAGTATATAAAAGGAAATCCTTTGGTAAAGTTCGTACTTCAAAAAAGTTTTAGTTATTAAAAAGCTGAGATAACCCAAAAAAAACATCTAAGTATTTACCGATTTCCAAAATACAAACCAGAGTTTTTTTAGCTGGTTCAGTTACATTTACTGCCATTATTAAAAATACCTCCGTCATTATGTCATGTCTAACATACTTTTGGCAAAGCCAGTTACAAATAATACCATAGACTACTCAATCCTACCCCTTATTATGTCATAAAATCTAATATCTAACTAACCCAAATGATTTTCTCATATTAAATTGATCACTTAATGTGGGAGAATAAACGGGAACAAGTGTTAAGATATAGGTATGTGCTTTTAGATCTATCTCAACACGGGGCCAATGTAAAGGGGCCCAAAAGGGAGATGGTCTATCAAAGAGCAAGGCTAACCAATGGAGCATAAGACCTTAGGGTTAGCTTCATTGAAGACCTCCAATAAATGTGTGTAAAAGTCCTTTTGACCTTAAGTAAGCTAGGGCTGAGCTTGAGGTGGGAACCCGCCCAAGCTCGAGGTGCTTGTCCTGCTTGAGGTGCTTGTCATGCTTGAGGTGTTTTTCATGCTTGAGGTGCTTGATTAAGATGCTTGAGGTGCTGTTGACTGGCTCCATGCTTGAGGTGCTTGACTTGCTGCATGATTAAAGTACTTGAGGTGCCTTGAGAAGCTTGCCTGAGATGCTTGTGGGAACCCCCCTAGTTCAAGTGCTTTGTCATGCTTGGTGAGTAAGGTGCTTGATCACCTAAAAGTCAAAAGCATTCCTACAAGAGGGGGGGCGAGCCCTTTTCCTAGGGCCTAGAGAGAGAACACCCACTCACACACACAAGGGAAGCCCATCTTGAAGAGGCAGCAAGGACACATGTCAGGCCCTACCCATGTTACCTTCATGTGTTGCTTGAAGCCTATTGGCTAGGCTTCAAAGGGGTCCAATGATAAATTACATGAATTATCTAATTGTTTTAGCATTTATCAAGTCCTCTCTCTCAAAGGGGAAAGGGGACACTTGTCCCAAGGCTACCCATGTTGCTTGTAATGGCTCCTGCTTGTGATTGGCTAGGCTAGAGGGGTCCAATGAGCTTCAGGCATGAGCTACAAGGGGGGGTCGACCCAAGCAAGCTAGGGGGGTGCCTAGGGGGTATACTCACCCACACACACTCACAAGCACTCTCATTGTGTGATATGCAAAGTGCAAGAGCTCCCTCTCCAAGCAAGTAGAGGTTGAGAGCCTACACAACACTCTTGGCTATGGAGTGCAAATCCAACCAAGAGCCATGCTTCAATGCTTAAGCTTGCCATCTCCTTCTTCTTCATTACTATGCTATTATGTATGCTAGCAACAAGAGTATGATAAGTGAGGAACTAATTCTTTCTCCTACGAAATGTTTCTTCTTCCTCTTCCCTACCCTCATTCCCTGCTAGCTCTCTCCACCTTCGAAGGTGTTTGAGGTCTTGGGACTGAGGCTTGGATAGTTAAAGCTTTCTTCAGTTTATGTTATGTTTGTGGTGCATGAAGCCTTCCATCTTCATGGCATCACCTAGGTCACAAGGAACACAAAGACTGTATTGTAACAAGTCTCTCTTTATGGGAGAAATCATAATACAAATGCCTATTGGAGGGGGGACCGGCTCCACATAAATCCGGTCCTCAATTGTTGTCATGTTCTCTAAACTCTCTCTCTTGCAAAAGTATTGTCTATGCCAAGTTAACTAATTGCTATGATTATGTTGCTATCTTCAATTATGTATACCCGCTATGCTCACAAAATCATTTCTTGAAAGTACTCTCATTAAATTCCGCTATTCTCAAATTGAATAGGCAAATTCCATTACATATTATATTAAAAAAAATATAACATCTGAAGTCTTTTTGTGTTTTTGTGTGTGTAAAAAAGGACTATATATGTGTATTGATAGTGTATGCCTCAGAGCGATTATTTTGAAAACACACCCACCAGGCTAGTTTAAGTAAAAAAACTTTACACATAGCCAGCTCAGAAGTAGACCAAGAAAAAATTGAAGTAAGGCTAACCAGCCAGGACCAGCTAAAGAAAAGTTGATGAAATTCCTCATATTATCGAGGACCTTTTAAACCAACCCCCTAGAAATTTTTCCTTGTATCCGCGGCAAGCGGGTAGGCAAAAATTGTTCCTATATACTTGAGTGAGAAAAAGAAACGAGCAGATAATGGGAAGCTTAATTTATTGAATAGCTGAGGGGTCAAACCAAACCATGGCAAGCTGTAATCAGTCAATAAACTGAACCTGTGGTGAGCCACAAGAAACTTTCAACAATCTTACAAGTATGTGATGTAATAAGGTAAAAAAGAGCAAGTAAATTTGCAAAAAAAAATTACTACCACAATAGGGTATGTGATGCTACTCAATAACTACAGAATATTAGAAGATAAGGCAGCAAATCTGAAACCAGTAATCACTGAATTCAATATTCTTAGACGATTTAGTGAAATAGGCACCTGAACTGAGCAACAATTCGATCTAAGGTATGTCCACTTACCCAGAGTACCTGAAACCAATAGTATTACAACTTACCCAAGTATCCTATCAATCATATAAGACCATCACAGCTCAATGTTTTGAAGTCTTTTATTTAATGAGTATTTCCGGCTTTATTCAGAGACATGCGGTATCTCATTCACCAGTACATTCTTCCTATTGAGTAGCTATTTTACAGAAAATAGCATCATCAACCATATAGACTCACCACTTGCCATCAGTCATAAAACCATCCAATACTCAAAAAAGCCATACAGTACGCTAAACTCGAGATCTGGCAGTTCTTAGCAATAGGAACAATTCCTATCTCTTCCAATAAACCAGTAAAAACCCGTTTCCAAAACAAGGAGTTTGTCAAAAACTAAGTTTATTGAGTAGCTATTTTATGGAAAATAGCGTCATCAGCCATATAGACTCACCACAAAGCCATTCAATACTTAAAAACCATACAGTATGCTAATCTCGAGACCTGGTAGTTCTTAGCAATATGAGCAATTCCCATCTCTTCCAATAAACCAGTAAAAATCAGTTTCCAGAACAAGGATTTAATAAAAAACTAAGTCTAATTAATGGTTTTTCAAAACATTACAATTTACTAAAATTCAAGCACCTTCATCTTAGCAACACAGTCCGGCTCACAGTATTTTTTGAAAGCCTCCAGAGAGAAAATAAAATTTGTTAACCTCTAGATTAGGAGACGAAGAAGACTCCACAATCCCCTCCTCATTCTTTTTCGGCATGTTGAAGTCACAATAGTCAACAGTTTTGAACCCACACACAGCTGATTACAGAGCACAATGCTAAGTGAGTACCAGTCCTCACCTTGAGAGGGTTTTATAATTGCTGATGCCACTTTGTAGCAGACAAGACCCAGAGTCGGACGAGTTTTCCCGCAATCGAGGTCACCAATAAGGGCCCCATTCTCAAGGATTATACCCAGCCCAAGATCCGGAGGTTACAAGCCTTGTCGAGACACACCCGCTATAGTACAAGCCTGCAAACCCTTACTCTAGTACACAGACGATAGCGTGCGATAGGAAACATGAAAATGTAATGCAAAGGAATACCTTGTACAATGTACAATGTAGAGATATATTTAAGTTAATTGCAAGGACAAGACAAAATATCCCAAATATCCCCTCTTTTTAAGGCAATAGATAGTAATCCTTTCACATGGTCGATACACAGTCCATTATTTGTTATGAGTTATTGCCCCTAGCCCTGGGTGGTCATACACAAACCAATTACCCATACGAGTGAAACCTCCAATGAGCTTATTTCATACAGCTTATCCACTTGGGTAAATTACGAGAGTATACATGTGCCGATCTCAAAGATGTGAGTTAATCTACTTAGATAAGTCAATTTTGGGTAATCCGTATTAGTTCCAATTTGGTCTAGGAATCAAAAAGTGGGTCTGTAAAATACTGGTGTCATTTTTACAGAACCGAGTTCATAGTATTAGTCTAGAGTAACTTCCATGGAGTTTACATCTCCAGCTTACTTATTCATCAGGTGTATTTTACACATTATATGTTATGGCTTATAGTCAAGAACAGGTTTTTGCCATAGCGATAGCACATCTTCATCAGTCAAGTGAATCTACTCGGAGAGCCACATTACTCCATTATGAACGTCATCTATTTCTACAATTAGGAACTTCTGTTTCCCAAGCTAAGTGGTGGACATATCAGGACCGAGTGACGCGTGTGACCCTTTGGGGTCGCGAGCATTTCAGGAACAATATCCGTCTGGCGATGGTAACTGAAGCCCTGGGCCTAGGGCCACAGTAATATTACGTAGAACATTCAATGAAGCAAGGGTTGTCAGAGCGATTATACTTGCTAGCCCAGTTCCTACCTCATCATAAGATTTTTTTGTATCATAGTTATGGACATCCCCTAAGAGGATACTTTAATAGTACACCACGCACCCGGGAGTATGGGGTAGTTTTGGCGACACGTATTGTACCTTTAACCGAGCGTCCAAACACATGTTATTACAATGACAGTTGTTTGTGTGATCATGTAATGGGCGGTTTAATAGAGATGTAGGTGAGGGGGTCTCATTTAAGAAAAACAACTGCCAAGCTTTTTTTGTCCAATTTAAGTGGTGAGTCAAGTGAAAGGACTCATGTAATTTTGTGTGTGTGTGTGTGTGTGTGCGCGCAAGAGAGACAGAGTGACGCTTCTTTGATTGCACTCCTTACCAAGATCTAGGCTTCATGGCATAACTCATTCATATAGTCTTTGGAGTTTCCTTACAAATTATCACAGTAAGAGGCTCACTGCCTTCTTGGAAAGACTGCAAATTTCTCAACAACGAGGCATGAAGAAAAAGAAGAAGATAGATATTGTACATACAATACTCAATTTTCAAGTCATTTTTCGTCACATATAGACATATTTTTTTATTTGCACATATAGACACAAAAACATGTGTGTATGCATGCATGTATAACTAGGGCCATGATATATTCATGCAAGTGTGTAAACGTTTATAGAAGTATAGAAGGATGCATTTACATGTATGCTAGCATGCATAAGTAGGCATGTAGGTCTACTTTGTATTTGATACCTAACAAATTTTGCATAGCAATATTGATATAAGTACACATCTAGGTTTACTTGTATATCTTGATCCCTGAAGAGTTTGGCATACTCATATTTAATACCCATAATGTACAACATTTTTAGCATTTTTTTAACTTTCACATTAAATCTACCGGACTCTTATGTAGCCAACCACTATTATTCAAGACAACTATCTCACTACATTATGCCACATAGGTAGGGGAGTTTGTCAGTAGTTCCACTCAGAGAGTACAAAGAATTACCAAGGGAAAACTCTTCACAGGAAGAAGTAACCACTAGCAGTCAAGTTTTGGAGATGAGAGGCAACAAAGACAATGATCTTATGGAGTATTTATAAGGCCCCAATGGAGAGATATCTAGATGGAGTAAAACTTAATGACAGAAGTGTGTACAAACCTCCCATACCACCAGAACAAAAGTGGAGAAAGACTATAAGATATACTTAAATGAATCAAGGAAAATCCTAGATTCACCCATTGAGGAAAGTAATTAGTAAAGACTCATGGTAAGCACCCACAAGATAATATACCCATCAGCTCCATCATGCATATTGTAAGCCTGATTCACTCATTGAGAAAAGTACAAGATAAATACTTATGGTAGTCACCCTCAAGATAATATAACCATCATCTCCATCATGCATAGTATAAGCCAACTAGTATAAACCATTGAAGGTTAGCAACCTTAGGAAGCTACTACCAAAAGCAAAATGAAAATAGTCTACGTGTTCCTTTAAATAAAACATGTAATGGTAGCCAAAATATTGTAGCCGGATGAAGCAATCACAACCAAGTCCCAGGTGCCATATTTAATGTAAAGGCAGTAGGCACATTGAGTATGGTCCTACTATCTCATCAAGTCGATCAGAGTAAAAAAGTCAAGTTTAAATTTAAGTGAGTTATTATATTCAAAATCAAAGAAGACATCAAAGCATAAATTCTGCTTAAGAGACTTAACAACTATGATTGATACTAAAATAGTATCCAATATTTTCTCTGTACCATTATACTCCATTAGGACTTTTAAGGCTTTGTCAGATAGTAGAAAAAAGTATGGAAGACTTTTTTAGTCTTTACCTGTACCTGAAACAAAAGAATTCAATATAAGACACGAAATCTAAGAAGAGTAAGTCTAAGTAGCTACTATTTCCTACAACCAGCCAAGTCAAAGGACCAAAAAGGTTGTGAATAGGAACCCTAGTCCAAGGTTGCTAGTCCAAGGCCGGTGATCAGACCACCTACCAACACCTATCAACCAAAAAGGATTTACTAAGAGTGAGTCTGTTTAGAGACCATAGATGATAAATAAGTCCAAAGTGAGCATCCCTACACACCTGACTGCCTAGGAAGGCCTTGTGTTTAGGATGCATGTTGCTATGTTAAGATACTACTTATATGCAAAAGAACATTTTTTTCAAAAGACAACCGGCTTTAGACATTACAAAGGTGGTTTGCACAAAAAGGATTTTTTCATTCAAGTCGTTTTTATGTAATGTGATTAGAATGACATCCCATTCAAGTTGTCCTATACATCAAAACTAAATTAAATTGTGAGGATGAAATGCACCTTCAAGCTAAACTTTCTTAAGCAAAGGTGGAATTCTCACATGCATCCATATAGACAAGACAATAGATTTTGTTAACCTTGGCTACCTATGGCAAGTATCAAAGAACCTATCAATTGTTATCCATGTCTCTCTTAAAAACTATTAGACTAATTAATGTCCTAAATGAACAAAAGTATTTCAAGTACAAGTGTATGAAGGGCTTTCTCCTACTTTCCCTCTTTCAAAAAATAACATAATATTTGTTGAAAGGTTTTCATTTTGGTTTAAAAGTATTGTTTTGTTTTGAATTCCTTTCCACCAACGTGACTATAATGAAAATCCAATAAGTTTCATCATTGAAATAATCTAAATTTCATTTCAACCAATAACAACAAAGGACTCGCACCGTCAAGGTGTTTAGCAATTGAAACATCAAGAAACCAAACTCAAGCTTCTTGGAATTAACAATAGCAAGCACTGCTCAAAATGAGGTAAGCAGTTAAACCATTAGTAGGTAGATCATAAAGAAAAATCAAAGCCAATAGGCTAGAGACTCGAGAATATTCTCGAGAGTCAAAAAGAATAATATCCAAGCACTAAAGTAGGATAACTTTAGCAGTACATTAGTAGCAATAACCATTAGAATTATTCCCAACATGTGTCAAAAATCCAAGAAGGGAGTGCTGAAAAAGTGAGATTTGAGTAGCAATCAAATTGTAAACCATAAAAGGAACCAAATTGTGAAATCAAAGTAGCAACCAGATTGTAAATGACAGAAATAGCGAGATTATGTAGCAACCAGGTCAGAAAATCATTTGTTGCAAACCATAGCACTAATTAGCAGAATTAATAGGAACCAACAGAGGAGTCAAGGCCAACCAGAGACATCAAACCCAAAAGGCCAACCAGAGGAATCTAGGCCAACCGGATCCACCAAACCCAAAAGGAAGTGTTGATAGAGTAAAACCTGAGTAGCAACTAGATTGTAAAGTGCATCATGAACCAGCGTGTAAACTAGAGTAGCAACCAATTCAACAATCCTTTTGTTGTAGAAAATAGCAGTAGATATGTAAAAAATTAGTGTTAAAATACTACTTCAGAAAGCCAAAATATATGAGGAAGCTTCTTCCCATGCTAAACAAGAAGCATCTTGGAAAACCTAGTCATAAACATTCAACTCTCAGGTTAGCAGCCCACCCTGCTACAATAACATCAGGGCTAGTAAACAATTGTAGTTCTCATAAACTCTAACATCTAACAAACCCAAATGATTTTCTCATTTTAAACTGATCATTTAATGTGGAATAATAAACAGAAACAAGCGTTAGAATATAGACATGTGCTTACAAGTCTATCTCAACACGGGGTCAAATTATGGTAAAGGGGTCCAAATGAGAGATGATATGTCAAAGAGCAAGACTAGCTAGTGGATCTTAAAGACCTTAGGGTTAGCTTCATTAAATACCTCCAATGGTTAGTGTTAAAATTCCTTTGACCTTAGGCAAGCTATGGCTAAGCTTGAGGTGGGAACCCGACCCAAGCTTGAGGTGCTTGTTGTTCATGCTGACTAAGGTGCTTGTCGTGCTTGCTGAATAAGGTGTTTGAGGTGCTTGTTATGCTTCATGAATAAGGTGCTTGGGAAGATTCCCATGCATGGGGGGGGTAAGGTGCTTGAGGGGCTTGAGTCAAAAAAGAGACCCTACAAAGGAGGGGGAAAGCCCTAAAGTTAGGGGAATCTTTGACTCAACCTCCTACTCACCCAAAGGGCACTCCCTTTCTCAAGGGGCACATGGACATATGTCAGGCTCTCCCTATGCTTAGCCTCATGCTATGCTTAAATCCTATTGGTTGGGCTAAAGAGGGGTCTAATAAGCTTTAAGTTCAATTCAACAAATATCCCTTTCTAAAGGGTCACATGGACACATGTCAGGCTCTCCCTATGCTTAGCCACATGGTGTGCTTGAATCCTATTGGCTGTGTTAAAAAGGGGTCCAATAAGCTTTTTAGTTCAATTCAACAATATCTAGGTATTTTCAAGCTCTCTCTCTCTCTCTCAAAGGGGTAAGGAGGACACTTGCCCAAAGACTACCCATGTTTCATGAAATGCATTGTGCACGTGATTGGCTAGGCTTAGAGGGGTCCAATGAGCTTCAAGCTTGAGCTACAATGAGGGGTCAACCAAGGCAAGCAAGGGGTGTTCTTGGGGGTATACATCCTCTCACACACTCATGTTTCACACATTCGCAATTAGTGAAAGTGAAAGAACTCCATCTCCTTCTCCAATCTTGTTGAGAAGTTGAGAGCCTACAGCAACACTCTCGGCTATGGAATGCAAATCCAACCAAGAGCCATGCTTCAATGCTTAATCTTTCCATCTTCTCCATCTTCATTACTATGCTAGCAAGAAGATTGATGATAAGTGAGGAACTATTTCTTTCTCCTCTGAATGTTTCTTCTTCCTCTTCCCTACCCTCATTCCCCGGTAGCTCTCTCCACCTTTAAAGGTAGGTCACAAGGAACACAAAGATTGTATTGTACCAAGTCTCTCTTTATGGGAGAATCTATAGCACAAAAGCCTATTGGAGGCGGACCACGGCTCCACATAAATCCAGTCCTCAACTATTGTCAAGGTCTCTAACTCTCTCTCTTGCAAAATTATTGTTCATGCCATTTAATTAAGTATAATGGTTATGTTGCTACCGCTAATTAAGTTCACCCTCTATGTTCTCAAAGTAGTCTCACAAAAATGCTCTCTTTAATTCTCCTAACTCTACTATTCTCAAAGTTCATAGGCCATTTCCATTATAGTAGTCTACCAAAATAATGTAGGAAAACACCTTTTCAAGGTGAATTATCATCGAAGAAAACTTGAGCATAATAAGCTCCCAAATAAACTATCCATCAAAGCACACTAGTGTTCGAAGCAACATCAACCTTTTTATAGTGTACCATGTTAGTAGGTCATGGCCAAATTTACCACGGCCATGGTGAAACCTAAATTACTAGCATAGTAAACCAAGTGTATGCTCAAGTCAATGTCCAAGTAGTACACAATCAGAGATTCCTCTACCATATCATTTATGTTTTAAGCTATTAACCATATGCATAAGGACCTACAATAATCATTTGATGGAAACAGACCCACCATAAGTTTTTTCCATAAGCAAGTTGAGTTTGATAGTGAACCAACGTGTTATCATCATCAAAATCCAATCCCTTTGAGAGAAACATCATATTGTATATGAGATCAAAGGCTCACTATTGTTTATCACTCTCAGTTAGCCAGTACAACCACATGAGCATGAAAAATGTCTAAGATAAGAGACCCTATTTTTTGTAAAGAACTCCATGCACACGCCATTAGCTCATCAAGTATATAAGCTATCACCAGGATCTAGGAATGCTAAGCTAGCCAATGGTTGGGAATATCCGCATCCTCTCAAACACCAAGTTAAGCCATTCAAAGTTGCATGAGTATATTTTCTGTAACGTACATATGTATGTCTCTCTATAAGGATAATCCTTCTATATCATCCTAGTGGGCCAAGGAATGTATTGATGGTCCAAAAAGTGGTGTCTTGGACACTACTTTGATAGCAACTTAAGGATCCCAATTTTATGTGTCCCATATGAACATACCAACCATGTTGTATATCATTAGAAAGCTTTTGACAAGGAGAATTCAAAATTGCAAAGTTTGCAAAATTTTGATAAGGTATGTAAAAATTTTACTGTGTCGTACTTTTTGCTAAGCCAACCACCAAAAAATGAAATAGTGGTACAACCAATATATGTTTTCACCCTAGTATTTATCTCAAGTGTAACAAATTTTTACTTTACCGTTAAAAAGTATTGTGGAGAAAAGTGTCAACAGTTGTGCCTCTTTGACATAGAGAAAAAAGAGTTGGTGCTTTCTTTCTACTATCCGATTATCATCTCACACTCTAGCTAGATCCTGTAGCTAGTGTGATTCCCAATATATAGATTTTTTATGTATTTTCCATATTCATTTTTGATATCTACTAGGAGGGTATCAAATCCTAGTGAGACACTAGCTTGCACAATTTTCAAAGATACACATATTAATCCATTATTGAAAATAAGATTTCAAACATTTTTCAAGGAGAAATATGATCATATTGCATGAGGTGTGCATTGGAATAAATGAAACTCTGAGGTAAGGGGACCACAAGTAGACTTTTGCTGCCAAAAAGATACCCTAATTTGATGGATTTTTTACACATAGCTCCCATCCCCAATTTTTAAAAAAACATATAGTATGGGGGTTGTAGCCCATGAGCTGAGATTTTTGGAACTAGCCTCATTTTTTTAATTTGGATCCATGGTTGAGGAGATATGCTCAAAATGGTGGACCCCACTCCACCCACATCACACACGAGCATATAGTTTCAAACTTGCCAGCTCTTGTTCACAATGGCTCCTCTCTTTCTTGTGTAACCCTTGGGGGTTCCATTCACCTATAAAAGGGACCTTTTTTCCCTTGAAAAAGGGTGAAAGGATTGATGCCTTATTGTACTTAGCGTAAACATAAACTTGATCTCTACACTTGTCCTTTGAGGAAGACTAGCCAATCTTGTAAGCATTCCTTGCAAGATCAACTCTAATCAAAGAAGGAATTGAATTTGGTGCATCAATCAATGCTTGAAGTATTTTGTCTCCTTCTCTCTTGATGAAACTAGAAAATAACTCCCGAAGAGTTTGTCAAATAATGTGTGTTTTGCTTTGTGATTTTCTTGGTTTTTTGTTGTTTTGTTTTTCATGTCTAGCCCAATCTATTTCTTTATTCTCTATCCCCAAATCTATTCCCAAACTTATTTATTATCCACTTCTAATTCTACATGCGGCCTTACCTCTATTGCTACTTATACTTCTATCTCTATCCATATCTCCATCTCTCTTGTGACCTAATTGTTTTTATTGAAGGCATTCAATCAACAACACTCCGCGAAAGCAGCAAGTAACTTTCTTGGGAATTCTATGCTAATGCACAAGGTGAGTAGCCATATCTTCACATAAAAACACTCTCACAAATCTCTCACTCTTTAGAATCTCATTATCTCTATGAGGTCTAGGTTCTCCTTGCTATAGGTACATCTCACAACACAATATCCTTATTGCCTACGACCAAGAATATGGCTTGGGAGTGAAAATTCTCTTCTTTTCACTTGTCTCACAACTAGGTTTTGCACATATTAAACACATCTTATATAAATAACCATGATCCACATGATGTGAATTTCTTTCGCTTCCACTCTGCGATCTCATACAATTAACATATGGATTAGCCATAAGATCCAATTCCAGCAACGTATAGTGTTTCTCTTTGATCCAAAAAGGCTTAGTGGAATACTTCATTTACCAAATCCCATCATACTATCCCTCTAGAATACAACCCTTATTTTGATGTAAGTATAGTAATTTTGCTATGAATGAAAAGGATTTGTACATGTAGTTAATTTCCATCACTAGGAGAAACATATATATCATAGTAAGCAAAAAAAGTAAAATTTCAAAGAAGTTATTTTCTTTTTGTGTGCGCACGCGTGCACGCGCAAGAGAGACAGAGTGGTGCTTCTTTGATTGCACTCATTACCAAGATCTAGGCTTCATGGAATCTATGGCATAACTCCTTCATATAGTCTTTGGAGTTTTCTTACAAATTCTCAAAGCAAGAGGCCATGTGCTTTCCTGGCAAGATCGCAAATTTCTCAACAAAGGGGCATGAAGAAAAAGAGGTAGAGAGTACTGTACATAAATTACTCGATATTCAAGGCATTTTTTTTCACATATAGACACACAAACATGTGTGTATGCATGCATGTATAACTAGGGCAATGATATATTCATGCATGTGTGAAGTGTTTATAAAAGTATATAAGGATGCATTTACATGTATGCTAGCATGCATAAGTAGACATGTATTTCTACTTGTATTTGATACATAACAAATTTGGGATACCGATATTGATACATGTAGACATGTAGGTCTACTTTATTTGTTGATACTTAAAGAATTTGGCATACTGGTATTGATTACCCATAATGTATAACATTTTTAACATTCTTTTAGCTTCCACCTTAGATCTACCAAACTCTTATGTAGCCAACTGCTATTATTCAAGATTGGTATCCCACTACATTGTGCCACATAGGCAGGGAAGTTTGTCAGTAGTTCCATTTAGAGAGTAAAAAGAATTACCAAGGAAAAACTCCTCATAGGAAGGAGTAATCACTAGCAGTCAAAGTTTGGAGATGAGAGCCAACACAGACAAAGATCATGTGAAGCAATTATAAGACCCAAGTGTAGAGATAGCTAGGTGGTATATAACATTAATTATAATGATAGAAGTGTGTAGAACCTCAACACCACCAAACCCAAAGTGGAGAAAGACCATATATAATAAATACTTAGATGAATCTAGAAAAAGCCTAGATTCACCCATTGAGAAAAGTAATTGGTAAAGAATCATGGTAAGCACCCACAAGAAAATATACCCATCAACTCCATCATGCATAGTATAAGCTTGATACACCCATTCAAGAAAGTGCAAGATAAATACTCATGGTAATCACCCACAATACAATACAACCATCAGCTCCATCATGCATAGTATAAGGCAACTATTGTAAACCATTGAAGGTTACAAAGCTTAGGCAACTACTAGCAGAAGTAAAATGAAAAAAACGTGTGTGTTCCTTTAAAGAAAACATGTAATGGTAGTCAAAAGACTATAGCTAGATGAAGAAATCACAACCAAGCAAAATGATAATGTGAGTGTGTGTGTGTGTGTGTGTGTGTGTGTGTGTGTGTGTGTGTGTGTGTGTGTGTGTGTGTGTGTGTGTGTGTGTGTGTGTGTGTGTGCACGCGCGTGTGTGGGATCCATACTTTTTGAGGTACCATACTTAATGTTGAGGTAGTAGGCACATTGAGTATGGTCCTACTGTCTCATCAAGCTTATGAGAGTAAAGAAGTCAAGTTAAAAGCTAAGTGAGTTATTATATTCAAAGTCAAAGAAGACATCAAAGCATAAATTATGCTTAAGTGACTGAACAACGGTGGTTGATACTGAAATAGTATTCGAAATTGTCTCTGTAAAATTATACTCCAGTAGGAGGTTTAAGGATTTTTGAGACAATAGAAAAAGTATGGGGGACTTTCATAGTCTTTACCTAAAACAAAAGAATTCAATATTAGATACAAAATCTAAGAAGAGTAATTCTAAGTAGCTACTATTTCCTACAACTAGCCAAGTCAAAGGACCAAAAAGGTTGTGAATAGGAACCCTAGTCAAAGGCCGATGATCAGACCACCTAATACCTATCAAAAAAAAAAAAGGATTTACTGACATTGGGTTTGTCAAAGACCATAGACAATACATAAGTCCAAAGTGAGAATCTCAACACACCGGCTGCCTAGGAAGTCTTTGTGTTTAGGATGTGTGTTGTTGTATTAAGATAGTATGCATAGATGATTGTTTGCCAACTTTGGGTGCACCGGTGTCGAAATGTAGAGCAGATGGAGGGAAATGTGGTTTGGAATCCTGACTTTGATCTGGGATTTATAGGTTGGTGGTTAGATATATAGCCAAATTTTGGGGACCTTTTCCACGTGTAGAGGCAGTGAGAGAGAAAAAGAGGAAAGTCGACTAAGGTTACTAAGAGGTAGTTCCCCATGAAAACTTACGAAATTGAGCGGACAATGTTAGGTTGTCCGTGACTTGCCACCGAGGTCCCTATAAAACAAAGTTTTTAGCCTTTTTTGGGATTTTTTGACAATTGAGAGGAGTGTGAGAGCCAAGAAAGGGAGTTTTTTTTGCACTATTGGCCATGGTCTTGGCATAGTGATCTATATAATTGTGTTTTTGAGAAAACGGGAACCACTATTGCTATTTTTGAGGTCATTGTCCCCTTTCCCCTCTCTCTATTCTATTGTTCGTGTGCTTGTGTGTGTGTGTGTGTGTGTGTGTGTGTGTGTGTGTGTGTGTGTGTGTGTGTGTGTGTGTGTGTGTGTGTGTGTGTGTGTGTGTGTGTGTGTGTGTGTAGACAGGTGTGTCCCCCTCAAACCGGGTGGTGTTTTGTTGCAAAGAGAGAGAAGTAGAGTTGTTGTGTGAGTGGAAAACAGTGGAATATACCGTTCAAGGTGTGCATGTTGAGTTGTGGTCTTGCAGCGTGTGCGTGCATTGAGACATGTGCAGGTGGTGGCCTCTTAGTACATGTGTTGTTTGAAACTGTTTTTTGAGAGGATAGGGGTGTTGTGAATACCCTAGGCTATAGAGAGGAATTTTTTGTGTGTTTAGGGTGTTTTCTCCATTCCCCCTCTCCAATGTAGTTGCGAGAGAAGTAAAAAGAAGAGAATTTTCCCTCCCAAGCCCTATTCTTGTCCATATGCCATAACGATACTATGGGAAGAGATGTACATGTAGCAAGGAGAATCTAGAGCTTGTCACGACAATGAGATTATAAAGAGTGAGAGATTTGTAAGAGTTTTTTTATGTGAAGATATGGCTATCCACCTTGTGCATTAGCATAGCCTTCCCAAGAAGGTTGTTTGCTGCTTTGGTGGAGTGTTGTTGGTTGAATGCCTTCAATAAAAACAATTAGGACACAAGAGAGATGGAAATAGGGATAGAGATAGAATTATAAGTAGACATAGAGGTAAGAGTGAATGTAGGATTAGAAGTGGATAATAACTAGGTTTGGGAATAGATTTGGAAAAAGAGATGGAAATATAGGTTGGGCTAGAGATGAAAAACAAAACAACAAAAAACCAAAAAAATCACAAAGCAAATCGTCGAAGTAGACCATCAATACCCAATGTATAAGGCGCTCCAACAATAGTGGTGAACTTCAACCTTTGAATAATTAGTGCCTTTTTTTGTTTTGAGACCAACCTTTTGGAAATTTTCCGAGCTAAAGCAAATCATACACTTCTTGCCATTATGGATTGGGCTCTTCCTTGGCTATGCTTTGAAATAAATCAGCATCTATTGATTCATCTCACAATAATGTTCAGAAATAGCCTTCAGTTCTTCTGGAAAGGAAATTAACATCACAAAGTGATTTACCTGGCTTGTGGAAGATCTTGAATTCAAAAAATTTGAGCAAAGCAAAGATGAGAAGGGGGGAAAGAGGGAAGAAACAGTGCACAAATCGGCTATGGTTTTCTCCAATTTTGGCAACCAAAAAACTGCTACAAACACCATGAAAGTTGCAGCTACAACACGGCTCTGCCAGCACGTTCACGATGAGCGTAAAAAGCTTGGGCAATTTTGGCTTCACCTCTGTACAGCTCCCCTCCTTGACAGCAGCAAGAAAAAAACCCCTATATGTCGATGCCCTCATTGGCTCCAACCTCCTTCTCCAAGAACTTCTCTGAGAGCTTCTCCTCTCTAACAAACAAGATCCTCTTGAGCTTTCTCCTCCTTGAAAGCTCCTTGTTGAGCTCTTTCTTTTTTTTAAATGTCCAAAAAACTGCCCTATAGGGTGTGTGAAGCCCTTCTTCTATGTCGGGAGACCATCTTCTATTTTTGGCCCCTCTTACATGGGATGCCACTACTTTATGCTATTTTAGGTGAGCCTTGCGCTCCAAGGCACGTGGGAAGGGCCCCTCTTGTCACAGCGCCGTGACAAGGGTGGGAGACCCCCCCCCCCTTTACCTTCAATCAAAAGAGTGGGTCGTCATTAATGATCGCAAGAATCGACCTTGGATTGAGCCTCCCATGTCAACATTGTAGCACGAACAGCTCACACCACTAACGGCAACACCCGCAACCACGGTAGCACTGACTACGTGCACCCACAACCACCGTCATCTCCAACAAGGCCCGCTAGCAGCAGCGCCCGCAGGCAACAACACAATAGCCCACAAGCTCTCATGCCTCGATGCCTCCAAATGGAACCCCTTTCAGGCTTTATACTACAAGATTGCAGCTCAAAGGTTCGCATGTGGGGCAACTTAGCCATCCAATCACCATACAAGGCCTTCAAAATCCACCAAAAGCATAAACAAAGGTTTTTTTTTTTCCTGACTTGCATTGCCTACAGTTTGATGACCAAGGGTATGGTGATCAAACCGTCAAAACCACCTCCAAACTTGCCTTCGTTGACAACTAAACAACCTCTCTTCTTAAGCAAGAAAATAGGAACAAATAGTTCTTATACCAATGTAATGGAAATGGCCTATGAACTTTGAGAATAGCGGAATTAAAAGAATTAGGGTGAGCATTTTTGTGAGACTACTTTGAGAACATAGAGGGTTAACGTAATTAGCAGTAGCAACATAGCCATAGTACTTAATCTTACCATGTCGTAGTACCTTGTCTTCATGCCAGAGGATAGCTTTGTTGTAGCACCTCTTCTTGGTCTTTGATTTTTGGAGGGTCTTGAATAATTGGTTCACTTGGGGGATCTCCTTTGTAGGGCTTAAGTAGGCTCACATGAAAAGCATTGTGTATGAGCCAATGGTTGGGCAGCTTGAGTTGATAAGCCATCTCATTGATTGGCTTCAAGATTTGAAAAGGACCATAGTACCTTTTTGCTTGTTTAGCATAATCCTTTTGATGGCCCGTAGGATTTTTGCCCGTCGTTCGCCTCAATCGAGCCTTGGGAAACTTAAGTAAGACCCAATCATTTTCTTAGAACGTTAAAGCCCTTCTATGCTTATTAGCAGTAGCTTTTTTCCTTTGTTGAAAAATGGATATATCCTTCTTAATCTTTTGGAAAGATTCTTGTAGGTCACGGCTATACTCACTGGTAGCGAAGATCTTCCCATGTACTTTAAGTAGCAAGGGACTTTTAGGTCTTCCCTTAATGATTTCAAAAGGTGCTTTTCTCATAGAAGTATGGATAGTATTACTGTACGCATACTCTACAAGGGGTAGATACTTCTCCCATTGTGAGCATTGATCTACTTCTGTAACATAAGTCTTTAGTAGATTGAGAATTGTAAGATTGGCTATTTCAATTTGGCCATCTGTTTGTGGGTGATAGGCTGAAGAGAAATTCAATCTTTTACCTAGATTTTCAAATAGACCTTTCCAAACATTACTAGTCATTCTAGGATCTCTATCTGACACGATGGATGTTGGTAATCCATGGTGTTTGAAAATTTGAGATATGAAGAGAGTTGCCATTTGGTGTGCCTTAATAGTCTTTTTGACAGGAATAAAGTGTTCTTGCTTGCTAAACCTGTCAACCATTGTCCATATTCCCGTATTTCCATGGATAGACTTGGGTATCCAAAGATAAAATCCGTGGATATACTCTTGCATGGTGAATTACGGATTGGCAATGGCTAGAGTAATCCAGGTTGCCTCCCTCTATCATATTTAGTCTTTTGGCATACCACACATTTTGAAACATACTCTTGTATGTCCACTTTCATGGTAGGCCAATAGAAGTACGTCTCTACTCCTCAAAGCTTAGGTTGAATGCCTCTATGTCCCGCATAGGGAGGAGCATGGAAAATTCAATCTTGTACCTAGATTTTCAAAGAGACCTTTTCAAAAACTACTGGTCATTCTAGGATCTCTATCTAACATGATGGATGTTGGTAATCCATGGTGTTTGAAAATCTGAGATATGAAGAGAGTTGCCATTTGGCATGTCTTAATAGTCTTTTTGACAGGAATAAAGTGTTCATGCTTGCTAAACCTGTCAAGTATTTCCATGGATAGACTTGGGTAATCCAAAGATAAAATCCATGGATATACCCTTGCATGGTGAATTAGGGATTGGCAATGGCTAGAGTAATCCAGGCTGCTTCCCTCTATCATATTTAGTCTTTTGGCATACCACACATTTTGAAACATACTCTTGTATGTCCACTTTCATGGTAGGCCAATAGAAGTACGTCTCTACTCCTCGAATATTAGGTTGAATGCCTCTATGTCCCGCATAGGGAGGAGCATGGGAAATTCAATCTTGTACCTAGATTTTCAAAGAGACCTTTCCAAAAACTACCGGTCATTCTAGGATCTCTATCTGACATGATGGATGTTGGTAATCCATGGTGTTTGAAAATTTGAGATATGAAGAGAGTTGCCATTTGGTGTGTCTTAATAGTCTTTTTGACAGGAATAAAGTGTTCCTGCTTGCTAAACCTATCAAGTATTTCCATGGATGGATTTGGGTAATCCAAAGATAAAATCCATGGATATACTCTTGCATGGTAAATTAGGGATTGGCAATGGCTAGAGTAATCTAGGTTGCTCCCCTCTATCATATTTAGTCTTTTGGCATACCACACATTTTGAAACATACTCTTGTATGTCCACTTTCATGATAGGCCAATAGAAGTACGTCTCTACTCCTCGAAGAGTAGGTTGAATGCCTCTATGTCCCGCATAGGGAGGAGCATGGGATTCATCGTCTCTTATGGGAGAGAGTCTTCTTTTGGGGGTCTCATCAAGAGGCCTCCTAAGCTTTCTCTCCTCTTGGAGAGGAAGGGAAATCCCATAAGCACAAACTTGTTGAGTAACTTCAGCTTGTAAAGCAGGGTTGCCCATAGTGTGCTCAACCTAGTAACAAGATAATTGACAAACATGGGGGCATCATCATTAGCACCTTCATGTGCAAAATCAAAGTTATCAATTTTCATTCTACTCTCTTGGTTATTGTCAGCCGTGCTAATTAAACTTATATATAGATTATTTTGTGCTTTGGTACCCTCAAAAACCTTAGTTACTACTCTTCTTTACCTTTGAAATTTAGTTCTCAAGCAACCACACCATGGTTTAGACATTGCTGATTGCAAAGACTAGTGGAGAGGGTCTAACATTGCTCATTTGATTATGGTTCTTGTGGAGCTTGCTCATAGCTCAATGATGGTTAAGCCAAAGGCAATCCCCAAGAGGCTCCATTATTAAGACTATAGTTCACAACGGTGTACCTCGAACTAAGTCCTTTTCAACCAGGATAATAGATCCCTATCCCACTTAACCTATTTCAATAAACAGGACCAACCTTTCATGGACAACTTAAGGACCTCTCTTCCTAAGCAAGAACAGAGAAACCAATAACTCTGATACCAATGTAATGGAAATGAACTATGAACTTTGAGAATAGCGGAATTAAGAGAATTAGAGTGAGCACTTTTGTGAGACTACTTTGAGAACATAGAGGGTGAACTTAATTAGCAATAGCAACATAACCATAGTACTTAATTAACTTGGCATGAACATTACTTTTGCAAGAGAGAGAGTTTAGAGAACTTGACAACAATTGAGGACCGGATTTATGTGGAGCCGGTCCCCCCTCCAATAGGCTTTTGTATTATAGATTCTCCCATCAAGAGAGACTTGGTACAATACAATCTTTGTGTTTCTTGTGACCTAGGTGATGCAATGAAGACGGAAAGCTTCATGCATCACAAGCATAACATAGACTTTGTAGAAAGAATTAACCATCCCCGGCCTCAGCCCCAAGGCCTCAAACACCTACAAAGGTGGAGAGAGCTAGAGGGGAATGAGGGTAAGGAAGAGGAAGAAGAAACATTCATAAGAGAAAGAAATAGTTCCTCATTTATCATCACTCTTCTTGTTTAGCATACATCTTCGTTGGATTTGCATTTCATAGCCAAGAGTGTTGATGTAGGCTCTCAACTTCTCAACAAGCTTGGAGAAGGAGATGGAGCTCTTGCACTTTTCACTTCACACAATGAGCTTGTGTGTGTGTGTGTGTGTGTGTGTGTGTGTGTGTGTGTGTGTGTGTGTGTGTGTGTGTGTGTGTGTGTGTGTGTGTGTGTGTGTGGGAGAGGGTATATGGGCAAGCACACCCCCTACTTGCTTGGGTCAACCCCCTCTTCTAGCACTAGCCTGCATTTGATTGGGCCTCCTCACGCTTGGCCAATCACATGCTTAGTGCATATCAAGCAACAAGGGTAGCATTAGGACAAGTGTCCTTCTTACCTCTTTGAGAGAGAGGGATTGAATAATGCTTTAAAAATTAATTAAATAAACTAATTTCTCATTGGACCCCTTGAGAGGCCACCAACCAATAGGCTTTAGGCACCTTGTCAGGAAAACATGGAGAGGAGCTAAACATGTGTCCATGTTGCCTCCTTGGTCTAGGTTTGCCTTGTGTGAGGGTTGTGTGTTCTCTCTCATGCCCCCAACTTGTAGGGCTCACCCCCTCCTTGTAGGGATCACCCCCTTTTTGTAGGGATCCTTGTGGACTTTTTGACACCTCAAGCCCCTCAACCTTGGGCCCGCCAGTTCCCACCACAAGCTCGGCCCTTAGTCCCTTCAAGCTTGGGTCGGGTTCCTACCTCAAGTACAGCCCTAGCATCTCAAGCATCTCAGTCATCAAACACGACAAGCACCTCAAGCTTGGGCCGGCTTCCCACCTCAAGCACAATCCTAGCTTACCTAAGGTCCAAGGCTTTTCACACTAACTATTGGAAGTCTTTGTTGAAGCTAACCCTAAGGTGCTTGAATATCCATTAGCATTGCTATTTGATATACCATCTCCCGTTTGGGCCCATTGCCTTTGGCCCCATGCTAAGATGCATCTAAAGCACATATCTATAGTCTAACTCTTGTTCTCATTTATTCTCTCACATTAAGTGATTAGTTTAGTAAGAGAAAATCATTTGGGTATAGTTAGATATTAGATTTTATGACATGATCCCTACCACACCCATCACAAAATCCATAAAATCTTCATTCTCGTTGGCCTATATGTGGACACAAGCTCTCACCCAATGGTCACCTCCACATTCATAACATGAGCCCTCTAGTCAGACTTCTAGTGGTGCCCATATTGGCTGGCTTGGCCTAGGTGGATATCCCGTGGGCTTGTAAGTTCTTGTTTGCTATGAGCATGAGCATGTTTTCATCCATTGTAAATTGATTTCTAGCTATTTGAGCCACATATGAAGGTTCAGTAGCTTCATCAGCACTAGCCTAAAATGGACTCTCTTCAAGGGCATAAGCTACACCCTTTGTCTCCCTCACATGGCTTCCAATTGGTTCCTCATAATAAACAATTTTTGGCATCCTCGACTGAGTTATGAGAGACCCTATCGGCTACACACAATGCACAATGGCCCTATTATCATGAGGTAAAGGTGGATGTTGTCCCAACACCAATTGCAGTTTGTTGCCTCCTTTTATTGTGTTGTTGGGTTCAATGTACTTTCGGTGGTCCATGGGGTCTTTCCCTTACATAGTTCCACTTGTAGAAGCACTCTCTGGTGTCATGGTTCATGTATTTTTGCTCTATGGCACACCACTTCAACACTCTTGGAGCATTGACTGCTTGTGGTTGTTGCGGCCTCAAATTAGGGTTTTGCTTATAGGTATAATTCATTCTATAGACCACTTCTTTGACTAATTGGCCTACATTTTATAAGATTGAAGTAGGAGCACTACGTTTTGTTGTTGACTCACTGGTGGTAGAAGAGGCACTACTAGAGTTTGTCTTGGTGTCTTCAGCTACCTCCTTGTATGTTTTGCAATTGTCAACAAGGTACAATGCTTCCCTAGTGACTTGTTCAAACGTTTGTACATGCTTTTTAAGTGTAAGTCCTTTTTGAGAGTTTCATTTCTCAAGCCCTCAATAAAGAGAACCGACAAGCAATCGTCTAGTGGTAACTCCTGCATTGGGCATCTTTCAATGTATTGCTTGAAATGAAGTGAGGCTTCCTTTGCCTTTTCATTTTCTTTCTGTCTAAAAGCATAGATTTGAGAAACCGTGTTGTTCTTGATCCCCCTCTTAGAGAATTCCTCGGAAAACTCTTACAGGAGTTGATCAATGTTAAAGAAATCTCTACTATTTAGTGGCTGGAACCAAGTCAATGCAGCTCCCTCCAATGTTAAACCAAATTCCTTGTATGGTGTATGAAAATCCGCTACTTGTTTTGCTCTTAAGACTTGCTTAAAAATAAAAACTAAGCCACTTGAGAAGGTCGCATTCTTTGAGTTTTTGCTACCATCCTCATCATTCTAGGTTCTCCTACCATTATATCTCTTGTCTTGTATCCACTGGAAAGTTCTCTAGAAACATGCATGTATGGATCTCTCAATTCGTTGTACTTATTTGGGACATACTTAGCCACTTGAGAAGGTTGCATTCTTTGAGTTTTTGCTACCATCCTCATCATTCTAGGTTCTCCTACCATTATACCTCTTGTCTTGTATCCACTGGCAAGTTCTCTAGAAGGGTTTCGGTCAGTTACTCTTCCTTTGGGTCTTACATCCCTTTTCGGTTCTGATATTTGGCACCCTCGTGCTGAAAATTGGGTCTTCAATATCACTATCTTGATGTGTAGACAAAGGAACCTAGGAATACAAGGATCCTATTGGTCTCAACTCAAAAAGATGTGGTCTACTAAATGAATCTCCCACATGAGATTTCAAAGGACTCACTCTTGTAGTTTTTAATCGTGTTGTTTCTCATATGGTAGGTCTGTGCATGCTAGGGGTAACATATTATTGATGGAGTGGCCCCCCAAAGTACGTATATCCCTCCAGCTCGTTACAAATCACTGCCAAAAATACTTTCAACCATACTTGTCTAGCATGATTATCTACATATCTTTCTCAACTTCAAACATAAACACATACAAGCATTATTGCTGTGTTAACTCCCTCACATTTGTCTCCTCACACCTATAGTAGAGAATTTGCTCTCCGTTATCATACATTCCACATTCTTGTTGTCAGTGTTGACGCATGTAGCCACATTTATTTCTCTAAGCTTGGCATTAGGAATGTCCAACTTTGGTGGCTTCTCCTCAGGCTTTACGCCAACCTTTTCTTTTGTGCCTATTAATCCCCACTTGTCCACAACAAAAGGATTAAGCACAATTATATACATGTTTCCCTCTTCATTGAAATACTGATCGTTACTATAATCTACGGGCACTACGAGCTTAATCTCACTAGGCCTCTCTTCAATTTTAACACAGTAACGATCCATACCATCTTTATATCTTTGAGCACCCTACTCATTTTCAAACTGATATTGTAGGTGCAAAAGTTTCAAGTTTGGTGTACGCTATGATGGTCCCACTCCCATTTTGGTTTCTTCTTTGAAACTCAAAATTTTGGATCCCTCAACCATATTTGTATATGATCTCTCTAAAGAACTATCAGACAGACTCTCCTCCAAGATCGGCTCTAAGGTAGGTATGGACGCTACCTTCAATTGAAATATGGCTTGATTGGTCTCTAATGCTAGGGTTCTACTCTGATAAAGTTTTCCTGACCGCAAATACATCAAGAAATCAAAGCTCGCAAAACCCTGACCTGTTACCTTTTATGGTGCATTCAAACCTTTGATCAAAGGCAACTTGCTGCAAATCTTATCCACAAAACTTGTACAAAATTCACTTGGTGGCTATAGCTTTACAGCCGTTGGATTAGTCAAAATCTACAAGAATCAAAATTTTATTGAATTTTTGACACAAACACCTATTTTGCTTGCAATATGCACAATCCAACTCCAAATTGAATTTTGAAACACCACTATGCTCTCAAGGGCTGGTACTAGGTCTAGTATCAATCTGGGCAATTTCTATGACAGCGGGTCATGGATCGCGATCCATGTACCCCAGTGTTAGAATCACCTAAAACTTGGCACATAGGGCTCTCACAGCCTCTTGATAGTTGTTAATTGATTTTTAGGTGATTTGATTCCCCTTAGGCCTCCCAAAAGTCACTTTGTAAGTCTCTTTTATGATTTTTGGTCCCGATTGACTCTGGCCTTGTTTGAGCCTTTTCTTGCAGTTTTTTTGATATCCCTATCTTTTAATAAGTTTTTGGTGTTGGTCTCTACTAGAAGTCTCTAAGTCATAGTCCCAAAATCTTGCAGGTGGTCATGGATCACAATCCATGTTCCACCATGTCTGAACCCCAAATTTGGTAGAAGGTTACTTGAATTCTATGGAGTTTGCCTATCTGTCCTGTTGTATGCTGAGTTAGGACTTCCTTTTCGTTTGCTAGTTCTACAATTAGCCTTTTAGTAGGATATTGGTTTAGTTTTGGTTCCTCATGCATTTAGGACAGAGAAATGAGTGTGTGCTTCCACAATGAATTAAGAATTCAATTTGTTCACCTTGGCAAGATTCTGGTGCTTGAATGACTGCACATTGCTGGCGAGCATTAGGGTTGTCAAAAGCGGCATGTATTCATCTTGTGCTCCTACTATTGCCTCTTCCATAATAATGGGATGAGTTTGAGTCATTTCTCCTCTTCCACGTCCTCTTCCTATGTTCCTTCTTCCGCAACAAACACATTGGCATCTATTATTTGGTGCTACAAGAATGGCATTTGTGATTGTTGCTATGTTTCTTCTAGGACAGTGACTCCTGTAATGACCCAACTCATTACACTCAAAGGAACGAACATTTGGATGTTGTGGATGAGTTACTGTAGTTGCTGCTACTACAAGGCGAGATTGATAAGCTTGATTAGCAGGTCTAGGGCTCCAATTGTTTGGCTTGACCCTTTGGTTTCTAAAGTTTTCTCTTCCCTGATTCCTTGTCGTCTCTTTAGCCGAAGGTGTTTCCCTTAAGAGAGCATCCTGAAGTAATGTGGGTCTCATTGCTTCAAGATGGGTATCCAAGGGATGATTCAATCCTTGACAGAACCGTGCTACCTGCTGTTCAATGGGCATTTTTGGGGCATATCTTTGCAAGGTTACAAATTTGGAGTAGTATTCTCCCACCGATAAGGATAACTGTTTTAGAGCAAAGAACTCATTCATTTTGGTGTCTTGATGAGTGAGTGGAAGATATCTTGAGGTACCCACTTCTTTAATATCCTCCCAAGACTGGGAAGATCCTAAACATCCAAGTCTTGCAATGTTGTTTCCACCATATTTTTGCATCGCCTGTAAGACGAAACATTTCTTATTGATGGAGGAGAGAAAGACTTCATCAAAATCTTCATCATGTTGCATCGAAAAGCAAAATTTGAAGAGCGACAAGCCTCAAAATACATTATCTCAAAGATTCTAAACTTGCAATACTCAACATCGACATCTTCCTGAAACATCAATGTTGGTAAGTTCTTGAACTTAAGTCTCCAATTCATTTTTCCAAATTTTTAAAAAATAATGATTTTTCCAGTTTCCTAACCTAGGCACATGCATACACATACATACCTTAGACACATAACCTAGGCACATGCATACACATACATATCTTAGACTTAGGAATCAATTTATTAACACTAGGATGAAAATTAATTGTCTAGAGTGAGCTTGGCTTATCAAAATTTAATTTTGAAAGTTGTTATTAAAAGACAAGCTTGAGGATGACAATCTAAGGTGTCGGATGCACACACCTGCTATATTTAGTAGTTTTTGGAGCAGGCAGCTATTTTTATGGAAATTTAGGACGGGGTAGATTTACACGAGACAGTCGCATCTAGGTGGGTGCAAGCACCTCAAAACTTACTATATTTGGACAAAAGTGACAAAAAAGTAAAAATTTGAAATTTGAAAATCTTACATCATTTTTATCATTAGCTTATCAAAGGTGGAAAACTGTGAAAAATAGAAACTTTTTGTGTATGACCAAAATGGCCCGATATTTTTTTCCTTCGCATGGTAATCCCCTCTTCAGGGGTGCTAGAGACCTTACAAGTGGCACACATGATAGTCTCGAGCCAAAAAAAATGTGGCAAAGCTTGACTTTTGACCATACATTGTGTCATTTTCGTAAGCGCAATCAGCACAATATGAGTCCAAAATAGCATGTAAATCTAGTGGCAATGATCCCCGCTTGGAGTAAAATAAGCCAAGATGCAAAGTTTCATTCAAGTAGCAAAGGATCCTTTTGACAATCTACCAATGCTTAGACCCCAGGCTATGCATAAATTTACTAACCTCTGAGACTCCAAACTGGACATCCGGCCTTGTATTGCATACATAAATAAGGTATTTTACAGCATTTTGGTAAAGAGTGACATTGACAGGATCACTAGGATCATGAGAACTCATTTTTAAACATGTTTCTATGGGATTTGCAATAGGTTTTTTGTCTTCAAGTCCCAACTTACATAGCAATGTCTCTATGTAACTTGTTTGACACAAAGCAATACCACCATCACATTGCTTAAACTGTATAGCCAAGTAATGATACAACAATCCCAAGTCTTTCATCTTGAAAGTAGCATTTAAATCGGCCTTAAATTCAGCAATATGTGTCTCATTTGGTCCAGTGATCAGCAAATCGTCCACATAGAGAACAACGATGAGAAATAAATCACCCTCACGCTTTACATAAAAATTTCTTTCTGTTGGACTCTTACAAAAGCCTGGTTTAACCAAATGAGTGTCAACTTTCTCATACCAAGCAGGAGGAGACTGCTTCAACCCATACAAATCTTTCTAACATTTTCACACTCTATCCTTTTGTCCTTTCTTGACAAAACCGTGAGGCTACATTACATAGACTTCCTCAAATATGTCACCATTCAAGAAAGCAGTAACAATGTCTGATTGATGTACATCCCATCCAAAATGAGTTGCCAATGCACATAGAAAATGCACAGTATTCATACGACAAGTGGGAGCAAAAGTCTCTTCATAATCTATGCCTTTCTATTATGCATAACCTACTGCAACAAGTCGAGCCTTACAGCGATCAATCACACTAGTCGGCTTACATTTCAACTTGAAACCCACTTTGTACCAATGGCCTTTTCTCCAGGAGGCAAATCACATAAAGTCCATGTGTCATTTTTTGTAAGTGCATCATATTCTGATTGTAGGGTAGCCATCCAATTTTCAAAATTATTTGCTTCATCAAACGATAAAGGTTCCTCTGCATCACATAAGCTAGAAAAAGCCAAAGCATAACAATCTAATGCATAAGATGCATGGCAAGAACCTTAACAAGTACGACTAGACAAAGGTGCATCCAATTTTTTGTCACCCAGAGTATACACCATCCATTTTTTGTCACCCAGAGTATACACCATCCATTTTTGCATACCTCTAGCCTACTCATTCTCAACCCTTTCCACATCAAGTACATTGTGTACATTTGCATCAGTAATAGGTTGCCATCCATTTTTGCATACCTCTAGCCTACTCATTCTCAACCCTTTCCACATCAAGTACATTGTGTACATTTGCATCAGTAATAGGTTGATCTTATATAGAATTTTCTAAAACCCTCATAGGTTGTACATTTGCCTCCTTTGAATTTACATTCAAATTTCCACCACTAAAAAGAGGCAATAAACTGTCATAAATCTCCTATGAGCTTACATTACTGTCTCTTGTACATGACAACAAGGGCTGAACAGAATCTTCCACAAACACAACATCTCGTGAAACCAAGATACGCTTTGTTTATGGATGCTACAACTTATAACCTTTGCTTTTAGTACTATTACAACAAACATGCATTTAATAGCCTTTATCATCCAAATTTTTTTGTTGCGTTTGTGGAACCAAAGCATAAGCTAAACAACCAAAAATGTGCATGTGATCAATAGAAGGCTTTCTATCAAGCCATGCTTCATATGGAGTCATAGACTACAAAGCTTTTGTAGGACACTTGTTGAGTACATAAGTAGCACACATGATGGCCTCAAGACAAAACAAATGTGGTTAAGCTTGACTCTTGACCATACATCATGCCATCTCCGTAAACGACCTATTTTTTCTTTTAGCAATACCATTTTGTTGGCCTCCTTGATCTAAACGGAGGGTTCCCATAGTACATTTGGAGACATTTTCATCCATAGTCAGAAATTGATTGAAGCACATAAACACTTTGGACTTAGCTTTAAGCACATATACCCTTGCATGCCTAGAGTAATCATCAATGAAAGTCACAAAGTAAAGGTAATTGCCCAAGGACAAAGTTTGCATGGGCCCACAAACATCGCTATGCACAAGTTGCAATCTGCATGTAGCCCTAAGTGAACCATCCTTAGAAACTTTGAATGTTGCATCTTACCCAAATTACAACCTTCACAAACATGCTTCACAGGTTCTTCAAGAGGTGGCAAAGAAGCAACCATATCAATTTTTTGCAAATGCAGCAAATTGGAAAAATTCAGATGCCCAAAACATGTATGCCAAAGTTTTACATGTGAAAGAGCCTTTGAATCCACAACTGGAGTTGCAAATTTTTTCCACACTTGTCATACAAAGTGATCTTATACATCCCACAACATAAAATTCTAGATGCAACAATTTCATTACCAAAACTAAGATCACGAACTGTACATTTGTCATCCACAAATCTCACAACAAGACCAAGTCTAGCAAGTGCAAATAGAGACAAAAGATTCTTCTTGATCCCAAGTATATAAAGCACATGAACAAGTGTGAAAGAATTTCCATTTGCAGTAGTAAGCACAATCTTTCCAACCCATTTGCAGTAGTACCCCAATAGCAATGTGTATAATGCATCAAACTTGACAACATCAGGTCATAAGTCTTGAAGTACTAGCAAAAGCTTGGTAAGAATCTGGCAAAGCATCAAGAATAGTCTGCACAAGGAAACTGTTTGAAATCACTTCACCTACAAAAATGATTTGCTCATTAATATCCTTGACACCAGCAAGTAAGTGTCCATGGCATCTTCCTCATGCATAATCTTTGATTCCAGCACTTTATGTGGCAATGCAACTTTAGCCTCAGTGTGACTTGCATAAAGACCAGCTAGAATATCCCAGTCCTGTTTAGCTCCAAGGTAATATGAGGATTAATAGTGTGCTTCACAGATAATGAAATCAAGGCATGAGCTTGTGCATCTCTAACATCCCAATGAGCATGATCAGCTGTAGGCAAAATAGCTCTAGCAACAGCAATCGTGCCACCAAAACCTGCAACATCTTAAGCATCATCTATATCCACAAAACTAGGATGTACATCAATGCCCTTCACAACATTCCAAATGCCCTTTGGCATAACAACATGTTGTATCATGTAAGCCCACATTGGGTAATTGTCCCGATCCTCAATAGTAAATATATTGAGCACATCAATGTTGTTGTCAGCCATGGTGAGTGCATGCACCTGATGTGAAAACTGCCCAAAAAGAGGAGAAACAAAGTAGGACCAACATGTGCTATATAGCATGACCCAAAGAATATTGTAAGAGGCATGTTATGCAAAAAATGACACTAACAGAAATTGTACACAAATGGATGAAATTGCTTATGCAGTACTGTCTATAGTGGAAACGGAGGCCGAAATAGGCTCGAATGAAAAGTTGTGCAGACCTAGCTCTATGAGCTTCCCTGAAGTATTTTTTGACCTATTGATTATCACCAAATCTCACTAAACCTGAAAAAGTGATCAAGCATGTGTTGGCAATGTTGGTGACTAGGCCGGGAAGGATGCAACCTTCTCTGATACCAATTGTTGGAAATAGGGCTGCAAGGAAGCACACACATCTTAGAGAAGACAAATAATATCAAGCACAACAAAGAGTATGTATTTCTTAGTGCACAATGAAAGATTATTAAGCCCTAGGATGATGGGCATATCTACAATGCACAGGGGGGAAACCTCCTAGTGAGGGGAAAAATGCCCCGGCGGTCCTAAGTGTGTTTCCCATGTGTTCACACACATCACTACCATAGATGTATGGTAACATGAGGATGTGTACAATGGACACTTTTCAATGTGCTTGCATGATTCAACAAGTATTGTGTGGTGTGTGCTGCCAAAAGAAAGAAGCTCATGTCAGATCATAAGGAGGTGGAGGGATGTAAGCCTTTACGCACTATTTGGGGTTGTGGAAACTGTGTATATAAGAAAACCATGTTTGCAAATCCTTGCTTCAATCAATATCCTATGAAGGTCGTGTTTGACTTCTTATATGATGGGAGGTCACAAGTGACAAGGAGATGTGAACCTGCACCTTTGTGGAAAAGCAGGTTGTTCTGTTTTTTGTGGTCTTTCTTGTGGTTTTGTCTTTCTCATCTCGCATTTTTGTCTCTGACTTGCAAAAACCAGGTGGATGCATGGCAATTATTTTGTGGCTTCATTTTTGGTATGTCTAGCCATGTTCCTATTTATAAAAAGTTTCCTTAGATCAGGTTAGCAGATTATGGTTTATGGTTGGTATGGTTGCTTTATGGTTGGCAAGTGTTGCTGGTATGGTGAGGTTGGTAGGTTTATGGATATGTTTTGTTTATGGTTTTTTGGAAATTTGTGGTTACCTAGTTCTTCATGTCTATAGATATGTTGCATTTATGGTGGTTGATTATAGGGAATGTTGATGGAATTTTATGGTCTATGGCCAGATTTTGTTCATGGAAACTTTGGCTTTATGGCAACTGGCATTTGTTGTGGTGGATAGGATTGATGCTATCATTACAACTCTCTCTTTTGTGGTAGCGTGGTGTTTTGGTAGTAGCATGGCCTTCTTTTGGGAGCCAGAGTCCCTTTGGAAGAGATCAAAAACTGGTGGTTTTTCCTAGTGTATGGTTGCTGCTATTGTACTACTAGTTTCTATTAGTGTGTGGTTGTATCCTAGTTTGTCTTTGACCATGCCAAGTTATCTATTTTTGGGCTAGGTTTTGGTTATGGTCTACTGTTATAGTCTGTCAGGTCTTGGTTATGGTCTACCATGTTATGTACTATTGGGGTAGGTTGTGGTGGTTGATGCTGAATATGCCAAGTCATGAACTGTTGGTGGTAGACTGAATATCTTCTTGTTTGGGTTCTATTTTTTAGATTGTGGTGGTTGCTACCAAAGTGTTCCTACTAGCCAAGCTCTTCCATAGTGTTCCTGCTCTTTTTAGGATAGTTTGGCTTTATGGTAGATATCATGTTCCTACCAAAGTGCTCCTGCTAGCCATGTTCTGCTGCTATGTTTTTAAATATGCCAAGTTATGTACTATTGGGGAAAATTTTGGTGGTTGCTGCTGATTATGCCAGGTTATCTATTGTTGGTGGCATACTAAATATCCTCATATTTTGGTCTTAGTTCCAGACTTTGGTGATTGTTGCCAATTGCACGTTCTGTTTATGGTAAATTGCAGGCAAAGAGTATGAGACTCACACTTTTTTGGGATTCCATAACTCATGTGATGGTTTGCAATTTGTTGTATATGCCAAGCTATTGCAAGTCTAGAGAGTGCACACTATTTTGCCAGGTTTTTCGAACTGAGAGTGCATGGTTTTTTACCAGATTTTGCTACCATTTATTGATTATGCTAGGACATTTATTGTCATGGCATGTGTTGCTTATGAAAGTTTGGTGTGGTAGGCAATTATGGAAAGTTTTTTTTTTTGTTTGATTTATGGTAGGATCATGTTGTTTTATGGAATGCTTTATGGCAACCTTTTTGCATGGTGTTTCCTAGCATGTTTAGGCTTATGGCAAGTGTACATGGCCAATGTTATGGAAAGTGCTAAAGAAGAAGGGTTTTTTGTTTGGTTTATGGTAGGATCATGTTGTTTTATGGCATGCTTTATGGCAAGCATCTTGGTAGATGTTGTCTGGCATGTTTAGGCTTGTGGCAAGTGTACATGGCCAATGTTATGGCAAGTGTTGTGGCCAGTGTTATGGTCAGTGCCTTGTGGCTCTTGTTTTATGGCACAATCCAATAGTTGATGCCATACTAGTTTTTGCAGCTACCAACTATATATATCTATCCCTCTTTATCTATGCCACATTAAGACCACTTACTTGTGGATCATGTTTGGTATTGTGGTCTTTTTGGCTCATTTCATATCCCATATACTTGTGGTTCATGATTGCCAATTGTTTTTGCATGATTTACTATGATATATTGTGGCAGCTTATGGTATTTTTTGGTATTATGATTTTGTGTTGGACTAAAGCACTTGCATCTTGGTTTGTTTATACCTTATGTTTAGCTAGAAGGGCATTGGCTGTGAGATTTTCATGACCAATGCATGGATCTTTTTCATCTCAAGCATTGTTATTGCACAATATTGTTATGGTACCAATATTCCAACATGGAAATAATGCTTTTAATTTTGATGAACATAAGCCGGTTAGCGCATCAAGTTTTTATAAATGATATGTCCACTTTTGGTATGAGTGATGTGGTTTGAGAATGAAATCTTGGTCATCCATGCCACATTCATTATATTTCATAGGTTTTACTAGTTCTATGGCTGAATATCAGACGAACCTTGTAGTTAAATTGTTGATCATCGGTCCAAAAAAATTTGCATGCCATGTGAAGAACCTGGTGTAAAAGGCTTCTTCGATTGCCAACATATTTCTCGATGGCAAGAACATGCATCTGGCATAGAATTCCTAAAGGACTTCTTCTGAAGGTTGCCCACTTAAATCATAGCATAAGCCATGATTACCTTCTAAAAAGGACATCCACGGGGATGTCGCTTGTTTAGGCTCAAGGAAAACATGGATACATGTGAGCAGTATTTTGCAAATTTTAAAAAGCATTGCACATGAGAGGTCAGTGAGGCTCTTGAAGAAGTTCATGGCGCTCGTTAGGGTTTTCACCATGTATTCTTCATTTGCATGTCCTTGCGCTGGTGCTGGTAGTTTTGGGTAGTTAAGCCAAGCCGGTCTTTTCTTTTTGAGTGCTTCGTGTGCTTGCCATGTCCTTACCCTTGGTATAGGATAGAATGGTGGGTCCTTTTGAATTAATTCCTGTGCCCTTGTAAACAATATGAGGTACCTTGAGTTTTTGTGGAGCCAAATTTTCCTCCATGTGGGGTAGAGAGCACCTCGCCCTTGGTCTTGCATATCCTTGTAAAGTCTTTCTTTTATTTGCAATAGCTCCACCTTTATCAAAGGATATGGAAGTGATTGTTGATGCCACTTAGAATTGATTTGATTGGGAGTGAGTTGAGTTATATTGACAGAGTGAAGTACTCTCAACGCCCAATCCATAGCTGCTTTCCATTCAGCATCCACTTCTTGAACAATCTGCTCTTTAAGTGCATCTTCTTCAGCTTTAGAGAGATGGACCATTGGCACTTGTCCTCATTAGTGATTTCTACCTGCAATTGAAAACTTTCTGCATGCTCTTCAATTGGTTGTGTTTCTATGTCAGCGAAGGAGATGATGGTATATCTAGAGTCGGTTGTTCAAATGTACATGCCTCCTCTAGAGTTTCCACATTCCCTTCTCTTAGCAACTGATTGGCCTTTTCCAATTCTTCTATCTCTTTAAGCAATTGCTCTTCCCTTTGCATGCACATTAGGGTAAGTTCCCTTCCTTGTTTTTGTTCTAGCTTCAACTCAAGCTCCAATTCTTTGTTTTTTATTTATAAAGTTTTGTAAACTTCATCAGTCCCTTAAGTGAAGCAATTGATGGGTTTTCCCTTATTTGCTTTAAAAATGTTGCTTGGTCATTAATTCTCTACTATGAGTATTGCAAAGAAGCATTTGCTACTTTCAATTGTACCTGGAGCTTTTGTACAGACTGACTAGTGTTCATAAGTGCATTTGTCACTTCAGTCAGCTGTTGTTCCTTGCTTTTACATGCATCTGATAACTTCGTGAGGAGTTCTCCTAACTCCTCCATCTCCTTTTCTTGCTTTTCCTTGACGTGTTGATGTTGTTCTGCTTCGTTCTTGAGATCTTTGATTTGGCTTTAAAAATTTTCAATGGTATTAATTCTATCTTCAAGCTCGCCTTGGAGTGCATCAGTCACCTGCTCAAGTTCTCGAGCTCTAGCACTGTGGCTAAGAGTTGTCTGCATTTTCTCAGTCATCAGCTGCATCTACTTTGCATATTCATTGACTTGAGTGATAACTTCATCAGTCCTGTCCCACTCTCCGGATATTGGTTGAGGCTCTTTGGGAGGTTGTTTCTAGCAGCTTCTCTTCAATGGCTTCCTTCTCTTTTATCATCACCGTTGGTGACTTTTCCATTAACATAGTTTATTTTTGTTCCAAACCTTTAGGCTTTTCCCCTAACTCCTTGACACTTTGACTCACCTCCTCACTTGGAAGTAGCTTTGCTTGAGATATTGTGTCTTTGGGAGGTTGTGTGGATTTTGAAACTTCATGTATCTCTAACCCACCTCCATATATCTCCATGGTTTCATATGATTTGTCAGTTGGTGAAGAGCTTGGTCTAGGAAGAGGCTTATCCAATTGTTCGAGAATGGGTGAGGGTAGTCGTGGAGACATCACCTCCCTTTCATGTTGTGTTTCAGTTGGTATCTCAGCTTCTTCTTATTGTGGTTGTTGAGCATTTGATTTTTATTTGGCTTTGCTTTGAGCTTCTACCAATGCCTCTTGTATTTTTAGGGCTTCAGCCTCCTCATACATCCTTTGTAGCATTTCTATAGGATCTTCTTTGAGCTTCTTCTCACGGTTTTTGGTCCTAGGACCCTTGACTTCCCTTGGATCCCATAGAACTAAAGTCTGTCCTACATCTTGTCTGGTGTGTTGTGCCTTTTTTTACAACTACAGTGAAATCAAATTCCAAAAGAATGATGAACCATCTCACTATTCTTATAGTGTTGCATGGCTTGTTGTCCAAATACAATAAAGCTTGGTCGTCCACAAGAGCACAAATTTGTTGGCTAATAGGTAATCTCTATACTTTTTGACGGCATTGATCATCCTTAATCCTTCTCTTTTGGTGGTTGTATAGTTTTTCTCTACCACATTCAGTTGCCTACTAGCCTAGCAAATGGAAAATTTGATATTTTTGTTCCCTAGTTGAGCTAATATACACCCAATGGAAAAATTGGAAGCATTAACATGTACATGAAATATCTTATTCCAATCTGGTGCTTTCAATATTGGGGCTGTAGTGAGAGCTTGTTCTTACTTCATATAGGATTCTTCACACTCATCATTCCATAGAGTGTAATCAGGCCATACATGGATTTTGTGATTATTGCATGCATATAAATGAATCGTCTATAATATCCACAACATCCCATGAAAGCCTGAATCCCTTTGACTATTGCCGGTCTTGGAAGTTCAACAATAACATGAATTTTATCCATATTGGTCGTTATGCCGTTTTTAGACACTATATGTCCAAGCATTTTCCTTGTCTAGCCATAAATATGCACTTTTCAGGATTTAGGCAAATCCTATAAAGTCTACATTTTTCAAGGACCTTTTTGAGATGTTCAAAATGATCAGCCTGGATTGATAAGTGTACACATAGATCATCCATATATACTTCTAAGAACTTCATAAGATATTCTTTGAAAGCATGGCTCATCAATCTTTGGAAGGTGATAGGAGCAATTAGTTAACCCAAAAGGCATACCCTTATAGGCAAAAATACCCCATTCGGTTGCAAAGGCAGTTATATGTTGATCTTTTGGATCAACCAAAAGTTGATTGTACCCCAAAAAGCCGTTTAAAAAGTTGTAAGCTTCTTTTCTTACAACTCGTTCTAAAACATGCTTGGTGATTGGAAGAGGGTAGTTATCTCTAATGGTGGCTGCATTCGCTTTTTTGAGATTGACACATACTCTTAATTTTCCATTTTTCTTGGGTACCACCACAATTGGAGACACCCAATCTATGTGTTCAATTTCATAAATGAGTTTGGCTTCCTTGAGCTTCTCTATCTCTTCTTTGATCTTTGTGGCAAATGTTTCATTATAAGGATACAATTGTTGTCTACTTGGTTTTGCATCATCTCTCATAGGCAAGGTATGTTGACAAATTTTTGAATCAACACCCTTGAGATCTTTATAAGACCAAGCAAAGATATCTCGGTATTCTTTTAGTAAGCTTAGCAAAAGCTCTTCTTCTTCTTCTTCAGTCAAGTCGTTTGCAATGTAGGCAGGTCTTGTCTCTTCTCCTGGTTTAGCTAAATCGATTTTCTTTGCATTTTCAGGTCCTTCATATGACTCACGCTGCTTTTTTAGCTCCCTAACAGGTTGTTCCACTATGATCTTTCGGTCTTGGAGAGTATTTTTTGTAATAAGATGGAACACTCATTACATCTTTGTTCTCTTCCTTGGTTGTTTCCATTTCAATGGTATACACCTCCTTTAGAGTTTTCTTCAACTCTTGATATTTTTTCTTTTGTTCAACCCATGTCATGGATGATTCGTCATCCTGGTGCTTAGGTTTTGATTGAGTTCCCTTTTTCATTTTCCTTGGTGTTTTTTTATGTACCTTGCTTTTTGTTTGAAGGATATGTACCCATGATTTTTCCTTTGACAAATTCATGTGCATCTGTCTGCATCAAAAACTATGTTCTGCTATACTGATGACAAAGGTCTAGATTTCAAATCTTTTGTTTCTCTTTTCCTTCTATACCATTTCTGTCTTCTTGGTTTTTTATTTAGGAAGTCAAAAACTTTTCCGCTCCTCCTTTTAGGAGTAGTTGAGCTCTCACATGTTCTTTTTCTGATTGAGAATCATCGGATGTAGCTGAATGTTCTTCAAACTCATCATAGCATCATAATAGAGGTCTGAAAAGACCTGTTGAGCTTTCTGTAAGTCCTTCGGTTCCTGAACTTCATCTTCAATTTGAATGGTTGAGACCATTTGTATGGGAATTATGTCATAACCATCCTCATTGGAAAATTGAGTAGGCATAGACGTATTCACACACACATCCATTGTTGCCAAAATTTGAATCCATTCAAATGGCTCAAACAAATTCTCCAAAAAGGGTTCAAGTATATATGCATCATCCATGCAATCCCTTTCTAAGATACAATCTTCTTGTTTTAAACTCTCGTTTTTTGAAGCTCCACACATCCAAATATATATGTCTTTGTTTAACCAAGATGGAAGCTTTGATTCTGCTGAAGAGACTGGGTCAAATTCTTGAATGGGTGTTTTCATTACATCTCTATAAGTGTGATCTTTCAAATTAACCCTTAAGATTGATCCCACTTGCTTTAAGTACATGTAATTTTTTCCCCAATCTTGAATGAGTTGTACTTGTCGCATGAATGGCCTTCCCAAGATGATTTCATAATTAAGTTTATTTCCAAAGTCCACTATTGCAAAAGTATGTTGATAATCAATTCCACAGGAACTAACTATCATTTTTTCAAGTAATCCTAGGGGGTTTTTCTATGTTTCCATCAACCAATTGTAATTTCATTCGCGTTTGTCAGGCTAATGGTTGGTTTTTTCCATGATTCCCATACTACTTTTGTGGCTATGGCTATGCCTGCCTCACTGTCTAGTATTGCCATGGATTCTACATCATGATATCTCACCAAAAGGGTTGTGTTTCCTTCTTCACCCTCATAGTATTCTCCGACTTTGTTCATAGGGACGGAACTAATCTCCTTGTTATCTAATTCGTGTTTCAATTTACCCAAAACTTTTGCGATTTTCCATGTTATCCGCACTTTTTCTAGAGTTTTCTGTAAATCATTCTATAAATATGGTCAGATTTTTATCAGTTCTCCCAAGGTAAGAGTACATTGAATGGGTGTCGACATGATTGAATGGATATTCTCTACCTCTAGGGTCTGTTTCGCTCTTTTTACCTTAGTGGTTTTTCACACTATGGACTCATCTTCGTTGTCTCCTAAGTAAGAGGGTAGTGTTTTTAGAGTCAACATTCTTAATGCTTCAAAATTGTAATCCCCATACAAGGATTGTAAATCCATATCCATACCAGGAGGTGAATTGTCTAACCAAACTTCCTTTATATGAGTTGATTTCAAAGTTATGCTCCCGTCATTAACCTCTCTCACTTTTTCCCATAAATGTCCTCGCCAATCTTCTTCCACAAACGGAATTCCATCTAAAGCATCTTCACTGTTCGGCACTATGAGTCTGGCTCTTTAGTTTCAAGGTGGGGTTCTACCACTTTAGATTTCTCTTTATTTGTTTCTACCACAACCTCCTCAAGTTTTACTACACTCTCAAGCTTGGGTTTTTGTTTTTCCAGCATTTCTTGAGTAATTCTTACCAAATTTTGATAAGCTTCAAGCTTAGCTGCTTTTATATCTGGAAGGATAGTTTTTCCATTTGTTTTCCATATTTTGGCCTGCTTTTAAGCCCCGCTTGGAAAGCTCCCAAGGCTGCATTGATTGGTTCAAGAATTTTGTCTGCAAAAATTGATCCTCTATATTTTATTGGGGTTTCCTTGGTTTCACTCTCAATTTCTTTCACTTTTCTTGGAATAGCTTTTTGGCTTTTTCCTCAATTTCTTCCTTTTGTTTTTGTTTTTTCATCTCATATCTTTGACGTCTTCTTCGCTTGGTCTTTTGTGAGGAATTTTTCGTATTCTCTGATTCATCGGAGGAGTTATGCTTCTTTTTCTTAGCTTGGGCTCTAGTGATCACCTTGACTGGAACAATAGGTTCACTTTCCAAAGAGCTACTAGGTATCACTTGTACTACATTTACCCATTGCTTTTCCTTTTTTTATTGGATTCTTTGGACAATCTTCAGGGAAGTGTCCACTCTCCTTGCAACATTGTGTACAAAAAGCTTCAAGTGGCTTAATGTTCTTGTCATGTTTTGGGCATTCATTTTTCCAATGATCATCTACACCACAATTATGGCGATTTCTATATGTACTTTGGCTCTAACCTTGATTAGCTACAAAGTACATCGATGTAAGCTTTGGTGTAGCATAATATACAGCCTCTTTTATTGAAGGTGGATGTGAATTATACCACTCTCATTTTACCATTATTGTAGATGGACTAGGCTCAACATAAGGTGTAATAGGCACTAGTGCTTGCTCATCTATGACTCCTTCAGAATCCATGTACTTTACAGGCATTGCATTATGTCCAGGAAATGGAGGTTGTTGACCCAACATTGGTTGTGGTCTTTCCATACCCATCGGTGGTCTTTGTGCTGGGGCCATATTAGGCTTATATGTGTACATGGGTTGTCCTTGTGGTCTCATAGGCACTTATTGAACATTTCCATCATCCTTTGTTCGGTAATAGCACTCATTGGTCTCATGGTTTGTTCATTTACCATCAATAGCACATCATTTTTGAGGCCTAATTGGTTGTCCCTATTGAGGTATTCCTTGCCCAGGTCCTCTCATAGTAGCTTTCTGCATATTATTCATCATTTCATTCATCCTTTTGAGCATGTATTTTATGGCTGGAAGTGGTGCTGCAGCAACTGTTCCCGCTTGTGGTGGTTTTGTGGATGTTGTTTTCTCACTCTGAGTATCCTTAGGGACATCTTATTCATTGAAAATATCACAATTGTCTCCCAAGTCAATAGCATCTGATACACAAGCTTCTAGGGTCATATGCTTCTTGCTATACACTATATCATGAAGTTCTTTATTGAAAATTCCTTCTAAAAACAATGATACTAATCTTTCTTCTACTGGTATTTCTAATTTTGGGCATCTTGCAATGTATTGCTTCATCCTAGTTTCACAATCCCTAACAGTCTCACATTGTTTCTGTTTGAAGCTATAGATTTGAGCTACCGTGTTATGTTTGATCCCATTTTTGGAACATGCAGCTACAAATCCCTGAGCTAATATATTGAAATCCATGATTTTCCTTGGTGGAATGTCTTGGAACCATGGTGATTGGTCATGTCTCGAGTCCTTCAAACCAATCTATTGGAAATAGTGACTCATGTAACCATGCATTGGCTCTAATGTCACTCTATTTCTTCAGTGATAAGGTAGGTTCTGGTTTTTTAGCATTGCTCCCAAAATATTTCTCGCGGAGTTCCTCTCTTGGAATAGGATCGGGTCCTTGTCCCAATATCCAATCTCTTATAGAGTATTCTTGGTATACTCTTATAGAGTATCCTTGGAATCTGGTTTGTTCTACCTCTTCGGAACTCATCATAACAAAGTTATTGCTATAACAATCCCTAAATAGGTGTAAAATTTAATGGTCTAGTAACTTGTGTGTAGCAGAAAATAGCGTGAACATAGTGAGCATTTCATTAGAATAGCTTCCTAATGAGAATAACAAGAGTGCTTGAATGGAGAGAACAACAAAAAGTATAAGACCTGGCTAGATAGCATAAACAATACTTCAAAAGAGAGAGAAATTAAGCAATTGACAACATTTGAGGACCGGATTTGCATGGAGTCGGTCCCCTCTCCAAAAGGCTTTGTATTATGGTTTCTCCCATCAAGAGAGACATTTTACAATACAATTCTTTGTGTTCCTTCAATACTAGCTAGTGCAATGAATATGGAAACTTCATGCACTAAGCAAAACACTTATCAAACACAACATCAATTCCCTCACGGTCTCAGACCCAAGACCTCACACACCTTCAAAGATGGTGAGAGCTAGCGGGGTACAAGAGTAGATTGAGAAGAAGAAGGAGTATTCTTACGAGAAAGATGTACATCTCCTCACATAATCACTCATATTTTCATAGCTTAGCTTAGTAATTAGCATGTTAGAGGAGATGAGCATGCATTGAAGCTTGGCTCTTGGTTGGATTTGCATCACAAAGCTAAGAGTTGTTGGTGTAGGCCTCCCTTCTCACAAGCTTGGAGTTGGTGGTAAGCTTTCCATTAAAGCTTGAGAAGGAGAGAGAGTATTATTTGCTTCACACATGAGATTGTGTGAGTGTATGTGTGTGTGTGATAATGCCTTGCAAAAATCAGTTCCCCTCTCTCTCTTGGTTGACCCCTCTTGCTATTTGCTCATCCTCACACCTCATTGGACCTCCCCAGGCCTAGCCAATGGAAACTAAGCAGCATAAGTGATAGTCTTCTGACATGTGTCCCTCTTTCCCCTTTTGTGAGAGCTTTAGGTAATTACTTAATTCAACTAAACTCTCATTGGATCCCTTTGCCTCCTGGCCAATAGGAATCAGGCAAGCCATTGGGCTGCTGAATGCTCATTGGACCCCTTGGGAGACTATCCAATAGTCTTCTAGAGAGCTTAATTCTTATTGGTTCTTTTACTAAATGTTTTTAAATTAATTAAACTAGATTTACTCTGACTTAATTCTCATTGGTCCACCTCCAAGGCCATCCAATAGGAATTGAGTACACCTTGTGGGTATCTGGGCTAGGGATCTGACATGTGTCCCTCATTCCCTTTGTGTAAAGGGAGCTTGTGTGTGTGAGTTTCTCTCTCATATCCTACTTCTAGGGCTCGCCCCCTCCTATGTAGGGATGGTTGAAGACTTTTGGGACACACACAAAGCATCCAATTTCCCTAGGCTTTTGACCTTTGGATAGAACCTTTGAATTTTGGAACCTTAGCATTTTGGAAGTCTTAATGGGTTGAACCTTAGGGTCTTTTAAGTCCATTGGTGCACATTTCTCTTTTGTAGATGGCCCCCCTTTTGCAGTCTATTTTTCCTCCTTTGGATCCCTATTGTGGTCGGTCTGCTAGCTTAACCAATATTCTAGCTTTTTCTCCCCTGGCACTTCCCCATATTAAATGATCAGTTTAACATGAGAAATCATATAGGAGAATTAGATATTGATTATTATGACAATAGGTAAGATGGTAGATCTGTTGGACCCTTGTCCTTGATCTTGAAGATATAGAAGATCTTCATGGGTGTTAACTGCCCTGGCTTGGCATGAGAGGTCCATAAAAGATCCTTGGCGTTCCTATCCTCCCAGCAATAGACTCCAATCCTACGATTATTAGTACTAAGCTGCTTCAAAGGTTTCAAATCAACTTGATCGTATCCCTCGAACCCTGAAGCCGGTGGACCTTCTTTGTTGCCATATCCAAAATTATTGTATTCACTTCTAACCCCCATTTGTCTATCACATTAGGATTGTTTCAACTTTTACATAGTGAATTTCATTTTTATCCATATACATTTTTCCTTGTTTGTTTCCCCTTATTTCCTCTTCAAACTCTATGTAATGGTCATCATTGCGAATGGCATACTCTTCATTAGGATTCAGGGAAACCTGAGCTCCATGGACGTTAGTCTTATAAAAGTTGAGTATATGCTTATATCGCATTGTAGTTCCGGTTTTTGACTGAGTCAAATAGAAAGACATTTCAGATGTTGAGTCGAAATAAGTGTCTAGGACTTCTTCAAAGATAATGCCCAATTGATCACCTTGATTCACACTTTCTTCGGTGGATACCCTACTATCGGTCTCTCCAAGTATGCCTTGATTTGCTAGTGTACGAACAGATCTAAGGTTTATATAGACTTGTTAAGCCCTGGATAGACTTACCTGCGGATTGGATTGCTATCCATTTTTCCACTTGACTTGAATTCAGCTCATGTTAAGCTCCCAATTCTTTGCCTGCGACCTGGTTTCTTTGACAGTTTTAACCAAGTTAGTTGTTTTCTCTCAAAGACTGTACAATTTTGCTAACTATTGTGATTGTTCTGTGTATATCACTTCAATTTGAGCTAAGTGAGTTAGCAAATGAGATTTCCCAATTCTACCCTTGCAAAGAGCTAAAGGACTAATCTGCAACTTGGAAACTGAGTTATCATGTACTAATTTGGATTCGATGGAACCCAAACTTGACCAATGACCTTGCATTATGTTGCTTTAACACTATACAAGCTCAAAAGTCCAAAATCTTATCTCTGGGGCACAAAAGTACATAATCGTGATTATTACTTCTGGGACTTTTTAGCATTTTTTTACCAAGATGATGATACTAACAATTAAAGAAACTCAACTTAAGCTCCCTAGAAAAGTTTCACAAAGTTTGGATAAACCCTACTCAATTTGTCAATAATTTGTCAATAATCTTGTGTCTGTAGATTGTCTTTACAAAACTGGCCACAATTTTCACTTTAAAGATCCAAATTATACCAAATTTGATGTGAGCATTCAAAACAACATGATAAAACCTGTGCAAAAATACTTGAAAATTGGACAAAAGTAAATAATCATAATTATTTATAATTGTCAAATTTTAGCATATTTTTTATCGTCTGAGTATACACACGTGTTAAACACTTTATATTAAGCCTCTGAGTCAAGTTTCACAAAATTTGAACAAGATTCATCAAGTCAAACTCAATTTCTCGACAATCAGTATAAATTTCAGTTTTTATCAAGTTTTTGGTCTGTTGTCTGGTCTAAACTCTATGAGCCTTCACAAAAAAATTTCACAAACATGCAGAGAGTCTCTTGTGTCAATCTTGATCAATTTGAGCCAAATGTAAATAATTTGAGTTTTTACCAACTCTTGAAAACTTATGCTTGCCCACTGGTTCATACAACTTTTATGAGCATAATCTCCAGCCGGATTCGGTGGTTGACAATCTTTTGATGTTGTTTCAAGCCGTAGACCTGAAATTTTGTAACTTCACATAAACAACTCATAGATGATTCTTTTGGAGTGAGCAATGATTTGAGATCCCACCTTGGATTCTACTTACCCTACTCGTAGGTTTTGTTGCAATTGGGTTGTGGAAGGTGTCTACAAACACTTGTTTCTTGTTTTTATGGTTTCCTAAGCATTGATCTTAAGAATTGTCTTGTCCATCAATCATTCTCAAGATCCCAACTTAGTCCTACAATCCTACAAGGTACTTAGCAAGTACAATTTACTCCCAAGCTACCTCTACACAACAAAAGACAACACTATTAAGCTATGCGGTTTTAAAGAGAAAGTTTAACTCTAGGTGATCCTAGAGGAAGTTAAGGAACAACTACACTAGACGCTCTCTTTTTTCCTAGTTTAGATCTACTTGTGTCCTCAACAATGGTGACAAATGTGTGTGGGCTACCAAGCCTCACTCTTATCTTATTGTAGACATAGCGAGAACCACGAACATAATTAGCAATCCATGGGACGAAGCTAACTCCACTAGTGAATGGAGGCTACAAGAGGGTGTCAATCCCTTGAAAAACAACAGACAACTCGCATCTTACTCAAGCTACACTCAAATGACCTAAGTCATCAAAAGGTAGTCGCTAATCAGCAAGCAAACCATGATCATTACAACATCAACGACATCCGAATGCTATAAAACTTCTAGGACAAGTATATAAGACCTAAGCACACATGCTTATTGGTCTCAAATCTCACTCTCAATGAGTGAAAAAAAATGTGATTATTAACAGTAGCGAGATTTTGACCTAGTCATTTTAACCCTGAATGCATCTAAATGCTTAGCAATGATGCCCCAATATCCCGTCTATACTTACTTTGTGATTCCCTAGATTAAATTTCTACTTATGATGAAATTTAGGCCACAGGTTAGCGACATCAAATGCTACGATTTACCTTGATATGCTTACGTCAATGCGTAGAGCTCTTACCTGTGGTTGCAACACAACAGACGGCACTACAAGGTGACAACCGACAAGGGAGGTAGAAGCAGGAGAGAGGAGAGAGGAGAGCATCGTAATCTCACACTGTGTATTTTATTATCCAAAATTTAATAAAAGCTTTACAAAGTTGGCTTTTATACCTTAGCCAAGGTTTCTTAGGTCAAAAATTAATCACCTGGGAGCTCTAATCAAGGATTAACTGATACAATATGGAAGCTTATAGCTCCGGCTCATAAATTACAATATTCACCCATCAAATAGGAGCTACAATATTCTCGATTTATCAAAAGAATAAGTGTTTTTACAATGAAGCTCCCGAAAAATGTTACATGGGTTAGCTTGCTGCTAACAATTTTCCTAGGACAGATTGTGTATTCAAGTTGAGTAAGAGAGGAGAGAAATTGCAAAGAGAGAAAGAGATAGCTTCATCTCAGATTGTGTATTCGAGTTGAGTAAGAGAGGGGAGAAGTTTTTGAGAGAGAGAAAGAGATAGCTTCATCTTGAGAGGTGGAAGTGCAAAACAAACCCAATGGCCTCTACACCAACACTATGAATGATGGCCCCATCACGGGAGATACTTAGTTGAGAGAGAGAAAGAGATAGATTCATCTTGAGATGTGGAAGTGAAAGAAAAGTGAGTGGCCTCTACACCAAGACTATGTATGATGGCCTCATCACAGAAGATACACAGTAGGGGCACCACCTAGCTTGGGATGCGGCAAGGACGCAGATATCAACGACCAAGATAATAAATATGACACCGTCTAGCTAAGCCAATGAGAAATCACTTGTGATACATGAGTAGGAGATGCACACTCAGCACGATGATATGCACACACAATTGAGTGGTATATGTCGCTTGACAAAACCCAGACAACGTAGCATGAGAAAACACTAGCAAGCATATCCCCAAATGGAGAGCTAGAGAGAGAGAATCAACACAAAAGCATGAGAAGATCGAACTCATTACTTGATGATATTTATAATGGTAGCCAAGAGATGACACCAACATCCAAGAAGAGAGAGAGAGAGAGAGAGAGAGAGAGAGAGAGAGAGAGAGAGAGAGATCGTAATGCGAGGTGTACATGGTGACATGCAGATTGCCATATGGTGAATGGAAATCTGTAGAGTTAGAAGGTTAGTGGATTAGCGGCAAGATTAGTATAGGAAACATCATGACAATGGGAATTTTCGTTTGTTGTATTGGTTCATATGGTCCTTGTTTGGTAAGCATTGAGATTTGGCGACTGTTGATCATGATTGGCCCATTGTATATTACTCACAAAAATGACTACATGGCTGCCCAAAGTGAAGATGCACCATTTTTACATGTTCAAGTGTTTTTCTTTATATTGAACCAATGTTCGTGCAAGTGTTCGACTTGGATGCACAGCCAATTTTGGAAGGTTTTGTTGCAGTTGCATCGCTTGTGGGAGTTGTTTGAGTATCACGTTTGCAGAATCGGGAGGAGCAAATTGGCTTGAGCGTTGCAAAACAATATGCATTTTTGCAATAGTTTATTGCTTGGGTGCTCTTTTTGTATAAATGAATCAGGTAACCTTTTTGTTGGATGTATTAGGTAATTGCTTCATCATACCACATGTTCTCCTTTTGAAAGTGCACTTGATAAGGATATTATAAGGTAGCTCATTTATTATTGACTATAAGTAGCACAATTCAATACTTTGGCAGCTTGTATGACCCCGTCCCTAGTTCTAGGTTCCAAACACTAATGAGCAGGTGTACATCTCTATTTTTTGTTGTGAATGTAGCTTCTCACAAGTGGACATTGTTACTTGCACATTGCCCATGCATTTTGTTAGGATGAAAATGCCTATCTAATAGCTACGCTGAGCATTTTTTATGATATTCATGATAAGGCCTGCAAAAGGTGCAAAAAGTGCAAAAAGAGTAAAAGAAATCGTATCTGTGCAACGTGTACGATCAAAAAATGCTTGCTTATTGAAAATGTCAGATTTACAAAAGATGCAGGAAATCAAAACAAAATATAGTCAAGGATTGCTTATTTTTTGCTCAACAACATAATAGGGTTAGTATACGTAAGATAGGGGGCCTTTTGGAAATACTTAAAATCCGTATGTAGGGGTTTATGTAGGTTTATATGATCTTTGTAGATAGGTTTGGGTTAGTATGCATGGTGCCATACATAGGGGAGTTTTGGCTTGAGGGTTGGTCGCACATGACATCCCCTCATAAGTAATAGTGAGTCCCTTGGGGGTGAGCGCATATCATGCATACTGTAGTGATTGTATGGTCTATATATGTTGAGTTGTGGACACTACCAATTGTGGAGCCGGATTTGGCTTGTTTTGGTAGTTACCTAGCAGTATCAAGATTCGATCCAGAAGATGATCCCTTTTGAGACTAGACTATAGTTGTGTCATGCCTGTTGAGCCTTTGGAGGATCATGTTGAGTTTTTTTTTTTAACAAGGGGATTCTTAAATGTTGAGATCCCTTCTATGACACAAGTACCTGGAGATCCCTTATTTTGTGGCATCACCATATGTATAGAGTGGGATAGGCATTTTTTACGTCATGTTGGTTGTCCTATGATCAGATTTGTAATGAGTTTATGCACAATTTACACTCTATTACGTGGTTTATATGATGGTTGGGCTCTAAGAGTCCTGTTTTGAGTTAAGATTTTGCTCCTTGTACAAAGGAGACTTTGTCGGATTTTTCCGACCAGTCTAGTTTATGCGTTGATAGCCCTTCTTAGTGAGGTTTTGCTCCTATTACAGAGGATATTTTGCCAAAAAATTTCCAAGATTCATCTCTCAAAGTCAGTGTATTTCACTATCATTTAGTGAACTACTATTAAAGCCTTGTGGGAAAAATTGTGCATTATATACTAGAGCAAGAGCACATCTCATAAGGTTTACTTGATGAAGATGCTATTTGAGGTTTGCATGAAAGAAGGTGACACAATTTTTGAACACGTCAAATGAATTCAACATACTCTCAAGTCATTTGACGTCATAGGGACTCAATTTCGACGAAGAGGTGCAGTTTATCTTCTTGTTATGCTCTCTACCTTCCTCATGGGACATCTTTTGCACAACCATAAAGAAACTTTGTGTCTAAGGGAAAATTGGTCTACAATGACTTGGTTGCTAGTCTGCTCAATCAAGAGATTTGTAGGAAATTTATGGAGCCTACTAAGCAAGGTGAGGCTTATGTTGCTAGTTTGCATGGATAGAGGGATCGTAATCAAGATCCTTGCATGAGTAAAGATTGTAAGACTTTGCATAGCAAGTCTTAAGGATCTATACGTAACACTAAATGTTACCATTGCAAGAAAGGGCATATGAAGAAGGATTGCAAGATTTTCTACAGACACAAGAAGAAGTCTAAGAAAATTGTTAAGTATGGAGCCTGTTTCATCCCTTGTAATTTTTATTCTCAAAAACACACATTCGTAAGGCCCTCGTTGTGAGGAGAAGCCATCGTGCATGAGAAAAATCACTCGTCAAAAAAACCAAAAACTTGTATTCTTTTTCATCGAATACCTTGGTTGGGTGATGATCAAAAAGTGATCAAAAAATGGTCGGTCGGTGGTTGGTAGTCAATGGCCAGTTGGTCGATGGTCAATAGCCAATGGCAATGGTCAATGGTCAATGGCCAATGGCCAAAAGTCTATGACCGATGGTTGAAATTCAATGGCAGGTGGTGACTTCTACTTGGACTTGTCTACAGAAAGGTGGCTACACATGGGTGCATGGGAGAGTTCAACTTGGACTTGTCTTCACAAGGACACACACGGTCGTCTCTCATGAGAGAGGGAAACCCATTTTGGCCTATAAAAGGAGGCCTCTTCTACACACAAAATGTGTTGTGAAGGTGTGAGGCGAAGTGTGTGTGAGGTGGAGTAAGCGAGTGAAGCAAGGTGGGAGTTCCATTAAGGGTTGCTAATCCCTTTGTAACCTACTTCAAGATTGAATTGCAAAAACATTAAGTGGATGCTTTCCCATGGGCATAGCCCACATAGAGCCTACATTGGGTGAACCATGTATACCGTGTTCTCTCTCTCTCTCTCTCTCTCTCTCTCTCTCTCTCTCTCTCTCTCTCTCTCTCTCTCTCTCTCTCTCTCTCTCTCTCTCTCTCTCATATGTGGTAAAATTATATCTCTCCATTAAGTAAGCCACTCCAATCACTATTTAACTACACCTTTATTCCTAACCACTGGTATCAGAGTGGGGTTTGCTCAAGCTAAAATATCTTAAGGAAAGGGTTCCTTAAATTGAGTGGGAGTGATGGCGGAGGAAGGAAAGCTCAAGATTGAGATTATTAATGGCAAAAACTACCAACACTGGAAGATGCAGATCGAAGACTACCTCTACCAAAAGGATCTTTATTTTCCACTAGGCAGTCTTGCAAAGAAACCTGCAACAATGGAAGATGAAGCTTGGATCATCCTTGACTGAAAGGCATTGGAAACGGTCCGGTTATACTTGGCATCAATGGTGGCTTTCAATATTTTGGAGATGAAGACCATGGAGGACTTGATGAAGTTGCTTGAAGCTTCTATAAGAAACCATCAGCATCCAATAAGGTATTTCTCATGAAGCAATTGTTCAATCTAAAAATGGCAAAGAGTGGTTTGGTCGAAGAACACCTAAATGACTTCAACATTAACATAACTTAGCTTCAATTGATGAAGCTCAATTTGGATGACAAAGTGCAAACTCTCCTAATACGATCGTCTTTGACAGATAGCTGGGATAGCCTTGTGATGGCTATAAGTAAATCTATCTCCAGTACAAATACTCTCAAATTTGATGATGTTGTGGGTGTTCTCTTAAGCAAGGAAATGCAAAGGAGAAGCACCGATGAATCATCAAGTGCTGCATTGTCAGTGGAAATGAGAGGAAGACCAAAGGACAGGTTCAAGAATCAAAGAGGCCGTGTTCGCTCAAGGCAGGGCAAGTCACTCACAAAGTTAGTTCTCAAGTGCTAGAACTTCAACAAGAAGGTCCACATCAAGAAGGATTGTTGGTCCAAGAAGAAGAAGGAGTTGGAATCTCAAGACAACAAGTCAACATTAGAGGCCAATGTGGCAGGTAAAGTAGAGCAATATTTTCTAATTCTATCATTGGACCATGTGTTCAATTCTTGGATTGTAGACTCTGTGGCTTCATTCCATGTGACACCTCACAAGCAGCATTTCCAAGATTACACCAAAGGTAGTTTTGGGTATGTATACTTAGGATATGATGAAGCTTGTGGAATTATTGACAAAGGTATAGTTTCTATCAAAATTGCAAATGGAAATGAGTGAAAGCTTAAAGCTGTTAAGCATGTTTCCTCTCTTTGCAAAAACTTGCTCTCTACATGTCAATTGGATGTTGTTAAGCATGTTTCCTCTCTTTGCAAAAACTTGATCTCTACATGTCAATTGGATGATGAAGGTCACAACATTGCATTTTTGGTAACAAATGTTGGAAGATCTCAAAAGGATCTTTGGTGGTTGCAAAAGGAGAAAAGGTGGATACACCTCACAAGCAGCATTTCCAAGATTACACCAAAGGTAATTTTGGGTATGTATACTTAGGAGATGATAAAGCTTGTGGAATTATTGACAAAGGTATAGTTTCTATCATAACTGCAAATGGAAATGAGTGAAAGCTTAAAGATGTTAAGCATGTTTCCTCTCTTTGCAAAAACTTCCTCTCTACATGTCAATTGGATGTTGTTAAGCATGTTTCCTCTCTTTGCAAAAACTTGATCTCTACATGTCAATTGGATGATGAAGGTCACAACATTGCATTTGGTAACAAATGTTGGAAGATCTCAAAAAGATCTTTGGTGGTTGCAAAAGGAGAAAAGGTGGATACACTCTACTGTGTATGGTGAGCGTGCAATCTTCAATTTGTGCAAGAGCTACAAAAGTTGATGGTGTAGTGTGGTTCTATTGCCTTGGGCACATGATTGTCAAAAGAATGCAAATCCTTCAATCAAAGAAGCTTCTACCAGGTTTGAAATAAGTGGAGTTGGATTTCTGTGAGGATTTCATTTATGGTAAACAAAAGAGTGTAAGATTCCTTAAAATAGGGAATGAAAGAAAAACTAGAAATCTTGAATTGGTTCATTCTAATGTATGGGGTCCTACGAGTACACCATCCTCCTTGGCGGCTCGTTGTACTATGTAGCATTCATAGATGATGCAATTAGGAAAACATGGGTTTATGCAATGAATAATAAATCCAATGTGTTTTCCATATTTCAAAGGAGGAAAGCCTTTGTGAAAAATGAAGCAGGTACCAAGCTTAAACGCCTCATATCCAACATTGGAGGTTAATATTGTAGCCAAGATTTTTTGAAAGCTATTATGCTAGCAATGGCAGCCAGAGGCAGAAGAAAACCCCAAGGACACCTCAACAAAATGGAGTTTTGTAAAGTATGAACAAGACAATCATGGAGTGAGCACGAAGCATGCATCTACATGCAGGCCTATCGCTTGAGCTTTGGGTGGAAACAATAAGTACATTTGTGTACTTGATTAACCGATCACCCTCCTTAATGGCATTGCATGGAGGAATTCTAGAAGAAGTGTGGACAACCAATGAATTATGCATTTTTAAAATTGTTTGGATAGGAGGCTTTTATGCACATAATAGAAGTCTTAGGTCAAAGCTAGATGCAAAGTCCAAGAAGTGTTTCTTCGCTGGCTATGGAGAAGTAGACTTTGGATATTGCTTATGGGATCCCAAAGTTGGTAAAATCTTTGATTCTTTAGGAGTAGGGATGCAATTTTTAACGAACAAAATATGTACAAAGATTACTTAGAAAAAAACAAACAAAAAGTACAGGTGACGAGTACATGGAGCTTGCGGACAATGAAGACTCAAGGAGTGCAAGCGGTGACAACTTGCAGCAATGTCAACCAGATGAGGAATCTCAACTTATGGGCATGAGATATATGTGTAGGTCTTCTACTGCTTAGCTGACTGCTAGACTCTGCTCTCTCAGGAGCATCACTAGCTCTCTCTTGAGCACTACTAGGGGTAGGTACATCGCTAGTAGATTGAGTTGTTTCCATAATCGGACTTGAGTTTATGTACTCAAATTTCACTTCACAAAAGTCAACCTATTTCACATGTTGTTTGTGCTTCTTTGATTCATTGAAGATCACCTATGAGATGCGAATGACTCTTTGACGTTTCGGGTGCTAGAGACGATAACCCATCTCTCCATTTGCACCATAGCCAATGAAGATGCATTTGTGTGACTTGGCATCCAGCTTCTTTCTCAACTCTTTAGACACATGTGAAAATGCCTCACACCCAAACCTACGTAATCATAATAAGGCTTCTTCCATGTCCACAATTCCTACAAAATCTTGTAGTTCAATAGTGTACTAGGCGATCGATTGATTATATGTATCATTGTTATACCAACGTCTCCCCAAAACTCTTGAGATAAATTTTACATAGATAGCATGGAAGTGACCCTCTCTTGAATGCTCCTATTTGTGCACTCAACAACAACTCCATTTTGAGCAGGTGTGTCCGGCATACTAAACTGCCTCTTAATTCCTTGTTTTCTACAGAAGTCCTTAAACTCAATGGAGATGTGCTCCCCCCCATTATGAGTGTGCACAGCCTTCAACTTCTTGCCTGACTAGTTCTCGACCATAGCTAGTACTTTTGGAAGATACTAAAGACTTCGTCTTTCCTCTTCAAAAGGTAGACCCGCACCTTCCGAGTAGAGTCATCTATGAAAGTCAAGAAATATAATGCCCCCTAGAGACTTATGCGACATAGGTCCACATAGATCACTATGAACCAAATCTAGAGAACTCCTTAACTTTTGATCTAATGGCAAAGTGATAATCCTAGTCTGTTTCCCGTATATGCAATGCTCATACAAACTAAAATCAGAACAGTCTTAGGAATATAGCCAAAATGCTGCGATTACTTCATTCCCTTCAAACTCATATGACCAAGCCGACTATGCCACAACTCAATAAAAGAAAGCTCCATAGATAGAATTATTTTCCACAGAAAAGACGCACAAGGAATATAATGAGCCAGACTTTTGGACTTTGAGCATGACCAAGTTACCTATTTTGATTATCAAAGAACCATTGTATCCAAGATCATCAAGCTATCCTATTGAAACCAAGCTCTTAATTAGCTTTGGCACATGTCTAACACCTTGCAACATGACATTGTGCATACCCAACTTCACATCTCCAATGCCACATATTTCAAGCTAATGAGAATCACCCAGATTAACTGAACCATGTATTGAAGCATAACCAGAGAACCACTCCTTGTGAGGAGTAGCATGAAAACTGGGACCTGAGTCAATAATCCAATTATGAACATATCTTTCATCAAGAGATAACAACACCGTTGGACTCAAATTAAAAGTGAAGACTATTAAATCTGATGGTTGCGGCATGTCAGGAACAACATCAACATGTAAAGACTCAATACATTGAGTTCCTCTATCTTCACACTTGTAATGGAATTAGCCTTTTAACTTGAGTTGGAGCGGAAAGTAAATAACATATTGAGCATTTCCTTGAGCATTCTTTTGTGTGTAGATGTATAGTGAGAAAGAAAGTGCTTGGATGGAGAGAGCAACACTAACACATTACTTCATTAACATGGCATGATCAATACTGGTAAAAGAGAGTGAGAGTTTAGAGAAATTGACACCAATAGAGGACCGGATTAGTTGGAGCCGGTCCCCCCTCCAATAGGCATTTGTATTATAGATTCTTCCATGACGGAAGACTTGTTTACAATACAACTGTTTGTGTTCCTTGAGACCTTCTTGATGAGACAAAGATGTTAAGCTTCACTCACTAAGCATTGACATGGTAACAACAATAAACATGATTAGCATGAACTTGGAAAATACCCAGCCTCAATCCCAAGACCTCAAACACCATGAAAGGTGAGGAGAGCTGGCAGGGAGTGAGGAAGAAGAGAGAAGTAGAAGTAGCTCTACAAGAAAGCAATAACCCCTTGCACATAATCACTCATAGCTCTTGTAACATAGCTTAGCATAGTGTTAATGGAGATTAGAGAGATTGATAAGCAAGCATAAGCATTCTCTTGTGTGGATTTGCATCCATAGCCAAGAGCTTGTGGTAGTAGGCACTCAACTTCTCAAGCTTGGAGAAGGATATGGAGTTCTTGCTTTACAAGAGTGTGGGAAGGGAAGAATGAGAGTGAGAGAGCTCATGGGATGCTCCAATGAGAGAGAGAGAGAGAGAGAGAGAGAGAGAGAGAGAGAGAGAGAGAAAGAGAGAGCTAGCTAGGTCGACCCCCTTCCCTAGGCTTTCCTTGAAGCTTATTGGGCCATGTAGCCCTCTAGCCAATGAGAGCTCGGATCCCTTTGGGGCAAGATGTGTAGTCTCTTGACAAGTGTCCTTGTTTCCCACTTGTGAGGTTAAGCTAGCACCCCCCTTGCTTAAGCACAGCCCTTGCTTAAGCAAGCTGCCCCCTTGCCTGCTCGAGTAATGTGCCTCTACACTTGACATGTGGCCCCTTTCCTTTCATAAGAGTATGGGTTATTGGTGAGGTGCTCACATACTATCCACCTCCCTCCTTTGTAGGGCTCGCCCCCTTATTAGTAGTAAGTACTTTGAACTTGGTAAGCAGGCAGGCCCCCTGCTTCAGCACAACTCTAGCTTAAGCAAGCTACCCCCTTGCCTGCTTGGACCCAGTGACTAAAGAGTAAAAATCAAAGACTACGTCTTAAGGATTTTAACACTTACCTTTGGAGGCTTTAAAAAAGACAACCCTAAGGTATTTTGCTCCATTGGTTAACCTTGCCCTTTGTTAGACCTTTTCTCATTTGGGTCCCTTTACCATTGGCTCCGTGCTGAAATAGATCTATAAGCACATCTATATCTTAACCCTTGTTCCCGTTTATTCTCCCACATTAAGTGATCAGTTTAATATGAGAAAATCATTTGGGTTGGGTAGTTATTAGATTTTATGACAACACTGCTCTTAGGAGGTGCATAACTTACGACAATGGCTTTAACCTTTTCTATTTGCAACAAATGACAATCTTTCTTCATGTGTCCTTTCTTGTGACAATGGTAGAAGTCAATGATCCTCATGTCACATCCACGGCTCTTGCTATGTGCATTCTTGTGATTGTGAGAACAATCGCCATTGCCCTCTCTGCCTTTGATTGTTCCTCTAGTTACTTCCACTAGCTATATACACATCATCATCCCCACTAGTGTCAAGGGACTGATGTCGAATCTCTTCCGTGAGCACAACACTAATAACATCACTGAAAAATCACATCAAGCATTCTCTGCTTCCATATAGTGAAATTTGTGCCATCAAATGTCTTAATGAAGTAATCTTCTTTATCAGAACATCTAGACACTAACAAGAGTTAACCACAAGAGAGCAATGCTAAGAACTTATGGATTTTTTTGGGTGAAAATTTCACCATAGTCTTCTCTGTTTATAGATGAAAATCTCAACTAGAAAACTCAATAAAAACCATTACAATGTCAATGCAAAAGAGTGTTGTAAGCAAAGTAGAGGACTCACTGGAAAACTCAGACAGGGTCTCCTCTGTATAGAGATTAAAATCTCAAGCAAAACTGAGCCAAAAAAATTCATAAACCAACAAAAAGTACGAACATGGCATACATTGGCAATATTGCTCAAAGAAATTTTCAAAGCTTGCCAACTTGACATCAAAGCATGTATACTTATCTATACATGTCGTATGGTGAAGCCATGAATGGGATCTCTGACAACCTAATCCACCTCACACTGGGTAACCCAGCCCCAAATGCTCAGCTTCCAAAAACCTTATGCAATGACTCTCACAAAAGGTTATGTAGATACGACTAGCCACAGTCTGAGAAAGGGCTCTTTCGGATCGAGTCTCAAAAATGGTTGGGATTGCCAAAACAAGCCAAAGTTGGCTCCACGACGAGGTATGAATGGTAGTATCTATAGCACAGTGTACATCCAAAATGTGAAACAATCTCACTACAAAACTACAGGCTCTCTATCACTCCTATGTGTGTGGGCACCTATGAGAACCTATCACTTGCTTTGAACTTGTACCTACGTGTCCATGTACATCTAAAGCCAAAGAAGAACTCCTTGCATCCAAAGTGTTGATGCTAGAAAAGAAGGTCGCAGAAGGGGAGTGTAGTCGTCCAAGAGTTACACACACTCTCTCAAGCATGTATGCATGGCTATGAGAGCCACAAGCTTATTCGAGAGCTCACGATGGGAGTTTGAAGCCCCCTTTATGTGCATACCAAGTCTAGGAGCAACCCACATTGAATGTTGTGTATGTATGGTGCATATCAAGATCGGGAGAGACCCAACACTGGCTTGCCACACCACCTTATGTGGGGCCGAGAGATGCACACAATCTGACGTATGCATGTGTGTGTGAGCTACGCTCACTCGAGGGGGCTGCCAACTCTCCAAGAGGGGCTCAAAATTGTAACTCGATGCCTCCTAGCTACCTGTGATGGTAGTACAAGTGCCTCCTAATGCCCACAATGGCCTCTTTGCCTCCCAAGCTCATTTGACTACCCACACATAGCTTCTCTTCTCCTCTCACACTACTCTGATAGCATGCACTTGCATCACAAAATTTCCAATTAGATTTGCTTCCAAGCTTGTGTGTGGCTTTTCCACCAAGCTCCAAAACCTATAGTATTCTGCTTCAACATGTCACAGGGTACATAAAAATTGACTTCTGTTTTTCTCCTACTCGAAGATTTCTCAACCTTAGCTTCTCTCAAAGCTTGTGCACACATATGTGATGCCATTGATGCCTCCACTCCCATAACCACACTATGATACCACTTATGAAGAGTGTGTACGCGGATGTGTGCATGCTCGACGTGTTGTGCAAGGAAGGAGAACACAAACTGTTTTCGGTGGGGCTCTCAATGAGTATTTTAATATGCTCACTGCTCCTTATTATTCTATATAACCAAATAATGCAGATAATGTTAGCAATACGGTTAGTGATGGGTGTTCGGCTAGTTGGCTTAAACCCTAATAGGATTTGTTGTTGCTTATAGGATATTCAACGACCACAAAGAGAGAGAGAGAGAGAGAGAGAGAGAGAGAGAGAGAGAGAGAGAGAGAGAGAGAGAGAGTTTCGTGCATATTAGAGCTACCATTTCAACTTTCAATTTTACAAGGCAAAGATTCGATTGAAAAAGTGGGAGCACAATCTCCCAAGATTCCATTGAAAAATACATCTTAAAAAAAGTGACTCACCTTGGCTCACCTACTTTTGAAAATAGAACCCATAACTCTGAAGATTTCTTTGTTGATTCTCTGTGGACTCCCTCCCAAGGCCTTCTCTTTGCCTAGCCATCCTCCCCCTTCGTTGTGCTTATTTGTTGGCTTCCACTTGCTGGCCATCCTCCCCCTTATGTGCCTTTCTCCTGAGGTTCATCATATCTCGTCTCTATACGGCTGCCATCACAAGGTAGGGCTACATCTTTGGTCAACTCTAAGAAGGGCAGGCACGTGCGCGCGCGTGCGCACACACACACACACACGCACGCACGCACACACACACACACACACACACACACACACACACACACACACAGAGAGAGAGAGAGAGAGAGAGAGAGAGAGAGAGAGAGAGAGAGAGAGAGAGAGAGAGAGAGAGAGAGAGAGAGAGAGAGAGAGAGAGAGAGAGAGAGAGAGAGAGAAGTAGACTCACCTCTTTGCAGGAAGGGAAGGCAACTTATCCAAAAAAAGATTTGGTGATTGAGAAGAAGGGAATCCAAGTGGAGGTGAGCAAGATAAGCCACCAATATCCCATACAAACCCATATACCGACCTTGGACATCAATCTTGAAGAGGATGAAATTCAGGGAGAGATCAGATTTCAGTGTAATGAAGTGGAAGAGATGAAGATAGATAAAGACGTAATGTGTGTTGAAGATGAGGATGATGTGATGAATCAGTTTTAGATGTATCTTGATGAGGAGTATTCCATAAGTGACAGTCAGGAGTGTGTTGATGGAGAAGTGTTTTTTGGAGCTTTGAAGAATGAAATCCAATTTCCAGGAGTGGATATGAGTTATTCAGGTTGCAAAGACAAGGATCTTGAAATTCGGGTCCCTGAATTGCAAGTTTTGATGCCGAAGGTCCCTGATTTACAAAGTTCCACAATACAGGTCCCTGATCCTGAGACTATTGATTTTCAAAGAAGTTATGTACCTGAATTCGCTGAGCTACAAATGTCTTGTTATTTCTCAAGCGAAGATGATCCATAATCTTTCTTTGGAGTTGGAGAATGAAAGGTATTCAAATATGGTTGCGGCTAATGAAGCGGTTTCCAAAATCAATCAACTTCAAGAAGGGAAGGCATCATTGATGGTGAAGATTTCTCAAGTTTGAGCTGAATTTGACTTGCATATTTCTTACTGCTATAAAGTTCATGATGCTCTTAAGCAAGTTGTTTTGGATAAGGATAATCAATTTGAGGATTTGAATCTTCAACTTCCTCTAATCAACAATATGGAGTCTTCTTCAAATCTTGATGTTATGGAAGGTGTCTTGAATGATGATGTTGTTGTGAGTGATCTTTATGATGTTGGTGCTTTTGAGATTTCGGTCAAGGAGATTGTAAGTGCATCTTTTTCAGTGAAGTTCAGTTTACTAATGATATTCTTGATGATTTATACCAAGTTCCTGTTGGCAATGGTTTTGTTGATGCTGAAGAGATGGTTTTGACTAATGATTATGCAAGCCTTTTGCAAGTTCTTGATGATGGTGAAGTGGGTTTTCCTGAATATGGTTCTACATTTCTATGTGATGTTGCTAATGGACGAGATGATGTTGATATTCTTATATCTCATTGGTCTTCATGCTTGATGACATAAGGGAAGTTGTTCAGGGAACACATGTCAAAAGTTTTCAGTTTCAGGGAGATATCACTGATTGGAGAGATTTGCAGCTACAAAGTGGATTTCTTTATGTTTTTGGGAGGGGATGTGAGCAAGACATCTTGGTGGTGTTTTTAATTGTGTGAAGAAGATTTCAAACTGTTATTTTTAAGCCTTGAATCATATCAGTTTGATGAAGAAGCAAATCACTTTTGGTGTTTCCTGAATCACAATTTTCAGGATAATCATTTGTTTTGGCATACGGAGTCTAAATCAGGTCTCCCAATGTTTCATCTACATGCAAAGATATTGGATATGTTGAAGAGGTAGTGCCTAATGATTGCAAAGTTTTCATCCTACCTCTTCAATATTTTTGAAGAGAAACCTGAACCTGACCTTGAACTTGAACCTGAACATGAACTTGCTAATGTGTTCAATAAGCCATACCAGGCCTTTGCTGAAGAAGAGGCTAAGGAAGAAAATCTATTGTTGGATAAGAAGTTCACTAAAGTGAAACATCATTTTATACAATTCAAGTATAAGGGGGAACAACATGTTCATGACCAACCTGAACCAGAGGGTGCTAAATGTGAAGTGATACTAATGGATAATGCAGATCAGGAAGTCCAAGAGTAGTTAATTGAAGATACAATTGTAGTCATAGGACATGAGCATGAGGCAGAGCATTTGCATGTTGGGGAAGCATTATTGAACACTATCGAGGAAGTGTTGGGTAAGAACATTGAAGAACATACAATGGATGAGGTTGCAGCTAAGGTGGAAGTAAGTATTGACGCAAAGAAAGAAGCAAAGGAGGAGAATTTGTTTGTGCAAAAGCAGTGTGATGAACTGAAATAGCAGTATGAGGAAGTGAAGAAGCATATGGAGCATCAAAAACATCATCGACTTGAGAAATTGTATACTCAGAGTGATACTGTAATGCTGGAAGCAACTGAAATTGAAGTTCAAATGCAGTTAATTGTAGGTGCAGTCACAACAGCAGTTTAAAGATCCAGTATTGTCTATTGTGGATGAGATACTTAGTGGAGAAGATGTCGAGGTTCCAATGAAAGCACCTGAAGATGAGATGGATGCAGGAATTACTGGAGAGAACAGCACAACTACTGACCAGGATGAACATGCAAAGGAATAGCAGGATGAACTTGAAGATTAGGTTGATTTTAATCAAGGAATTGTGGGTCCTCACAATGTTTGAGAAACATTGCCCACCAGGTGTGCCAGGTGTTAGTGCCTGATGTGTCAGGGTACTTATCCTTTTGGACTTTTAACTAAGGTCTTAACTTTAAACCTTAGGAGCATGTTTACACAAGGACTTTAAGCCTAGGTAGTTTTAAACATTCGAATGGTCATATGTCGTGTAGCAATTTTTTGGATGTAATCGACATGCAGTTTTTGCACTTCCCTATAGTCGTACTGTTGTTTTTACTCTGTAGTTCAATGGTGATGATGAATATACAGTGAATGCATTACTTTTTTATCTTTATTATGGTGTTTCTTCTTCATCTATTCTGCAGTCATGTGATTGAATGTGCAGTCTCTTGCCTCGTTTATCTTTACACTGCATGATTCTTGTATTGATTACCTGTTAGGGCTGTGAGCCCCTAACAATCATGCACTTGTCAGACACTCTGACAAGCGAGTTTTAGCATATCCATATGATCTTGGATAAAATCCTTAACCTGTTGGAGTGTTTTGGTTGCCAACCCCACCATAACTAGTGACCTAGGTTGAAAACCATACATTAGCATGAAAGGACTAAACCTAGTCGTGACATGTTTAGCACTATTGTAAGCAAACTCAAGAAGAGGTAGATACCCTTCCCATACTATTTTTTTCTTGCTAACATATGCTCATAGCATATCATATCCTCTAGCACTTGGTTAACTTCACCAATAGGATAGGAGAAGCCCATGGTGAAGAACATGGTTGAGTAAACCCTCTGCTGAGATAGCTAGCAAGCTGACGTTCCACCTCAACAAATTTAGAATGACTCATTCTGTATGGTGGTGTACTAACCGGTTTATTGCCTGCAACCACGTCTATGCTATGTTGCACAGATCGTGTTGGAGGTAATTGTGGTGGTAAATCATTAAGAAAAACGTATTGAAATTCCTTTAACAAATACTTTAAATGACTAGCAACTTTTGCTTGTTGAGGAGAGAGAGTAGTAGCCATTGCTGGAAGAGAATAGAGAGAAGCATGCGGCGTTGATGAATTTTCAATAGATTCAACATTTGAAATAAAATGACATAACGAATAACACAAGAAAACTCTTCTATTTCATCATCAAAAGTGAGCTTCATTAGCTCTGCTGTAGATATCAGGGGTGAGGAAGGCACATCCTTCTCTTCTAACAACAACACATGTACCATGGGATTCAAACATCCGACTGTTGTGCAACGTGCTTGTTGCTACACTTCAGTGATGGTCCTAGGCTATGCAACCATTCTTGACCAAGTACCACATATGCCCTCTCCATATTCATAACCTGGAAGTACAAGGACGTGGTATATTCTTGAATTTCCAACGGTACAACTCTCACTTGAGTGTTCCACACCTCCGCATCATAATCGTTCATCGTCTTGAATAGATCCGTGCATATGCACTGGCTCATGTGGACCGAAGGTCTACTTCCACATGGAAGTTGTTTCAAAACATTCATGCACCACCTCGGTGTGTATTACCTCCACCTTGGAGAAACGTGAGGAAGACTCAAAAGAAAACATATGCACCGTGTGCACTGCTTTCTCCTTGCCCTAGACAACAGATTTTCCCTTGGGACAATCCTTTTTGCCATGGCCACTTCCTAAGCATTGAAAACATAATTTTTGCTTTTTTGCCTTCCGGTAGAGAGAGGCCCTCAAGACCCCTTGGGTTTCTCGGCCGCCTCAAAGTTCGCTACTACAAACTTTCTTTTATTGTGCCCATGCTGTGTGCGTGTATTACTATGTTTATTTCCACGCACATGAGTATTGTATGGTTTCTTGTCATCTGGATCATCATGGATGTGAGCTTACACTATGGCCTCCTCAAGTGTTTTGGGGTCCTGAGGCTTGACATGCTTCTTAAGCTCTGGCGTCAGACCGCAAATAGACCCACACACTTGTTGAAAGGTGTCTAACCCGTGCAACTTGAGGATAACATCCCAATAGTGCGAGATATATTCCAGCAATGATTTATGTTGTCGCATGGAACATGTGTCCCAAGCCGACCAATTTCTATCTGCCTCATTTGTGGGCAGAAACTCTTTTCTAACTATAACCTCAAAGTCTGCCCAAGTAAGTGGTATAATGTTCTTCTCCTTGAGAGACATCCACCATTTATAGGCCTTGCCTTCCAGAGTCAGACTTGTCTGCAGTGCTATGATTGCTTTCAGAGTACGCCGTGAGTTGTGAATTCCTTCCCGTTTGCTGAGAAAGATATTCACAACATCCTTATTGCGCTATCGTTCCTCTCCCTTAAAAGTTGGTGGCTTTGTATTTTTCAACAATTGTCCACCTCCTTTGGAGTCAGAGAGTGCAGAGAATCCGGAGGGGGACCTTGTCCCTTACCAGGAGGAACCTGCCCCTGATTGGCTACGTGCTCATGCATGTGTGTATCAACAGAGCCCTTGGCTTGCTTTTGCATGAATTACACAACTAAAGTGGATAATTTACTAACATTTTCATTTAATGATGCAAAATTCTTTTCCATCACTGACATGCGTGCTTGAAGTGCTCAAAATTCCTCAATATCAAGCAATTCGTAAGAGCCATCTCCTCTCATAGCTTTGCGATATCCTTCGTGAGAGTATCCGATTGCGAGCTACCATTGGGAGAATTGGGCGTATGGTGCTCGAAATCAAAAGTCATATTGATATCAGAATCCATGGCGACTCTGTGCAGTGCTAGGAAGAGAAAAAAGAGTACCTTGTCTTCACAAAAGCTCGTAGCAGTAGTAAACACCTTAGAGGATGCCAATAATTAGACTTGCTAATTACATATTCAATTGGTAAATGGTTCTCGGAGAACACCGTAGCGTAATTAATCCGAACCAAATCACAAAAAATGCACTTCTTTATCGGTTGTTGAATTGCCCTGATGCCGATTACGATGTCGAACTTTGTTGAAATCGAAGCTCTTCTTAGACGTGAAAGGATTTCTTTTACGAAGCAAAATAGTCCTCAAAATTGAGAGGTAAAATTTTGCAGGCTACGCACAATTTTCTGATTTCATGAAAGGATGAAACCAATTTTGCCGAAACTTCATCAACAACCGGCACCTTGCCGAGCTTCTACGTAGGTTGTATAAGCCGGGTGTGTGCAGGGGGTGGGTATACACCCTTGCTTACTTCAAAAGGTTAAAAAAAAACCATCGTGGGTGGCCCTTGGTGTGTAACCTTGAGGCTTGCTATGGTGGCACCGCTAGCAGGCTGCACCTGAGAGAGAGAGGACTAACTCCCACCTGTTGTGTTGCTAGCAGGGTTGTGCCCCTGTGACAGAAAATCCCCGGCCCAGCCTTGCAAACCCTTCAAGCCCTTCTCCTTGCGGTTCTACACACGTCGATGCCCTCTTCTTCCCCCCCTTAGGTTCGTTGCACACACGGTGTCACCCCCTTCGACCTCCTCGCTTCACAAGAGGTTTTCTCCACGGCTTTGCTTCATGCCCTAGAATTGCATGAGCATGCAAAAGCATGCAAGAGGAGGTCCATGACCCCAGGCTCCCAAAATAGCTCTAATACGAGTGAAAGACCCCTAGGATTGCCATGTCCTGAATCCTCAGGTTCTTGACCTTCAGGGTTGCCCTTGGCATGACACTTGAAGGTCAAATATGACCTATGGAACCAAAAGGAGCATGGGGTGAGTAGAGCTGATAAGTGACTTTGGATGCTCAAGAATTGTGGAAATGAGCATCACAATAGAGAGTTCACATCGTGGTTGGGAGAAGAATGTTTGTAGGCAAAGCTCATGGCTAAAAGTATGGGGAGAGCAAGCTCTAATGTGATAAAAAGTTGAGCACTCAAGTAGGGTGTGATGCTTAAATTTGCACACTTTATGGGGGCATAAAGTGCACAACTGATGAGACTCTTTGTCGATGGCCCAATTCGCTATCTTAGATCGTAAAGGATGAGAGCTGAGCCGAATGGATGCAATGGTGTAGATCGCACACAAGGAGATATGCTTGAGCATGTAAGGTGGGTGCGGTTTCCTCGTTCAGAGAAGAGGACGATTTTGTAGCGAGGCAACATATATGGTGTAATGTGTGAGCATGACCCCCCTCCCCGATGCGATTTCTCCCAAGCCCTTATACATTGGTGTTGTAGAAAATCCTCATTCACTTTGGAGTCTATGGAGGCATCATGAAGCAAGTGTAATGCATCCCATCTTCCAAATCACTTTCTTGATGCCATTACGACCTTAAGATTTTTCTTTTGCATCTTCTGGACTCTTTTACTTATTTCCTTGCAATTCTTGGAAGTTGATGTCAATGGTTCTACCACATAACCATGTACTCCATAACTCTATCCATATCCGTAACCTCACTAGGAATTGATCGAGACTCAATAACCAAGAGCATGTATGGTGTTTGTGTCTTGACTTGGAGAAAGTTCGTGAGAAAATGTTTTTGGACATTTTTACACTCTTTCCAAGTAGACTTGGAAATGCTACCACCCCATACTTTAACTCCATAAAGAAGCATCGACATCACGAAGGTGTGAAAGATGTATTTCTTGAGAGCCCAACATTTAAGCTCTCGTGGATTGCACATTCTCTCAAATGCATAGTAGGATCTCTTTTGGGCTTCGAGTGTCGCTTATCACAAGCATTCCATTTAGGGTAAAGGGGCCAGTAAAAAACCGACCCCTGTAGTAGGACTCGTCGATGACTTTTAATCATACAAATTACCTCTAGTTTTGGGACACATTCAAGCCAGTGTTGGGCTGGTTAGCACATGAATGGTTGCATCATGGTCGTCGGATCGTGAGTTCGAGCCGATGTGGCACAACGGCTCATATTTCACCCCTCACCGGCTCCATTTTCACAACGTTTTTTGTTACACACAAAATTTTGCTTTATGTCCTGTGTATTGCACGTCTTGCCATTCGCGATACGACTTCCATCCCCAATAGATCTTGTGCTCAGCTATCGAATACGCCCTCCCAAGTTGCGAAGAGAGCAACAAGCGGTTGAGGTGGCCTTAACTTGGCCTCCGGGCCAGGGGGGGAGAGAGAGAGAGAGAGAGGTAGAGATTCTACGTCAAAAGTACACAAATTTGCCTGAGCCACATTTTTACACACAGCGCCCGCGCCCACACGCAGAACCTTTGATTGCGTTTTGGCGGGAGACGAAACCAATGGTGCAAGAAGTGGTGGTCGACGACGATGAAGACGATGAGTTCGAGCCTCTCTTTTCCTATCAAAGGGTCTGCAAACCTCCGTCCGACGGTGAGAGAGAGAGAGAGAGAGAGAGAGAGAGAGAGAGAGAGAGAGAGAGAGAGAGAGCATGGGTTGAGATGCCTTGCTTCATTGACAGATGCACGCCTTTTGCGTGCCTTTAGAAACTTTGATAGTTTGTCTGTTCCTATCTTTTTAGATGATTCTGATGGCGATGTAACCGTACTTGATCCGAAGTCTATGAGTAAAAAAAGCGGCAACAAAGTTTTCCCATCAGCAGTGAGTATTGAAACAGTTTGGAATACAATAGTTTCTATCTGTGTGTTTCAATTTTTGCTGTGCGTTGTGATTTAATCTTGTAGCTGACACCAACTTGTCCTCCCGGAAAAAGAGCGCATGAGGATCTCACCAAAGAGACAGAGGATGATGATGATTGGTTGCCACCCCCACCAAAGAGTGCCAGGGCCCTTCTTGAAAGTAAATTTAATGAAGATCCAACTTTACGCGAAATAAGGTACAGACTTATCCTCTTTCATGAATTTCTTGCATTCTGTGGTTCTATGGAGGTAATAAGCGTAACAGGCCTACACACTCCAGTAGGCTGTGACTCATTGTCTTCACCAGTCCAAATGAGAGAGACTTTAATAACTTTCTTTGGAGGCCAAAATTAACCTATAAGACGGATCAGACACATCATCATTTTACCATCACATATGGTGTCATGCTGTGAAGGCATATAAAAAAAAGAAAAGTAACTAAACTTCCAGCAGCTCTTAGACTCATAAAAGCTTCTCATTGTACTGATCCTGATCGCCATGTGTATGCGATGTGTGTGAGAGGTACATTGATGGGTGGTATCTCTGTTTTGGCTACCGCTTTATTGAATTCTCTTATGAATGCTTTGCATCCTTTGTAGGTTGTCCACTTCCCATTCTTCTTGTCTTCTCCTACTTTAGCCAGGTATGTTTTGGGAGGTCATCTTTGGGATTCCCTGCCTAGATCTAGTGAGTGAGGCTTCTTTGTGGTTGTGTCTGGCCTTGTTAGGAAGTTTCCAGATTCTAGGCATGTCCAGGTATCTTGAATCGTCCTGTTTGATATGGGGGGGGGGGGGGGGGGGGGGGGGGGGGGGGTAGGGGCATCAATGGTGGCAGTGTTATGCAGAGCCTTGCACCTCTCTTGTGATAGCAGAGTTGCCCTTGGTCTCATAGGTCATTTTGGCCTTTTGAAGACGTTTAATATAACATTTCATTTCATTTCATTTCTCCATCTTCTCTCTGCGTTTTTCTCTCCTTTCCGTGTGTTTCCTTGTCACCACACTTGCCGTCGCACTTTGACATGGTACAAGAGCCTAGGCTTGGTTGCGCCTAGTGGAAACGACACAGCTGGCTGTATGGATTTTTCCGCGTTTTACGCTGACACGTGGTAGTTGTACAAACGTCCGCAAATTGCGTTGGCTGTTGACATGGCACTATTGTATGGATTTTCGCTTTTTCAATTGCAGATTTGGACAGATTTGGGCTTAAGCTTTTAGGTGCAGATGCTTTTGGAACTTGATGCTTTTAGAATTCATGCTTTTTGGGCTTTGTTTTTAGCATCCCTTGTACTCTTTATAAGTGCCCCATGGGCCACTCTTTAAGGCATATGGACGCAGAGCTTGAGGAGCAAGAATCATCGGGAGCTCTCTTTGTTTTCAAGCTGTTTTGAAGAGTGTTGCCAAGTGTGTAGGTTGCGGTTATCTCTGTGTTTTCGTCTGATCCATCGTTGGAAGTGATTACATTTATCAATTAATCAATCAATCATTGACATGCATCAATGGTACAAACCACATGGTATGCATCACATGATGTGTCTTGAACTAAATTAGGAATAATTATCCACTTCAATCTGGAACTCTTAGATGCTCCAAATGTACTAGAATCAATCAGGTTTCTATCTAGCCATCGCATCCTCATTAAAACTTTTGATATCCTGGAGTAGCAATATCAGCCATCACATCCAGGTCTGATCGATCTTTGACGGATGTCTTGATGCACTAAAACCACATACTCAATTTGTTGCTTAATTGGCTTTATCTAACATACAAATAATTCTAAATAAATTTTTGGATTTTTAGTGAGAGGGGTTTCTCGCTTGGAACACCATGAAAAATAATTCTAAATGAATAATTGAAATTTTAAGTGAGAGGGTTTTTCTCACCGGAGACATCGAGTATATAGTATTCCTAGTGCGTCATTCGGAGTAATGACGGGAGCACCTTGAAAGGGAATATCTGTAAGGCCACCAGGAACGGGTACTTTTGATGCGTCACATTGGATGGGTGACAGGGAGCATCGAGAAGAAGTATCCGACCATTCGGGAACGGACATCTCTGATGCGTTGGTGCAGCCAAAGTTGGTCCGAGTTGGAAAGTGTGCAAGGCCAGGCGAAGGCGAAGGCGGCAGGCAGGTGTAGTGCAGAAGGCTAGAGCAGGTATGAAGTCCCTGGGCAGACTGATGGCAGCGGGAATGTATGTCTAAAGCGGGTTTTTAGGCCAAAAAGGCTCCAAGAAGAGTCCAAATGGGATAGCATGTGAAGGTGCCCGAAGTGCCGAGTCAATGCTCTAAGATGTAGTACACGATGTGCTCTAGAAGCCGGTCTAGATGGCTCTTCAAACGGAGCCCCGGTGCTCAAGATATTGCAGTTTAAAGTTAGAAGGTTTAGTAGATCCCTGACGGATAGGGCAGTTGGGGACAGGTGGCAATAGTGGAGGTCAGTGGATAGAGTTGTAGTGCTTAAATTATGGAGCATGCACGTCTTTTTAGATCTCGGATCAGAGCTCTGGATAACCAGTTATGGCCGTTTAAAGTTTTGTCGGGGACCCGGTTTGAGCCCACTTGATTGCATTAGAGGACGTGCCATCCGGCATCTTTTAAGCCTGGACAAGGTTCTGGAAGATGGAGAACATCATGTGGAGATAGCACAAATCCACAGCCCGTCAATTGGATGCTCGGTCGCAAGATACGGCGAGTCGAAATTGGCGGCAGATGATAGAGAGAAGGATGTAGATAATTTTCTCGGGTTTTTGTGGCTTCGGATAGCGAGCTCAGAGGGGTCAGAAGGCGGTGAGATTTGCACGGCCTGGGACCGACAGGATGGGGATCCGACACGGCTTTGCGGCTCAGCCATTGGGCATGGGAGCAGTAAATGGCAGGGGTTTGAAGACAACGGGATAAAAAAAGATGGTTTTATGAATTTTTTTGGTTCCTCTTTAACTCCCAATGGTGGTCACCCCTAGAGGCGCCACGTGGCATCAATGAGCCCACATGCGTGGAACTGGCTCCGAAGGCAAGTCTTTTATCTACAGGACCGTGAGCCCATTTGCAAGTGTGAAGGGGAGAGAGAGCTCCCTACGTGCTCAGCGATAGCGGGCCTCTTGCGGGCGCTGCGTTGGCTCTCGCGAGCACAGGGGCGAGACCGGTCGGCAGCTTTGGTGGTTGACCATGGGCATAGGCGGCTCAGTTGGCCGGCGGCTCGGAAGGGCGCGCGCAGTGTTGACGTGGCGGCCCGTCCTAAGGGCAGTTTCCCACACGGGCCTAAGGCCCCTTTTGGAGGTGAAGTCGACCCCCCCCCCCCCCCCCCCCCCAAACTAGCGACATCGTTAGTGCCGAGGGGTAGGGGTGTTAGAGTTCATATTCTCGTGAGGTGGTAGCTCTGATATCTCCCAGGAGCGGATTAGGGAGTGGGTTGTTTTGTGGCTGTGTTTGGCCACTGTGAGGGTGTTCTCTCATGTCGGGTCATGTCTAGCCATGTTCAGCTCGGGTTTTGGCTTGGTTCCATGGTCTCCAGTTGTCTTGCAGGCTGGGAATAGCATTCCCCAGCCCTTGTATATTTTCCCTCCTGAGCCTATGTGCATCCAGTGCCCTCTTCACACCTATTCCCTATTTTTTCCATTTACCATGGTCGTGAGGGCTGAGGGCTGGGTCGGCCCTCAGATCAGCCCTATATAGGCAGCCAGGGGGGGATCTCTTCTGAGCAGTGCAGATTAGCCCCAGTCAGGGGGCGCCCTCTCCTTGGCACCCCAGGGGGCAGCCTGGCGTTTTCTCATGCTGGCAGCTTGGCGTTTCTTCCACAGATCAACCAGCGTTTATGCATGGATCAGGCAGCGTTTTTCATGCACATCAGTACAGCCCCAGCATTTTTCCTTGGGTAGCACATCATGGGCAGCAGGTTAGTTCCCTAGCGTTTTTCCCCTTAGAGCTTCACCACGGAGACGACATGGTCGCCATGTTGCAGAGCACCATAGCAGAGGTGCAGGCACATGAGAGGAGGTTCCATGCTCTCTACACGAGACATGTTCACCTCTTCTCTCCAGATCAGTTCTCTTGCTAGGAGGAGATCCCGCCAGAGCCTTGGTTCCACAGGAGGCTAGGGCAGCCCATGACGAGACTGTGACAGTGGTCTCGTGTGCAGGAGGAGTTGGCAGTGTCAGTAGCAGTCGCAGTAGTGTGTCCTCGGATCTATCCATTGGCATGTCAGTTCTATGCCGGACCACCCTTGGTCACTTGTATGAGCAGATTTTATTAACATGGAGAGCCCCCCCCTCTCTCTCTCTCTCTCTCTCTCTCTCTCTCTCTCATTCTCAGATGTCCCGTCTAATTCTACCTATGTGATCTCTCTTCTCCACAGGTGTGCCTTGGTCATGTATTTGGCATTGCAGGTGTTCTAGATTGGAGTCGAGGTACCCACCGGATCACAAGCCAGGTCTTGTCCTCATTGCAAGACCTCATTGCATATGCCGCTGCCACCTTGACATGGTATCAGATCTCTATGGTGGTACAACCACCTAAGTGCTTGGATATGGCTGATCCGGTGCGGTCTTGGCGTGATTGAGAGAGAAGAAGCTTGCTGTTTTTTCCTGGTTTTCTCCAAGTTTGGGGCAGCTTTGGGTATGTGGAGGCCTTGGATCTTCGTCTACGACTTCCCCGCCTTTACCCTTGATTACCTCGACCTCTTCACTGAGGGGAACCCGATGGAGACTCTAGGATGTGTAGCAATGCTGGATTGCTTCAGTTATCCCAGATGGAGTCATGTTACCGTGCTCTCTCGCAAGGAGAGCAAGCATGTGGTTGTTGTATCCAGAGGGGGAGCTACTAATTTCTGGCTTCTTCAGAGAGAAGTGTTTGGACGGCAATGGGATCTTCTTCATCCCTTTTGGAGGAGCTTTCTATGGGTGTGTTTTCTTCTAGAAGATGGATTGGCAGATTTGCTTTCCCTTTTGCAAATGCATGTCTTTCTTGAATTCGTCAATGGAGCTGTCTATCCCATGGGTAGCAGGTTGATGATTCAGTTGCACTTTTGTTCCAGATTGTGAATTATGGATGACAGAGGGGGATTTCTTCCCGACTTGAAGCAGAGGATGTTTCATGATTTTTCATTTTCCATCTATGGATGGAAGTTCCAGTTTCGGCTTGTAGACTCTTGTTTATCCGGTATGCAGCAATTAAGGTACATGTTCCAGTGCATGTGTTGGAGCTGGCTTTGCCAAGCAGAGGGGGATACTTCTACCTCCAGAACCACTTCTTGTTTGATCATCTGACTTCCTTGGATGAGGTTTAGAGGTGGAGCATGTGGTGCCAGACCCTTAGCCAACAATGACAACATTACGAGGAGGTTATGTTGGAGTATGGATCCTTCCTTTCTCCATGTTTTCTCCTTTTCCTAGTAGTAGTGTGGCCCTATAGATTTGGTTACTTGCCCCCTTGTGAGCTTGTTAGTATCAGTTGTGGGATAGTTTACGATCCTTGTCAGCTAGTCTACACCAGTTTTTGGACAGGTTTACAACCCTTTCTGGGCAATTTTTCTTGATGATCGAAGCAGATTTGTCGAGATCCTTTGAATGACAGGTTTGCAGGTAGTGTCGGTAATTAGTAGGGACATCCAGTTCCTACTCCCGCAGTCAGCAACATTTGGATGCCTCCTCTAATACATCTCTTTGGAGAGCTCCAACCTTGGGGGCAGTCCTTCTTCAGGTGTGCAGATTTGGCCACGGCTAGCTAGTATAGCAGTGTAAGAGACTTGGACACTCCAAGTCAAGAATCAATCACGATAGCACCAAATAACCACTTCAAAACAATTCACAGATCACAATAGATTTACACTGGCCCGACGGAGTTCCGTGCCTAGAGATATTGGCCCCAAAGATTGGCGCCCCTTTCGGTATTTCTTTATGTATTAATCAATGTCAAAGTACAAGAGCGGTTAGGGTTTCACTCAGACTCTGCGTCCAGATGCTCTGAGAAGTGAATGCCCAAACCACTTATTTAAAGTTACAAGGGATGCCCAAAAGCAGAGCCCCAAAAGCTTTCAAAATCAAAAGCAAGTGTTCTCTCTCACAAGCTCTCTGTGTGTGGCTTTTAAAATAAAAGCAAGTAATCCTTCTCTCTCTCTCTCTCTCTCTCTCTCTCTCTCTCTCTCTCTCTCTCTCTCTCTCTCTCTCTCTCTCTCGCCAAGAGTAGAGAAAAAGCTGAGATTTGCGTCGCTCAAATTTTTTTTTTTCCACCTCCGCGATTTCCGGAAATTAGGGTTTTTAAGAATTTTGGGGTTTTTGGCAGAAATTAGGGTTTCTACTGTCGGTAGCCATGTCATCACTTTGTGACATAGCCCCCTCTTGAAAGCATTGTAATCGATCGTGATTATGCCTGCAAAATCGACAAAAGCCATAAACCGTCTTAGCAGACACTGACTGTTAGTACCTACGTACTAGGGACACACATCTAGCACATGTACCAAATCGACAGTCACATCACACGACATCACAGGACATCACTAGATATCACAGGACATCACATGACATTCAACATTCATTCGGATCTTAGACCATGATTTATCGGCAATGTAGCTAGCAATCACATCTAGGTCCAATCGGGACCTCATCGATGTCCGATTGACTAACCCCTATTGCAACCATGTCTATTTGAGATCAATCAGACCAAAATGCTGCAGTCATTTCGTCTATCAGTTCCTGCACTCAAAAGAAGTCAAGAACAAATCAGTATCATTATCAGGAATTCCATTTCATAAAGTCATCCAGCAGAATACTGTCAGCTCTCAGTATCCCTGAAGCTCAAAGAGACATCAGTGACTTTAGTATCAAAATCAAGGCATCTGTTGACAAAGGAGTGGAGTGACGTGCATCCCACTGCACCAGATCTCCAGCCAAGCTGAATTTTGGGTTCCGTTTGGAGTAGACTATGCTAAACCAAAGCATCGAGGTAAAGTTTCACAATCCGAGGAGTATCTGCTAGGTCCTCCTCCTCTATCCACTTTGCGTCAAATGCAGGAAAGTTCTTGAGTTTAATCAAGAACCGCCTTCGGACTTTACCTTTAGTCTTCGTATCCTTATGTGCCAAATCTGTTCAGGAACAAGGATCTCCTCGTTTTCTTCCACTTTGGGTTGCTCATCAGGCTCCCCATCATCAGGCACATCACCCTTAACAGGTTTCAAGAGACTCACATGCAATGCATTGTGAATTTTCCAAGTATCTGGCAGTTTCAATCGGAAGGAGACATCATTTATCTTTTCAGTGATCTGGAAAGGTCCGTAGTATCGCATACTAAGCTTTGGAAAAAGCCTCTCCTTTCCCTTTTTCTTTCATAGGCGTGCCTTCTCAAAACGTAAGAGCACCCAATCATCCTCCTTCAGTTTCAAGTCGCAACGATGGCGATCCGCTGCCTTTTTTTGTTCGTTCTTGAGACTTCTGCAAAGTCTCGCGAACCTTGGCAAAAGCCGTATCCAAATCTCGTGAATATTCATCCGCTTCAAATATCTAATCTTTCGTGCTCAGGAAGGATGGAACCTTCGCAGCACTTTCAACAATCTCAAATGGCGTCTTCCTCGTCGAAGAGTGTATCTTGTTATTGTAGGCAAATTCCACCAAAGGAAGTTCTTTTCCCATTGAGTCTTCTGATCCGAGATACAAGACTTCAATAAATCTAAAACCATTGAATTGGCAATCTCAGATTGCCCGTCAGTCTGCAAGTGGAACGATGATGAGAACTGCGACCGCGTGCCAATGTTCTCCAAATTGCCTTCCAAAACAAACTCATAAATCTGGGGTCTCTGTCGGAGAAAGTCGTCTCAGACGTGCCATGTAATCGGAAAATCATTGTGATCATTCTATGTTCTCGAGAGATCAAAAATGAAATCCATTGCAATACTTTCCTAGGGGCGGGTGGGTATGGGTAAAGGCTGTAACAATCCCTGTGCCTTATGCCTGTCAAACTTGACCTTCTGGCATACTAAGCAACTGCGCACAAACTCTTCCACATCCTTTTTGAGTCTCGGCCAAAAGAAGTATCTCTCTACCCCCTTCATGGTGGTAGCAATGCCGCGGTGACCGTAAAAGGTGGATAGTGGCATTCAGTCATAACCTTTTCCCTCAACGGCTGTGTAACGCACAACATGGTTTTTCTCATCAAGTAGCCTTCCCGAAAGGAGTATCTGGTTACTGTCTCCCCATCCCGTATCTGTGTGAAAATAAATCAGCAAAATCTGTATCTTTCTCATAAATCTGTGCTGTCATTTCCGGCCTAGAGAACAATAGGCTCTCGTAAGCAATGACATGGCCTTCTTGCATTAAGACCGCACCAAACTACGACCACAAGCATCACAAAATACTTCAAATGACTTCTGCAAGTCCGACAAAGTCAAATCTGGTCCTGTAGCCAATTTCTCTTTCAATGTTTGAAAGGCAGTCACCTCTGTGGATCCCCACGAGAAAGGGACTCCTTTCTGTATCAAGAATATGCAAAGGGGAAGCAACCTCTGGAAACTTTCGAATGAACTGTCTGTAGTACGAACACAGTCCCAAGAAGCTTTCAACTTCATGGACATTCTTCAAATCGGGCCAATCACGGATAGTGTCTATGTTGGCCGGATCCATTTGCACTCCTGCTGCTGAGACAAAGTGTCCCAAAAACAAAATGTATCTCTGAAGCATATGATCTTTGTGTTCTGCTTCATTCTTGGAGAAAACAACGATATCATCAAAGAAAGTGCCAACAAATAGCCTGTGCTCTCGAAAAATCCCGTCCATCATCCGATTAATTGTAGGAGCATTGGTTAAGCCAAAAGGCATCACCAAAAACTCAAATAATCCAAAAAGTAGTCCGAAAGGCTGTCTTGTAGACGTCTCCCGTCGCAATTCGGATATGATGATATCCACTCTTTAGATCAATCCTGCTAAAGCACGAGGATCCCTGTAACCTATCGATCCTAGGAATCGGAAATCTGTTCTTGATGGTGATTTTGTTGAGAGCTCTATAATCGATGCACATTCTCCAAGATCAGTCTTTCTTCAAATCCAACAACAGTGGAGAGCAGTACGGTGAAGTACTATGTTGGACAAGACCCTTTTCCAAGAGGTCTTTCACTGGGTTCATAATCTTTTCATTCTGTACTCGGCTCACACGGTTCGGTGGCGGGTTCGGTGGCGTGCTTCCAGGTATCAAGTCAATGGTCTCATCTTCATGCCCTCTGAAAAACAATCGGCATGAGTGTGGAGAAAAATCTTGGCGTTCTTTTGATCAGGTCAAAACATATTCAACCTTTATCCATCGTTCAGTTCTCTCCCAAAAGAATGAGTAAAGAAATTGAAGTTCATCAAGTACAATCTCTAAGCCCTTCATTTATCGAAGTCGCTTTCTTGGCCCGGTAGTCAACCATGGCGTAGTTCTTGTGGTACCAAGGGATCTTGAGTAGAATGTCACTCGCGTGCCCTGAACACCCCTGTCATTGCAAACGAAGTTTGCCAATGCTCGGTGTAATGGCAACATCCCATCCGGGTGCCAGTCGAACTACCTCCACCTGTGGCGTTAGTCTGTCGGGCGTAATTCCAAATCGAGCCGCCAATTTCAAGTGAAAAGAAGTTGGCCTTGGCTCCTTCAAAAGAGCTTCCTGATCCTTCACTTTGCCCCAAAAGCGGCAAAGTTTTTACTTTCATTCATTAGATTCAGTGCAGGTCCCACGCCATGTGGTACCAGTTTTGCTTTTCTATCTGCCTTTTCTGCCACGTCCCTCAGCTACTCTCGAACTCTCAGGCCCGTCGTTGTCTTTATCATTCTGTTTTTTCTGTGCCTTTTTAGGGCACTTCGCGGAGATATGTCCATGTTCCCCCGCATCCAGAGCACTTCCCCTCTCTGATAAAGCGAGCTCTCTCCTCAGGAGTAAGCTTGGGTCGTGCATCCTTTTTCTCTGGGTTGCTCTTTTTCTTTCTACTTTCATTCCCAGAAGTCTGTTCGGCTCGTTGTGTCATGGCCCCATCTGTGGGGTAGGTCAGACTGCCAGAGTGAATGGCAAAGCCCCGCTTCGCAGGACTCATCAACTCTTGAATAGAAGCTGACTTCTGTTCCAAGCAGTGATCTCGAATCTCGGTAGGTAGACCCAAGGTGAACCGCTCAATCTGTTCTCTGAACGAGGTCTTCTTGAACGAAGAGGCGGGTAGAAAAGAGCTCCAGAATCTTTCACAGTAAGCATTGATCGTATCTTTCTTGGTCATCCGAAGATGGTTCCAAGCAGCTCGTACATCTCGTTCATATTCTTGCGTCAATCAATAAGAAATAAAAAGCTTCTTAAATTTCAGCCATTTAACTGGCGCAGTCTTGTTTAAAAGAAGCGTGGACCACCAAGTACGAGCATTCCCCTTCAAGCAAGAGGCAGCTCTCCGAATCTTGGAGTGCTCTGAATAGCGTCCTCCCGCGAAATCGATGTCAAACTACTATATAAAAGACAAAGCCTTCGAAGCATCTGAGTATCCTGAAAAAGTATCAAACTTGATCGAGTGGCCACCTTCCTTAAACTCTCGGACTTTCTTGCTTTTATCTTCGAGAAAGTCATACTGGTTGGCTTTGTAAAAATTCTTCTTGTTCCCATAAAAGTTTCCGTCATCCGAATCTGAGCTGTCTGTAGACGAGTCCTCAGTAGAACTGTCAGTCTCTGGGCGAGATTTAGCCCTTTTTGCCTTTTTCTTGCCCTTTCCGAAGCTTTGTTTCTTGCTTCGCTTTTTACCTTTTTTGTCTTCTTCGCTCGAATCTGAAGAGCTAGAAGAACTGTCAGAAGAAGAAGAAGAACTGGGTACTCCTTCAAATCAAACACGCTTCTTCTATTTCTTTGCCTTGTCAAATGTCGACTGACGACCCAAATATTCCGGGAAGTCAGTGCTTTTCTTCTGCTTTTTGTCGTGCTTTTTGGCTTTCTTTTGCGCGCCAAAAAGCTGAGCAATCCGTGCATCAACCACCTCTTGTAATTCCTTCTTTGAATACTGTTTGTGATCAGAAGGTTTCTTGAGAGCGGGTTTCAGGGGTGGTGTAGTGGTTTTCTGCCACTGTGCATGCACTTCCTGAAAAGAAGTCTTGCTCATATATTTTACCAATTTCGGATCCTTCGCAAAACTGAGCATCATCTTTGCTGCATCGCCAATCAATTGACGACGCTTCATCTCTCTTTGCTTCGCCTGAGTAGGCCGAGGGGGGCCATACTCTTTGTCAGAATCTTCGTTGTGATCCCTGCCCGCATCTCTAGATGCAGAGGGAGTCGACTGATCCTTGCGTGAAGCCATAGGTGCCGCGGAAAAAAATTGAGGATCGGATTTCCTGTAGAGGAGAAATCGGCCGTGCTCTGATACCACTGTAACAGACTTGGACACTCCAAGTCAAGAATCAATCACGACAGCACCAAATAACCACTTCAAAACAATTCACAGATCACAATAGATTTACACTGGCTCGGCGGAGTTCCGTGCCCAGAGATATTGGCCCCAAAGACTGGCGCCCCTTTCGGTATTTCTTTATGTATTAATCAATGTCAGTACAAGAGCGGTTAGGGTTTCACTCTTAGACTCCGCGTCCAGATGCTTTGAGAAGTGAATGCCCAAACCACTTATTTAAAGTTACAAGGGATACCCAAAAGCAGAGCCCCAAAAGCTTTCAAAATCAAAAGCAAGTGTTCTCTCTCACAAGCTCTCTGTGTGTGGCTTTTAATAATAAAAGCAAAATCCTTCTCTCTCTCTCTCTCTCTCTCTCTCTCTCTCTCCAATGCTCGTACGTGCAGTGAGCAGTGTGAGACATATGACCACGAGGACCCAGAGGCACTACACACTCTAGATGAGGAGGCCACTATGAGAGATACAGCAGACAGAGCTCCAGTCACAGCCTACGGACGACACCTACTTCGACTTTGCTCCCAGCACCGTCTCGTTATTTATAACGGGATGGCCCAGTGGCCCACCTCAGGGGGCCTGACTTGTATGCCACATGGAGTTACAGAGGGAGGGGGGAGTACAGTCGACTATATTCTGGGACCCAGGGAGGCTACACACCTTATCACATCCTTCACCATTCCACCCATACCCATCGGAGCCGACCACACATACCTCTCTTTCTCCATCACCGGAGATACCATCCCACATAGCTCCACAGCACACACTCCACATACCACCATCCATTTCACACATGAGCTAGCCTCTCTTTACTCAGCCGAGGTCGAGCATGGCCTATGCCTCCTCCACCCATCCACACCACTCTCAGTTCTCACATCACATATCTCTTCCGTTCTCCACACTTCAGCTATTAGCTCTTTTCCACACACCACCCACACAGGACGCACTCCCCCCCCCGGGACTATGCCTCAGAACCGCTGGTATGATGATGAGTGCAGAGAGTTATACCGACGCCTCCGTGCACGGCGAGCCTTAGGAGAGATCACAGAGAGAGAGGCCAGACGAGATATGAAGACGCTGACACGCCAAAAGCGGCGAGCATTCGAAGAGGCACAGGAGCTTGAGCTATACCGCCTATTCATGAGCATAGATAGCGCGACGGCATGGCGCACCCTGCGCGAGCCACGTCCGACCACAGCTATTGAGGATCCACAGATATGGCACGATTATGCAGAGCGCCTCTATGAGGTGCCAGGGCAGCCTCCTATCCCACAGCCACATGAGCCACGCCCCACGTGCTCCTCCTTCTTTACAGCAGAGATGGTAGAGAGGGCCATACGCCGCATGCAGCACAGACGATCAGCTGACCACACTGGATTACAGAGTGAGCACATCATTTATGCGGCCTCCACTATAGCCCCGTTGATTGCACATGTCTTCAACCGGGCTATAGGGGAGGGCTTCCCAGAGGAGTGGACACAGCACACCATAGTGCCTATCCACAAATCTGGCGACACCCTGGACCCAGGGAACTACAGGACTATCATGATTGGCCACACGATGGCCAAGCTATATGGAGCAGTACTTGAGGCACAGCTTAGCTACTACGCAGAGATCGAGGGCTTACGAGCTCCAGGCCAGGCAGGCTTCAGACGAGCTTTCTCCACCACTGACCACATCTTCGTTCTGTGCTGCCTCATTGATGGGGCAAAGGCGCGGAAGAAGAGGCTTTACTGCTGCTTTGTGGATTTCCGCAAGGCCTTTGACACAGTCCCACGCGAGAGACTCTTCCAGCGCCTTCACAGCATTGGGGTACCGACAGAGATGATTTGGGCCATATATACTCTCTACGAGAGGGTGACGGGTCGAGTTCGTTGCCCAGGCGGCTTTTCAGAGACCATTGCTAGCACCATTGGTGTTAAGCAAGGATGCCCACTCTCCCCGACACTCTTTGGGCTCTACATCGACGAGATCTCCGATTACATACTACGAGCAGGGGGAGAGGGGAGCGACTTGGCAGGTACTCCGGTCCACATCATGTTATATGCTGATGATATTGTGTTGATTTCAGAGTCACCCGAGGGCTTGCAACGCCATCTTGAGGCCTTGGACGAATTCAGCACACACAAGGGGTTGACTGTGAACCTTGGCAAAACCAAGGTCATGATCTTTCACACATCCAGTGCAGTGAGGAGCGCTGCCACCTTCACAGCAGCAGGAGGACAGGTTGATGTAGTCACCTCCTATGTCTATCTTGGCATCACATTCACCAGCCTACCAGGACCCTTCACTATGAGGCAGGCTGCTGCTGACAGGCTCACCCGAGGATATGCAGCTCTGACCATGCTAGAGCGGAGATGCCACCAGGCACACTTTCAGGAGCCCCGCACGAAGGGCTGGCTTTTTGACACCTTAGTCACCCCGGCCCTGATGTACTCGGCGGCAGTATGGGCACCAGGATTGACAGATGACCAGTGGACACAGCTTGAGAGGCCACAGGTATGTATGATCTCACGCTTGCTCCGCAGCAAGAAGACAGTGCCACATGACATTATTAGAGCCGAGCTCGCCACACCACCTATGGTTGTAGAGGCATTATTCCAGACAGTCTGCTTCATCCAGAGGATGAGAGAGCTACCTCCTGACAGACTTACTCGTAGAGCATTCGAGGCAGCTATACAGCTATCAGAGAGTGGGCATGCGAGAGCTTGGTACTCACAGGTCAGAGCATGGTTTGAGGGACACGGTCTTGACATGGAGAGCCTACCACCATTCCAGTACGACCCCCACTCACCATCTGTTCACCTCTCTCGCAGTGAGAGAAACTTGGTATTGAGACAGGATCTGTGGCAGCTATACACTAGGAGAGTCTGGGAGTCACCTGGCTTGGGGACGAGGATGTCAGATTACAGAGACCAGTTTCTCACCATATTGTCTGGGGGGTTCATACAGAGACCACGCTATATGGACACATACATGCCACATAGCTCACGGGTGGCGATTGGTCAGCTGAGAGTGGCTTCACACAGGTTAGAGATTGAGATCGGGAGACACACTGGTGTTCCCAGGGAGGAGCGAGTCTGCAGAGCCTGCACAGAGGAGGTGGAGAGTGAGGAGCACTTTGTATGTAGATGCAGAGCATACACTGAGATCAGAGGCAGGTATGAGGCCTTATTCAGAGGACAGCCCACTCTCCGAGAGATCATGGACTCTCGAGATCAGAGACAGCTCGGACGTTTCTTACTAGAGATACAGAGCCATTGGGACACACTACTACAGCCACGCACAGCTACACAGACAGAGGGGAGACAGTCGCAGCTCACAGACTTCTTTCAGAGGATTGCCACCCCTACCTCATCAGATACTCAGAGAGGAGTGACACTCCCACAGGCAGAGGTGAACCGAGCTAGACGACGACCACGAGTCCCAGGCTACAGGGGCGTGAGCTCCCACCACCGACAGATCGAGGAGATCCGAGCCCGGGAGCGCCGTGCCACTGAGGAGCGAGTAGCTCAGATGAGGGCCGACCCGACAGCTTTCATCCGGGTAGCCTTGGCACCAGCCCCGCCCATGTACCACATCTTACATCCCCCCATTTGTACAGGATGGAGCTAGAGAGCTTGATGCATTCTCATGATTGTACCACCTTGAGCATATAGACATGCATATACCCCTAGAGATAGAGCCCCATCCCTCCTCAGATACTCCATTACCATTACCTACATTCAGTTCAGTTTTGTATCAGTTTTGTTTCATTTGTCTTTCCGATAGACGGATGACATACACGCCATGTACATTTGATTTGTCTCATAGGCCGATTTCGGCCTGACATAGACGTTAAAAATCTTTCTTTCTTTCTTTCTTTCTCTCTCTCTCTCTCTCTCTCTCTCTTGCCAAGAGTAGAGAAAAGGCTAAGATTTGCGTGGCTCAAAAAAAACTTTTTTTTTCCACCTCCGCGATTTTTGGAAATTAGGGTTTTTGACAGAAATTAGGACTTGCAGGAATTTTAGGGTTTTTGGTAGAAATTAGGGTTTTTGCTGTCGGTAGCCACGTCATCACTTTGTGACAAGCAGGTTCTTCACTTGCAGTTCTGTGCCCGGTTTTATGGCATGTTACAAATTAGCCCCATTGTCCTTCACGGGCTAGTTTCCCGAGCCGGTTCCTTCACTCTCCGTTTGAGTATTGGAGTTATGTTGTGTATTGGATATTGTTTGCACAGTTCAGTTGTGGATATGTTCTCTTCAGCACAAGTACAAAGGACAATTTTATGATGAAGATTTGAAGGAAGCAAGTTACAATAGTGGCAGTATACATGCTCTCCGAGTCTTGGCATATTGTATTGGATTGTAAAGACTGGTTTGATCTTGGCAGATGCAGAGATATGGCGGACATTTGGTTTGATCTCAAGGAGTTTGCTTGAGTAGCTAGGTCTTTTTGGACTCCGATGGCTTCTTTGGCAAACATGATCCTCAGGTGACGACCTTTCATGTCTTCCTATTCTTCGCAGTCCAAGTTTACCGGTGGTGTGATTCTCTTTGAGTCTCGAGTTTCATGAGATTCAAGCTTTGCCATTCATTTTCAGAGGAAGCAGTTTTACTTCATGTTGTCTTAGATTTCTTTCTGGTGGTACTTATTTTCTTTTCCCAGGATTGAGCGGGAGGGGGAATTCCTATCTTTGGGGAAGCTCTCAGCTTTAGCTCTTGAGCTTTCAGTGTCAGTGTTTGCCCTATTCCGACGTGGGTTGAGTCACTTGCTACCTCATAATGTACTTTTGAGGATACTTCTCTTTCAGAGGTTATTATCTTCAGTCGATTACCGGTGCTCCATTCAACGGAGTACCACGCATGGTGTCTTTTAGTCTGAGGTTTTCCTTACCCGTTTCTTACGGCTTTGGATGGTGTGCTTGAGCCCATACTGCAGTTATTGTCTTGACGGATGTTTTCCCTGAGCCATTTCGGTGGTTGCCTTGTCTTTTGGTTTTGTGGTGTGACGGTTGCTCTTCCCAGTGCATCCCAGCAGTAGTTCCTATGCCTCGTCTTCTAGATTGATGCCTGGAGACTATACCGTACAGGACACACCTACTTCCCTTATCCTTAGATCGGCATGTTCTCTTTTGTACAGGTGGATATGGCCTTCTCGGATTAGGAACCAGTTACATTTAGCCATGGCATTCTTCAAAGAGGGGAGACAATCTTCTTGCTTCTCCCAGATTGCTGGAGAGTTATGACAGTTATCCAGGGTCTGAGTGTTCTCCCTTTAGAGGGGGATGTGGAGCTAGCTTGGGAGTTAGTTTGCGCAGACTACTTCCATACTATTCTTGTGGTTTTTTGTACAGCGGATAGGGTTGACAGTCTGTTTTGTTGCTTTCTACAACACCTTGTTCTTCTCTTGTAGAGCTTGGGAGCATGTTCCCGCTTCACTCTGAAAGTGGGATGATATTCTCTCGAATGGTGTTCTAGACAAGTCAATTACAATTTCACCCTCAATTCCAGTTTTGGTCATCTGAATTTTGCCAGTTTGCTGCGTTTGTAGAAATCTGATATGGTTGCTTCTTTGCCGCCTCTTGAAGCACCTGTCAAACATGTTTGTGAAGGCTGTATTTTGGGTAAGATGCAGCGTTCTAAATTTCCAAAGGATGGTTCAGTTCGGGCCACATGCAAGTTGCAACTTGTGCATAGTGATGTTTGTGGGCCCATGCAAACTCCGTCCTTGGGCAATTACTTGTACTTCGTGACTTTCATTGATGATTACTCCAGGCATGCATGGGTATTTCCGCTTAAAGCGAAGTCCGAAGTTTTTATGTGCTTCAAACAATTTCTGGCTATGGTTGAAAATGTCTCGAAATGTACTATGGGCACCCTCCGTTCCGATCGAGGGGGGGAGTATATGTCTCATGAATTTAATGCATTTCTGGCTAGTCGTGGGATAAAACACCAATGTACAGTGCCTTACACACCTCAGCAAAATGGTGTTGCTAAGAGGAAAAATAGGTCACTGACGGAAATGACACGATGCATGGTCAAAAGTCAAGCTTTGCCGCATTCTTTTTGGCTTGAGGCCATCATGTGTGCTACTTATATACTTAACAGGTGTCCTACGAAAGCTTTGCAGTCTATTACTCCATATGAAGCATGGCATGATAGAAAGCCTTCTATTGAGCACATGTGTGTTTTTGGCTGTTTGGCATATGCTTTGGTGCCACAAGTGCAACGCAGAAAACTGGATGATAAGACTGTCAAATGTATTTTTGTTGGTTATAGTGCTGAAAGCAAAGGTTACAGGTTGTATCATTCGCAAACAAAACATATTCTGGTTTCTCGGATGTAGTGTTTGTGGAAGATTCTGTTCAGCCCTTGCTGTCATGTACTAGAGATAGTAATGTAAGCTCAGAGGACATTTATGACACTTTGTTGCCTCTTTTCAGTGGTGGAAATACGAATGTAAGTTCCAATGAGGCGCCTATGGGGGTTTCTGAAAATGTTTTAGATCAGCCTATTACTGATGCAGATGTACATGATGTACTTGATGAGGAAAGGGCTGAAAATGAACAGGCTAGAGGTATGCCAAAATGGTTGGTGCACACTTTGCGTGACAGTAAATTGGATGCACCTTTGTCTAGTCGTACTTGTTCAGGCTATTGCCATGCATCTTATGCATCAGATTGTTATGCTTTGACTGTGTCTAGTTTACATGATGTTGAGGAGCCTCTGTCTTTTGATGAAGCACATAATTCAGAAAATTGGATGGCTGCCATGCAATCAGAATATGATGCACTTATAGAAAATGACACATGGACTTTATGTGATTTGCCTCCTGGCAAAAAGGCCATTGGTAGAAAGTGGGTTTACAAGTTGAAACGCAAGCCGGATGGTGAGATTGATCGCCATAAGGCTCGACTTGTTGCAAAGGGTTATGCACAACAAAAAGGCATAGATTATGAAGAGACTTTTGCTCCCACTTGTCGTATGACTACTGTGCGTTTTCTATGTGCATTGGCAGCTCATTTTGGTTGGGATGTACATCAATCAGACATTGTTACTGCTTTCTTGAATGGTGACATATTTGAGGAAGTTTATGTAACGTAGCCTCGCGGTTTTGTCATAAAAGGACAAGAGGACAAAGTGTGCAAATGTAACAAGGCTTTGTATGGGTTGAAGCAATCTCCTCGTGCTTGGTATGAGAAAGCTGACACTCATTTGGTCAAACAAGGCTTTCGTAATAGTCCAACAGAAAGCACATTGTATGTAAAGCGTGAGGGTGATGTATTTCTCATCGTGGTTCTTTATGTTGATGATTTGTTGATCATTGGACCAAATGAGAGACATATTGTTGAATTTAAGGCTGATTTGAATGCTACTTTCAAGATGAAAGATTTGGGGCTGTTGCATCATTATTTGGGCATACAGTTTAATCAGTGTGATGGTGGTATTGCCTTGTGTCAGAAAAGTTACATAGAGACATTGCTATGTAAGTTTGGACTTGAGGATTGCAAACCTATTGCCACTCCCATGGAAACAGGTTTGAAGTTGAGTCTACATGATGCTGGCGATCCTGCTGATGTCACTCTTTACCAAACTGCTGTTGGCTGCCTCATTTATGTATGCAACACGAGGCCGGCTATTCAGTTTGCAGTCTCACAGGTCAGCAGATTTATGCATAGCCCAGGGTCTAAGCATTGGCAGGCTGTCAAGAAGATTTTCCGCTACCTTAGTGGCACTTTACATCTTGGCTTGTTTTATCCCAAGGGGGGATCATTGCCGCCAGACTTACATGCTTTTTTGGACTCAGATTGGGCTGGTTGTTTTGACACGCGAGTGTCCACATCAGGTTTTTGTTTCATGCTTGGAAGTTCATGGATATCATGGTTGAGCAAGAAGCAACCTACTGTGGCCACTTCGAGTTGTGAGGCTGAGTACAGGGCAGTCTTCACAGCTACGGTTGAGTGTGTATGGCTCAGACGCCTTATGGCTGATTTGGGTGTTGGACAGGACACTGCCAACACTATCTACACTGACAGTCAGAGCGCATTGGCAGTTGCGAGGAATCCAGTTTTTCATGCTCGCACAAAGCACATTGAGGTGCATTACCACTATGTCAGGGAGAGGCTCTCAGCAGGAGAGATCAGCTTGGTTTATGTGCCAACACAGGACAACCTTGCAGATCTTTTCACAAAGGCATTGTCTCGTGAGAAGCTTGAAGCTTTCCGCAAAGCTTTGGGCTTACTCCCCTTTGTGGACTGATCTTGTCCTCAGGGCATGGCACTTCCCTTTACTCATGTGCCAGCTCTCGTTCACCGCATCACTCCAGGGGGGATTTGTTACCATATACATGTGGTAGTGATGTGTGTGAACACACTAGGACCGCCGGGGCATTTTTTCCCTCTTTAGGAGGTTTTTTCCCCCGTGCATTGTATATACGCCCATCACTCTAGGGCTATCTATCTTTCCATTGCACACTAAGTAATACACGCTCTATTGTGTGCCTTGGGCTTCCTTCGTCTTCTCCAAGCTGTGTGTGTTTCTCTGCAACCCTAATTCCAACAATACATGCCAAATAGTGTAGGAGATAGGGGGCAGCCCTGTTTCACCCCGATAGTGGATTGAACCAAATCAGAAATCTCCTCTAGAGTGTGTACATGCCCCACTACTGACCTGTATAGAGCCATGATCCCCCAAATCAACTCTGTGGGTACCCCCATCTCCTGCAGTTTGCGCATCAATCTAGCTCTGGGCATTGTATCGCAAGCTTTGGGGAAATCCACAAAGCAACAATAGAGCCGTCTCCCATGTGATCTCGCCTCAATAATGGCTTTGGGTGTCAGACTATGATCAAGAGTATAAAAACCTCTCATGAAACCCGCCTGTCCTGTTGCCCGTACACCCTCTCTCTCTGCCCACAGAGAGAGAGAGAGAGAGAGAGAGAGAGAGAGAGAGAGAGAGAGAAATGAAATGAAATGTTATATTAACGTCTTCAAAAGGCCAAAATGACCTATGAGACCAATCAGTTACAAAATAGTGAATCTAATACCATGTCTGGGTACAAAAGAACTAGAAAAGAACTAGAAGTGGAACAAAATACTACTACTACTGCTACAATCTAAAACTACGTGGGTGTAGCAGCTGATACAATAGGTACCCGGTAAACTGGATGTAACAGTGTGTGAAACAAAGATGGAAGAAATGGTGAGGATCCATCCTCATCTGCTGGCTCGAATCTTCTATTGTAGTCTCCGTCGATGCTGTGTAGCTCCTCTCCTCAGTCGCGGTCGTCTGTATCTCTGTAGCTCCAATGCTCGGTCGATGAGAGTGCCAGAGAGAGAGAGAGAGAGAGAGAGAGAGAGAGAGAGAGAGAGAGAGAGAGAGATCATTATGAACCTGCCATCACCATGTGAAGATTGGAAAAGACACCATTATGAAGATATTTGTGTCGATGTTTGTAAGTCAGTACGGGGATCGGTAGCTAAGTATGTCGATATAGCTTGTACACTGCACAAGATGAGTCTCTGTTATACTGTTATGTAGGCAGGCAAGGGAGGAGTTGATGCGATTGGCCGAGTCAAGGATACAGGAGGACAAGGACTCTCAAAGGTCAGTGTTGCAAATGCAAGAATTCTCGGCTGGTGGAGAGGAACTTGCAGGGAAACGAGAGAAAGTGCTGGTCACCATTCAAAACAAGGATGGAGCTTGCAAAAGCTTCAGGCAGCTCAAGGTTAGAACACTCTACTTTTTATGAGGAGTGGTGTATGTGTGAGCTGGGTTTGGGAGTGAAGAAAAGAGAAGGGACAGCATTTTAATTCCAATAAGCACGACATTGAAGTTTCTCAACTAAGCTGTCAAATAATCATGATTTCAAGTGTTCTATCGACCCATATTACTAGCTGCCAGTGTGCCTTCTCGGTGTTAACCTTTTGCAATCAATAGAATATTACTACCGTCTTTTTTTTGGCTTTCTAAAACAAGCCTTAAAGAAGAAGAGAGTTAGGCATACATTTGAATTTTATCATTTTTTTCCGATGATTGGACCTACCTTTTCATGTGATATGATGAGAAGCATTGAAATTCTCATTTGTTTAGTTTGTCAATGGGTCCCTTCGTTTTATAGCCTTACATGATTTGACTTCCTTTTGATTTTATTGCCCTTAAATTATTTTACTTATGATTTTATTGTTTTAGAATGCCAATGCAAACTTTCGCCTTGTCTTTTCTTTGTGGCAGGATGAGAAGTTTGAAAAACTATTTTCGAAGTATGCTGAGTCAATTGGTCTGCCACCTCAGCAGCTAGTCTTCGTCTTTGATGGTCAGAGGGTTTTGGAGCATAGCACCCCCAAAGACTTTGACATGGAGGATGAGGATATCATTGAAGTGAACATCAAAAAATGATGATGTGCAAATGCTTTTGTGAGAGAGAACATTTTGGTGTCCTTGTTGTCCTTGCAAACCAGTTTTGTTCCAGTTTGAGTGGGGTGTAAATGTACATTATGTGTACAGGTTTTGGTTAATGTAAGATATGATATTTGTCATGCGGGGAATTGTGGACTTGACTTTAGCACACCATGGAGAACCACTTCTCTAAGCCTTATCATTTAGAAGCCTTTACAAGGTTGTTTCCTTAGGTGAACCTGTGGCAGGATCATCGACACATCCAGCAGAACAACGTGAACTGCTGATGCACATTATGGCCTCATGTTGGAACTCAGAAAGAAGTTTTTGGGGACACCACTTACAATTTTAGTGAAGTCTTTTGCAACTGTTTGAAGTTCCTTTTGTTTTGCCCCCCAGAATGAGAACTTAGCATGGGTCATTATGAAGGCAACCCTCATTCTTGCTTCCATATTGCTTCCTTATTTTCAATTGGCAAATTTGTTAGTCATGAGATCAATGTTGCCAGATTATGGTAGTGATTGTGTGAACATACTTGGGAATGTAGGGGCATCCCCCCCACCCCCGCCGCCCCCCGTGCCCCTTGTATTGTATACATGTTAACCTTCTAGGTCCAACTTATCCTTCTACTTGCATAAGTACCTGTTGTGTGGGTTGTAGTGTGGTCTTGCTTCTCCTGCCTTATGTTTAACAACTGGTAACGTAGAGCTAGGTCTTTGGTTAGCGTACGAAGGTCAACATTTATTTTGGGTAACTTGTAGAGCTCAGTGTGATCATACATTCATTCAAGCCCATTTTGATGTCTGCATCATCATTGACTTTGGGCAGACTTGTAGAGCTTGGTGTTGTCAGACTTTCTTTCAAGCTCATCCTTGCCTTTGTTTCCATTTACATGTAGCATTGCACAATTCTAACAAGGCAAAATCTCGCAAAATAAGGATTATTTTGTTCTTTGTGGATTGCAATATAACTCGTTGATTTCGTGCAATTTTTTTCGTAACACTATTATCATCAATTGTAACTTGTTTTGGTCTCATGAGCAAACAAAATTACTATTTGTATCTATTCATGAATAAAAAGTTGTCCGTGTGTATCTATTCATTGAACAAAAAAGAACTATTTGTATTTATTCATTGAATAAAGAAGAAAAAATTACCAAAATACCCCTCTAATTTGATGAAATTCCCAAAATGCCCCTTGTATTTTCAAAATTCCCAATCTGCCCACAAAATACACATTAGATTTCCCAAAATACCCTTAAATATTTTGAAAATTCCCAAGATACCCCAAGTCCTTAAGGCTGGCCTCATTTCTTCAACCTGTCGCCCTCAAGGGCTGTGGAAGCTATCGCCTTTGCCTTAGTTGAAACATGGCTTGCATTGTGGCACCTGTTGCTGCACCTGACTTGCACTCAGAGCTGGGGAGTAAGCAAGCATTAGGGGCAAGCGGCCATCTCACAGCTCTGGTAGCACTTAAGCATGCAATGGCATCTTCACCTCGGCTACCTGCCAAACTGTTTTGGAACGGGGCATTTTGGGAACTTTGGCAAATTGGAAGGGTATTTTGGTAATTTTCCCAATAAAGAAATAGATTAACGAGCTTTATGGGGACTCCACGAGTTCAACGAGGTGAGAATCAATATTCTTTATAACTAGAGTTAATGGTTATGTAGGACAAATTGGATGCTTTTCTTACAATGATAAGAGATCTCAAGGTAGTTGGTTGTTAAGGAGGAAACCCGAATTCCGAGCAACATATCTCGAGCAATAGAAAAACCGAGCGAGTAGGTAACCAAAAATTCATAGAAGAATTGATTTGTGCTCCAATGAATCAAGAAAGCTAAGAGTCAAACTTAGAAATGACTCAAAAGAGTTCCATGGTCACTCTAGAAAACTTCATAATATCTTCAAGATTTATTGACCTACGAGGCAGATAGGTAATGTCAATAGCACTGTCAAGAATCAATTGCTTGAAAATCCTATATCTTTGTAGGTAAAGACTATTTATGTTCACAATAACATAAAAAAAAAAGAAAGAGAAGACCTAAATCATGTTCAAATGAATTAAGATACTTGAGGAGTTAGACAAAACACAACAATATCATTGTCAAATATCAATTAGGTATAGATTCCCACATCTTTACAAATAGGAACTGTTATTTACTCAATGTCAAAATTCAAATTAGCTAAAGAGACAACAAAAAGACTTGACTTACTTTCAAATCAATGAAGGAACCAAAAAAACACAATAAGCACTCAAGACCACGTCACATAAACATTATGATACTAATATTACTTCTCAAGATTGCAATGGTTTTTTACCTAACATAAGAACTCCCATTCTCGTTTTTACTAAGCCATCATTGATATACCTACTACACCTTTGTCCTTCACTTCCAACCAACCCAAAGCATGTCACTTTTTGTTGTGGTGCAGTCCTTCGTATTGCCCACTTATTTTTTGGAATGCGAGAGTCTGGCCATATCTGTCCACCTAATAGAGTTGAAGATGCTGGTAAGCTAGTGCCAATAGCAAGTTAAGTGACAGTAACAAATTCAGATCTGTGGCTACCATCATCAAGTATCACATCAGCATCAACAAGCAATGAACGCTTTTTTTAACACTTTTTTCTCTTAGAGTTTCTCTGTTCATCTCGAGGCTCTCTAATCCCAATTCATGTATTGAAGATTTACTTAAGTCAAGCAACTTTTTTGAAGTAGAAGTAGTTGATCGTTGATTGAGAAACCTTTGTGCTAAATCTTTTAGTCTCGGGCCATGTGACATATGCACACCTTTCAAATAAGCATTGTATCTCACACTTTGCAGAATAGCCATTGTCATGTCTGCGCCAGCTTCTTCGTACAAACTAATATGGTCTTTGTAACCAATTGATGCACGCATTCACGCATGCTTCGTCTCTAAGAGATTTGTGGTAGGAACAAACATTCCCATCTCATCCTGTGTCACAAACCTTCCTCCCTAATGTGAGACTCTTACATCCCACCATGCCAACCATGTTTCCAAGCAAGAAACCTCTCCTTCTATAGCATGGCAGCTGTCCAAAATCGATGTAGCTCTCCTTTGCAAATAATGGAAGCATTCTCTGTTGGTGCATCCTCCACTTCCTACAGAGTATTTTATGCTCTTCCTGAGAACAGGGACGATTGCATTTAATTGTATGGCGGACCATTGATTGCTCCCAGTGAAAGCCACAAGATCTCTCTTTTGTCTTTCATCACCTTTTAGCACCTCCAAAGTAAACCGTTCTAATGGCCAGCCAATTAGCATTGGCCTCATCTGCCGTGAATCCCTTGAACTCAGGCTTTTCAAATCCTTGACCCTCCACCACTGCATTCAACATTTTCCAAAATTCAACCTGTGCGTGTTTGTTTTCTACTGTAAACTCACAGGTTGCTATTGTCATGAGTTCTCTCAAAAAAGGATCATACACGGGCAAACATTGTGGCCCAGCTTTGAACTCTATGTATGTGATCAAAGTGAATCCACATATTTTCTAGGTTTCCACCTGGACGCATTCTGTTCGCCAAGTCAATTCCACTACCGAGACCCATGATTGACATTTTAAATATGTGTGGCTATTGTTGATTCCCTAACTGACTGAGAAACAACATGTTGTGGATATCTAGATTTCATTTTAAGCTCCAGAACATCCTCCAAACCTTTTGAGGTCATGTTTTTAGATTTTTTAGAAAGCTCAAGGCTCCTTTCAGTCCTTTGTTTATTTGCTAGAGGAGTTATTGTCTCCAAGAACTCTGCAACGTCTTTGTCATTAATCATGTTTTCTTCATTGTTTTCTTATGCCATGAGCTCTTTCATAATGAAGTCTTGAGCTGTCATTCACTCAAGTTGCTTTGGTGTAGTGAATGGATCAAAAGAAGCTCTACTTTGCAGAGCAGTATCTAATCTTTCCTCTGCTTGTCTACTTTTTCCTGCTGCACACAGATGCTTGTGGTCACCCAAATCTATTGTAAACCTTGTGCACTTATACTTTTCTCTAGGCAAGCAGTAGTAGATAACAACAGGACATGAATCCACACAGATAGGCATTTGAGAGCAATGCACACATGACAACGTGCCGTAGTCTGGTCCAATAAATCCCTTTGGACAACACTTTGAAATACAACCAATCCATCGGGTCTCATTATGTGTATTGGTTTGTAAGAAAAAGAGCAGTCAAAATTGATGCACTGATAATGGCCTGAACACCTGCTAAACCTGACAGCCCCTTGAAAACAATCACTACTACATGTAACATACTCTGTCCACACATGGCTGTCATATTTTTTCTCTATTCCAATCATCCTCTTTGAGTGATATGAAGGTGGTAGTTCAAATGCAACATAGCCATCGTAGTGTATTGGAATCTCCACAACTTTTAGGATCTTTGTTGCTTGCCGAAGAGCTACGTACAAGTTGCTTTGGTAAGGCATATTTTTAATCATGTCAATCACACTGAGGTGGTTTTCTTCTCCATCTTCTAAAGTTATTAGATTTACTTTGCTTCCTCTTTGGTATGTAGGAGCAATGTCAACACAATCACGCACCTTGTAAAATTGAAACATATCGCGATGAAGGGTGATTGCGGGAGAATTAATGCCAAAGTGCAACTTCAATGTTGGGATTTTCACTTCTATGGTTCTACTCTCAAACATCAGAACTAACTTGTCACCAAGCTTAGGGACATATATAGCAATATGTCTTCCCATGTTAGTGGAGAAGAATAGAGCAGTAGCAGGAATGGAGCAACATCATAGTTGAAATAGTGTAGTAGGAGAGCAACAACCTTGAAGACGACATATATAAACATTCAAAAGGTCCCAAAAATATTTTAAAACACTTAAAAAAATAATTTATTTGATCGATAGTCCAAGGCCAATCGTCCCAAATCATTATTCTAAATCTTACAAATAAGTGTTTTTAAAATTCTCAAGCGAGTTTTAAACGGAGAGAGAAACTGTGAAGATATTTTAATATCATAATGAGATGTTGAGATAGACTAATATGACATTGACAGGGTCTTAAGATCACCCACCATTAATTAGATCACGCATCATCAAAGCTCGCACACTGAGATCATGCATCATTAATGACATGAGATTAATGCTCTCGAACTTAGATTTTCAATTATATATACAAGGGAGATTCTTTTTTATATTCTTTATTTTTTAGAGTAGTGGAACTGGTTGAATTAACAAAGAAAGAAAAGAAAAATATTGACCTCGGGCCAAGACTTAGACCTGTAAATCTAATGAGTTCGACTTCTCTGAAAGAAAAGAGCGAGCATAGCACATAGTGAACAAGCAAGGCATAGGCATGGTGAGAAGAGGTGAAGCAAAAAGTAACTTCCTCTAGGGAAAACCGATGCTGGCGACCTCCTTCCAGGTACTGCTCGTCCCTCCGGTTACTCCCTCTAGCTGTGCACGATGGCAAGCACATGTTGCTTGAATGTGTTAGTGAGCGATGAAAGCATCCCATCTCTGGTCGTGCGCTTGCGTGATGCCCGTGAGCAAAGGAGTTGTAGATGAACTCAAGTTGGCTCACGGGACTGCAGGTTCGTGACAGCCTGCTCATGGGCTCATGGGACTGGAGGCTCGTATAAAGTACACAAAGAACTATCCGGTGCAGTTGGGTATGGTGGGACAACCAATAGAAGAAGTCCATTGAGGTGGGTTTGTTGATGTACAATAGGTGCACATTGGCGAGCATTAGTTTGGAGGAATTTCTCATAAGAGGAGTTTCTCATAAGACATCGAGATATTCCAAGATATGGTAGCTCTTATTTCTGTGATGCCTGTTTCAATTTGTTACTCTGCACATGATCACTTTGAGTATGAGCCACACACCAAGATGGTTACTAGTGGTGCAAACCAATGGGCTCCAATTTAGGTAGAGGTTGGGTAAAATGTTCACAACTGGTGCTCGTCTCGGCGAGCACCAATTAGAGACTATCACTAGTGTGTATAGGTGATAGATTTACAGAGAACAAACATGAGCCCGGAAGCAACGCATATAAGCTCTTCTCACTTGCAATGGAGGGTGTCCTCGCTAGAACTTAGAGGCTTGTGTCACATCTGCTGGTTTGTGAAATGTCTCACAACTGGTGCTCGTCGGCAAGCACCAATTGTGATAGTGAATATTCTGCTAGTAAGATCTCATAATGCATAGTCCATTGTTGCATGCGTGTTGTAGCCTGGGCAATGTGGCAGATTGGTCACTGCAGTGGCCCGTGGGGCAACATAGAATGTAGGAAAACATCAAAAAGTTTTGTTTTTGCACAATGGCTCTGCTTTTTTTGGGATAATGATGAGTCTGATTCAATGATAACGTCATTGTGAAGCAACCCTCATCATCTTGGTCTCTCTCTTTCTCTCCCCTCTCTCTCTCTCTCTCTCTCTCTCTCTCTCTCTCTCTCCATATATATATATATATATATATATATATATATATATATATATATATATATATATATATATATATAACCCTTAGAAGGGGTTGTAGTCAAATAGCGCGCGGACGGTCATCGACGTCTTGTATAATTTCTTCTGCGCATCGTTCAGCTACAACCTTTTTTAAGGGTTTTATATAGCTTTTAATGAGCTTGAGCATGAGAGAGAGAGAGAGAGAGAGAGAGAGAGAGAGAGAGAGAGAGAGAGAGAGAGAGAGAGAGAGAGAGAGAGAGAGAGAGAGAGAGAGAGAGAGAGAGAGAGAGAGAGAGAGAGAGAGAGGTTGGTAGTCTAGGCAGAGGTTGGGTATATTGACGTTTGAGCCACACCCGAATAGCCTTTACAACTGAAGCTCGCCAACAAGCACTAGTTTGGGCAAAATTACGAGAAGTTTGATGATAAATTTTTGATATTCATTTTTATACATACTTGTTTTGTGAAATGCTCACAACTGATGCTCGTCGGCGAGCACAAGTTAGAGATTATCACTAGTGTATATAAGTGAGAGATTTACAGAGAATGAACACGAGCCCCCAGTAATAGCACATAGAAGCTCTTCTCACTTGCAATGGAGGGTGTCCTCGCTAGAACTTTGAGGCTTGTGTCACATCTGCTGGTTTGTGAAATGTCTCACAACTGGTGCTCGTCGGCAAACACCAATTGTGATAGTGCATATTCTGCATGATGCATAGTCTCATTAAGGAGCCTCCAGAGGTCATGGAGGAAGAGGATCTATCAAATGAATAGGAGGATGTTCTTTTTATATATATATATATATATATATATATAATCGGCAAACACCAATTGTGATAGTGCATATTCTGCATGATGCATAGTCTCATTAAGGAGCCTCCAGAGGTCATGGAGGAAGAGGATCTATCAAATGAATAGGAGGATGTTCTTTATATATATATATATATATATATATATATATATATATATATATATATATATATATATATATATAAAGATCTATGTGCACGCATGCGCGCGCGCGCGCGCACACACACACACACACACACACACACACACACACACACACACACACACACACACACACACACGGTGGTACTTAAGAGCTCCTAGCTTATTTATTTATTAACTCCAAAAAGCTTCACTTTAATAAGGTCCACACCATGGGACTTGACCCATATATAATACTGGCAAATATGCCTCTGTCTTAAGTGGTTTACTACCCTATAGCAAAAACCTGCCGTGAAAGCGCTAGGGTTTTTTCTCTGCAACGTAGGCGGCCTCGTAGGGGAGTCGCTCCACTCATGATCGATTCTGCTCATTGCTAGGATTTGGTGGCCCGCCTCCCTCCTCTATATAAAGAGGTGAGGGCGCTTCTCTGCCCCTCACTTAGCTTTGTTTGTTGTTTTGCTTAAAAAGGATTGCGTTTTGTTTTACACTAAAGTATGGAGATCGCTACAACAGTCACTCAGGTTGGCCACTCTGCCCATGAATATTTCTTTGCAGGTGTTGTTTTTAAAGGGGCATTTTCACTTTGTTAATATTGCTGAAGATAGTGTTTGATATTGTGGGTTTGCATGAGGTTTTCGCTTTGAACCTGGTTATGGTCCTCCATGGACGGTGAGTATGTATGATAATGATATTATGACTTGGCTTTTTCACCCTCCCACTGGGTCTCAGGTGACTGTTGTACTTTGTGGTTACTGAGAAAGGTAATGGTGTTTTGGGTACCAATAGCTACCATTCATATTCGCTATTTTCTAATGGCATGGGCTTTACATTGGCTTTTGAAAGCGGCCTTTTTTGTTGCCGCTCTACTGAGTTTGACTTTACTCTGTTGACAATAACCGAGCCTACCTTGGTGGCTTAATGAGCATCAAATTGCTGCGTGGGTTACTTAAATACTGCACTTTTTTCACTTAGTTACTGGTCTCAAGAATTTTATGATGTTTCGGGTACGGTTTACCAATTGCTAACCGTTTGTTAATTTTTTGTAAAAACTGGTCTAATGGGGAGAATACTCTTCATTAACAATGGTTTGTTGTGGGGTTTGCTGCTACGTAACTTAGCTTGGCAAATCTTTTTCGATAGTAATCTGACACATTATGGGGGACTTACGGATGCCTTTTAGTACATAAACTTTGTAGCCCTGTTGGGTATAGGTACATACTTGAGGGGGTGGTGTTTTCTGTCCTACTATGCACTGATTCTTAGAGGGGATTTAGCTTGGTTGCACCATTTTGATGTACTTACTTCTTTATTGATTGGGATAAGCTATACATTGCACTGCCTACAATCCAATAGGTGGTTGGCTGGTGGTGATGTTCTCTGTCTAGCTGCGCAATGATTTAGAATGGTTTGAGGTGTTGGACCCTATTGCGTACCATTGCAGTACTTGGTATGTACTCTATTCACTTAGGATGTATTCACTTAGACGGATGGTGCTCCTTTTATAAGCTTTGAGTTTTGAGGGGAAACTAACACTATAAAGCATGACACATATATTTTTTTTCAAAAACTTCAGGGTTCGGCTCATAAACCTAGCTTTTTATCAGGGTTCCTTGTTACTTGGTTGGCTAAAAAAAGAGAAATATGATTAATGATAGTGGGATGATTCAGAGTCCATTTTATCATAATGGACGTCTGACCTGAAAAACAATTTTAAATCTGAGCTTGTTACTCTATGAGAACTTTAAATGGAATTTTTGAGAAAAACTTCTTATATGAACTTCATTTGATTGGGTTTTTTAGGAATTGATAAAACTGATGATTTTTTTTAAAAAAGGGGGGGTGATTCAGACACTTGGATTAGAAGGGGTGATGGCCTTCTAATCAAAATGATATTCTTTTTACTTTACACTCTAGGATTTTCTAAGAAAAAGAAAAGTGATAACATCTTTACTTAAAATCTATGGAATAAGCTTGTAAAGGTTTAAAAAAAGTTTGTAAGATGGACATGGATAACAACAGGTACAGTCCATTGGTACCTGTAAAACACATCCAAGGCTAAGTGAATTGTTGTCTTGTTTGGATGGATGCAAGTAAGGACTCTATCTTATCTTGGAAGTTTTTTTTGACTCTGGCAAGCTGTCCTACACTGTATTACACACTCACTTACTATTTGGGAAGTTCATATGTTATTTGTATACTAGAATGAGACCTCATTCTTACAAACATTGTACAAAATAATTCTAAGACTGAGTTGTTTTTGTACTTATCTTTTCGTTTTTCTAAAGCCAGTTGTCTTTTGAATGTAAAAAGTTTAATAATGTCATATTATTTATGGTAAAATAGCTACACACACACACACACACACACACACACACACACACACACACACACACACACACACACACACACACACACACACACACACACACACACACACACACACACACACACTACTCCTCCTCACCTCTACTCTTGCTTGGACGAGCACTTGTTTATACATTTGAGGGAGCAGAGAAGACTTTGTCTTTTACAGTTCTAATGCCACATATTGTGTAGGTTCAAGCACCACTAAAGGGCATTGTTTTCCTGGTCTTTGATCACCATTTGTCCAGATGTGGAAGTTTTCTTGTGAAGCCTCACTTGTCAATTAGTTGTTTTGTCTACTTGTGGAGCACTACAACTGGTGCTCTTTGGCGAGCACAAGTTTGTTCAAGTCAATATGGATCACCTCCTAACCTTAAAGTACACCTTTGAAGCACCACAACTGGTGCTCGTGTTCGAAAGCACTAGTTTATGTAAATCAATTGGAATAAGTTGTTGACTTTGATGTCAAGGAAAAACTAAAGACAATACAGTTTGTGGGGGATTTGATTAAGTTTATTTTGAAATTGAATAGATGTTTTGCACAACAAACTTGGGCTCGTTGATGGGTGCGAGTTTGTATAGTGCAACAAATGAGTTGGTAAGGTGATGATGATGACCTTTTTTTAAGGGATTCTTTAAGATTTAAGCTTGTTGTCACCTTGATCATGAGAATGAAGTGAAGTAGGTGTTGTCACCTTGTTTGTTACAATTGAATGTTGTCACCTTGTTCGTTGCAATTAAATGTTGTTCATTAGATTGTGGTGACTTCAAATAGAGTTATAATCCCTTTAACAATTCCATTAACTATAAGCCATAACCCTTTAATGATGTTCTCTAATTTAACTTTTTGCTATGACTTTCAGTCTATCCCTATGGGGTAGAGGAAATAAAATTCCTGAATCTTCAGAACCAATTGAACACAGTGATGAAGTGAGCATAGTGACACTACGTTGATCAATGAAGTGAGCATAGTGACACTAGGTTGATCAATGAAGAGGAGATACTTGACCAAGAGGAAAACACAGAGAACATGGAAGAGGCTACAATCACTGATGAGCCTTATTATAATATTGTTCCTTATGTTGTGCTAGAAGAAGTTGTTCAAGATCCAAGCCCTAATGAAGAGCACAAGTTGTTTATGCATAGAGGAGCATATATTTTGGAAAGCACTCAAACGTTTACATGTTTTGATTGTCCACCTGTGCCTTTATGTCGCTTGATTCCATATTCCAGGGTAAGAGGGCTACGGATGACATTAGTGGTTTGAAATTTGCTTTTGCTAAGGAGGGATATTTGCAAGAAAAAGGTGCCTTCATTGTTTCTTTGTGGACTTGTCAAAGAGAACAAACTGTGGTCACAAGTGAGATCATATATTTACTGTCAAGGTAGTCTCTCTCTTGTGTTTTCTTAAACAATTTCTTGATTTCTTATATATGTAGATGATGTCATGCAAACGTGGGATCCCATTTGGCAAGATATCAACAGAGAATATGAGTTGGAGCTTGCAAGCAATAATGCTTTGAAATCATTGTCTAACATGATGTATTATGTATGGGAAGGTAATCATCCAACAAATACATGGATAGCATCAATCAAAGAGAGATTTTCAAAGGTGAGAGAAAAGCATTGCAAAATTTTGTGCACGATTATTGACCCTACAAAGGTCTCGGAGATTGCCCTTTTAAATGGATTGCAAAGAATGAATTTGTAAGTGTGACTTTGCTCCTTCATTGCAACATGTTCTATTTATTTTTGCTGATAGACAATTGTCTCTCTTTTAAAGCATGAATACACACTCCTTGGTTGCGGCTCATCTTTGAGATGAGCTTGTCAATGCTTCACATATATGTTTTTCAGGTCATGATTTGTATCTCAAAGGATTATCTGAGAAAGATCAAAAGTTTATTATTTTTATGCGGGCCAAGTTCTCAAAAGGAAAATCTCTTTGGTATATCCTTTCACAAGACATTACCTATCCAAACTCATATACGAATTAAGTTTATTGTTGAAGGCATTCTATTTGATGCATCAAATGTTTTCATAATTTTATCTTAAATAGTTTTGAATATGAAGGTCCAAATAAGTAAGGAGCTTGCTTCAAGGCTCGAAAAAAAGGCATGGGATTTCAGAGGATGATCTTAAAAAAGAAGAAGTGAAAATCATGAATGATGTAATCCACAAATTTACTGAACGCGTTGGGAAGGTAAGAGGGTTTTTTAACTATATTCTTTTGATTGATGAGGGTTGCTTTGGTATAAAAGTAATTTTGCATTTTCTTTTGGCATGTAGTTGCTTAACATTATGGATCCTAATTTGGGTCCTGATTGGATTGAGAAGTGTTGTCCTTGAAATGGGGAGGAGATAGTTAGGCTACTTTGGAGAAGCTAAACTTGATTGCGACGTATGACGCCCCTGTTGAACGCAAGATTCTTTGATTGTTTTTGCTTGAAGCTAATAAGATCCCAAGTGTGATGTCCCTGCCCCTTTTTGAGAGGAGCGGAGTACCTTTGATAGGTCTCCAATCCTGAGAAAGGAAAACCAACGGACATTGCCTTAGCTACTACGTAGCCACGGGCATGAACCGTTAGTGAAGGATTGGTCCTATCTCGCTATGGCGGAGTGTGACCACCATAACCCTATCTAAAAACTATCTATAATCAATTATACCTAAAAGTATAAATCTTAGAGTGACCAACCTGTGCGCTTTTTTCCCCATGTTTCAGAAGCACAGCCGCCAAGGTTTGTCTCTTTTAAGATTTATGACTAATAAAAAAAAATTCTAGCGTTGGAAAGTTACCCGACTCATCGGGTCCACCCGTCCATAGAATGATACCGTCGGGGTATCATTCTCCCACTTTCCACACCACACTCACCCTTCTTTTGTTATCTAATTACTACCACACTGTTTAAACATACATGTTCCTTTACTTTATTTATGATACTGGTTTGTTAAAATAGCCCTTAAAACAATAGTCAAACAAGAAGTCGTCCAATTTTAAACCAACAACCCTTGGATTAGGTTCACTCAAGAATCTCTACTGACGCTATTATGTCCGATCGGTATATACATTATTTATAAAAACCCTTGTCCTCATGAGCGTCCCATACCGCTCGACAAGTACTCGTTGTGCTAATCTGGACGTACTCCCGTCACAGCAACAACGGTGCCAATCTGGGCGTCATCCTCATGCCACGGCAAAACAAAACCGCAGTATCCAGCTGGGCTAATCTGGGTGTACTCCCACCACAGCATCAGCGGTGCCATCCTGGGCGTCATCTCACGCCTCGGCAACTGCCACATAATACAAGCGCTAATAAGTAGAGAGACTTGAGAGAAACCATACCGAAGGTTTTGGAAAAACATTCTTTCCTATAGCAACCAGTTTAACCAGACAATCTTTTCTACTTGTCAAACATATGACGAGTTTCTTGGGGTTAAGCTCCGTGGTTTCGGTCCGTGTTTTCTTTTCATAAGGTAAATAATATATTCCTATGGTCTCGCATATGCAATGATGCAATACTAACCTGTATCGTAGCGCCGATTGGTGGAGACATAGCATGTTCCGCAGGAGTTCCACCGTTACTTATACCGGCTTCATGATCATTAGCGCTTTGTGTTCGAGCACGCTTTGGAGCCATTTTTTTTTTTACTACACTTATGTTATACACTTAGAATTTTAAATTGGTCAATTTCCTTAGTAATCTCTTTGTTTTCAAAGAGAGTCTATAATTTGAACCCTCACCAACTCGGATTCACATTTAGTGTTGTTGTTCTACATCTAATTTCTATACATCAAATATTTGCTAATCTTAATTAATCAAAAATTAAGTGTGTAAATTACTAGTGAAAGTTTAGGAATGCATTACTTTTATGCATGACATTTCTAATCCAATTCTAACTTCAATTCTATACTTCAACTAAATCAATTTTTAGTATTATTCAAAATTCTATTTAACCTAATTGACAATAACATTGGTGAATGAAAATTTCATAATGTATAATAAGAATATGATGAGTTCTCTTATGTATTAACTTTCAATTAACAATATATAAGTTAATAGTGAAGATGTACTAACTAGAGAGAGTAGGTATACTTAGAGAGATTAAAGTAAGAGAAAATATACACACACATCTTTTCTAAAGTTAACTGAATCTTACTATCCATTAGAAAGATTAGAGTAAAAGAGAACACACACACATACTTTTCTAAAGCTAATTGAATCTCACCAATCTATTAGAGAGATTAGAGTAAAAGATAACACACACACACACACACACACACACACACACACACACACACACATATCCTTCTTAAAGCTAATTGAATTTTACTAATCTATTAGAAAATTAAAGTAAAAGATAGCATACACACACACACATAGCTAATTGAATCTTACTAATCTATTAGAGAGATTAGAGTAAGAGATAGCACACACACACACACATAGCTAATTGAATCTTACTAATCCATTAGAGATTAAAGTAATAGATAGCGCACACACACACATAACTAATTGAATCTTACTAATCTATTAGAGAGATTAGAGTAAGAGATAGCACACACACACACATAGCTAATTGAATCTTACTACTCCATTAGAGATTAGAGTAATAGATAGCACACACACACACATAACTAATTGAATCTTACTAATCTATTAGAGAGATTAGAGTAAGAGATAGCACACACACACATAGCTAATTGAATCTTACTACTCCATTAGAGATTAGAGTAATAGATAGCACACACACACATAACTAATTGAATCTTACTAATCTATTAGAGAGATTAGAGTATATCCTTCTTAAAACTAATTGAATGCTCAATTAATATGCACCTTATTAGTCCACTAAATTTTTGCTCTCTTAGTGGTTTGTGGACGCCTTCTCTCTAAGAGAAGTGGCAGCACTTCGTGAGCGCTATAGAGGCAATCTCTATGTCTAAAGTGTGAGCATGGATGCTATATTTATAGCAGAAAAGAAAACGTCCAACTTTTTTTTCAAAAAAAATATTTTTATTTTTTTAAATAATTTTTTCTTTTTTATTTTTTTCCAAAAATCATACCCGCGTTTTTGGTACCCTTGTGGTACCCATGAGTTTGACCACTTTGTCATTATCATGAAAAGATAATGCCACACAAGCCCCCCCTCATTAAGATTAGTCAAGAGTAACCTCTCCTTTTTCATGTGACAGTGTGTCCCACTTTGTCCCCTCCTATGCGATCTATGTGCCTTCATTTGTCATCCCTGTGTATTCCTTTGTCTTTATAATTATTTTATTTATTTCCTTAATGATAATTTACTTTACATTTTTAAGTTAAACTTTACAGTTTTATATTAACTTTATAGTAGTAAAAGAAAATTCTACAATCAGTAAATAAGTCTTGCAATAAGTTAGTTAGTGATTCATATAGCTAAACATGTCAGAAATTTTGTAGCGTAAATTTTAATTTCTAGGTTTTCTCAACCTACAATTCATAATTTGAACTGGAATATCTTAAATAAGGAGTGATGGTTCAAAAAAATACAAATGTGTAATAGAACTTGTGTGCAATTTGAAAGTAGAGACCTTACAATCTCCTCAACTTAGAATTTGAGATGCCCTCATCTCAAGAACAATGAAGGGTAATCCTTAAGAAGGGATGTCTCATCTTTCCAAGTAGCTTCTTCTATAGGAAAATCCTTCCATAAGATAAGATGTTTTTTGATGGATCTATTCCTAAGCTTTCTCTCTCGAGTTTCTAGGATAGTATCAGGTTGGAGTTGTAGAATATCTTGAGCAGGTAAAATGATTTGCTCATCATCAAGGACATGGTCAGGGTTATATACATAAGGTTTTAACAGACTTACATGAAATACATCATGCACTTTGATATGAGAAGGGAGTTTTAGTCTATAAGCTTGATCACTTACAACTTGATTATTTCGTAAGGTCCACAATATCGGTAGCTAAGCTTCTTATACCTTCCGAGAGACAGATTTCTCTTTTTGGGCTTTACTTATAAGAAAACTTTGTCACCTTCTTTGAAAATCCGATCATATATTTGTAAGTCGGCGTACTTCTTTTGTTGATCTTGAGCCGCTTGAATATCCCTTCGAATAGCTTTGGTTTGAGCTTCCATTTCTTCAAGCATTTTCTTTGAGGCTTCTACCCTTATAGTGGGGTCAAAAAAGTTAAGAGGTGATAAACATTCTTGACCATAAAGAGCATTAAAAGGTGTCATTCCAATACTTCTATGAGTAGAGGAATTGTATGCATACTCTACCAAGGGTAGGTATTGAATCCACTTGCGAAGTTCTCTATTGCAGTAGGCTCTAAGGATGTCTTCAATTACTTGATTAACTCTTTCAGTTTGGCCATCAGTTTGAGGATGATAAGCAGTACTAAAACATAACTGGGTTCCAATAGCTTGAAACAATGATACCCAAAACTTTGAAGTAAACTTGGCATCACGATCACTAACAATCCTCTTGGGTAAACCATGAATTCTGAAAACCTCCTTCACAAACAGACGAGCAATATCTGAAGCTGTAAAGGTTGTCTTGACTGGGATTAAGTGAGCCACTTTAGTAAGCAAGTCGACTATGACCATGATTGAATCATATCCAGCTTGGACAGAAGGAAACCCGGTGATAAAGTCCATGCTAATACATTCCCATTTCATTTGGAGAATATCTAAAGGATGTAATTTACCTGGCATCTTTAGTCTCTCTGCCTTAATCCTTTGACAAGACAAACACTGCTTGACATAGCGAAGGACATCACCCTTCATACCTTGCCAATAGTAACTTCTACGAATTGCATTGATGGTTTTGGCATAACCTGGATGTCCTGAAGTTGGGCCATCATGTGCTTCATATAGGATAGCATTCCTTAGGGTAGAATCCTTAGGTATGCATAATCGATTCCTATAGTAAATTTTCCCATCTTCTAAGGAGTAATGTAGAGGTTTAGACTGATTTGATGATACCCTCTCTTCACGTAGGATACTAGCAAGCATCTGGTAATCTGTATCTCTGACATCAGCATCCAAGACCTTCTCTAGAATAGGGTTGTTAGCCATGGAAATTGCCCCCAGAAAAGCTTTACGGCTTAAGGCATCTGCCACAACATTATCCTTACCTGGTCTAAATTTAATATCAAAATCATATTCGTGCATGAGCTCTATCCATCTCCTCTGTCTCATATTAAGGTTAGGTTGGGTAAAAATCCACTTAAGACTCTTGTGATCTGTTACCAATTGGAATTTGCGTCCCAATAGATAATGTCTCCATAGCTTGAGAGCATGAATAACTGCTAGCAATTCTAAATCATGTGTAGCATAATTCACTTCATGAATCCTAAGCTTCCGAGAAGTATAAGCTACAGGCCTTCCTTCTTGAGTAAGGACTCCTCCTAATGCAAGGTTACTAGCATATGTGATCACCTCGAATTCTTGGGTGAAATCTGGAAGTTTTAAGAGAGGTTCTGAAGCAAGATACTCCTTAAACTGTTTGAAGCAAGATTCATGTTTTTCTTCCCAAAGTATCGTTGCTCCTTTCTTTAGCAAGTCAGTTAGTGGTGCAGCTTTAAGAGCATAGTCCTTTACAAAGATCCTGTACCACCCTCTAATACCTAAGAACCCTCTGACTTCGGTTTGTGAAGTGGGTTGAGGCCATTCCAAAATATCTTTGACTTTTTCAGGGTCAACAAAGACTCCTTCAGGTGAAATGATAAACCCTAAGTAACAGACCTTAGGGGTAAAGAAGGTACATTTTCTTTTCTTTGCATACAGCTTATTTCGGCGTAAAAGCTCTAACACTTTCCTAACATGTCCTTCATGCTCTTCCTTTGATTTGGAATAAATTAAGATATCCTCAAAGAATACTAGGACAAAATCATCCAAGAAGTCTCTAAAGATATCGTGCATCAGACAATTGAAAGTTGCAGGAGCATTCGTAAGTCCGAAAGCCATCACTGTAATTTCGTAATGACCATAACGAGTGTTGAAAGCTGTTTTGGAGATATCAGCCTCCTGGATTCGAATTTGATGATAGCCAGATCGAAGATCGATCTTTGTGAATATTTTGGCTCCATATAATCTGTCGAGCATCTCATCAATACGAGGAATTGGATATTTATTCGTGATGGTAACCTGATTTAAGCCCCTATAATCTATGCAAAGTCGAAGAGAGCCATCCTTTTTCTTTTGGAAGAGAACAGGTGCACCCCATGGAGATGTACTAGGTCGGATAAACCCTTGCTCAATCAACTGCTTGAGCTGCTCCTTGAGTTCTATAGCCTCTGCAAGTGACATCTTGTGCGGCGCTCTTGAGACTGGTTCACTACCTGGAAAAATTTTGATTTCATGGTCTACCTCCCTAGGTGGTGGTAGTTCAGAAAGTTCAACGGGGAAAACATCCGAAAATTCTTCTAGCCACATTGGTTCAGGGTTGGAAGAAGATTTTTCTACTTTGTTTAGCTTGACTACAAAAATTTGTTGACCCTTACGTAACCCTTTCAAAAGACGATTAGCTTTGACCAAGTAGGATTTTGGTCGTCCATTCTGGCCTTGAATAGTGACTTCTTGACCTTCGTTGTCCACAAAAGTAACACTTCCTTGGGCACAATGGATATTGGCATTATGACTGGCTAACTAATCCATTCCAAGAATTCTGTCATAGATTCCTATGGGTAAAGTTCGAAAAGTAGCAGAAGTAGAGTATTCTCCCAACTTGAAATCTATTTTTCCCACAGTGTACTGAGATAACACCTCCTTTCCATTGGCTAATTCAACTCTCATCTTTCTTGTAGGGTGTTGATTAAGTCCTAACCTCCTTAAACATTTAGGTGACAAGAAAGAATGAGTACTACCACAATCAATAAGAAGCTTAAATTTTTCACCTTGGTGATTTGCAGGTGTTTGAATGACATCATATTGTTGTCTTGCTCTTGGGTTATCAATTGCATCATGTAGAGTTGCTCTTTCCTCTTGTTCTTCTCCCAATGTTGGTTCTCCTATGATAGCATTGACTCTGGCAGCCATTCCGCGCCCTCGACCTCGTCCTCCATTTCTTCCTCCACGATTTATTATTTGTCCTCGTCCTCTAGCTCGAGTAGGTGTATTTGTTGCGGAGACTTGCCTAGGACATACATTCCTGAAATGTCCTAGCTCGTTGCATTCATAGCATCTAAGATCTACATTTTGAGCTCCATTTGCTGAAGCTGCAACTATTGGATGAGTTTGGTGAACTGGGTAAACTTGCCTTCGGTTCCACATCATAGGCCGTCCTCTCCTTCCATCATTCCTTAAATTTCCATTTCGTACCCTTTGAGAGTTTGACATCTCTTTAGCTAAGGGTTTAGCTCTTAAAAAAGCATCTTGCAAATTTTCAGGCCTCATGGCTTCTAGACGTGTATTTAAAGGAGCATTTAGCCCTTGGCAGAAACGGGCTACTTGTTGATCTGCGATCATTGGCAGAGCAGAGTGCCTAAGAGTTACAAATTTGGAGTAGTATTCTTCCACTATAAGATGAAACTGACGTAAGTTGAAGAATTCATTCATCTTAAGGGATTCGTGTGCAGGTGGAAGATAACGTCCTTTGACAACATACTTAATGTCTTCCCAAGTTTGAGTGTTTTGAGCTACTTGATTATCTTTGCAGTGTTGTTTCCACCAAAGCTTGGCATCCCCCGTGAGACGAAACATAGACAACATTGCCTAGTTATCGGGAGTAGTACCAGCAGAAACAAAATAATCCTCCATCTCTTCGAGCCACACTTCAGCATCGCGCTCAACTAGGGCTCCTTCCCCTTTGAAAGAGGGAAGTTTAGCTTGCTTGAGAAGTAGATTTTTCTCTTGAAGAGATGTGTACACCGCACTCTGTGCAATATAGATTAAGTGAAACTTTATTGGATACTCTAACTTTAATCCACTTTAAGGCAAGACTTGATTAGAAAATAATTCAAACAAAAGATAATATTAATCCAAACTTTATTTATACACATATTATTTGCTACCAAGGTTGGTAGTCTTTAGGTACAAGGATTGTAATGTCTCTATATTTTGAGTTTAGTGACTACAAAAGGATAGGCTAAAGGATCAAAATAATAAGTTTCTTTTGACCCTTGAAAGCTACGAGATACACATATGGGTCGAATCCTACCACCATGGATAACTTTTGTAACTTGGTTATAGACCCATTGAGTCTGAGATATCTTTTCTCCTCCCAAGGTAATGGTAGCATCCGGATTCTTAGTACCAATGAAAAGATAAACTTCGATGACTTTTAACTCCTCTGCCCAACGAAGTTTCTTGAGATTGGTATCCATGCACCATATCTTGTTAGCATCGATGGTATAGATTCCTCAAGATGGACTCCAGTTGATACCCCATCCTCTATGCACCCTTGGAATAGGTGGTGCAAACACCCTATCCAAAATCATCATCACCCTTTTTCAAAACTGATAATTTGGTGATTGGCATGCATTTTCAAACATGATGGTGAACACCTGGAATTTTTGGTAGGCTGAATGAACATTTTCCTGTACCAGGAAAGTTCAGTCTTCAATACCATATAAAAACTCAAAATTTTTTTTCTAGGTTCTTCTATTATTTCAAACATTCGCATCCTTCAACATCCAAACATCAATCTAAAAATCTCCCCAAGCTTTAACCTAGGCTCTGATACAAGTGTGATGTCCCTGCCCCTTTTTGAGAGGAGCGGAGTACCTTTGATAGGTCTCCAATCCTGAGAAAGGAAAACCAACGGACATTGCCTTAGCTACTACGTAGCCACGGGCATGAACCGTTAGTGAAGGATTGGTCCTATCTCGCTATGGCGGAGTGTGACCACCATAACCCTATCTAAAAACTATCTATAATCAATTATACCTAAAAGTATAAATCTTAGAGTGACCAACCTGTGCGCTTTTTTCCCCATGTTTCAGAAGCACAGCCGCCAAGGTTTGTCTCTTTTAAGATTTATGACTAATAAAAAAAAATTCTAGCGTTGGAAAGTTACCCGACTCATCGGGTCCACCCGTCCATAGAATGATACCGTCGGGGTATCATTCTCCCACTTTCCACACCACACTCACCCTTCTTTTGTTATCTAATTACTACCACACTGTTTAAACATACATGTTCCTTTACTTTATTTATGATACTGGTTCGTTAAAATAGCCCTTCGAACAATATTACAAACAATAGTCAAACAAGAAGTCGTCCAATTTTAAACCAACAACCCTCGGATTAGGTTCACTCAAGAATCTCTACTGACGCTATTATGTCCGATCGGTATATACATTATTTATAAAAACCCTTGTCCTCATGAGCGTCCCATACCGCTCGACAAGTATTCGTTATGCTAATCTGGACGTACTCTCCTCACAGCAACAACGGTGCCAATCTGGGCGTCATCCTCATGCCACGGCAAAACAAAACCGCAGTATCCAGCTGGGCTAATCTGGGTGTACTCCCACCACAGCATCAGCGGTGCCATCCTGGGCGTCATCTCACGCCTCGGCAACTGCCACATAATACCAACGCTAATAAGTAGAGAGACTTGAGAGAAACCATACCGAAGGTTTTGGACAAACATTCTTTCCTATAGCAACCAGTTTAACCAGACAATCTTTTCTACCTTTCAAACATATGACGAGTTTCTTGGGGTTAAGCCCCGTGGTTTCGGTCCATGTTTTCTTTTCATAAGGTAAATAATATATTCCTATGGTCTCGCATATGCAATGATGCATAACTTGAAACTGCAATACTAACCTGTACCATAGCTCCGATTGGTGGAGACATAGCATGTTCCGTAGGAGTTCCACCGTTACTTGTACCGGCTTCATGATCATTAGCGCCTTATGTTCGAGCACGCTTTGGAGCCATTTTTTTTTGTACTACACTTATGTTATACACTTAGAACTTTAAATTGGTCAATTTCCCTAGTAATCTCCTTTTCAAAGAGAGTTTATAATTTGAACCCTCGCGAACTCGGATTCACATTTAGTGTTGTTGTTCTACATCTAATTTCTATACATCAAATATTTGCTAATCTTAATTAATCAAAAATTAAGTGTGTAAATTACGAGTGAAAGTTTAGGAATGCATTACTTTTATGCATGACATTTCTAATCCAATTCTAACTTCAATTCTATACTTCAACTAAATCAATTTTTAGTATTAGTCAAAATTCTATTTAACCTAATTGACAATAACATTGGTGAATGAGAATTTCATAATGTATAATAAGAATATGATGAGTTCTCTTATGTATTAACTTTCAATTAACAATATATAAGTTAATAGTGAAGATGTACTAACTAGAGAGAGTAGGTATACTTAGAGAGATTAGAGTAAGAGAAAACATACACACACATCTTTTCTAAAGTTAACTGAATCTTACTATCCATTAGAAAGTTTAGAGTAAAAGAGAACACACACACATACTTTTCTAAAGATAATTGAATCTCACCAATCTATTAGAGAGATTAGAGTAAAAGATAACACACACACACACACACACACACACACACACACATCCTTCTTAAAGCTAATTGAATCTTACTAATCTATTAGAAAATTAAAGTAAAAGATAGCATACACACACACATAGCTAATTGAATCTTACTAATCTATTAGAGAGATTAGAGTAAGAGATAGCACACACACACACACACATAGCTAATTGAATCTTACTAATCCATTAGAGATTAGAGTAATAGATAGCACACACACACACATAACTAATTGAATCTTGCTAATCTATTAGAGAGATTAGAGTAAGAGATAGCACACACACACATAGCTAATTGAATCTTACTACTCCATTAGAGATTAGAGTAATAGATAGCACACACACACACATAACTAATTGAATCTTACTAATCTATTAGAGAGATTAGAGTAAGAGATAGCACACACACACACATAGCTAATTGAATCTTACTACTCCATTAGAGATTAGAGTAATAGATAGCACACACACACATAACTAATTGAATCTTACTAATCTATTAGAGAGATTAGAGTATATCCTTCTTAAAACTAATTGAATGCTCAATTAATACGCACCTTATTAGTCCACTAGAGTTTTTGCTCTCTTAGTGGTTTGTGGACGTCTTCTCTCTAAGAGAAGTGGCATCACTTCATGAGCGCTATAGAGGCAATCTCTATGTCTAAAGTGTGAGCATGGATGCTATATTTATAGCAGAAAAGAAAACGTCCAACTTTTTTTTTCAAAAAAAATATTTTTATTTTTTTAAATAATTTTTTCTTTTTTATTTTTTTCCAAAAATCATACCTGCGTTTTTGGTACCCTTGTGGTACCCATGAGGTTGACCACTTTATCATTATCATCAAAAGATAATGCCACACAAGCCCCCCCTCATTAAGATTAGTCAAGAGTAACCTCTCCTTTTTCATGTGACAGTGTGTCCCACTTTGTCCCCTCCTATGTGATCCATGTGCCTTCATTTGTCATCCCTGTGTATTCTTTTGTCTTTATAATTATTTTATTTATTTCCTTAATGATAATTTACTTTACATTTTTAAGTTAAACTTTACAGTCTTATATTAACTTTACAGTAGTAAAAGAAAATTTTACAATCAGTAAATAAGTCTTGCAATAAGTTAGTTAGTGATTCATATAGCTAAACATGTCAGAATTTTATAGCGTAAATTTTAATTTCTAGGTTTCTCAACCTACGATTCATTATTTGAACTCGAATATCTTAAATAAGGAGTGATGGTTCAAAAAAATACAAATGCGTAATAGAACTTGTGTGCAATTTGAAAGTAGAGACCTTACACCTAGGTCGGCTTATGGACTTGAAAAAGGAGATCACATTTTTCGCAACTGATTTTTTTAAAGTATAAGCTTTTCACACAACTCTATGTTATGTAATATTAGTATATTATGACAGTTCTATTGTTTGTGTTTTAAAAAAAAGGCTGGATTTGTAGAGAAGGGCTTCTTATACGTGTTTTGAAGAGAGCCAAAAAGCTTGTGAAAGATATGGTCAACGTTGAAAGAGGTATTGTGCTGCCTTATGAGTGTATGATTTTGATGAGATAAAGTATGAAAAAAGGACGCATCTCTTTCCCCTTGAAGAATCTCTTAAAGCAAAGACAAAAGATGTGGAGAAGCAAGCATTGAAAATTTTTTAGAGTATGCACATGGCGACTCAACGCTTGGCTTACAAGTTTCTCTTTTGTGCTATAACTCTTGGTTTGTTGCAAAGTTAAGTAGGATCTTTGACTGTGATGGTTTGCTTTGTAGGTATTTTTTGTATTTAGTGTCTAAAGGTCATCTACAGGCTCTATCATTTTTGGTAAAGCAATGGGCCCTTGTCTCATAGGAGGAATTCATGTACTCATTGACTTTACATAAATTAATTGCTTGGGAGATGGAGAACTGCCCATGGTGGATCGATATGGCTAGAGGGCATATTCTTGAATGAGAGAAGAGCTTCATGAGGCCATGAAAAACCAAAGTTCAAGAGATTAGGAGCCACTATCTATGCATGCTACAAAGGAGACTAGGGCAGGTCTGGTTAGTACTTAAAATATATTACATTTACTTTTATCACATTGTCATGAAGTACCTTTATATGGTTCAAATGAGCCTTCTCTCGATAAAGGAAAGGAAGTCATCAAGGAGAGTGTTGATGATCAGCATTTGCTGGGTAAGTAGACAAGTTTTTATCTGGAGATTGCTTTCTCTTGTGGTGTGGCTTAATTAAAAGTCTATTTTACTTAATTTTGGGTACTTTAACTTGGTTTCAAGGATTGCTAGCAAGATTTTCACCAAGAAAAGTTTCTCTTTTGTGTACACCAATGATCCCCTCTTACCTGCAGTTGCTTCTTCTTTCGACACACGTTGCATCACTCTTGTGGGTGATTATATTACCATAGTAGTAGACTTTCAAGCAAAAAGGAAGAATCCAACTTGGTCTCCCGTGCTTAAAGCTAGACCTGACTTAGTACATTACACACGAGCAAGAAGATTTGTTGGTTGGGCAGCAAATTTTATATTCCTTAATCTTCCATTTGGAGGATTGCACCTAGGAGTTGTGGCTAGGCGTGGATGGGACATATTGATAGAGAATCATGTGCGCAGTGGCTTCCAAATGGTATCTGCCACATATTACTACATTCAATGCCTGTGACATGTGCATTCTTTTGCAATTTAGGTGATGTGATAGGATGGGTTGAGATTGCAGATTGTCAGACATGGCCATTGCTTGTCGTATCTATGCTCTCCACCATGAGAGTTATGGCTATGTGGAGAGACATATAGAGGTAATAAGCCATGCTAGTTTCTATCTTTTGTTGTGTACTTTGGTGTTTTAATCATAGTGTCTTTGTATACAGTGAAAGTCCTCTATGTTGCTCATGGTACACAAAGGACTTGTCGCACCTCCCACCTTTAGTCAAAGTCGATTTGAGAGCTTGGGAATGCACTCCACACACTTCTTTATGAGGCATTACATTCTAGAGGCCTATTTCGCTACATCCATCATGGTGTCAAGCATTTTTGGATGAGCATAAAGTCACTAATCATGCCAAAAAGCTTGCCCACTAGCCTTGTGTATATATGTGTATATAGCCCTGCAAGTCTTGGAAGTGACCATGTAAAAATTCATGTATAAAGGTGTGATTTTTCCAGGATTGGGTGCGGAATTTTTTTGTTGTTCAAGTCTCCAAAACATGGGTTTAAATAAGTATCTTCAGCCGTGCTTTATAGCTCGTGAATCGGACTTGTACATCATGAGTTATGAGCATCCAAAGTAGGCGGTCTCAACTTAGAAAGTGATTGCAGGTGCATGCGTCAAGGGAAACTGGGCCAACTTGATAATTGGAGTTAAAAATGTTGAGATTTAAGAATTCTAAATGTAGCTGAGATGATGGGCTTTGAGCCGTGTGTTATGGTGTGTCATTTGATGACCGGAGCAGCAAGTTACGCTTGAGGGAAGTTGTCCGAGAAGCTCTCATAATCTGGAAATTTTTGGGCATGAGAGAGTTGGGAAGCTCAAGAAGGAAGTGCCATGTGGTGGGGAGATTATCCCACATGGGAAGGGAAAAGTGGAAGTGGGGGGTATATAGCCTAAAGAGGGAGCCCATTATGGGTATATTTCTTGGTGAGAGACTCTCAAGGCTTGCCATGGAGGGGCTCATGGGCTCATGGGGAGAGAGGTAGCAAATTTTTTGAGTACACACTCAGCTAGACAGGTGCGTGGTTCCACCTTTTGGTCCCCGGCCACTTGCCCCCACCCCATTCCTTGGTCAAAGGGTCACCGACACCTCATTTTTTGCCCAAAAAAGGCCTAAAGTGAGCCAATCAAAAGATGCCTTGATAGAGAGCCTTGTCGGCTAATAAGAGAGAGAAAATTCTTGGAGATAAAAGATAAGGAAGCCCCCAATTTAATAGCTGCAACACCTACACAACTTCCAGAGAGCTCATTTTTGAGCAAGAGAAAGGACACCTCCATGTTCGAGTGGCCATAACTTCTTCATTTCTCAAATGTTTTTTGCCTATGGATACTCTACGGACATCTCCACGAGATGAAATTCATCATGATGTCCTCTATTTCTCTTGGTTTTGAGTGTGTTCCATGCTTGAAGGGTTTTTCATAAATCTCTACAGGTGTTTACTACATGTGTTTTTGGCGGTGTGATAGTTCTTCCTTTCGACGGTGTGATTCGTGCAAGGTTATATAGGCACTCATTTTTCTTACCGTTTTCATGCTAACATCATTTTGGTGCCCCCAGTGAGGAACAAGTGCTCCCATGCTCCAATTCTTGTGAAATATTGTTACTGACCTGATACATCAATGTCAATCTATTTACTTTTGTTTGTAACTCAAGATGAAACCTTTTAACCTTAAGGGTGTTTTTACACTAGTGGTTGATGTTTTTAAGGGGGTTAGTTTTAGGTGAGCAGTTAGTTCTTTACGTTGTCTTGCAGTTGGGCAGTTGTTCTTTCTCTTATGTTGCTATATTGTTCTTGGTATTGCTTGTAAGCGCTTGTGTGTTGATGAACATTGAGTAATACAGTACCTTCTTCTCTCTATTCATGGTGTTCTTCAATATTCTCATATGCAGTAGTGTAGTGTAATATGCAATTTTACTGTGTATCTATACTGAAATACTTCTAGGGTGGTTAGCCCCCCTAACACTTTGGAAATCTTGCAATCGGTTTGAATTCAGCCTGAACCATATATAAATTAGGAATAAAGCAGGGAACTGATATGCAAGTGGAAATAGACCACATGAGGGAATTCTCCAATTGGGTAATCCCACAGGAAGAGTCTGAGGAATGTGCAACCAAATTCTTAGAGGAGTTCTTCCCAAATCTTCCAGGGGAAATCAGAATTGCAATTGCTGACAAGGTAGGTACTTCATTTTTACATTTTGGGGCATGCAATTTACCTTCATGTTACAGTCTGTATGAAAGGAAGGTGCTGGTACAATATTTAAGATAGAAAGAAGAAACAATGTATGAGTGTATTAGGGCAAGGGTCCAATTTACCATGCAACACTCAAATGGCACAAGGTTTAGACCGAGGAGAGAGTTTACTGCAAGGGGAAGACAGGAAGAAGAGTTGAGTAGTGATAACCAAGAAGAACCTGTAAGGGGGTTTGATGCAGGAGAAGAAACTGTTGGGGGCGGGGATTGAATTGCAAGAACCTGAACAGAGGCTGTAGCAGACCCCACCTGCAAACCAAGGAGGCCAACAAACAACTCCTTCCACAACAGGTCCACTTTTGGGACAATTGGTTAATGTATTGCTTACTTAGAAAATCTTAAGGACAAGAAGACAATTGTAGTTTGTACCATCAGGGACAGGTACTTTACCTTTCAATCCATTCCCGATAAGAGTACTCAAAACACTTTTGATACCTCTAATGGCTGCACCAGATCCCAAAGTGGGCGTGGCAAAGTTTAGCGGGGAAAAGTCCCAAGATGCTGACAGCCACGTTGGTTAGTTTCAAACAAGGTGGTTTGCAAGTGGTTATGAGGCGTTACATCTGGATGTAGTGAAGAAAGAGAATTTTGCAGCAACACTGCAAGGTAAGAGCATGGATTGGTTCTTGCAGTATGGCATGTCATCTTTTTTTGATTATAATGATTTAAGGTAGAGATTTTTATTAAGGTTCAGGGAGGATAAAACACCTGAAGACATTTTGAAAAAGTTGAGGAAATTGAAGCAGAAAGATTTGTTGGTTGAAGATTATGCACAGAAGTTCAGACACTTGAATAATAGGTTGGAGGTAGCACAACAGCCTTCTATGGAGCAATTGGGAGACTATTTTTGTAAGGGACTAAAAAAGGAGTTCAGAAGTGAAGTGGCAAGGAGATCCCCATTAGCAAATGCACAGGATTTTACTGATTTGGTGAAAGCAGCTGCAAGAGCTGAAAGAAGACATGGAGGTAAGGTAGAACTAAAGGAGAAGAAGAAGAAGAATGAGGATTCAGACTTAGAATCAGAAGAGTCAGAGTTAGAAGATGAAGATTCAGATCAGGATACTGGAGAGGAAACTGATACTGAGGAGGAAGATTGGTCAGAAAAGAAGAAGAAGCAGGAAAAGAAGAAGCATAAGAAAGATAAGGGTAAGCAAAAGAATGAAAAGAAGTAGGGAAAGGAAGCACTAACTGCAGATGCAGTCAACAAAATCATTCAGGAGAAACTGCAAACAATTGGAATGAATCAGTTTGGTCAGGAAAACCATATTGTCAGGTTTGTCAAAGATCTGGTCATGAATATGAAAATTATTACTATAATCTAGATTTCTGGGAAAGAAGACCTGAGTATATTACTCAGAAAATGAGGGAGGCAGTTGAAAATGTGGTAGCTTCCTCAGGGTGCTAACAAGAGATATCAGGGACTTGCACCTCAAAGAAGATTTCTGAACAAAAATAATTGGGGATACCAGAACAGAGGTCAAAATAATAGTAGCAGTTGCAATGTAATTATTGTGGAGCAGTAGGACATAGACAGGGTCCTGATTGTGAAATGTTGTGTAGACATCGGAATGATAGGGGAATCCCTATTATCAGGTCCAACAATAACGATAATAATCAACCTCTAGAACAGAATCAACCACTTCCACCACAACAGCAGCAACAAAGACCTCCGGGTCATGTTAATTTAGTGATTTTGGAATAATGGACTGAAGAAGCATGGACTGAGGAAGAATGGATTGAGAAAAAGGAAGAGTTTCCCAAAGAGAAACAAAAAACTGATCAGCAGGTGCAGGAGAGCAACCTTGCTTAGGAAACATCTAAGCATTATAATTGTGACTGCACGGCTTGTATCCTAATTGAGGATATTCCAGAACCTAGTGGATGTACTAATGCCATGGTGGTCACTAGGGCAAAGGCCAAGGTTGGAATATCCACCTTGGAAGCAGTAGACAACCCGGACAATTTGAACTAGAAAGATCAAAAAGCAGTAAGGACAGGGGCACTCAAGGAAGTGCAAGACTCTCAAAGAGGGGGTGTACCACATGGGGATTGGAATTTTGTTATAAGATCATTGGATGACCAGAAAATAAGAACTTCAGACCACAGTCTGAGACCACAGTCTGACTATACTGCAAGAATAGGTTGGTGGTGATGAATTTTATGAAGCTTTGTTGTCAGCTCTGATAACCATCACAGCAAAGCAAATGTTGAGGCTAGTACTTACCTGCATTTTTACAACAATTGTTAAAGAGACTTACTAGGGAAGTAGTAGGAAAGAACCAGGAAACATGAATGTATACTGAGGAAATTATTTGTGGGGAAGCTTGTGAAGTTCAACCTTTGGATGTTGATTACAAGGTACCAGTAGTTAGGGCTTCCATTGGAAAGGTGTTTTGACCCCGTGAACTCTTGGATGGGGGGTTAGGAGTTGATATCCTCTCAAAATCAACCTGCAAACGTTTGAATCTCTTGAAGTGAGATCCAGCTCCTTTTCAGGTGAAAATGGTAGACCAAAGGCAGGTTCAACCTTTGGGAATTTTGAGGAATTTACACATCTTAGTTGGGGGACTGCAATTTGTAGCCAACTTTGTAGTACTCAGGTTGGAAGAATCTGTTCGTTCTTATCCAATAATGTTGGGAAGACCATGGTTAAGAGCAGAAAGAGTAAAGCAGTTATGGGGAGCAGACTCCATTGTGATCAAAAGAGGAAATAAGAAAGTTAGAATGCAAATGGATGCCAGAAAGGTAACACCACTAGGTTTAAGGGCACTGCATGCAGAAGAACTGAATATGGTAGAAGAAATTGGAGAGGATGTAGAAGAATAATTTTTGAGAACCAATTCATCAGTGGTACCTATTTTGAAGTGGATGTGCAAAAGATAGCAACTAAGTATGTTTTGCAGTAGCAGGATGATGGGTTGAAGTCTTTGACTCAAAAAAGCACTGATTCCTCAGGGTAAGCAATCAACTACCAAATTGGATATTGAATTGTTGAAAAATTAGCAGGTTGAAAACAAATAAGAATTGGAAGCTATTGAAGCAGTAAAGCAGGTAGAAAGATCTCTTGAACATCAAATGGAAAGAACTACTAGGATCACTCAGGATGAACTGCAGGAACTGAACCTGATCACTCAGGAGGAACCACAAACAATGAAGGTGTCAGCTGAACTGGATGAGGATTCTAGGTAGAAACTGAAGGAGTTGTTGCTAGAATTCAAAGATGTTTTTACATGGAAATATACAGATATGAAGGGAGTAGATGCTAGCTTTTGTCAACACAAAATTAACTTGAAAGCAGATTCAGTTCCAATTGTACAACAAAGGTACATGATGAATCCTAACTATGCCAAACATGTTAAAGAGGAGATTGATAAAATGTTGGCTGTGGGTTGACTGTAGCACCAATTTTAATTTTTCTTGATTGGAAATTACCATTCCATGTTTTGTGCATGCATCTCATGTGACAATGGGTACAACATTGATGCAAGAAACTAGAAGAGGTTGGTTTAAAACTATTTACTATGCAAGTAGGGTACTGACACCTGCAAAGAAGAATTATACAGTGACTGAGAGAGAATGAATGGGAATGATCTATGCATTGCAAAAATTTAGACATTATCTTTTAGCAATAGGGTAATCTTCCATGTAGATCATCAGGATCTGATCTATTTGGTGAACAAACCACATCTGATAGGAAGATTGGCCAGATGGATACTGCTTTTGCAAGAATTTGATTATGTGGTAATACATACTCCTAGGAGACTTCATGTCTTGGCTGACTATCTTAGTAGATTGGAAATAGGTGAGGATGATTCCTCAGGAGTACTTGATCAATCACCTGATGCAGAATTTCAGGGGATTGGTATGATGACACATTTCAGTTTTTGACTGAAGGGGTGTTTCTTGAAACAATGACCAAAGATCACAGGAAGAGAATGGCATTGCGGAGTAAACCATTTATATTTATTGTAGGACTCTTATATAAGAGAGGAATTGATTAGGTGATAAGGAGATGTGTCCCTCAGTTTGAGCAGAAAGCAGTACTCGTAGAAGCTCATGCAGGTAATGCAGGAGGACATTTTTCAGGTGAGGTAACTGCAAGGAAAGTATTCCAAGTAGGACTTTGGTGGCCAACAGTAATTAAAGATGCTCAAGAGTTCAGTAAGAACTGTTTGTTGTGCCAAAGAGATGGCAGGCCACTGAATGTGGATAGAATGACATTGCAACCTATTTTGACTTTGGAGCCAATCCAAAAGTGGGGATTGGATTTTGTTGGTCCAATTAAACCACCTACAAGATTTACACAGAACAGGTATATATTGGCTGCAAGTGACTACTATACAAAGTGGGTAGAAGCAGTGGCTTTAAGAGATAATAAAGCAAAAAGTGTAGCCAAATTTTTGTACAAAAACATTATGACCAAGTTTGGCTGTCCCATTGAACTAGTTTCTGATCAAGGAGGGCATTTTATCAATAAGGTGATCAGTAAACTGAATAAAATGCATATGATATTGCATAAGAAGTCAATAGTGTACTATGCCTAGGCCAATGGACAATCAGAAAGTACAAATAAGATTTTGGTTAGGATTATCAACAAGTTGGTCAATCAAAACATGACAGACTGGGATGAAAAATTGGACTCAATACTATGAGCTTTTAGAACAACAGATAAAGTGACTACTGGCATGACACCATTTAAGCTGGTGTATGGGTTAGAGGCAGTGGTGTCCATGGAATTTATAGTGCCAAGCCTCAGGGTTGCAGTTCAAGAAAAATTATCCCCTGAAGAGTGAGTCAATTACAGCAAGGAGGCTTTACTGAGGTTGGAAGATGACAGAATCCATAGCCAGTATATTGCAGATATTATCCAACAAAGAAGACAAGCTTGAATTAGCAGAAATATCAAGTTCAAAATTTTTTCTTCGCGTGATTGGGTGTTGGTCTATAACAACAAATTGGGAAGGCCATGCAAACTCAAACTCAGGTATGTGGGGCCATTTCAAGTAGTCAGGCCAGTGGGACCAAATACTTTTATACTGTCTGATCAGGAAGGTAAAATAATTGAGAAACCCATAAATGGATTCTGACTCAAACCATTTTTTGGACAAATCATTGGAAATCAAGGGGGACATCCTATTCATGATGAATTTGGGATAGTGACTAGTTATACATGAGAAGGGGCAACACATAATCACCACCTTAAGTACAACCAACCTTTGCGTTTTACGACGGGGTGAACATGTCGATAGTCAGTAATTCATATGTGAGTGTTGGTCCGGATACAAGAGAAGAGGACGATTTTACACCTACACTAATGCCTTCTGCAAGAAAAGACTCGCTATCAAGGTCCAATAATGCCAGACCCGAGTTTGAATGATGAGCATGAAATGGTTACTCCTACCCGCATGGTATAGCCTGCAAGGGAGGAACTATTTTTTGATTTTAGGTATGATTTAGAGCATACTGAAGCAAATACTGCTACATGGCTTAGAAGGATTGTCTTGCTCGATTTTTCAAGATTGCCTTGGGGTAAGTTGGAGAAATAACCAGATGGCCACAGTCTACCTGAAGCACCTGTGTAAAAATGATGGACAGGTTTTCAAAGCAAAGTACTTGACTGAAGAGTTAGTTGCCAAGGTGTTTGATCTTTCTACTACAGATGACAATGAAGTCAATAAGGCAACTGAGAAGGATATGACCAAGGCCTTTGGTCAGTCTTAGGGGGAAAGGCATTATTATCAACTATCAGGCATGAAGAATTCAGTCAAATTACAACATGTGTATATTTAACCTTGTGTATGAAAGTGGCCAACTGTCTGGTATCTTTTGGAGATGACAGCAATAACAAAGCCTCCACTTTCTCTGGATCCGCTTCAATCCCATTTTCTGAAATCACATGTCCAAAAAGCTTCCCCCGTGGCTGTGCCAAATGACATTTCTTAGGGTTCAGCTGACCCCTGCATTCATCATACCTTGCAAAAGTCATTTCAAGATTTTGAACATTCTCTTTCCTTGAAATGTATACACAGAAATCATCTATGAATCCTTCGACAAACTTCCCAAGGAACGGGGTAAGGACCCAATCCACTTTTTTTTCAAAAGCTCTAGGTCCATTTGTCAACCCAAAAGAAAGGTAGCAAAAGCAAAAACAACCCCATGGCGTGATAAAAGTAGTATTTTTTTGGTCTTCAGTAGCAAGGATAAGCTCAAAAATTTCATGAATAACCATCACAGACACTATATCTTTCAAAGCCATCCACTGCATCTAATAGTTGATCAATGAAAGGCAAAGGGTAAGGATCTTCCTTGGTCACTGCATTCAATGGCTTGTAATCAACACAAACTCTCCAACGCCCATCTTTCTTTGGAGTGACCATTACAGGGCTCACCCATTTAGAATTATCAATTGGCACAATGAATCCTACATCCAAAAGTTTATCCACTTCTTCCTTTAAAGAATTCATTTTCTCCTTACCCATCCTTCTTAATTTTTGTCGTATTGGCTTTGCCCCTTCAACTAGTTCGATCTTCATAGGATCTCCAACAAAACCCCTTATTTCTTGATGTGAAGTGATGAAAAGATTTGGAAACTTGTCCAACATTGCTAAGTACTCCCTTCTTTCTCCTTGTGTCAGATTGGTACTCAACATATTTTGAATCAACTCTTTCTTCACTGGAAATTCCCATTTAGGCTGCATCAATTCCTCAAGTTGCTCTGAATGGCTTGAAGCATTTATATTCTCTGACACTTGCAACATTTCACCCACTTTCCTCTTCTCCTTGTCCAACAACAAGAATGACACTTCACCCTCATCACTGGAACTGGAAGCAGAGCTACTTTCTAAATTTTCATAACTATCTGCACTGGTAACTTCGGATTCATAATTCTCACTCACATCTTCTAGTGCCGTAGGTTGCTTGGTAGTCATATCAAACATCCTTTTTTCACCCTTCCTGCCATACACACAGAGTGTGCCCTTGCCCCAATCTTGCACAGCACCAACAACTCTCAAAAAAGGTCATCCCAAAATGAGAGGAAAAGCTCCTAGGCCAGTTGGCATTAGTGCAAGTTTACTATAACCTTCACATTAAAGATTTCAACTTCCAAATTTTTAATCATCCTTAAACACTTCACTTTGGCATGGTTTTCTAGTCGAGTCCAAAACCCAGAGCTTTTGCATGTAATGAGACCCAGTCTCTTGACATATGACTGTGTGATCACTCAAACTTGAGCACCTCCATCAATGTAGGCCTCTCCCATGCCAACACCTTTGTGCCAAGCGTTCACCATAGGAAAAATGTCGGCTAAATCTCCTACAGCCAACACCCTGACTTGTCCATGCTTCAACTCATTCTCCGGATTCACTAATGACTTCCACTACCTTTTGAGTTTGGGCACCATATTCATCAACTATCCAAAAGTACAATTTACTTTCCTCCCAATTAGGTCTTCCTTCAAACTGTAAGCTGTTTGGCCTTCTCCCAAAGGTAAATTTTCTACTTCAAACTGTCTACAAGGTCTTCTCTTCCTCTTGGATTTTGCATCTTCACCCTCTTTCTCTTTCCCTTTCTTTTTGCTAGGATGTGGCTCGGCATAGCCTTCCCTCTCTGTTTTGCCTACGAGTAGTATATCGCTTATTTCTTTTCAACCGGCACAATACCCACATGACCACCAGAGGTTGAGGCCTAATTTTCCTGTTTAGTACCTTGATCTCCTCGTATATCCAATGCATAATCATTAGCTCTGTTAGGAATCTGCTGGGGAAGTGGAAACATATCACCTCCCATCCTTGTTGGCTTTGAACAATAAGTGCTGATATGACCAAGTTCACCACAATTATAATAGGTAGGGATGAACCTCCTTTGTGGCTCAAAGATGCATTTTCCATGACCCACATTAGCATTAGGCTAAGCTTCACATGCATGAGCCATTCCTCTACCACGCCATGACCACCTCCACCTCCAAGGACACTGAGTCGCAATTCCTACATCATGGTCATCATGTCTTGCATATTTTGCTATGTAATTGTTCAATATAAGCAACCCTTTGAGCAGGTTGGGCTCCAACCTCTGCGTGATATTCCTTCTTTTGGCCACCATTACTTTTCACAGGGACTGCTTTCCCATACTCATTAAGTCTTTGAGCCTTCCATTCTTTCTCCCTGGCGATAGTAATTGCTTCTTCGAAGGTGGCGGGCCCTTTTAGCTCAATTTTGAACTTCAAAATTTCTTTTAAGTTTGCCACAAAATGGTCTTCTTTAACATATATGGAGGGATTTCATTCCCCAAAGCTCGAGCCGTGAACTGCATGAAAAAATCATAAACACTTTGATCAATCTTTTGAGTGTACCCCAAAATTTCATGCCAAACTTCATTAGGCACTTCAATGGATCTGCACTGTGCTAGAAAAGCTTGCTTCACATGATTGTAGTCCAAAACCACCCCTGGAGTTTGTGCCTGCACCAATTCTTCATGATTGTGTAACCAAACTTTTGCCTCATCCTACAAAATGTATTGCAGCAGCCGCAACAATATAGCTTGGTCTAATATATTTCACAGTAAGAAATTGACTTCAATTTTTCAATAAAAGTCTATGCATTCTCATTAGGCAATCCATGAAACTGTGGGAACTTGTCTGTCATGTTTGATTTCCACAAAAACACTTGCATGTGATGTCGAAAGCTCAAGGGATGTCGATGGATCGCTTCAGTACCTAATCCGCCTCCCACTCGGTAACCCGGCCCCCACTGCTTGGCTTCACAAAACCTCACGACCCTCTAAAGGCTGCAATCCAATTATACGACCGCCTCAAGTGCTCTCCACAATTTGCACATACATAGGTGGTTGTCCATAAGGACCCACATCCCTTTTACATTCTCTGCCTGCAGAATAGACATATTTGTTAGGGGCTAACCACCCTAACAGTATTTCAGTAGAGGTACACAGTAAAACTACATTTTACACTACACTACTACATACGAGAATACTGAAGAACATCATGAATAGAGAGAAGAAGGTACTATATTACTCAATGTTCATCAACACACAAGTGCTTACAAGCAGTACCGAGAACAGTATGACTGCATAAGAGAAAGACCAACTGTCCAACTGCAAGACAACGTTAATAACTAACTGCTCACCTAAAACTAGCCCCCTTAAGAACATCAATCAATGGTGTAAAAAAACCCTTAAGGTTCAAAGGTTCCATCCTTAGTTACAAACAAAAGTAAATAGACTGACACTGATGTATCAGGGCAGTAACACTTGGCACACTGGCTGGGCAATGTTTGCAAAACATTGTGAGAAACCACAAAACTCTTGATAAAAAAATTTGAAAACCAAAATGAAGTCTTTCTTAAAGTTACTGCTCTTGAATACCTGTATCTTCATTTTGAGCTTCTCCTCCTGACTGTGCATCCACATCATCTCCAACTTCCACAATGTAACCTCAGTAAGTGGATCTTCCGCTTCAACAAGTAAGTAAATGGGTGTTGAAATTGCTGATGATCGCCTGTGTCATTAGTGTGTGTAACTCCAACTGAAACTACACCCTGAACTTCATCCCGATTTACATCCTGAACTGTATTTTGAATATGAACTGCATCACCTGCTGTAGTATCCATTTGCACATCCATTTGTACATGCTGTTCCTTTAACTCAGCATACTGTTCCTGCAAGATTAGAATTTCCTCCTTTGTCTCCTCCTTTGCAAAAGCTTGATAAGGTTTACTCACAACATCATACATTTTGATCTTGATCTGTTCCCACACCCCTTTCATATATTCCATGACTTCATTTTTAAATTTTTCTATATCCCTTGAGCTGACATACCAACCATCTACATCTAGCTCTTCATCAAACATGTCTCTAATCTTTTCTTCAACTTTCTTGAAAGCTGTAACCCTGCTTAACAACACCCTATTGCTACTTTCCAAGGTAGCATTGACAGTAGACATTTCAATTAACTATGATTGCAGTACCTAAAACCACTCCTCCCTAGGGACATTGAGAAATTTTGACTGAAGTCTTTTCCCTAAATGACACCATCTGTTTATAAGAGTTCAAATTATGTTGCATGAGTTCTTGAGTCCTAGTCAATTCTTGAAACTTCTTGTCCAAAAGGTCTATTTCATTCTGTGCCTTTTTGTCCTTTAAATCTCCTTCTTTAATCTATTTTAGTTCAGTATGCAGATCATCATTCTCTCTACTCAAGAATGTAAGTGTTGAGCCAGCAGAGGATCACACCCGCATTTTTGCTCACACCCATCATTTTGTAACCATTGATTGTAATAAATGTCTTTCCGACATTAATTTTGATTTGAGCCATTCATTAAGTAACGGGACTCAATTGAGTTTCCAGCCTGTAATCCCGACGTAATTTCACCTGCTGATGTAAATAATTAGAGATGTTCTCACCTCCAAGGCTGAGGTATATAAGCCAAAGTTTGTAACCTAAACGAGATTCAATAATTAATCAAAGAGAGTTTTTGAGCGCCGTGACTGTGTCTGAGAGAGTGAGAGAGAGAGAGAGAGTCTTATCTCCTTGCTACGCGAGCTACGGAGCCGCCATTGGAGAAGCGACACCGCCATTGTGTTAGCAACGGCGAGAGCTACGCACAGATACCAAGAGTGCGCGCTATCGGCTTCTATGTGTGGTAAGTTCCTACGAGCTTCGGTGTGAGTTTTCTTCCAACTCGTGTGTCGGAATAGAGCGTGCAGCATATCTATAGAACCACAATGAGTAGAGCTACACATTGGTACCATCGGGGTCAAGTTTCGATCACCTGTAATTTTTGGCCTGTCTTCATACGCGTTTACCGCACGGAGTGGTTATAGGTTGATTTTGCAGTTCAAGTCTTTAGGGTGTTGTTCTGACCTAGTGTATAGACTTCCCCTTGAGTTTGAGATCGATTCGATGATTCTAGATCCTGTTTCGTATAGCATTCGTTCGTAGTACGGATTTCAGTCATTTGCGTATTTTAGAACTTAGATTTGATTTCCTTGGTAGTGATTGTCATTAGAAGGTCGAGTAGGTGATTTGACACCCACCTAGTTGTTTCCATGCGCCTGCGGGTCAAGCTCCGTCCTCGTCTGACAAATTCTGTTGTTGGTTGAGTTCTCGCTATTTAGCTTCCGCTAGCGGCGTAACCGCCTTAACATTTGGCGCCGCTGCCGGGGACGAGAGCCCTAAGTAGGTGACCTTAGACTAATCCTACGAGGTGAGTCGTATAAACTACTTTGTATACTTTAGTTAGAAAAGATCTAGGAGTGGTGGACTCTGAAGGTCTCGAGAGATACTAGGAAGTGGGGTATTCCTGGGTCTTCCGTGTTGACAGTATTTTTAGTTTAGCTTAGATTAGATTGTTTTTGATGGTGTTTAAGTGGTTGTTGACATAAAAAGCATTTGCTACTCCTTGTGTGGTAGTAAATCTCTTTATATTTTCAATTGCAAAAAATCCATTTTATGATTAGAAGTAGCTTAGGTATGGCCTGATTTGATCCTGATCTAGAGCTATCAATTGGTGTTCTATTTGCTTGATGTGTTTGATTGCATGTTAGATCACTGAAAAAGTTGCTTTGGTAGTGAAATATGCAATACACAAGTTCAGAAAAATTTTCTGTGTAACTGATTGTTGCCGAGCACTTAAAAGAGCTATTGGAAGAGTTCTGTGCTGAAAAACTGGAAATCTGCAACTTTAGACATCATACGCGTATGATGTCTTAGAACCTAAACAGAGACTAAAAGTGAAAATTTGACATTGCCAGAGTGTTTAGAAGGGGGGTTTTACCCTAAGATCAACTTAAAGAAATTTTGGATTCAGATCTTGTTTTTACATTCAAACCTGACAAAAACACCTGAAACTCAATTATAAACATTGGAGAAGGTTTAAAACCAAAAATAGTCAAAATCTGGGAAAAAAGACATCATACGCGTATAATGTCTTTTTGCACTTCCACTGCTTATTTTTGAAATCTGACCTGACAAGATTGTTACAAACCCTGTAGAAAGCATAAATATCAAGTTTGGACCCAAATTGATGAAAAAGACATCATACGCGTATGATGTCTTTGACCTAATTTTGGACATATTTTGATACTTTGCCAACACAGATCCATTGTAATAGCTATCTAGAGGCTATATTTCAAGTTTCATCCCATTTGGATCACAATTGACCCAAAAAAACAAGTCAAAAGCAGAAAATTGCCAAGAAAAGCCTGAACTAGCCATAACTTGCTCAAACAGAGTTCAAACTGAATTTTGTGAGTGAACAGAGCATAAAGGGGCCACTGAGAGTGAGCATAACCAAAATAGTCTAAATCTGTGAAAAAAGACACGCGTATAATGTCTTTTTCAGCATAACTGCAACAAAATTCTCACTTGATGAAACAGAAGATGTCCAACTGACAAGATTAAACAATTGACCAAGTATCAGTCAATTTGGATCAATTCTGACCACAAAAACTTGGGGAAAACAAATTGCCGAGACGGAAAAGTTACAGTCCTTTAGAGGAATTGATGAAATTGAGATCGGGCAGGAATCTCCGGAATAATCAACCAAAACAAGGGGAACCAGCAAGTGTCATATCAACCGAGGGAAGTGTAAACCAAAGTTGGGTGCAACCATTAGAGCCGATCTTTGAAGGAAGTGTCTCTGATACTTCTTCGGAGAGATCTTACGAGATTTTCACCGAAAACTTGGAACACTTGAACCTGAACAACAGAGAAAATATGGCAGCAGGATCATCAAACCCTTCCGCCACCATGAAGCTATTGTTCATAAAATACCAGTACGACAATGAGCAAGGTGCCAAGATCTACAAAGATGGAATGGACCGCTATTGTGTAAAGATAGAAGAAAGACCTAGTGAGTTCAAGGACTTAGTGCCTGTGAGCTATAGCGGAGATAGATATCTAGATGACGAGGGTACCATGTACTTGGTAGTCCTAAACCCTAACATTGTGGACAAGTGGGGATTGATGGGCACCAAAGCCAAAGTAGATGAAGAACTCGAGGAGAAAGCACCAATAATGAACTTCCCTAATGCGAGGTTAAGAAGAGAGAATGAAACTACAAGGATCAACACTGATAACATCTATGTGGGGCTGTACAAATATAATAATGGGGAGCAAGATCTCTATTATAGATGTGAAGAACCCTACACTGGAGAGTTGACAGACAAAAAAAGACTCTATGTCTTTACCTACACAGAGGGATCAGAAGTGAAAATTGCCGCTTACGACAAGTATGGGAGGCAATACTCAACAATGGGCAAGAGAGAATTAGAAGGATATACATACTTTGGGGGACCGCTACATCAGTATTATGTTACTTCTAGCTCACATAGACCAGCACCAACAACTGGAGTGCAAAACTCAATGACAACAGGAGGACAAAGAACTCAGGTTGCTGACTCTTTCAGTCAACCTTGGGACTCGAAGCTCGGACCAATGGGATCATTACATTCCAGAGAGTCAATGGAGACGAATCGAGGTAGTGCAGTTCCAATCCCCACCTATACCACTCCAGGTCCAAGGTTCGAAGCGGAACCGTCACATTTACCTCCCAGTAGTAGATTCAGGGCAGAGGAACCGACAAGGGTAACCCATGAAGTCCATGATGCTAGAGAAAGCTTTAGCCGAGACACAGGAGCAATGAGATTGGTAGCAGACCATAGACGTATGAGACCATCTCAAGTAGCCAAGTGTATGCCAAAGAAGTATGGTGGTTCAGGAGATCCGTATGCACATGTGTCACTCTTTAAGCAAGTCTTAAGAGCTGAGCAGATAACAGATTTCCATACACAATACGAGGGATTTGGTCTTACTCTAGAAGGTACTGCATTGACATGGTTTCAACCACTGAACATAGGGGGATTCCAGGACATTGACCATTTGCTAAGAGAGTTTGCTGAGGAATTCTCAAAACGAGGGATTAAGCACAATACGGTCTCACAAATATATGCTTTTAAACAGAGAGAACACGAAAAAGTGAAGGAAGCTTCACTTCGCTTCAAACAATACATTGAGAGATGTCCAGTACGTGAACGACCACAAGATGACAGACTATCTGTTCTCTTTATTGAGGGACTGAGAAACGACACTCTCAAGAAGGACTTGCACTTGAAAGCTTGTACAAGTTTCGAGCAAGTAACGAGAGAGGCATTGTACTTAGTGGATAACTGTACGGTTTACGGAGAGGTGTCAGCGGATACAGATTTTGCATCCAGTAGCTCCTCCTCCGTAGCGAGCCAGACTATCACTAAAAAGAATGTTCAAACAACAACCATGCCAAATGTAGAGCAAATGATAGAAGATGCTCTAAAAAGGATGGCACCATACCAAAAACCATTGCCAAAAACACTGAAATGGTGTGCTATTGAACAAAAATGGACAAATCATCCAACAGAGGAGTGTTATTACAACAAAGGGTATGTAAGGGAGCGCCAGTACGCACCTCCTGCTCAATTAGCACCACCTCAAGTACATCCAGTACCTCGATACCCAACGGGAAATGTACCAGGACCTATGGGGATAGAAAGACCGCAACCGGTATTGGGACAACAACCACCTTTACCAGGAGCGAGACCAGTGGGCATTAGATATGCACCAACCTTAGAGAGTCAGGAAGAACACGCCCTAGTGCCTGTTCAAGCCTATTACGAAGAATCGGGTGCACACATGTCTCCGACAGTGTATTACCCACCAGAAGAACCAAAACAACCAGAACCATGGGGCATGATGGGGAATGTTGGAACACCAACAATTACAAGTGCTTCTGATGAAGAGAGATACAATTTGGACGCAAGAACATTGATGTTCATAGCTCATGGAGGGTTAACAGGACAAAGACCATCCTATCCACAAAGGACGAATCAAATGGGACCAAGACCAGCACTAGGACCCTGTTACAAGTGTGGAGGTGACCATCTGATGAATGTTTGTCCACATACGGAAATCATTAGAATTAACGCTTATTGCACTGAGTGTGGGGTTACTCACTTCATTGAGGATTGTTCAAAGAATCCAAACAAAGTGCAAAAGACGACATTGAATATGCTAGAAACTATTCCTACCAACAGTGGGTCTGAAAATGAAACTCTGATACCAACGCAAGTTGTTACTAGAGCTCAAGCTAAGAAAACCACTAGAGAACCTGAGAAGGGAAAGTTAGCGACTGAAGTGGTTAGTCAAGTACCGCGGAGTCAGAAAAACACATGGAAAGCTAGAAAAGCACGCATGAAGTTGAGAAAAGAACGTGAAGACGCTATTCTAGCTGAGGAACTAAAGCGAACGAAAGATAGCACTACAAGAGGTTGTGTGCTCTTGTGACGCTGTTAGCGACGGAAATACATTGGGTTTTTATAACCCCCGGCGTCGCTAAAAGCGTCGCTACGAGAGCGTCGCTATAAGCGTCGCTATATGCGTCGCTATATGCGTCGCTATGAGCGTCGCTATATAGCGACGCATATAGCGACGCCTATAGCGACGCTTATAGCGACGTTTACATAGAAGACTATAGCGACGCTCATAGCGACGCTACAGAGCCATAAATAGCGACGCTTATAGCGACGCCCGAGAGAATATTTTTTTGGTGGCAGGGCATTGAATGCCCTGCCACCCATCAACCATATTGTACTTGATTCACTTTTTAAAAAAAGTGCAAAGGTAGATAATAGACCCAAAATAGTCACCCACAAGACGCATTGTTTGCAAAATTGACAATTGTACACATCATAGGCAAAATGAATTGATTGGCAAATGTAATAATGACAATTGTACAACATCATAGGCATAAAGAATTGATTGGCAAAAGGAACTGCGGTGACAAATGTAATAATATACATGGTTCAAAAAGACGTATAAAATCCGTCTCATGATACATAAGCTATGAGAAACCCTAAACTAATGCTATCTAGCTACGGCTAAACTGACGTCGTCTAGTCAGACGTCTCATCGCGTCCAAGCGGCGTATCTGTCGGATTCTGCAAAAAAAGACAATAAGACAGCTTTCAGTAAGTATAAACATATAACGACATTTATAAAACAATACAAAAAATAAAAAAGAGTAAACCCTAATACTAACCATGCCGCCGCGAGAACTGAGAATGTCCATCAGGGCGTTTAAGCCCTTCCTGCCTGCGTACTCGCGCTCGTACGGTGTGGGATCACGTCCTGTCATTGACCACTGTCAAAACATACAAAGATCTCATTATGTTAGAACTAAAAAACTCATAAACCCTAAACTATCGAACATGCATAAAGAGCAATGTGAAAAGACTTACAAAATCGGCCTCAAATGATGCCCATCCACCGCTCCCCAAGTGGTGCGAGCTCCCTGCCTCTACTCGCGCTCTGGCTGCATCCTTTTGTTGCTTCCACTTGTCGGGATTCTCGCGCGCTGCTTTCTTCGCATTCTTCCAATCTTCTTTGGCCAGCCAATCTGGCCTATTCCACCCATTCTTGATTGCTTTTTGCACTTCGGAACGCTTGTGTTTGCAGTATTCGCGCATTCGAATCTTCATCAGGTCTTCATTGAAGCGCTGATCCCGTGTTGGAACGGGAAACTCATCATGAAGTATGCTGATGACTCTGTTTTTTAAATCACTTGGTACTTCACTCCATTTGTTTAGTATATAGTGTCTAAACAGCTGAGAGCAAAGACCACGCATGCGCGAGATCACCTTCTTGCCGTCATCATCCATGATGATGCCGCCGCTGATGTCGACGGAGTAAGGCAAGCCCTCTGGCCGGTGACGCGTGAACCTGGGTGTCCCGGCAGGGGTCTCTAGCGGCGTGTCGATGGGGGTACGGACGTCAGGTGTCTCCACCGGCGTCTGGGCCCCGAAGCGAGGAGTGTCGAGTGGGGTGGCTCCTGGCGGAGTAGGTAGAGGTGTGTAGCTTCTAGGAACAGTCAGCCGTGCAAAACCTGGCGTAGATGGCGATGCTGTGGCTGGTGTGGGGGCGGGCAAAGAAGGGGAGGGTAAAGAGCCTCGTCGAACACGAGGCGGTGTGGAGGCATCGGTGGCGGAATCCCCACAACAACCGCCACCGCCACCACTAGAGCGCCGATGTCTAGACGAGTGTGAAGCTCGTCTCGTCGACGCCGAAGCTTCGGAGCGCGCCGAATGCTCCGAAAGAGAGGGAGATGCGGATGGTGTAGGAACGCGCGATGATGCGCCAGAGCGATGACGCTCCACGTACCACTGTCTCTGCTGCGGTGACAAAGAAGAAAGAAACTCCTCATCATCCATACCTGCATTAAACACACGAATATTTAAACTTAATATTGAATGAATAGAGTAGACAATGACGCAAAGACCATTAAATACAATGACGTAATGACGCATATAAATACAATGACGCAATGAATCGAGTGATAGAAGAGGCAAGTCGAAAACTCAGAATTTTCAATCAAAAGATGTGAGCGCGAGTAGAAAAGAGCGTTATACACCATGGAAGGTACTTAGAGAGCCAGAGCTTTTACAACACGGATCAAAATTGTTCAAATACAATATTTGTGGCTTTAAGAGATCTCTCTCTCATCCTCGCATAACTCAGCATAACTTCCTATATCTATATAGAGCTCTCCGTTTAAACACATATCCTCTGTTTCATTTTGTAGCTCCTCTGCATGCACCCCATATAGAGTAGTAGCATCTTGATGCTCGTCTGGCACCACCGCAGCGGCTTCTGATTGAGCATCTTCTCTGATCTCCTCCATTGATGTCGTTGTGATTGGCACATGGTAGCCTTCATACGTCCTTGCACTACGAGGGGCTACCTCTATGACGTACCACCAGTTTGATGTAGACTTTGTAGGATGAAATACTACCTGCCAGAGCCACATAACTTACATGAGAGCTTTCAAGCACATAACTTGTAAAAGGGGGATGTTAACTATTTACATACTTACTTGTTCACAATGCTCGGGTAGTACGAAAGTGTCTCTTAGGTCAGTCCATTTCTTAGTAGAATCCACCTCAAGAAAACCAGACTCTCCTCTACGCACAGTAGCGTTGCGACCCTCCATGATTATCTTGAACCATTGCACGTCGAACAAGTCGACAAAAAATCCTCTGTAATCGATCCTCAAAATCTCTTGCAGCGTGCCGAAGTAAGTGAGTTCCGCCACCACAGGATCTGCATCAGAGGAACGTCGTCGACTAGACGTATCGGCTTCACTTTTCATATCATCATAGATAAGCCTTTCTGAATCCATGATCGTCTCGATCATTTCATCAATCTCGGGCTCAAACATTGCCTCGTTGGGAATGTGCTCTGCATGATCATCCCCCGAGCTGTCAGAGGCTACATCTTGTGGCCTCACATATGCTGCTTGTTGACCAAAGCGCCTGCGAACACGTCTATTGGGTTGCAAGATTGCTGCTTGTTGGCCAGCGTCAGAGTCCGACGAGTTATAATTGGCAACAACTCGATCTATAATAGATGGATCGAACTCGCCAAATTCGCGAACGTGCTGCAAAGAAACACGTCTTGTCCGTCGCACAGCATGCTTGCATTGATTACAAGGACATAAGACCCTCGTTGAGAGATAGGTGTTTCGGTTGGACGGTCCCACATCCTCGTCGCTACTCATAATGAGGATAAAAAACTTATAACCTGGACAACAAATTTAATATTCTATTGGCATTCTTCGTCTTATCTCTCTCTCTCTCTCTCTCTCTCTCTCTCTCTCTCTCTCTCTCTTTACCTCACATTCTCTAGTCATGTCCAATCCCCGCACACCTCGGTCTAGAGGTGCACGGAGATCAGAACCACCGGGTTATAATCTCGTCTTTATTGGTCAATACCTATATTTGTGGGTACAAGAAATCTACACACCCACGTCTACATGATACTGCATGTAGTGGACAAAATCCCTTTGCCTCTTCTCTAGCTGTAGCACTTCACTTCATCTTAACATCTTTTCACAGTAGATCTTTTCACTGTTCGTCTAACTCTAAACCCTAAACCGTAAGTAATTCTTGCGTGGACTCGATCTAACGTAAATAAGCGTAAATCTAAATAAACGTAAATCTAACTAAAAATAAAGCTAAATCTAATTTAACGTAAGTCTAATGACTAGAGGTTGTCTAGATGGTCATTGTGTCGGGGATGTAGTGACTCTTGCCGCCCTGAAGATCCACCTTCTTCCCTATCTTCTGAAGACATTTCACCAGTACTTTTGGATCGACGGAGCCCACCATGAGTGAAGGCAGCAATACCCTATATTCCATTGAGGGCTTTCTTCACCTGCTTCATGCAGGCATCGCAGTCTATGGAGACCTAAATCTAATCTCATATAACGTAAATCTAAATCTAACTTAAATAAATGTAAATCTAGTTAAAAATAAACCTAAATCTAATTTAATGTAAGTCTACATATAACCTAATCTTTAACGTCTTTTAAGATAGTTTCCTACGACGTTATAACTCTCTTCTTCTTGTGTGTGTGCGCGTGTGTGGATGTATGTGCCAATAAAAAGAGATAAATGGTATAACCTTTCTATCACCCATGCCAAGTATGATAGATTGATTATGCCATTTCCCTCTTGAATAATAGGTCTTCAGTTCAACTCCTCGTCGGCTAGATCTTTAGGTCTTTTAATTTTAATTAGTTTCCTACGACGTTAAATTAGTTTCTCTCTCTTTCTCTCTCAATGTGTGTGCGTTTTTTTGGATCGTATGCATGTTTTCTCTCTCTTTTCCTCTCTCAATGTGTGCGTTTTTTGTTTATGCATGTTCTCTCTCTTTTCCTCTCTCAATGCGTGCGTTTTTTGTTTATGCATGCTCTCTCTCTCTTTTTCTCTCTCAATGTGTGTGTGCATTCTTTGTTTATGTATGTGAGTGTGCGTTTTTGTTTTTGTTTGTACTCTCTCTCTCTCTCTCTCTCTCTCAAAAACACTATGTGTGTGTGTGTATGTGTGTGTGTGAGAGAGGGAGAGAGAAAGAGGGGAAGGGAACATGAGAATGAGGAGAGGGAAGGAGCATACCTGGCTCTCCTTCCTCTCCTCGTGTGTGTGTGTGTGTGTGTGTGGAGAAGAAAAAGAGAGAGAGAGAGAGAGAGAGAGAGAGAGAGAGAGAGAGAGAGAGTGAGGGAGAGCGTTACCTGCTCCTTGCTTGAGGGCGCCGAAAAACTCAGATCTGAGATCTGAGTTTTTGGGCGCGCTCGGTTATTTTTTTACCCCAGTCGGCGTCGCTATGAGCGTCGCTATAAGCGTCGCTATGAGCGTCGCAAATTTACAAAGAAATTTGCGACGCTCATAGCGACGCTTATAGCGACGCTCATAGCGACGCCGGGAAATTTTTTTTTGAGCGTCGCTGTGTGAGCGTCGCTAATATGAAGAGCCTCTTGTAGTGTAGATTAGAAAAACTTGAGATTGAAAACGGGAAAAGAGAGTTGAGCCCGGAAAGAACGAAACAAAAGAGTATCAAAGAAACAACGAGCTTAAGCACAGGGGGATCAGTGCTAGTCGACAAAGTACACGAACCATTAGACGCACTGATGAGAGCTTATGAAGCTAGGTTAAAGAACAACCAAACACAAGAACATAGGTGGATGACATACTCAAACGCGGAATTGGAAAAGCAGAGACTTGAAATGTGCCAGAGAATGATCGAGACTGCACAAGCTTTATTAGAACCACCAAAAGAAACAATGAATTGTGGGAAGGAAAACCCAATTCAGCAAGAGACTATCGTTTCACGGGTAGCTGAAAAGACTCCCAGTGCACAAAAGCCTGAAAATACACAAAAGGATGATCGCATAGTATTGAACACAACCGATCAGGAGATAGAGAGTTTTCATCCAGTCATACAGAGGAGTTACGGAAAAGATGAGGATTACAATGAATTTTGGAAACAAGTGAGAGAGGCAAACTTTGCAAACGAGCTAAGTTGCCAAGCTAATCAGACAAATTGGGAAAAGGACATCAGGAATCCTCCCATAGTGGAATTTGAGGCAGGAGCTCAAGTAGACTTGGATCTGCAATCTTACTGGGGAGATGGGGGCTCTGTTAGAACAATGGAGAGCAAACCTCATTCACTGAAAACCTTACCTTCATACTTAGGAGAGTATGAAGCAAAATCCGAGATTAGAGCACTTCCCTCACGAAAAATCTCATCAGAAAAAGTCATGGACTCGCAAGGATTGATAGAGATTTTGTCAACACCAGTGACATGCACTATCACTCTAGCTGAGCTTTTGAGGCTAAGACCACATATGTGGACCACTGTAGGAAAATGCTTGGAGAAATTCGGGATAAAAGATCCAACATCGAGATTGCAAGAGAGCATAGAGGAGCTGAGCAAGCCACAAAAGAACGCTAAGCCTGTACCCTTAAACAAGGTCGGAGAGTATTGCGAAGGTGAAGAGGGGAATACAACTTTACCAGTTGAATTCCAAGGAGTGAAGACGATGGCAATACTAGACAGCGGAGCGGGGGTAGCCATTGCTACAAAAGAAATCTGGAAAAAATTGGGGGAAACCAGCAATAAGGAAGACTAGTTTGAAACTCCAATTAGCAGATGGACACATGGAGAAACCTATGGGGTTATTAGAGAAAGTTGTAGTGACTTCTTGCGGCATTGAATACGAACATACTTTCGCTATTGTCGATTTTGCCAAGGAGAATAACTATGATATCATATTGGGAAGACCATTCATGAGACAGTTGAAAATGGTCCAAGATTGGGGCTACGATCACATATACTTGAGAAATATGGAAACCACTACACGTGTGAACCTGAAAGACCATAGCTACAAAGCTGTGAACCGAACACCGGTAGAGGAATTTGATTCAGCTACTTTGGTGGGATCCGAATTTCCAGCTTGGTTAGGTAAACCCAAGGAGTTATGGATGTGTGGAGCTTCGAAATGTGGAAGTCTGAAACAAGAAGAATGTGTTTTAGAAAGGGCTATCGAAGACGAAACTTATGTAAGAGAACCCTTTCCAGAGGACACGTTTGAACCATTAGAATGGACACACATTCTAGCAACCCTAGATGTTTGTGCAATTCCAGATGGTCCCACAACGAAATTTTGCGACAAGGACGGGTACGACGTGGTTCCGTATTTCATGTTGAGAACTGTGCTCGAAAAAGAAACGGAAAAGAACGATACACTGGAAAAGGAAGATGAAGAGGAGGTATTTCACGACATTCCCGATCATCCTGAGTGGGGAAATGAAGCAGACAACGAGTCAACGGACAATTCAAGCGAAAACGAAGAAACTATGATGGATGTCCGATTTTATGATTTTCCGAACCAAACTAAACAACGCCAGAAACACTATAGAGCAAAGAGAAAAACAAAAGGGGTTAGAACCAATCCGATGCCTAGAATAAGAGGAAAAAATCAATTCCTAATGCTAGTAAAGGCTGAAGATTGTGTTAAGGATAAGATTTCTGGAAGAATGAGAGGCAGTGATCAAAAGAGCTTACGAAAAGACAAAAGAGGCTCAAGAAATCAAGTTCAAAAGAATGGAACGAAAACTGAAACAGAAAAATCAGAAAAGAACAAGCGCAACAGAGAACACACGGAGTCCAAGCTAGAACGTAGAAACAAGTACAGAGAGCTCAAGAAAACTCTGAAGGAAGTTTGGACGACAGAAATCGAGAGAAATCGAGAGTGGAGAGGACGACAGAAGTTTGGACGACAGAAATCGAGAGTGGAGAGGACGAAAACGCCGAAATCAAGGAAAACATGGATGTTCCCTCTCACTACAGGAAATTCACAATTGAGGATAGGAAGGTGGTATTAACCCAACCTATTCGAGAGAGAAAGGAGAACGAATCTTATGATGGACCGGAGGATGCAAAAAAAGTTGATTTAGCAGCTCCAGGTGAGCCACCTAGACCGGTGTACATAGCCACAGATTTGTCTCCAGGCGAGGAAGAGAGACTTTTGAGTCTTCTCAGAGAGTACAGGGATGTGTTTGCATGGTCTTATAAGGACTTAAAGGGAGTTGACCCATCGATATGCCAACACTCAATCCCACTGAAACAAGACGCAAAGCCTAGCAGACAGAGACCATACACATATAATGATACTTTTGCTAAGCGAATCAAGGAAGAGATAGATAAGCTAATGGAAGCTGAATTCATATACGAGATTGAACACACTGATTGGGTATCTCCGATTGTGGTAGTACCTAAGAAGAACGGAAAACTCCGAGTGTGTGTCAACTTAAAGAAAGTGAATGCTGCAACAATCAGGGACAATTATCCCCTGCCGATAACTGATCATGTTCTAGAGCGTGTATCAGGGAAAACATCATACTCCTTTCTTGATGGTTTTTCAGGGTATAACCAGCTAGCCATAGCACTGGAAGATCAACATAAAATAGCTTTTGCAACGGAGTGGGGAATTTATGCTTATCGGGTTATGCCTTTTGGTCTAACCAATGCTCCCGCAACCTTCCAGAGGCTGATGACGCATGCTTTCAAAGAATACTTAAGGCTGTTTCTAGAAATCTACATGGATGACTTATGTGTACATTCTCTTTTGAGAGATGAGCATCTAGAACACCTAAGAAAAGTATTTGAGAAATGTAGGACATATCGCATTTGTCTCAATCCTGAGAAATGTGTGTTTATGGTCCGACAGGGCAGAATTCTGGGACATATTGTCTCACAAAACGGAATATCCACGGATTTAGAGAAGATAAAGATTATAGTGGATATGCCTAGACCAACCAATGCGAAACAAGTACAGAGCTTTATGGGACATTGTGGATATTATAGACGATTCATTTACATGTACGCTATAATAGGCCAACCACTTTACAGGCTAATAGTGAACTTTGAATGGACAGAGGAGTGTGAGGAATCGTTCAAGAAATTGAAAGAGGCACTCATTACTGCTCCAGTCTTGAAATCACCAGATTGGGAGAAGATATTCCATGTGCATATAGATGCTTCTGCATATGCAATAGGATGCATTCTGGCTCAGCCAGAAGAAGGAAACATGGATTTTCCTATCTGTTACGCCAGTCGACAGCTCAACCATGCAGAGAAGAATTACACCACAACAGAGCGAGAAGGATTAGGGATGATATATGCTGTGAAGAAATTTCGGCATTATCTTCTAGCCAACAAGTTTGTGTTTTTTACGGATCACCAAGCCTTGCTCTACCTAGTGAATAAACCATGCAATACCGGGAGAATAGTGAGATGGTTCATTATCTTACTGGAATTCGACTTCACGGTAGTAGTAAAGAAAGGAAAGACACATCTTAGAGCTGATCATCTTTCGCGATTGACAAATGGAGAAGACCCTATAGGAGTAGATGACGACATGCCAGACGCGTACTTGTTCAACATAGAAATGATACCGAGGTGGTCTCAAAATGTCGTTAACCTATTAACCTATGGAGGAGAGTTCGATAGAAGAGAATACAACCTGAAACATATTGCTATTCAGCAATCCAAAGATCTTCAATTGATTGCAGGAAGGTTGTATCAATTGGGAAATGATCATGTTTTACGACTATGCATCAATCCTAAGGAATATAGTATATATCTGCGCGAAGCACATGTTCAAGAATGTGCATTTCATTGTTCAAGAAGGAACACATATAGGAATTTGTTACAATTGGGAGTCTATTGGCCAGGAATGAAAGAAAGCGTACATGAATATGTCACTGTATGTATTGTATGTTCATCAAAACCGCCAGCCGAGTATTCGACATTATATCAGATAATGATCGCTCCAGAATGGAGTCAGTATATTGTTGAATATCTCACAAATAGAACTTTCCCAGAAGGAACGTCAAAAGATCGTCAGAAATCTGTAGAGACAGAAGCTAGAGATTACGCTTTAATAGGAGATCAACTCTATAAGAGAGGTAAAGACAACCAGCTTAGGATTTGCGCATCAGAGTCTGAGTATGTGATAATCCTAGAGCAAGCTCATGGAGGAGTGGGTGGAGGCCATTTCTCAGGTGATAAGACAACAAAACTTGTCTTAGCCGCAGGAATATGGTGGCCAACATTACATATGGACGCTGAGGAATACGTTAAACGGTGTGATGACTGTCAGCGAACCAAAGTACCACTTAAAAGAGACGATATGCCGCTTAGACCAATGATTGGGGCAAGAGCTTTTGCAAAATGGGGGATTGATTATGTCGGACCCATTTCACCTCCTGCATATAAGACTCATGCACAATACATCATTGTGGCTACAGACTATCTAACAAAGTGGGTCGAAGCAAAGGCAACTCAAAAAGCAGATGCCAGGACCACGGCACAATTTCTATATGAATACGTCTTTGTACGATATGGATTGCCAATAGAAATTGTGAGTGATCGAGGCACACATTTCATAAATGAAGTGATAGAGATCCTTCTAGATGAATTCATGGTAATCCATAGGAAATCAGCCCCGTATCATCCACAAGCAAACGGACAAGCTGAAGCAACAAACAAAACCATATGCACGGTCCTTACGAAGATTGTATCTGAGTCAAGAACTGACTGGGACCAAAAGTTACATTCAACATTATGGGCATATAGGGTAGCGTATAAAACATCCATAGGAACGACCCCATATAACATGGTTTTTGGGCTAAATGCTATCTTACCAATAGAATTCTTGATTTCAACCTTAAGGGTGGCTAAGGATCTAGAGTGGACAGGGCACGAGCTCTCTGATAGAATAGATGACCTAGAAAAGCTAGATGAGCTTCGCCTAAAAGCTGTAGCTTCCATCTACGCTCAAAAAAGGCGACAAAAGGAATTTTTTGATAAGCATGTGCGGACTAAAGAGTTTAAAGTTGGGGACTATGTCCTAGTTTATACTCTGAAACAGCATTCTAAGAAGCTTAAAAAGCGAGGGATGGGACCTCTGGTGATTAAAGATCTATCACCAAGTGGAGCCGTCAAGCTTGCTACATTAAACGGAGAAGAAATGCCCAATTGGATTAGTGGATGCAGAGTGAAAAAGTATCTATTGCCGCTAACACAAGACATGCTTCTCAAAATACATCAAGAAAAGCTGCGTGTCCAGAAAAAGAAAATATTTGTGGAGGAAGCGCAAGCCGAGGCGAAGGAAAGAATGGAGAAAAGAAGACTACTGCGTCAGAAACAGCGCAATGAAGGAGCAATACGAATAAACGCAGTCAGTATAACAGAAATGGGGAATGACAAAGAAGAACCCATCATTGAATGCAAAGTAGGGACCAACCAAATCAAAGCCAGAGCACTATTGGATTCAGGAGCTCAAGCTAACCTACTTTCACTCAGTTTGTATAGACAATTGACAAAGGACACTAAACTACAAACTGCCAAGCAAGAGTTAAAAAGTTACTCTGAGAATTCAATCAAAACTATCGGATGCACAGTTTTACATATACAGATTAACCAATATGTGTATCCTCATATGTTTTACGTGGTTGAAGACCAAGCTACACAACATCCATTATTGCTAGGACAACCATGGCAGAAGCAATACAATGCAATGATTGACTGGAGTTCTAAATCAGTGCTTACCAAATACGAAGGTGAAAGTCAATCAGTTAAGTTCACCAAAGGAGCAGAGCCAACACCAAAGGAAGAATCCACGAACAAGGGCAAACAACAACCAGAGAAAAAGAAGACGCAATGGCAACCAAAAGTTTCTATACAACCGGATTACTCTTCGACGAGGAATTCTCAACAGTGGATAAGGAAGACAAGCAATAATATAACAGCTCAACCTTGGAAAAAAACGGAGTCAAAGTTGGTATGGAGACCAAAAAAGGCTGTGCCAAAGATCACAAAGGTGGAAAACAGAGTCTTCAATACCAGACAACGGAGTGATTCTAGACAATCAAGGACAGTGAAACAGATCTGGATTCCAAAGAAGTTCATGACGGCACAAAGCTATAGCAAGCAAATTTGGATCCCAAAGATTTATAAACAGGAACTCCCTTCAATACAATCAACGGAAACTCCTAGGTATTTCAAGGCGAGGAAATCAACACACAGAACAAAGCAGGTTTGGGTCGCAAAGAGTTTGTGGCAAGCACAAGCAAAGCGGAAGCAGATTTGGATTGTGAAAAAAGACAACAAGGTAATGAAGAATCCATCTACTAATTCTACTACCGAAGTGCCAAAACCAACCCAAAACCCGACCACCAATCCTTCAATCAAACAAAGAGCAGCTTTATTGGAAAGAATGTTGTATTGTCGCTCTACAATTGCATTGGGAACTTATGACCAAAACAACTACAATGCTTCACCCACAGACACTTCATAGTCGTCCGGGAGGACTCAGACTAGGAGGGGGGGAGGTATACAGGAGTTACAAAGCAGCTACAAGTGAAAAAAAACAAAGAAAAACAAAAATTATATTACAAGGGCAGTGTCTTACATGATTTTGCAATTTTTATGTTTGATTGCGGATATTGATAATATTTATGTCCTTATATACCTTGTTTTGCAACAAGAAGAGATCAAATGATGAATTTGGGTCTCTAGATGTGTAAATATCACTAAATAAGAGTGTTTTTGGAGCTAAAAAGTGGAAAAAAGTGGTAATCCAAGTCCAGAAATCACAAAGAAGTGTATATTCATATACACAGGGTTACCAGCTATTTATAGTGTATGTTTGGAATTTTTTGGCTTCAATTTGCTATTTTCCTTTATTTTTTATGATTTTCTTAATAAAAATAAAAGAAAAATAAAAAAGCAGGTGAAATGAGATCGGAAAAAAGAAAAGAATAGACGGCGATGATCCTAATGACAAGGGCAACCCATGGTAAAAATTGGGTACAATTCTGAAAAAGTTGCGGAAAGCCCGAAATGACAGAATTTTGGCAAAGTGGACAGATTTCTTAGAAACAGGTCAAATGGAGTCCAAATTGAGAAATTTCAAATCCTAAAGTGCATTTCACGATGAGATAGGAGCACATGTCAAATTTGGTAACAAGTGATCCGGGAAGCCCGAAGTTAAGTATTTTTCACTTCACTATCAAGCTCATTTCCACTATTACCTTCTTGGAGAGAGCAAAGAGCACAAAGAAGCATCCGACCTTCTACCGCCTTCTACGACTGCTACGAGAGCTCAGAGGACACCAGACATGAGAGGTAGACTCGTTGCCATAAGCTTTTGATGCTTATCGTTAACTTTTGTCGCGAAAACTCACCAAAACCAAGAAACAAGAGCAGACGGGGAATGGGGAAGAACTCTAGGTAGGGGCACAACCGCCTAACCAAACCTTGCAAGAACTTAGAGGTGGGTTACCCTAGTATAGGAGATGAGTTTCTAGCACTCAAAGCTCGAGAAAGAACGACTGAAAAAACCCTAGGTCAACAGAGCCTGCAAGAGGCAAACAGAAAAAAGTTGTCGGAACGACACAAAACTTCTCAGGAAGCTTAACAACATTGAGGACAATGCAACCATGGAGTATCTCCAGGTTTGGACCACCAAAAGTAGGTCGGAACAACCGATTCGGCTGCGGACACACAAAGCGTCATTTTGGCATAACGGCCGAAATTGACGACCGAATGAGATGAAACTTCACAAGCAGCTTCAAATCTACATGGATGACTTATGTTTGCAAGCAAAACCCAAAAGAAAGCTGATCCAATTACCGATGGTGAAAAAGACGCTTTAGGGCAACCAAATGGAGAAAGATGGAGAACGGGGAGCCAAAGTCAAGTTCAATCAATTAGGTGGCTTCACAACATATCCAATAAGCTGGAAATGCAACTCTCAAGAAGAAAAGTTGAAGAAATTCAACTCCAAGGCAAAAAGACGACTTCGGAGACTGAAATGCCTATAAGGGGGCTTTTTAGCTAAACTGATGACTTTTTAAGTTGAAAACTAGTTAGCAGGGCTTAGGCACTAGCACAAAGTATTCTTTGCACAAAAAGACCACATTTCAAGAAAAGACATCATACGCGTATGATGTCTCACAGCATGATTTTCACATCCATTTCAACATTTGAGTGCATAGCCTCATTCCACATGTTAATCACATCCTATGAACCAAGTATCATGAGAATTGGAGTTAGAAAACCCAAGGAAAACCAAAAAGACGCAAAGTAGGCCATAAAATTGATTTTTGGTCCTAATTTTGTCAAAATAACTCCAAACTCATTGAAACTTTGTAGGATTGTTGGTTAACACATCTACAAGCTATCTGGAACCAAAAAGCACTATTTTGACATAAAAGACATCATACGCGTATGATGTCTATCTGTACTTACAGAGCCAAAAATGCTCATTTGTCATCATACATCCATTATTTATATCTAATACATGCTACATATGAAGTTTGGAACCATTTGGTCAAGTGGATCACCCCATTAGCCCAATTAAGAGAAAATCCTTCATACAAAGCCTATTTTTGTCCCAAATCCAACATATTCAAGTCCAAACCAAGATTTGAGTATAAACAGTCCTTCACTAGCACATGGAGAGTCCACAGAACCAATCCCATGAAAAAATTGATGAAAAAGACATCATACGCGTATGATGTCTCCAGAGCCATTTTTAGCCCAAATTCTATCCAAACGTGATAAATCCACTGAATAAGCCTATCTAAAGCCAAAACCAAGCTTATAGAGAAAATTGGTCCAAAAATGCACTAAAAGACATCATACGCGTATGATGTCTCACTATGTGATTTTGGCACCTCAGGGCTTCAACCACCAAACAGAAGTGTTCTACATGCCATTTGAAGGTAATCCACCAAGTTTTACCCAATTTGGATCATAAAATCCATTTCCCTTTCAAAATTTTGCCAAGAGCCTGAACCGGACTAAACTGGCCAAAACTTGACCAAATGGGATCCAAACTCAAATCCAAGCATATGATACTCATGTATACACTATCAGCTTCAAGCACAACCAATATGAAGTCATTCTGACACAAAAGACATCATACGCGTATGATGTCTCAAGCATGTTTTTGAGCCCAGTTTGCATATTTTTTCACCTACATTGCATCCTTAGGCCTTGAATAGCTCATGTTTCAATTTTCAAGTCATTTGAATAGTTAAAAGCTTCATTTCGGCTTTCAGTACTAAAAAGACGCTAACTTCTGAAATTGGAGTTACAGGATCCATGGATTCCGCTAAGTCATCGGCAACTAAGAGAAAAAGACCAACCATCAAGGATGCTCTTGCAGAAGCAGAACCTTTTGACATTCCAATAGAAACCCTCAAGCCAACCAAGACTTGGGTGGAGGAAGCAGTACTAGAAAAAGAGGGTATAAAGATCTACCAAGGGACTTTCAGAGATCCTCAAGGGCAATCGGTCGATGTACCTATGATCCCACGAGAATTAGTGGATTATAGCAGATCAGAGAACATCAGCAGATACCTAGAAAAGGCTGACTTACACAGGTTCTTCACCTCGAGACCATCAGGTGTAGACACAAGAAGAGTGTATGAGTTGGCAACATCCATTCAGAAGGATGGAAAAGCCACGTTGACAGCCATGGATGGAGAAACAGTTGAAGTACAGATCACTCCACAGCTCATTGCAGATGCATTGAAGCTGCACAACAAAGGGAGTTCTGTCAGAGAAAGAAGGGAAGCCATAGAGGTCTATGGATCAAAGAAACAAAATACAACCTACGGAGATATGGCAGATCAACGAGCGGCAACCCTTTGCCGATTATACAACCAGTTTTTCCATGTGTGCAGTAAAAGACCGCAGAAGTATACTACACCACCCCATGCCATTGCGACAACCATCACATGGGCATTGAAAAGCAACATGCCAAAAGAAGTGAATTATGCTCAATACATCCACGAGCAAGTAATCGCCATGCACAACCAGAAGCCAAAGTATATAGGAGGAGCTGAAGTTCTGACAAGAATAGCTTATGAAGCTATTGGAGCCAGAGATCAAGGGCCACGGATTCCCTCCCAGAATGAGTGGCTTAGAGAAGCCGATGAGGAGGAAGAACAGCAAGAAGTATCCAAGAGGGCGTCCACAAGAGCACGCCGAAAACTAGAAATAGTTTCAGAACCTGAGGAGGCCGTGGACGAGCCGCTCAAGAAGAAGGTGAAGAAGAAGGCCGATCCCAAGCAAACCAAAAGTCAAAAAGCCGCAAGAATGGAAAGGCTGGTGGAGCAGTTTAGAGCGGAAAGAGCTCTAAAGGGGGACTTTGAAGAAATGTGGGTGCCAGACCCCAGTAAAGTCGGAACCAGCTCAGCCAGGCCACATGTTGATCAATATGATCAATATATTAGAGCTTATGAGGAGTCGGAGGCCATACTGGAGCAGCAACCTGTCGAGCCTTATACTGAAGAGGAAGTACAGCTTTTAAAAGCTGAGCTGAAAAAGGACGACAAGGAGAAGAAGGAAGTAGATGAGTCTACTGAACTTCGAGAGAAAGACGGGCAAGCAAACAAAGGGAAAGCCAAGATGACTGAGGACAATCAGCCCTCTTTTACTATTGTACCAAGCCCGAAGAAAATGGAAATTATTGTGGAGGAAACCACAATAGAAATAGAAACAGAAGTTATGGAAAAGCCGGAGGCCGGGACCAAGGAAAAGGAGATAGATCCAGTTCAGCAAAAGAAAGATGATTACGAGGATCTGGTAGCGATCGGATACAGTGAAGAAGAGGCCCTGGAGGCAGTTTATGGGATATCCCTACGGAAACAAGACGATCGGAAAGGGACGAAAGAAAAGACAAAGGGTACAATGGAGAGTGAAGAAAAAATGGACGAGCCGAAGCCATTGGAGGTGGTGGCAGAAAGAGCTGTCAAGTTGACAGATGAAGATGAAAAAGACATGCACATGGTGCATGAACTGCTCAGCAAGATTAAAGAAAGATCCAGAGCAAAGGAAGTAGCACTTGAGACAGCAAAACAAAAGGAAGCAGAGTTGCAGAAGAAGTTAGAGAATGCTATGACGGAATCTGAAAGTCATAAAGCATCACTCTACGACGCAGAAAACGAGAGAGACGGCTTGATACTCCAACTAGCCGAAGCTTCAAGAGAGGTAACAAGTTCACAGGAAGCCAAGGAGCGAATAGAAGATGAGCTGGAGGCAGCCAAGGATGAGCTCATTGAGCTAAGGGAAAGAGTCGAACTTCAAGAAAGGACAATCATTAGACTCAGGACCACCCCTAGAGCTAGCAGAGCAGGAACAGAACAAGAGGGAGCCCTCGTACCAGCTCTAGAAGATCAGGTCAGAAGTCTGCAAAGAGAGCTGAGGTTAGAACAAGTGCAAAGATTGCACATGGCGGAGGGATCATTGGCTGCGGAGGAGAGGCTCACATCAGAAAACCAAACACTAAGGACAGAAAATGAGGCCCTCCTCAAACAGCTCCAAGACCTCCAAGAGCAACAAAGAAGAGAAACAGAGCCACCACAAGAAGAAGCAGGGGGAGCAGCCATAGAGCTACCAGAAACTGGAGAGGCAACCACAATTGAAGACCCAGCCCCAGTTCAAGAAGTGACCTCGACTTCAGGAATCTCTGAAGAAGAAGAACAAAGGCTCCAGGACCAAATAGAAAAGTCAACAGAGGAAAGTGCCAAGGCGGAAATGGAATGGGAAAGGAGACTCCTCATCTCCATTAGACTTCAAGGTTTAGACACAAAAGTGCTCCATGAAGAGTGGATGCAACCCAGCCTGCCTTTCCCTCTGATGAAATTTGAAGTGATAAAGACGAAAAAGAGAATAGAGGAGGAGCAGTATGTAGCTCTTTACGAAGGCGACATCACAAAGGATGAACAATCAAAGAAGATTGTAGATTCTCAACCTAGATGGAGGAAAGGTTGGCTGAACAAATACCCAGCCTACCTCATCTACTTGGTAGAGGCTCCAAAGGAGATTCGGGAGGATGCAACCTTCTGCCCGGTGCCAAGAGTCAGAAGCTGGAAAGAGCATGGCAGGATTGCAGAAAAGAAGCCAAATTGGCTTAATTACCCAAGGATGCCAGGACCAAAGGAAGGAGAGAGAATAGGTAAAGCCTACATGGTGAAAACCCTAACGGGCACCATCAAACTCTTTACTGGCTCTCCTGACCTTTCGTGTCAGATGCTAAAGAAAATCTGCAGGACTCTCTTAGCATGCATTGAAGTGTTCGCGCCAGACAAAGCCACGACCTCGAGTCTACTATCGACGGCCGACACAGTGACGGATATGATGTATGATCTTTCATTGCAGCCATCACCAAAGGTGTTACATCTCTTATACCAAAGAATTATGTTTTTGCCTAGCTTCCACATGCAAACATTCGAAGAAGCTTTCTACACCGGCTTTTTCACTCACGAAAGCAAAATATTCAGCCCAACCTTGACCATCGGTAACCTACCTACGAATGACATTTGCAGATGCTCAAGACGACAGGACTCTATTGACCAAGCCTAAAAGTCATGTCAGGGACGACATGAACGCGGAGGGGGGGAGTGTTGAGCCAGCAGAGGATCACACCCGCATTTTTGCTCACACCCATCATTTTGTAACCATTGATTGTAATAAATGTCTTTCCGACATTAATTTTGATTTGAGCCATTCATTAAGAAACGGGACTCAATTGAGTTTCCAGCCTGTAATCCCGACGTAATTTCACCTGCTGATGTAAATAATTAGAGATGTTCTCACCTCCAAGGCTGAGGTATATAAGCCAAAGTTTTGTAACCTAAAGGAGATTCAATAATTAATCAAAGAGAGTTTTTGAGCGCCGTGACTGTGTCTGAGAGAGTGAGAGAGAGAGAGAGAGTCTTATCTCCTTGCTACGCGAGCTACGGAGCCGCCATTGGAGAAGCGACACCGCCATTGTGTTAGCAACGGCGAGAGCTACGCACAGATACCAAGAGTGCGCGCTATCGGCTTCTATGTGTGGTAAGTTCCTACGAGCTTCGGTGTGAGTTTTCTTCCAACTCGTGTGTCGGAATAGAGCGTGCAACATATCTATAGAACCACAACGAGTAGAGCTACACATTGGTACCATCGGGGTCAAGTTTCGATCACCTGTAATTTTTGGCCTGTCTTCATACGCGTTTACAGCACGGAGTCATTATAGGTTGATTTTGCAGTTCAAGTCTTTAGGGTGTTGTTCTTACCTAGTGTATAGACTTCCCCTTGAGTTTGAGATCGATTCGATGATTCTAGATCCTGTTTCGTATAGCATTCGTTCATAGTACGGATTTCAGTCATTTGCGTATTTTAGAACTTAGATTTGATTTCCTTGGTAGTGATTGTCATTAGAAGGTCGAGTAGGTGATTTGACACCCACCTAGTTGTTTCCATGCACCTGCGGGTCAAGCTCCGTCCTCGTCTGACAAATTCTGTTGTTGGTTGAGTTCTCGCTATTTAGCTTCCGCTAGCGGCGTAACCGCCTTAACAGTAAGGTCCAAAGATTGCCGCTCAACATATTCCTTAACCAACTTTAGTGCAGTTTGCACTTCATCCAATGACACAATAGAAAATTGAGCATTAGAACTTGTAGGTCTCTCCAAAATAAGATCCCCAAACATTGTTATAGGTTCCTCCTCTGCCAATTTGTCCTTTAATCTTCTCATCTTGAAACCTGTTTTAGTAGTTGTAGATTTAACAGGTTCTTCAATCAAATACACTGCAATGTCAGTATACAAGTCCCCAAACTCTTTATCCATTTTATCCTTCACTGCATCCAAAGACTCCTGTTTTGAATAATTTGCAAATAAAAGATCTTGAATATCTGTAGTCATTTGCAAAGACCTGTGGTCAAATTGAAGTTTCTGTCTTTTCTCCCTTCTCATTGTAAATCTGGCATCCTCAGTCATCTCTGCTGAAATTTGGGATTGTCTCCCCTGCATAATACTTTTGTTATTGACATACTGAAAGATAGCAGCTAGATAAGGTCCAACTTTAGTAGTCTTATCCTTCCTTCTCTGCTTTGTATAGATCTCAAACTTGATTCTATCAAATAAGACATTGGCCCATCCCATTTGTCTATCACTCTCAGCTACCAATAAAATGCCATAGTTTTTTCTACTGATGTATTCTGATTTCACCAGCAAAAAGACTCTCTCTATAAACCACCTTGTCGACTAAACCAGTACCGAGCTCAATTATTGCCAACTAAGCATACCCAACTATCAATGTACTACAAGAGATGACATCCGGACAAGATGCTCCTCAAGCACTTACTGATCTATTAAGAGCACCATATTTGAGAGCCTGGTTGAAGACCAAAAACTCCCAGTTGGCACACTCACCGAGGTAAACAACCTGACAGAGAACTGGCCCTCATCAGGGAAACTTAAACTGGCAATTACATGGTAGCCAAAGCTCAAATTGCCAATATAAAAAGCCTGAGGCTCTCCACAAGATGTGTACTTGAGACCCATGTATTTACTTTATCTCTAATCCCTCATCTGGAGTTTCCCAATTTGGTACATCTGCAAACTACTCAAACTTCAAACTGCCATAACTTCTTCACTGTAGCTCCAATTGACGAGAAGTAAAGACATGCATGTTGAGCTCTTTGAGCACCGCAATTCTAATTATAAACTTTGCTTATCTCTTCAAGCATACTCATAGTTTTTGGCCCTTTAAAGACGCATCTGACATACATTTAGCATTAAACTTGCTTGTTACCAAGCCCTTATCAATGTTCAGTAATCATATAGACCTCAAATAGATTTTACTTGCATCCCTTTGCTCTTATCATGGAAGCGGAGCAACACGACATCGGTTAGAACATATGGATATTTGTTGGAGAGCTCTTGTCGGGGGATTTGCACACACATAAATCATGTAAAGTGATGGTCGTATAATGAGAGCAATGGGGTTGCAAAGACAAGATGAAAATGGTAATAGATAAGCATAATAATTGAGAATTACACACACAATCAATGCTAAATACCAGTTCCCCCTCACCTAATCACCAAAGGGTAGTGAAGCATGCTCTTTCCCAAGTGGTGATTAGGGATTGGGATTATTAAGCTAATGCGAATAAATATTAGGGAATGCTAATCACACAAATGCATTACACAAAGCCTAGCTAGCATAACCTGGAGCTCTGATACCACTTGATGGGAATTGGATCGTGCTAGATAGGGTGGATAAAAGACAAACATCTTGCACATAAGTGAATGTGTGTATGCTAGATTATCACTCAAGCTGTCATAATAATCAATATCTAATTCTCCTAAATGATTTTCTCATATTAAACTGATCATTTAATGTGGGGAAGTGCCAGGGGAGAAAAAGCTAGAATATCGGTTAAGCTAGCAGACCGGCCACAATAGGGATCCAAAGGAGGGAAATAGGGATCCAAAGGGGGGGCCCTATGCAAAAGAGCCTTGTGCAACAATGGGCTAAAAAGACCCTAAGGTTCAGCCCATTAAGACTTCCAAAATGCTAAGGTTCCAAAATTCAAAGGTTGTGTCCAAAGGGTTAAAGCTTAGGATGAATTGGGTGGTTTGTGTGCTCTCCAAAGTCAACACACATCCCTACACATGAGGGGGTGAGCCCTAAAGGTAGGGGATGAGAGAGAAAGCCACACATACACACACACACAAGCCCCCTTTACACAAAGGGAATGAAGGACACATGTCAGATGCCTAAGCTAGTTGCTTCCAAAATGTGCTCAATTCCTATTGGATGACCCTTGAAGTGGACCAATGAGAATTAGGCTAGAGTAAATTTAGCCTAATTAATTTTAAAACACTTAATAAAAAGAACCAATGAAAATTAAGTCTCCTGGATGATTATTGGACAGCCTGAGAAGGGGTCCAATAGGAATTGAGCAGCCCAATGGGCTACTTAATTCCTATTGGTCATAATGCTGAAAGGTCCAATGGGGATTTAATTCATTTAAATCAATTAAGTTTAATTGATTAAGCTCTCATAAAAGGGAAAAGGGGGACACATGTCAGAAGGCTATCACTTATGCTGCTTAATAGCCATTGGCTGAGCTTGGCATTGTCCAATAGGGAGCCTGCAAGAGCAAATAGCAAGGGGGCTCTCTCTTGCTATTTGGCTGAGCTTGGCATTGTCCAATAGGGAGCCTGCAAGAGCAAATAGCAAGGGGGCTCGCCCAAGAGAGAGAGGGGGATGATTTTTGCAAGGCATTATCACACACACACTCACACAATATAATGTGTGAAGAAAGAGAACACTATCTCTTCCCAAGCTTTAATGGAGAACTCATCACCTACTCCAAGCTTGTGAGATAGAAGCCTACATCAACACTCTCTTGGCATGTGGATGCAAATCCAACCAAGAGCCAAGCTTCAATGCATGCTCATCTCCTCTACCAAGCTAATTACTAAGCTAAGCTATGCTAATATGAGTGATTATGTGAGGAGATGTACATCTTTCTCGTAAGATACTCCTTCTTCCTCTCAATCTACTCTCATACCCTGCTAGCTCTCACCATCTTCGAAGGTGTGTGAGGTCTTGGGTCTGAGAACGGGGATAATTAAAGTTGTGTTTGCTAAGTGTTTTTCTTAGTGCATGAAGCTTTCATCTTCATTGCACTAGCTAGCCTTGAAGGAACACAAAGAATTGTATTGTACAATGTCTCTCTTGATGGGAGAAACCATAATACAAAGCCTTTTGGAGGGGGGACCGGCTCCATACAAATCCGGTCCTCAACTGTTGTCAATAGCTTAATTTCTCTCTCTTTTGAAAGTATTGTCGATGCTATCTAACTAGGTGTTATGCTTTTTGTTTCTCTCTCCACCCAAGCACTCTTGTAATTCTCATTAGGAATCTATTCTAATGAAATGCCCACTATGTTCATGCTAATTTCTGCTACACATAAGTTTCTAGGCCATTAAATGTTACATTGGTAACGAATGATAGGCCGAAGAGAAGTTTAGCCTTGTCCCTAAATTCTCAAAGAGACCCTTCCAAAAATTACTGGTCATTCTAGGATCTCTATCCGACACTATGGACATTGGCAAGCCATGGTACTTGAAAATTTGTGAAATGAAGAGGGTTGCCATTTGATGGGCTTTGATAGTCTTTTTGACAGGTATAAAATGAGCTTGTTTACTGAACCTGTCTACTATCATCCATATTTCCGTATTCCCATGGATAGACTTAGGCAATCCAAAGATAAAATCCATGGATATGCTCTCCCATGGTGAATTAGAGATTGGCAAGGGTTGAAGCAATCCAAGTTGCTTCTCTCTATCAAATTTTGTCTTTTGGCATACCACACATTTAGAAACATACTCTTGTATGTTCACTTTCATGGTAGGCCAATAGAAATATGTTTCAATTCCCTTTAAGGTAGACTGAATCCCTCTATGCCCCGCATAAGGTGGAGCATGAGATTCATACATTACTTTCTCACGTAGTGAGTTAGTAACGCATAGTCTATTGCCATAGAGAAGATAACCATCTTGTAAGGTAAATGGTTCTTCTTTCTTCCCTAATGCAAGGGCTGAAATCACATCTCTAAAATTGGGATCAATAGCATACTCATTTATCATTGAAGATAGATAATTGTGAGTTGCTATGGAAACCGCATTCACTCTTGGCCGTCTTGAGAGTGCATCAGCTACTTGATTATGCTTGCCAGCAATGTGAGCAATATGAAAATGAAATTGCGAAAGGAAATTTGCCCACCTCATTTGTTTGTCTGAGAGCTTGGTCTGCGTCATGAAGTACTTAAGACTTTGGTGATCCGTTCACATAATGAAAGGAGTCCCCAATAAATAGTGCTTCCATGAGTCTAAGGCATGTAGAACTGCAAGGAGTTCCTTTTCGTATATGCCTAGAGCTTGCTCAACAGGGTCGAGCCTTCGACTCTCATATCCTCGTAAGATACTCCTTCTTCCTTTCAATCTACTCTCATACCCTGCTAGCTCTCACCATCTTCGAAGGTGTGTGAGGTCTTGGGTCTGAGAACGGGGATAATTAAAGTTGTGTTTGCTAAGTGTTTTGCTTAGTGCATGAAGCTTTCATCTTCATTGCACTAGCTAGCCTTGAAGGAACACAAAGAATTGTATTGTACAATGTCTCTCTTGATGGGAGAAACCATAATACAAAGCCTTTTGGAGGGGGGACCGGCTCCATGCAAATCTGGTCCTCAACTGTTGTCAATAGCTTAATTTCTCTCTCTTTTGAAAGTATTGTCGATGCTATCTAACTAGGTGTTATGCTTTTTGTTTCTCTCTCCACCCAAGCACTCTTGTAATTCTCATTAGGAATCTATTCTAATGAAATGCCCACTATGTTCATGCTAATTTCCGCTACACATAAGTTTCTAGGCCATTAAATGTCAATACTTTTGTTGAATGAAATTACTTATAATACTTAATTGATAAATTATGCATAAAGAGAGCATGATTATCATTACTAATTACCAAATTAATCTTAATCATACATAATTAACTAAACATGATTAGCATAATCTCTCTTGTTTAGATAACAAGGTGTGCTAACTAATAGAGATTATAATCCAAAGAGAGCTTTCGCATAGTTGCATAGAGTTTCCAAGGAAAATTGGGCAAAATAATACAATTCCTCTTAAATGCACTTGAGGTACTGATTTCAAAGTGCTTTGTGGAAGCCTTTCTCTTGGGAGAAGTATACACCGCAAGTGTAGTAGACTATGCAAACACCATGTGTGTGTGAGTGAGGTCTTTAGGCCTTTTTATAAGTTTTTCCAAGCAAGGGGCCTCCTTGAACCTGTCTCCCCTGCTATGAGACCTTGCCCATAGCTCAAGAACTCATCCCCATGCATCCTACTTTCCTCTTGCCTCCTCCTTGTTACACCTTCTCCTCAAACTTCCTCTTCTCTTTGCAAGTCATTCATGCCACCCTCTTCCCTTCACATGCTCTTTTTTTCCCCTTCTTTCCTTCCTTTTATGCTTAAAACCCCCCCTCTTAAGATAGGGCCACCCTTTCCCTAAGCAACAACGGTACCGTTGTTGCTAGGTAATGCAGGTTACTCCTTGATGATGTGGCATGTCGACGTGGACTTGCACAAAAAATGGCAAGACTGGGGCCGAAAGGTAGCATCAAGGGTTGTTGAGCAGTTTACATCTCACGCTCATCGACATTCAACCCCTCCACGAGCTGCTTTAAGCTCTTCTTTCCCCCCTCTGTGATGCTCGTTGCTGGTCGACGCCATGGTCTTCCTTGTCTTCACACACATTAAATCCCCTTGGGTAGCCATCAAATTTGGGCTTGGACGGCCGTTCTTTACCTTGTAGTGGGAGGCCATGCTTTGCCTATGGGTGGCCTTTAGCCCTCATAATACACCTCATTTGGCATACACATTGACCAAAGCATTGCCTAGCACCACATCCGTTTTTAGTAGCCCTTGACTGGCAATATCGTCGCAAATTTCGTTGCCCATATCAATGTTTTGGATAGTGCCGCATGCCCTCAAGATGCAAGTATAGGTGATTGCATTTGATGAAAGGTCTTCCCTTCACATTCGGTTAAAACTACCCAAAAATTCCTTGCCACATCAATAATGGGCATAATCTTGTAATCAATGCTCTCTGTGAGTCGATCTTTTTAACAAAAAGCTCATCAAGAACTCAATATGCTTTTGTAAAGACACCTCATTTGACTACATATCAACCAAAGCAATGCTAAAGCACCGTATTTAGCCCGGATCAAGTGCCAAGACATCCAAAACTCTCTTGCCATTGCCCTATTTGGCATTATATTGACTCAACCAGTATCGAGCTCAATTATTGCCAGCTGAGCATACCCAACTATCAATGCACTACAAGAGATGACATTTCGGACAAGATGCTCCTTGAGCACTTATTCATCTATTAAGAGCACCATATTTGAGAACCTGGTTGAAGACCAAAAACTCCCAGTTGGCACACTCACTGAGGGCAACCAACCTGACAGATAACTAGCCCCCGTCGAGGAAACTTAAACTGGCAATATCATGGGAACCAGAGCTCAAATTGCCAATATAAAAAGCTCGAGGCTCTCCACAAGATGTGTACTTCAGGCCCATGGATTTAGTTTATCTCTAATCCCTCATATGGAGTTTCCCAATTTGGTACATCTGCAAACTGCTCAAACTTCAAACTACCATAAATTCTTTACTGTAGCTCCAATTGACGAGCAGTAAAGACAGGCATGTTGAGCTCTTTGAGCATTGCAGTTCTAATCTATAAACTTTGCTTATCTCTTTAAACATACTCATAGTTTTTGGCCCTTTAAAGATGCATATGACATACATTTAGCATTAAACTTTCTTGTTACCAAGCCCTTATCAATGTTCAGTAATCACATAGACCTCAAATAGATTTTACTTGCATCCCTTTGCGAAACAGAGCAGCATGACACCGATTAGAACATATGGATATTTGTTGGAGAGATCTTGTTGGGGGATTTGCACACACATAAATCATGTAAAGTGATGGTCGTATAACGAGAGCAATGGGGTTGCAAAGACAAGCTAAAAATGGTCATAAATAAGCATAATAATTGAGAATTACAAACACGATCAATGCTAGGGAATGCTAATCTCACAAATGCATACCACAAAACCTAGCTAGCATAACGTGGAGTTCTGACACCACTTGATGGGAATTGAACCATGCTAGCTAGGGTGGATAAAAGACAGATATGTTGCACACAAGTGAGTGTGTGTAGGCTAGATTATCACTCAAGCAAATTAGGTTCCAAGATTAATTAACTTGGACTCATAATCACGATCTTGAGTAGTTGCTAAGCCATCCCAAGCCCACCATACAAAAGAGAGATGTTATGAAAAATGAAATGGGTTTGTTTATTCATGAAATGAGCTTTAAGTAGCTCTACAGCCTTGCACCACTACATGTGGGATAATTCCACCTTTTCCCTCCTTGACTCATACTCTAGGACAAAGATCATACCTTACATCTCTCTCATCGAAAAAAGTTAATATAACATTTCATTTGATTTCATATCTCTCTCTCTCTCATTCAAGACATTTAATATAACATTTCATTTCTCTCTCTCTCTCTCTCTCTCTCTCTCTCTCTCTCTGGTGCCCTAGTTCTCTCAGCCCCCAGCTTACACAGTCCCCCCTGGGCGAGGGCAGCCCTGTGGTGGGGGGGCGTTAGCAACCAGCTTCACCCTCCTTTTATTCAGCTCACGGCCCCTGCAGCAGGTCGGCCTCGCTCTACGGACCTTGAGAAACAAGGTCCTTCTCGCCCTCGCACAAGTTGTCGTTGCCCTGCAACACAGGCCGCCCTCGAAAAAACAACAGTCGCCCTCAGCAATTCACAAGGCTGACTTTGATCTCTACACAATCTCTGTGTCGATCTCAAGATTGTTTCCTTACGACAGTGACTATAGAGTTTTGTCCTTAGTTGGCTCTGGTTCCTATGGCAGTAAGCATTGGAGCCGACCTCAAAGTACAAAGCTCTGTTTCCTTGCAACATCGAATATTTGACAGTGAACATTTTATTGAGTCAGCATTTGTTTGATCTTCAACAGTGAACATTTGTTTTGCTCTTCGATAGTGACCAATCAATTCTGTTTGCTCTTCAATAGTGAGCATTTTTTTGGTCTTCGACAGTGAACAGTTTGCTTTGGCAACAGTAATGTTCCCACCAAAGCCACCTACATCAAGTGAGAAGATGGTAACCAACAGCCCAAAAACACCGGGGAGAGCACGGACCAGCTTTGCCATTGTCCTACAAGCCTCGAGCAAAATAGATCTCATCGAAAAATTGCAAGCTGCCCTCAACATGGTCATAGAAGAAAACCGTGACCTCAAAGCGCGCCTTAGCACGCTCGAGGCACGATTCGACTCCATGGTCGGCCTCACAACAAACAAGGTGAAGGAAGTCAAAGAAAAAGTCACTCAAGCTCACACGATCGCCCTTGCCAAAGTAGAGACCTGTGTGAAAACAGAATTGCGGGAACGTCAACTTCAAGAAGAGAATTCCCTCAAGCTTCACATTAGAGGGCTGCCTCAAGCATGGGACGAGTGCAAACAAGACTTATGCAAATTAATCGACCTCTTCAACAAAACTCTTAAACCGGTCCATGTTAACTACGATACCGTAGAATGTATCGTCAAAAAGTTCAACACTAAGCGCACACCTAGTGGACATGCAATCCTTGAGTTCAAAGACAAGGAGGAACGGCTCCGACTACTCCAGCAATCGTGTCTCCTTAGAGACACCGGGTTTTGGATCTCCAAAGAATTCACCCCAACACAAGTCAAACACAAAGGTGAGAGTTGAAAAAAGTGCGTGAAGCACGAGTCAAAGACAAGCGGGCAGTATACTGCGGAGGGAAGGCCATCATCCAGGAGTTTTGAACTCCTAAACCTACCCCTGCCCCATAGGATTCCCCTTAGGCTTTACTTTTTCTTTTGATGGACCCTCAGTCCCTAACTAATATGTATCGATTGCTCTCACTCACTTAGAAGAAGTGGTTGTAATGTTTGGTTTTTGGTTCCATGGGTCATATCTGACCTTTGTGGACGATAATTCAATCAATCTATCTATCTATCTGTGTGTGTGTGTGTGTGTGTGTGTGTGTTGGGGGGTGTTGGTCGAGAAGGTTAATGAGCCATTAGATGCCCTCCTAGAAGCCTATGAAACATGGCTCAAAAACAACCAAACCCAAGAACAAAGGTGGCTGAAATATCCATATGCGGAACTAGAAAAGGACGGGAATGAAATATGCAAGAAAATGATTCAAATAGCCCAAGCTTCACTAGAACCAGTAGTTGGAAAACCTGAGGGTGTGATCTCTGTCCCACCTACACCAACAATCCCACCAAACTAGGAACAAAAAGAGCTAGATCTCAGTCACAAGCACGGAGCAAAGCTCAAGGAACCAGCATCAGAACCAAGGATAGTGTTGAATACCACGGATAACTCTTTTGAGGGATTTCACATAGCTATACTTGAGAGTTATAAAGAAATAGATGGTCTTGACAAATTGTGGAAACAAGTGAAAGTGAGATAAGCAGACGAGTAAACCAGACTGGTGATGGCAGAGGAGTGTCTCTTTCACCAATAGAGTAATTTGAGACTGAATCTCAGATGAATCTAGAAGTGGAATCATATTGGGCAGACAAAGGATATGTACAGTCTATGGATAGTCAACCCCATTCTCTAAGAACATTGCTGTCCTATACGGGAGAGCATGAGGCCAAGTTAGATGTTATTCCCGTCCCATCACATAGATTGTCTTCCAACAAGGTCATCAATTCAAAAGAGTTGATAGACATTTTGTTGACACCAGCCAATTGTACGATAATGTTAGCCGAGTTGCTCAGTATATGACCAAACATGTGGGCTACATTGGAAAAATGTCTAGAGAAAATTGGTGTCAAAAGACCAATGACTCAAATTGAGGAAGGGATCAAAGATCTTGAAATGCCTAAGCTAAACACTCAGCCAGTTCCACTAAACAAGGTAGGTGAGTACTATGAGGGAGAATATGGGAACACCACTTTTCCTGTGGAATTCCAAGGTGTAAAAACCATGGAAATCCTTGACAATGGAGCTGGTGTTGCCATTGCAACAATGAAAGAGATATGAAGAAAATGGGGAAAACCAGCAATGAGGGCTACTAGGATGAAACTGCATCTTGTAGATGGACACATGGAAAGGCCCATAGGACTGCTAGAAAAAGAAGTTATTACTTCTTGTGGCATTGAATATGAGAAAACCTTTGCTATTGTTGACTTTGGCAAGAAGAACAACTATGCTATCATTCTAGGAAGACCATTCATGAGACAATTGAAAATGGTTTAAGATTGGGGTTATGGCCATATCAACCCGAGACATATGGAAACCACGACAAGCATAAACTTGGAGGACCATATTTACAAGGACGTGAACCGAACCCCGGTAGAAGACTTTGATTCCACTACTGTAGCAGGATCAGAACCTCCAGCATGGTTGGGTAAGCCTAAAGAACTGTGGAAGTGCGGAGCTTCATAATGTGGAAGCTTAAAACAAGAGGAAGCCATCCTAGAAAGGGAAATTGAAGATAAGGATTATATCCAAGAACCCTTTCTTGAGAAAGCTTTAGAGACACTTGAATGGGAACTGAAAGAGCATAGGGAGATAGACATGCCAATAACCACCCAACCATACCTATATATAGGCCCTTGTCCCTTTGGCTCTTAGCTATATATAGCCCCTGTACCGCATGTGTATCCATTGGCCCTTGGCCAGGGCCGTGCCCTCCTATAGTCCTACCCTTGTCCTGACATTACTCCCCCCTTGGAAAAGCGTTTTTGTTCGTGAAAACAAAAAGTGGTAGGATCTTCATAAGAACACTAATGTTTTCCAGAGTGGTATCCTTCATGGATCCAGCTGTTTGTTTGATCAAAACGCGGTACAGTAGGCGGTTCAATGAAATCAAGAATATATCTTGATTTTGAACATTGTTGTCCATTTGCAATCATCTAGTGTGTAGACTCCATTTAGAATGCACATGATCATGCTTAAACGAGTTATCACAACAAAGATGTACCTGAAAGAGTACCACTTTTCACTTTCCGTGAAAGTAACTTGCTGACATAGCTCATCAGCCAAGTGTAAGTCCTTGACTTGGTCTCAAATTTCATTAGTAAACAACCCCACCATAACTAGTGTTCAAGGTTGAGAACCTGATTTAAACATGAAGAGACTAAACCTAATCGCAAACATGCTTTAACTGATGGTAAGAAAACTCCAAGTAGAGCAATAAATGCTTATTTATTGGATTTCTTGGTGCTAATGTATGCACTTTTCATATCCTTTAGCACAAGATTACACTTTGTAATTTTCCTATCCCCTGGATAACTAACAGTACTGAGGTGTGTTTCCCCCACGGTTTACAGATAGTCTTTCCAGATGGCTGGTAAACGGGGATCACAATATCGTACAACATTGCTGAAGAATCAACAATTGGCTGAATAACCATCGTGGTTAACTTGAAAAATCCACAAGCACCCAAACCGAGCCATGACCTCTACTGGTGATTGGTAGACCGAAAAGTAAACTTAGTGAGATACTGCACATGGAGTGAAAAATGCTTCATAAGCAACTAATGTTATGAATATGCATGCCGCTCGAAAATCAACCTTTGCTAAACACTAGGGCCCATAACACCTAGTGTGCATGCCTTTAGCAAAAAATAGATCCGAACCTGTATATCCATGATCATCCTTGCCAATACTCATGGAGAATGTGATCGTAGCACACAGTAAAAAGGAATATAAATAATTTCAAAAAGAAATTAATACTTTCAGTGGCAATCATTTGCAAGCCTTGCTGAAATGTTTGAACCATAATAGAAGATGAAACATTAATCACTTATAGGGACAAACAATGAAACTTTTTCGTTAACAACTCAGAGCCTTGCTATATGTATAAAAAACCATCTGAAATGTTGTTTAGTAGTACTTGTACTTGAACAAGTCATTCTAAGTATCTGACAATTTCTGGCCACAAAAATTGCTCCTGATACGTCGTGTTGAAAATGGTCTTGAAAACAGATTTGACCAGCACCTAGGGACTTTGTCGTGACACATACGTAAAATAGTGGGTGCCATTGTCAGTCCTAGAGACTCATATTCGCCACATGTGGAATATGTCTCAACTAAGGATGTCTGAAAAAAGAACATCCTACAAGTACAAGATGTACTTGTGTTTGGAGGTAATTGCAAACCCGCTACAACTGGAGTGAGAGGGACCCTCATTAACCTTGCTCCACATTGGCTAAACCGAACCGGTGAGTTCCTAGACTATGTTGTATCCCATGTGACAACATGTGCCAAATAAACCCTACAAGTGGGTCTATAACTGCATAATGCAAAAACTGATTTTGAACAGTACAACCCAAATGGCTTGGCTCTTACCTGACCGTGTCATTTCTCTTAAGAGCAAAATTGGATGATAACATAGTGTGTGCAACCAAATTAGATGCGTACCTGAAGGTTGAACTTAAAGTTCACTTACCTGTTTTCAAATGCATAGGAGCACTAATGAAAAAATGAAAAATAAGCAACATTGCAATGGAAATCCTGGGTGTTACCTTTGCAATCCAAACCCATTGGTTAGAATCTCTGTAGTCAACCCCTTGGCCTGACTTGTGAGAGAAACTGCATAAGTAGCAGTTAACGGTAACTAACATAGTCAACCGTGTACAAAATGATTGGAATCAACTGAAAAAGATAAATTTATCCACTACCGGGTGGTAGATTACAAAATTCTTTCCTTGAAAGTATCACAGGAGTACATCAAACTGTGATCCTCAATGCCTATGGAGTGATTTAGTAATCACCCGCGGGTCTTACCCCAAAACTGTGCTTCCATAGACACTCGTAGTGCTATAGAGAGAGCAGGAGATCCACACAAGTGAAATTCCTAGCTCTTATGGACAACCATGTTGTCTCAACTGCTTGCTGCCTCTAGACTCCGTGGTATAGATGAGCAGATGTGAGTTTAAGATTAACAAAACTCAACTTGAGCATTGCACTAAAAACATGTAGTGCAAAAATGACACCCTAAACATCCGTAATGACAAGACTCTTGCTTGTCCATTAATGTCGATGTATTTGATGTGTACTCCACTGGGAAGATTTGTTCGATCTTAAGAACAATCACCCAAGGAATGCCAATAGTTGGGTCATACCCAAGATCTGACAATGGCTCTTAGCCAGCCTGTGTGTGGCTCATAGCCCTTATGGAAATTAGTGTTCAATTGATGAACCGATGAAGACTAATGTGAATGGAATCTTGGCCAAGTTCTAGTTGAGAGTTAGAGCACCTTGGCTCAAACTCACTCACAAGCAAAACATGTATCAAAGAGCTTCTTAGAAAGTTTTCCTTATTCTTCAAAAGAGAGATAAAGAAATAGCATGCTAGGTTATGGAAGGTTTCTTAACCTATTGTAGTGCGTACCCAATCTGTGTGCTTGTGTGCACCTTATGCCTAGGTTGCAGCTTATTCTATAAGCATACAACAATCTGTTTGTATGACACTCTCATCAAGAGAGGCAACAAAAAACACAAGTCAAATATTAACCCATGTACATTGTATGGGGTCGTGACGGTACGAGGATGACTTGAATAGGGCACTTTGCCTATGAATCAAGTCCAAGTTTTAGGTTCTTTTTAGTGCTGTTGTGCGTTGATAGCAACCAAAAATCATGTCAAACAATCCAGAACTTATCTTGTCATTGACAAAGTGTCTGGTGTTATAGCAAAAGCGTAAACCAAAAAGTGATGGAGTTCATTTCACCTGGCTAGCATGCCTTGCATGCAGAGTGGTAAGCCCTTGGCGAGAGTGACGGCCTCAAAGGTGAGAGCCCAAAACCATAAGTGCCTTGCACCCGTTGGATTGGTAGGGATTCTGTGAGATGATATGCCTATTATGCCAATTCCCTAAACTTGTGTGCCAATGCCCTTGATTCCAAGTGAATGGGCAGTATCTTGACACAAGGGAGAAGCCTTGTTTGTGTAAAACTGCCAAAGCACTTTTCTTTGCATACTAACAATAATTTCAAGTAAAAGTGGAAACATGAAACAACAAGAAAAATTGGAATCGAACGTAACCCATTGCTTAGAAATTTTGAGGATAAACTCGTTTGAATCTGGCTCCTAGCCAATTTTGTTACACAAGAGAGAGTGGTCATGTGTATCATATACACCCCCTGAAAAACCCTGCAAACATATGGAGAAATTCCCCAAGGTTGTGCTCGTAGCATACTCCAAACGTGGGAAGGTTCCATACAATATGCTGGAAGTGAAGCCGTGCTTCACATAAATACGTCTGGCCTCATTGACAATAAATGCTATTGTCAAAAAATGTCATAGCAAAGAGAGTCAACCTTGTTGGTCATTCACAAATAATGGACCTTGTCTACTTGTACATCATATTGCGAAGCATAAAAATACTTGCAAGGTATGAATGTGTACCTGCTTAACTTGATTACGGTTGTCCTTGACTAGATAAGACCATCTTAATCGATTGAAGGAACCACTAGAAAAATTTTCGTAGGAACCATATCCTAGCAAAAAACTCAAATTCAGAATGTGACATGGAGAAACCCTTGTCAGCTTCTCAAGCTACAACAAGCGGTCCGTGAACTTTCCCGTCTGGATCTTGCTTTCATAGAAGTTGTCTACAAAAGTCCAGCCATAGGTCATGCCAATCTCCTTGAGATGCTAGAGAGGCTATTTGTACTCAAGCTGTGCTTGATTTGGATACTTCTCAATGATATATGAAACAAATATTTAATGTATATGATAATTGTCACAAGCTGTGCTTTTGCTTGAAGTGCTTAAAGTGCACTCACCTTTGTTGCATGATAGTGTTATGCAATATTCTTTACAAAAATTATCAAACAAAAGAAAAGCTACTGCTTACCTTGTGAGGTACTCACCTCGACATTCCAATATAGCCTTGTGATTGAGATTCTTGCCAATCCAGTCGACTCTTGTGTAAAATTATGGAGACACTTTGGTCTCGATCTCGGCAGGATTACTCAAGGCAGGATTTATCTACCCAGTGGAAGATTCTGAGTGGGTGTCTCCAGTTGTGGTAGCACCAAAGAAAAATGGGAAGTGGAGGGTATGTGTGGATTACAAGCCTCTAAACGCAGCCACAAAAAGGGACCATTTTCCTTTGCCTTTTCAAGATGAAATACTAAATGAAGTGGCTGGTCATGAAAGGTACACAATGTGTGATGGGTACTCAGGCTACTTCCAAATCAGAATTGCAGATGAAGACCAAAGAAAGACTACCTTCATAACACCTTGGGGGTGTTTTGCTTATAGAGTTATGCCTTTTGGTTTAACTAATGCCCCAGCTACTTTCTAGAGGTTTATGAACTTGGTGTTTCAACCTTACTTTGGTAAGTCCATACGAGTCTTCATTGATGATTTTTGCATTTACAGCTCTAGGGAAATACATCTGTCCAAGGTTGATGAAGGTTTCACCCGTCTGGCCCAATTGGGTGGGCAATTGAATAAAGACAAGTGCCACATAGGTGAGAGCAAGGTCACTCTACTAGGCCATGTTGTGTCTCAAGATGGTATTGAGGTTGACCCTGAAAAGGTAAAGACATTGTTAGCTTTACCTACTGCTTCAAACGTGAAGCAACTAGTCTCCTTCATTCAAAAGGTTCGCTACATGGGACGATTCATACATCTCCTTTCTCAGGCAATCTATCCTTTGCAGCACCTCACTAAACACACTACATTGACATGGAGTGAGGAGGGTGAAAGGTGCTTTCAAGAAGTTAAAACCATTTTGAGCTCATTGCCTGTCGTCCTACAACCCACATGGGGTGAATTATTCTATGTAAATCCTAGTGTAGGTCCAGAAGCTCTAGGAGCTGTCTTGATGCAAAAAGACCCAAAGACATCTCTCATGAGACCAGTCTACTTCTCTAGTAGAGTGATGACAGCTGCTGAAAAGGGTTTCAGCGCAACTGAGCAATTGGTGCTAGCTCTTAAGTTTGCAGTGGAGAAGTTTCGGGCTTACTTACTTCCGAGACAATTTGTGGTGATCACAACTGAGGAGGTTTTTCCATATGCCCTACAACACATGGAATTGTCTCAAAGAATAGCAAAGTGGGTGGTGCAGCTTCAAGAGTTTGACTACACACTACAAGTAGAGGATTCCACCCGTGCTTGTTTGGCAGATGTCCTCACACAAAGGTGTTATGAGAAGGCCAAGAAAGAGGCACCTAGTAAGGTACCGCCTATCGCGGAGCCTGAAGTTCTACTGGGAGCACACAGTCTGTATTTTGATGGGGCTTACAAGCGGACCAAAGACAAGACATCATCAGGCATAGTAATATTAGGTCCAGAGAAGGAGAAGATCTTTGCAAAAGGGTTTCATCTAAAAGAGGTTCATTCTAACAATGAGGCAGAGTACCATGTCCTTGTTTTAGGGTTGCAATGTTGTCTTTCTCAGGGCATCACAAAGCTAAATGTTTTTGGTGACTCCATGTTGATTGTTAAGCAAATGGTTGGTGTATGGGCCTGGAAAAATGACAAATTGTCTATTAAGATGAGGGAAGCAAAGGCCTTGTTGAAGGGTTTTAAAGAAGTTCGAGTGCACTTTGTACCTAGAGATCAAAATCGAGAAGCAGATGCCTTAGCAGGTGAAGAACTACAAACTCTCATAGTAGGTGCTATCCTTGTGAAAAGTCCTTTATACCAGGGAAAGGAGGAGCTGCATGATTTACTTTACTTTCTTGAGCATTGTGAAGCACCCTCTGGTATGAGTAAAAGTGAACGTAGGTGGTTGGCAAAAAAGGCTACCAGCTATAGCTTAGTGAATGAGGACTTGTATTGTAGAGGGAAAGATGCTGTCTTAAGGAGAGTTCCTGCATCCCAAGAGATAAAGGATATTTTGTTTAGTTGTCATGAAGGTGTGTGTGTTGGCCACTTTGCACAAGAGATTACTAGCAGAAAGATTTTACAAGCAGGGTTCACATGGCCAAGCCTCCATCGAGATGTACAACATTGGTGCCGCACATGTGAGGTTTGCTAAAAAGCTGGACCAAGGCGTCTTACCCATGAAAATCAGCATCCAATCAAAACCTATGGGCCATTTGAAAAATGGGGGATAGATGCAATAGGGCCACTACCTTGCACTCAATCAGGGAAGGAATACATCATTATGGGGGTGGAGTACACGACCAGATGGGCAGAAGCTCGTCCCACAAAGCGCATCACAGCCAAGGACCTGAGTGATTTCATTTTTGAATGCCTTTGTTGCCGTTTTGGCACACCTTTGGAGATTCTCTCGGATAGGGGACCGGGATTTCGAGCTGATTTAGTCGGGCAATTGATGAGCAAGTTAAAAATCAAGCGCAGGCACTCTACACCATACTACCCTCAGTGCAATGGTCTTGTGGAAAAGGTAAATGGTCTTATATGTAAAATCATCACTAAGCAAGTGCATTTACATCCTAAGGCATGGGACAAACACCTAGATGCAACACTTTGGGCCTACAGAACATCCTTGGGGTATACACCTTTTCACTTGGTTTACGGGCAAGAGGCACTATTGCCTATAGAAGTGGAGCTAGCGAGCCTCCGAGTTCTAAAAGCACATCAAGAGGATAGTCAAGAGAAGCAGGTGGAAGGAAGAATCATCGATTTGGAGAGGTTAGGGCTAGATCGAGAGTCAGCAGTGAAGTACTATGCAGCCCAGGCAGAGAAGAAACGAAAGAAGTTCAATCGCAACCTTGTCAAGGAAGGTTCTTTAGTGCTCAGATACGACAATCGCTTTGATCGCAGGAAGGATGGTAAGTTCTTGCTTAAGTGGGAAGGCCCTTTTGTAGTGATACAGAGGTTCTCAAATGGTAGTTACCAACTAGGTGACCTAGATGGTAAGGTACATCAGACCCCGGTAAATGGTTGGCGATTGAAGGCCTACCAATGTCGTCTTTCACAGCCATATGCTGGTGAAATCAATGCTAAGGATGGTTCAGAGGAGAGCTCATCATATTCGAGCTCCAACTAAGGTAACAATCATGTACATAGTCGTTTCAAAAAAAAAAAAGAAAAAAGAGAAGAAAAAAAGAAAAAAAGAGAATGCTACCAGTGAAAGCGGATATTGACAATGGATGGGGTATGGCTTTCAAGGGTCTAGGAGACCAGTTTTTAGTCATGGATGGATACAATTATTCATCAGAAAGGACTAAACAGGGTGCATCAGCCAAGAAAGCAGTAACATGGCAAATTCAATTGGTACCAGGTGGGTAAGTATTCAAGAGAACCCTATTGTAGCACAACCTACAGCTAGAGGCATCAAATACCTCTAGCTTAAGGGGGAGGGCTATATGATGCATGGTTTTTAGGACCCCTTCTGAAAATGCAATAAAGGCACAGTCAGTTGTTGGGGAGATGAGGATACTCTAGTCCAAGGGATCTCGAAAGAGAAGAAAAATCTACTTCACAAGCACCAAAGAGTAAAAAGTGCCATGGACAGAAGATACGTGGGAACGAGCTCTTATGCATGCCTACAACCTATATCTTATAGAATAGCCCATTCTAGGTGTGAATTTCTAGTGAAATTTACACGAGGATGTTCGTGTGGACTCATAGCACAGCATACTCCGTTTTCACTTTTTTACCGACAGTAATATTTTTTACCACAGTAAATATTTTTTACCTAGAGTAAATATTTTTCACCTACATGGTAAATACAAATCACTTTTTACCTACAGTAACTTTTTTTACCCATGGTAAATATTTTTTACTGCACCATAAGTATTTGGTAGGTAACAGTTCACTGTTACTAGAAGCAGTGATTGGGCATCAACAATGCAGTTACAGGAGGAGAAAAGGGGAAAATCTTATGGTAAAGGTGAGTCAACAGGGATAAAGACTTTTGAGTTGAAAAGAGACATGCTGATTTTTTCAAAGAACACATGTCAAAAGAAGCCATGGTTGAGGATTTTTTGAGAATTTGATATTCAGGAGGACCCAGTTGCCACCTCCCCCCCGCAGGTCCCCCCCTGACATGTGCAGAACCTCCAGTTTCAACAGCCACCTTACCTGCTCTTAAATGCTGGTCAAGGCCTTATCCCCATGTGTCACAATCAGAAAAATCAGCATGTACCCTCCCCTCTCACATCACTCTAGAGAAAATCTTGATGGTGACATATCAGGTGACCTCAATCTGTTGACTACCGTAAGCAAAAAGTAACCCCAATCAGCGGATTTAAGCATGTTTATCCCTAATCCTAAACCCTCTCAGAAACCTATATAAGGAGGCCTTCTCTCACTCAAAACCAACACTTCACCCACTTCACCAAGCGACGAAGCTATGACGACATTGCTCACAACGAGGAGCTATGGATGGAGCTCTACTCTCTCTCCCTCTAGTATGCTACATTACTAGCCCTAAAACCTAAATAAGGAGTCTTCTCTCATGCTCCATGGCCACCATCCTCGCCATCATTCTCTAAGGCATTGATGTGTTGCTAGTAGGATCATACCTACTTGCTGGGTTGATTGTTTTTGACAAGGGATTATGCCATCCTTGGCTTGCTTCTCTATATCCTTGTTATGTATGATCAGATGCCGTTGTATTGTTAAGCTGATGTCTTGTGTATATATATGCTACATAAGGTCCCTAAGCTTCGTTTCTATGTGTTTTGCCATATGTTTTGATGCCATCATAATGCCAGAAGTCTCACTTGCCTATGTGCACTATGTGTGAGGTCCCTAAACCTCTTAATTTAGGTTGGTGCCCCCTTTGTTTTGTTCTTTGCTTGTTTGCATGAGGCGTGGTTTGTGGAGTGTGCACGAGTACAGAGGCCACCCGATTGCACTGCTCTTTTTCCCGCTATCAATGCGGTTGCCTCAAGGATGTAGTCTTGGCTTACCTTTGCTTAGCCAATTAAGCAAGAAGACGATTGGGGGACCCAACTATGGGCACCCTCCCTTAAACTTACATGGTCTTAATTCATCATGGTTGGCCAAAGTGAGAAAAAGGAGGTTTTGAAAAATATTTTTTTTAAAAAATAAAGCTTTACCTTAGCCATCGATGGCGGCCGCTCTGTGCAGAGAGATGCAAGCTCTACCATGCTCTGCACACACCCAACGCCATAAATGCAATGTCATTTTTTCCTCCCCTCGGCAGCGCGAGCTTGCAGAGTCCAACCACTCTCAATTTGGTGCAGAGTCGATGGGTAGCTGTCTTTGTTAAGAGGCCTGGCCCACACATCTCTTCCTTTTCATCTTTGGCTTGCAAAGCCTTCATGCCCACGGCCTGGATCAGCTTCTTGAGCCCGCCATGGAAATCCCCATGTACGGGGTTGCTCCTACGGTTCTGCTTTCAACTGACCCCTCCATGGAAGCTCTCATGAAAAGGAGAGAGAGAGAGAGAGAGAGAGAGAGAGAGAGAGAGAGAGAGAGAGAGAGAGAGAGAGAGAGAGAGAGAGAGAGAGAGAGAGAGACCAAAAGAGAGGGAGGCCTTCCCCTTCCTCCATAGCTCTCCCCCCCCCCGAGCTCTGATACCAGTGAAAGAGCATAGGGAGATAGACATGCCAATAACCACCCAACCATACCTATATATAGGCCCTTGGCCTTCTGGCTCTTAGCTATATATAGCCCTTGTACCGCATGTGTATCCATCAGCCCTTGGCTAGGGCCATGCCCTCCTATAGTCCTACCCTTGGCCTGACAGGAACACATCTTGACTATGCTTAATGTGTGTGCTATTCAAGACGATCCAACAACAAAGTTTTGTGATGAAGATGGCTATGCTGTTGATCCTTACTTTGTAGTGAGTGTGATCCAGGAAAACAAAGACAAAGAAGAAGACAAGTTCTATGACTCTGTGGAACACTTGGAGCTTCAAGAAGATGCAAATAACAAAATCCGGATGACCCAGCATGTGACAAGGACAAAAGTTTAACTAATGCACGATTTTATGATTGTCCAGATCAAAGACCCATGAAACAATGTCATCACTACAAAAATAAAGTGCATCAAAAGTGGATTTCAAAATCCTCATGGAAACTCAACTAGAACAAGCATCCTCAAACGTGGCTCCTATACATAAAGAAAATAGTCAACCAATAAGAACACATCCATGTCAACGAGCTGCCAATGCTCTAATCAAGTGGATACCAAAGTCATCCCAAAAACAACAATCCAAGAGGAAATAGACAATAACTTTCCATAACATGTCAAACCACACAACAAAAGTGCTAGAATGTAGCCTTGCTGAGGATAGAAACGATAGTGATGATTCTTATGACATCCCCTACCAGAAACTCAAGTCATCACTATCACTAACAACTTCCGTAACAACTAAAGAAGGCCAAAAGAAAAGAACAACAAGTCAGAGCCAAAAAGTTTGACAACTCTGGATACCAAAGAGCCAGCTTGACCAAAAATAGGTATGGATCAAGAATGCAAAGAACTCTGATGAAAAATCACAAGATCCAATGCCAGCAGGAAAACAGTCAAAGCGTGCAAGAAAATTTAAGAAAATTACAAAGTCGCAAGCTTTCATAGCTCAGCTTTGGGTTTCAAAGAAGTTGATTCAAGCACAAAGATGTCAATTTATTTGGAATCCAAAACAATTGAAGTATCAACTCCCAAAGTCTGAATCCTGTCCCCAATCAAGAGTACAAGGACTGAAGCAAAGACCACTGAAGGCTCACAAAAAGACAAGGTGGATCCCAAAGAAGTCTCTTCAAACACAAACGAAGGAGGGACAAGTATGGGTTCCCAAAGAAGCAGTATCAGCAAAACAACCAGTAATAAAAGAGAAGTGGGTCCCAAAGGAAACCAATAAAACTACCATCACTGCACACCGCTAGAAATATTTCAATCCTTCCTACGGTTACAGTACAGTTAGAAGAGAGCTCACTTCATGCCAGAACCCAATACTGTGGAACAATGCCAAATACAACAACCAACCACAAGCCTAAAATGGATCCCAAAGAAGCATCAAACAGATAAGTAAGCCTTCAAAAAATCTCTACAACCTTCAATCAAGCACGACATAGGAGCTTCAAAAACCATCATATTGCTTAGAATAGGAAGCCTCTCTAGAAAATGCAAATAAGCAAATTGCTTATACCCACATCTTGCACAACATAAATTTTTTCCATGCATTGACTGTGTATGCATAATAGGGCTACAATAAAAGGCCTACATAGGCACATTTTTAAATTGCCCAAGCACAACATGTACCCTTGGTGATACCTTATCGCCAAGGAGGACTCCAAATAGGAGGGAGGGAGGCATTCTAAATGCGGACCTAGTATTATGAATATTAGAGGGCAATGTTTTGTGAGTTGTATTGAATTTTTGCGTTTGATTGTGATATTTGTTTTACAAAATTCAGAGTGTATGCCCTCATAGTAGCATTACAAGAGGAGTACAAGGACAAAGTCCATATATGAGCCCCTAGGGACATGTGTATAATATACACAGTGCTAAGAATTCTATTAGAATGATTTTACTTTTTGGTTGACTTGATTTTTGGCTTTATTTTGTTATTTTTGAGAGTTTCAAAAAGAAAAAAAGAAAAAAGGAAAAAATCCATAATCTAATTGACAAACAGACTGAAGAGATGTCGAGCAGTATAAAGAGAAGAAGGCCCAAGAAAATGATGCCACTTCACAAAGCATGTAGCAAAAACCATACGCACAATGGGTAATGTCACAGGGAAGAAAAGATCACTGATTAGCCTTCGACTATAATAGAATGGTCATAAAACTCCGGGATGGACTTCAAGGACAAAGAGAGTTGGTGATGCGCTAAACAAAAGCATCCATCAAGTGTAAAGTTGCCTATCAGACACTTCGTGTGACTACAAGGCCGTATACAAGAAGTAGCTCTTTATACTGTAAATATTCTATCTTGTATGTGACTTAATGAAGCCTAACAAACAAAAGGGACTAACAATAATGACAAAAAAAAGAGGCAAAAATGACAATTCAGTCATCTATTGTAACAGATGTCTGCAAGAGCAACCAGGGAACAAGCCAAATTTTGGTCATCATCACTAGTTCTATATGTAATTGGAAGCCAAAAGGTGCCAGAGATACCTGCTTTTCATTCTCAAGACCGACATCCAGAAAAGTTCCAAATACAAGTCCAAATCAAGACAAACTTTGTCAGGAGGCTATGAATAGAGAATACAAGCTATATATATATATATACATATAAACATATAAACATATATATATATATATATATATATATATATATATATATATATATATATATATATAAAGTCTAATCCCTAGCCAAAGAAGCATTTTTTCAAAGCTGAAGCAATGTAGCCACCTACATACCTTGTACATCATGTATATGAGTTTTGGAGACAATTGGACTATAATAGCTCATATATGGTCATCTATCACGAATGATGTCGGATAAGCCCTTTTGATGCAAGTTACTAACTTGGGAAATTAACTAGGGTTTGACGGGCTATTATTAAGTCATGTATCAAATAGAAGCACTATAATGATTTACACAACACACAAAAGCTGACAATAGAAAATGCGGCTTCCATTAGGAAAAATATGAACCCTCTAGGGGCCCTTTGGGATTAAGGTTAATTAAAGGCCATCCAACAGGAAGAGGGTGGTGGACACACTCTATACCCTCAAAAAAGTAGGGGGACAAGGTAGCCTTACACCTCTTAATGGTCTCTTACCTAGCGAGAAGATAAGGGAAGTGGCTAGGGGAAACTAGGGGAAGGGAGGGGGGGTACCACTTTGACCTCTTTTTCCCCACTTTTTGGTCCGGATTAAAAAATACTCTAAAAATTTCAAATTTTCAAAGAATTTCAAATTTCAAGTTTTCCCTCCTTAAAAGGTCCCCAAACCTATTCATGGTCAAAAAAGTATTTTTGACCTCCAAAAGTAAAATAAATGTACTAAAAAATTAAAAAAATTTATTTTTTAATCAAAAAATAAAAACATCATTTTCACCCTCCAAAGTCATTCCAAACCTATTCTATATCTAAAAAGTGTTTTCCTCTCTATACAAACCCTTTTCCAAGCTCTCCATTGCTGCAACAACCACATGCACCCCCTATAGTCCAGCATTAATCTGTTTGCTAGCTTTCTCCCACCTGTAGCACCAAGCAAGCTCCTCCTCCATCTCTTCCCCTTGCCCACCACATAGTTTCACACCAAGCTAGCTCCTCTCCCTTCTCTCACCTCCATTACAGCATGGAACAAGATTCTACTCCTAATTCTACTTTCATTCACTCACACTACATGGAACCTCTACTCCCGAAGGTGGCAAAAGTATGAGCTCACATGACTTGCATACCACAACAACATGAGGTGTGAATATTGCGTGGGCATTGCAAGGGTTCATCTCCAACATAAAGATAGAATGGTAAGAAAACTACCCTTGTAGCTTACAGTTAGAACTTAACATCATCTCCATATTTAAGTTTCTCATGCTGGAGAGAATTAACCTCTTTATGGCTTTCAATGTTTAGGCTTCACACCTCATAACCATGGGTGGTGCTATTTTGTTGATGGCTTTGGTGCGCCATCTATAGTTGTGTAGCATGTAATTGAGTCTCACAATGCAAGTAAGTTGTGTTATCTATGGAGAGACATCAAAGATTTTTCTTATAATTTATTCTTTGTATAGTTGCCATTATATTATTAGAATGATATCATTTTGTACTTCATAACTTTGTGCTCACATAATATGTTGTTTACTTACAGAGTCAACTTGTTTTGAGAGGACATGAGCAAGCAACCATGTGCAGAGATGGAAATCACTGTGTTTTTGTTCCGTGAGGAACCTTTACTACCATGTTAAAAGATTTTGATAAGAATATTAGGATTTTTGTGGAATCTTGAACCAATAGGTACTCTCTAGGAGCTCTTAGAGAAGCCATCCATATAGTACTTCTATCTTCCCTAGTGTCATAGACACACAAATACTCAAGAGTATATGAATCTCTAGATGAGAAAGACAAATACTTGTAAGAGAAGCCTAACAGCAACAACATTGTCTCCGTTTGTAATTATTTTTCATGAGCCTGGATTCCTCTATAAATGCAATATAAATATGTTTCTTTGCTAAATGATGTCGCATTGAGTGAGAGTATTTAATTTAGATTAATGGAGTTTCATACAAATTTGAGAAATATTGTTGACCTTTATGGATATTTTAATTTGCCTGTAAGATGTTTCAAGTCTCAAGTCTTAATCACTCCACCATGAAGAAATTCAAGCAATCATTACTGGTTATTCTTATTAAAGTGGATCATAACCTTTGTCAAGATGTCCTCATTTGGGGATGTTGAATATATATCATTAGCAACATTTCACAAGTTGAGAAAGCTAAATTATTGCTTTTCAACATGTTATTGCTTCCATACTATGCCTATGCCAAGCTTGACTTAGAGAAATGACAACTTGAGATGGAGTGTCTATGTATAGGGGTAACTTACTATTGATTCTTGTTTCATCATACATATATTATAAAGCCTTTGAGTTTCCACCTTTTTGAGTAGTGTTGACAAATTTTTGGTATCAAATCTTCTTAAATATCCCTATTCATTAGCTATTGGTAGCTATTTCTTTGGTATTGCTAAAGATGATACCAATAGCTATCACCTTGTGAAATTAACTGTTAAATTGTGGATTTGATTTTTACTATGTAGCTCATTTGGATAGAGAAAGTGTAAACATAAATTATAGATACATGCATTGTTAACATAGAAGATATGTACCACTCGAGCCTACGTAAACTGCTAATCAAGAAACCTTTGGTTGGATACTATAACAATAGGGGTCATATGTGGTTTCAAATACCAAAGAAATGGCTTAACCAAAACATTCCCAAGAACACGAGGTGGATACAAGGAAGTAAAAATTGGCTCCCTGTTTGGTTGATGTGTAGTGCTGAATGTTAGTGCACAGGATTTGTGAGGCCTTTGACCTGGGGGGTTCACTAAAGTATATGTAACATAGCACATGTGTTCAACATAAGGGATTTTATATTCTTGTAAAGTTACAGAAACATGTGTAGATAAGGCCTATAAGGGGTACTTTTAATCCATTCCGGTGAACGCACATGATATAGGAAAATTTTACATAGTGAATGCTCCGGACCTTTGAACACAAAGAAAAGGGGGGGGGGGGGGGGGGGGGGGGGTGTTTGATTACATCTGAGTGAAAAGAAGTGGAATTTGTACTATCATGTTGCATAAAGGTTTGCTTTCACTTAATCTAAGATTGTTTTGTATCTTGGGGTGCAGATAAAACCATATAATGCAAAAAAAAGGGTGGCCACAAGGGCATGCATATGGCGCATTCAGAAGTTTTGGATGGCTATCCTGAACGCCCTTCTGCCCACCCTTTTTTTTTGGCATAATTAGGCTATTGTTGCACTCTAGGACCCTGGAAAAGGTGAGGTGAACCTAAAATTTAACTTTTCAAGCACATTATACCTTCCTTCAACTCAACTTACTAATTTCCTGCACCAAAAGGCCAAATCACATTGGACAATATAAAAATCTAGTCTCATGCTCCATAAACATCTGGTTTCACTATATATTAACAGTTTTGGTAACCTAAGGGGCAAACAAAGCTAGAAAATGCAAGAAAAAGGGTGGCCACAAGGGCGTGCAGGTGAGCCATCCAAAACTACTTGGATGGGCCATCTACGCGCCCTTGTAGCCACCCTTTTTTTTTCATTTTCTAGCTTTGTTTGCCCCTTAGCATAGCAAAAATATTAATATTTGATATAAATTTAACTCTTCATGGCTAGAAGCACTTAACTTAAAACACATGGATAATCCAAAAATCCAGAGGACTATGGAGACAATAGACACAACTCTTAATCATTTTTTCATTGCAAAGTCATCTGAAATGATGTGAGCCTCTACAGCTTCTTGAATAGCCTCCAATGCTATCGCTTGCATCCTTTACTGATTTCCATAGCTTTGAAGCACCTCCTTCACCGTGTGAGCATATTTTTTATGCATGGCGATGATTCAAGTGTTAAGTTTCTTGTGTTGAACTTTTAGGTTGTTTTCGACAGCTTTTAGCTTCCAATCGGCTCCGAATCTGTCTGGTCTTGTCTCACATGAACTTGTTCATCTCATCGTGCTCTTTGACCATCGTGTGATGCAAAAAAATCATACCTTGCTCGGATTCTCCAAAAATCAACGTGCAAGTTGGCAATTTCTAAAAAAATGATGCATTTCTTACTTTTTCCTTAATCTACGGGCTTGAACGAGCATTAAAACCATGGAATCTGAAAATACTCAAAGAACCAATGTTTTTTATTGTGTTAAGGATTGTATTTTCTGCATACAAAACTTTCCCAAAATATCGCCCTAACAACTTCAAAAGTGGCTTCCAAGAAGTGCACTTAGTCAAAGTTTGAAACTGAAGGAAAACAATCAGAATGAACTCCTAGACTGTGTACAAACTTTAAAATAATCAAAATTTTCTTTAAAAAATAGTTATGCTAAAAATTTGAAAATAGGCCCCCCCTTGGACTTCCCACAGCGATAGACGTCAAAGGGTTCAAGGAGAGGTATGGTGTCACAAGTGCATGGTAGGAATCTCATCTAGGTTTATTCCGTCAAGATCTCTTGTACTTTATTATGTCTTCTCATGTACAATCTCACCAAACAAAAACAAATTTACACTTTAAATGACTACAAATCTTATTTAACTTATCAAACAATCTACAATATGGTAGACCTAGGATGCTCTTACACATCAACAAACAAAAAAGTCCAAATTTCTTCTCACTAACTTTGATAAACATACATTCGTGAACAACTTCCAAGGGGTGGTGCGGTCATAGTTCTTACATCCATTCCATGACATGGTATGCTCATGGGGTGACGTATCACATAAAAATATCTCTGGTGGGGGTGCATTCATGTTAAGAAAGGGTGTGTTGCTGATGAAAAGTTGTTGTATTGTCCTACTAGGGATATCTCGATGTTAGCATAATAATTTTTGGTTTAGTGGGAGCCACATTGCTTGAGGAGACCTTTGTGCCACCGGAAAAGGTTCATATTATGCCAGCTCCTTGAGTCATTCTTGTAAACAGTCCACTCAAGTAGCACAGTAAGAGGTCACCTTGTATCATGATGCGTTAGAGACATGTTATTCAAACAAAAACATGTATGAATTCAACATTTGCAAGATGTATAATAAAGATACTTGTTAAGTATATGCTGTTCAAATTTGCAAGTATTTTTATCCAACTAGGAATAAAAAAATCTAAAATATATATTAGGATGAGATTACCCACCTCTAATAAGCATGGATTTGAAGCACCTACCTGCAAGATGTAACAAAGAAGGCTGTTTTAGAGGAAAAGTGGTGACACTTAACCTCTCTAACCTGCAGCCTTTCACTATTTATGCACAAAAGCAACCTTTGTGCGAAGCACTACAAAACAAGTAGAAGCAACACCTTAGACTTCGAAGTCTATGATAAGAAGAACACAACTAAAAGTAAGAAGTATATTGTTACCTTGCACCAAGGAATGTTTCTTTTAAATATGTGATGATATTGGCAAGCTTCATAATGTACACATCTTTTTCATACAATTGTTGTTGGAGAGTTTCAACCTCCCTCTTCGAAGAGGCAATACTTTCTTGTTAATGCCATTGTTTTGAGCTGAAGAGTTTGATATTGGTGCATCCACGAATGCAATGAAGCACATGCACCCATACACAACCAATTGCAATAGCCTAACAATCCTACTTCTCCCCTCCCAAGATATTGACAAACCATCAACATCTGTCTCACCGATGGTACAACATTCTTGGGATGACCTCTTCTCAACCTCACGTGCGGCCTTCGGTGCAGACACCGCAGACAAGCAAATTTCTACACTTTTGTTGTGTGGAGTACATGGTGGTGGAGGTTGTGGGATGGGTGTGTAACCTCACTCCTATCTTATTGCAGATTTAGCGAGAATCAAGATTAAATTGTCAATCCATGGGACGAAGCTGACTCGACTAGTGCATAGAGGCTACAAGAGGTTGTCAATCTCGCATAAAACAACAAACAACTCACATCTAACTCAACCTACAGTCAAATGACTAAAATCACCAAAAGCCAATCGCTCATCGACAAACAAATCACATCCGTTACAGCATCAAATGACATCCAAACGCAACAAAACTTCTAGGACATGTTTATAAAACCTAAGCAGACATGCTTATGGTTTCAAATCCCACTTTAGGTCAAGTGCAAAAATCAATATTATTAACATCAGTGGATTTTTGACCTAGTCGTTTTCAACCCAGAATGCACCTAAATGCTCAGCAATGATTCCCCAATACCCCCGCCTATGCTTAGTTTTTGATTTTGAAGTGTAAATTCCTACTTATGATGAAATTAGGCTGCGAGTCGGTGATGCCAAAAGCTACAAAATACCGTAAAGTGTTTACGTCAATGTATAGAGCTCTTACCTGCGGTTGCAATGCAACAAACGTGACTGCAATGTGACAAACGAGGAGGGAGTAGGAAGCACGAGAAGGAGAGAAGTGAGCACCGTTAGCTCACGCTATGTATTTCATTATCCAAAACTTGAAATTAACTTACAAAAATTGGCTTTTATACCTTAGCCAAGGTTTTTGGTGGTCAAAACTAATAATGTGGGAGCTCTAACTAAAGAATGGTAATGACAGGTTGATACAATCTGGAAGCTTGTAGCCCCGGCTCATCAATTACAAAGTTTATCCAAAAAATAAGAGTTATAATATTCCCAATTTATCAAAATAATAAGTGTTTTTACAATGAGAGCTCCGAAAAATGGTATCCAAGTTAGCTTGCTGCTAACATTCCCCCTCTCCTCGCTTGTGTCGTCCCTTGACACAACTTTATGGGCTGAAATAGTCTTCAGATTGATGATTGGCGAGGCGGTCTTTAAGTGCATTTAGAGCCTTTTCTTATCTGATCTTTCTCTCTTTATCTGGCACCTGTAAAAACTGCATAGTGACTCTATTTTTAAGCTCAACTGCATTATAGTCTACAAATCTTGATGTCAGGTTGCTGATCATTGGCCCAAAAATCTTCGTTTGCCAAGTGAAGAACCCTGTGTAGAACGCTTCCTCAAACGACAACATATTATGTGAAGGTAAGAACATGCATCGGGCGTAGAAGCCATAGAGTACTTCTTCGGAAGGTTGGCCACTGAGATTGTAGCATAAACCTTTATTACCCTCAAGGAATGACATCCACAGGGCACCTGCTTGCTCTGGCTCATGAAAAACTTTGATGCACATGAGCAGCATTCGACAGATTTTATATAGCATTGCACATGATAGATCAGGTAGACTTTTGAAGAATGACATGATGCGCGTTAGGGTTTTCACCATGTATTCTTCTATTGACTGTCCCTTTTCTGGAGCTGGAAATCTTGGGTAGTTCAGCCATGTTGGCCGCTTCTTTGTTATTGTCTCATGTGCTTGCCAGGTCCTTACTCTTGGTACATGACAAATAGTGGGATCCTTTTGAAGTGTCGCATGTGCTCTTGTGAACATAATCAGATACCTTGGATTCTTGTTCAACCAGCTCAGCCTCCACTTTGGGTGGTCTTCATCTGTGCCTTCTACTTGCATGTCTTTGTGAAGCCTCTCTTTGACTTGGGGCAACTCCACCTTTATCAAAGGATATGGCAGGGATTTCTGATGCCATTGCGCATTGATTTGATTGGGAGTGAGTTGAGTAACATTGACAAAGTGAAGAACTCTCAACTCTCAATCCATCGCTGCTTTCCACTGCTCATCCACCTCCCAGGTACTCTTTTCTTTGAGTGCACCTTCCTCAGCTTTTGACACCTGGACCATTGGCACTGTATCAGATTCTGTCAATTGTACTTGGAATTCCTCTTCACCACCTAGCCCTTCTGCTAGCTGTGTTTCCATCTCAGCAAAAGATACTGAGGGAATGTCAATGTATGGCTGCTCTAAAGTTCCTGCTTCTTTCCGCGTTTCTGACGGTCCATCTCTCAGCAACTGGTTGACTCTTTTAAGCTCAACTATTTCTTTTAGCAGCTCTTCTTCTCGTTGCACCTGCATTAATGCCAGGTCTATGCGTTGAGATTGCTCTAGCTTTAGCTCTACCTTGAGGTCTTTGTTCTTTTTCTCTAATGCTTTGTATAGCTCATCTGTCCCTTTGATCGAGGCTACTGCGGGATTTTATCAAATTTGCTTCAAAAAAGTTGCCTGATCATTTATTCTATGCTTTGAATATTGCAGGGAGGCGTTCGCTACATCTAACTGCACTTGCATCTTTTGAACTGACAGAGTTGTAGTTAGAAGTTTGTTGGTAACCTCTGTCAGCTATTCATCTTTGGCTTTGCAAGCATCTGTGAGCTTCATAAGAAGTTCACCTAACTCCTCATCTCCTTTTGCTGTTTATCTCTTGCTAGATGATGTTGTTCAGCTTTAGCTTTCAATTCCTGCACTTGTTTTTGTAGATCAGTGATGACATTTAATCTGTCTTCTAGCCCTCCTTGGAGAGCATCAATCACCATATCTAGTTCTTTAGCCTTTGTGCTACGGCTAAGTGCTGCTGATTGGAGTCTTTCCATCATATCCTGCATTTGCCTTGCATATTCAATGACTTGCAGGATTCCCTCATCATTTAATTGCCAATCCTAATCTCTTGTGAGCTACCTAGATGTCTCGGCAGTCTCTTGTGACTCTCTCGGCAGCATCGTGGTGGCTGGTTGTTCTTGCCCTTGAGGCTACGCTTGGGCCTCTTTTGCTTTGTCATCCTGAGGCTTCGTGGATGCCTCGGCCATTTCATGATGTGTTGAGGTAGAAGGGGTTTCCTTTATTTGCTGTTCTTGAGTTTGCTCAAACTTTGTGGTCTCCTGTGGTGCGACTTGCTGCCCTTTTCGGCTCTGGTTCTTTTGCTTTAACTTGCTCCTGTGTAGTGGCTGCCTGTTATGCCGATTCTAATGCTCCTTATTGTTCAGGCTCTGTTTCCTTTGTGGACTCAGTTTATGTGGTTCTATCTGTTGGTGATGGTGGTGGGCTTGGCATGCGGTGATGATGTTGTTTTGTAGCAGGTGAAGAAGGTCAAGGAGACATGTCACCTTGTTCATGCTGGTCTTCTCCTTGTGCGGTTGCTTCAGCTTGTTCTTGCTGCTCTGCTATCTCTTTAGCTTTCCATTCTGCTTCTTGTGATTCTTTCTACTTTAATGCCTTTGCCTCTTGATACATTCTAATAGGTCCTTGGGATCTTCGGCCTCTTTCCTTGTGATGCATGCTTTTCACGGCCCCCCCAAAAGTCGTCACTTGTACATAGCCAAGAGGAAAAAACCAAAAAATATAAAAAGAGAAGAATTAAAATTTTCATCTTGCATTTGAAGGCTTCCAAGCTCCATGCGTGATGCTAATGCGGGCAAAAAATTATAGCTAGTTGAGAGGATACGCTTGGGGGATGCTACCTAATCATGACTCGGTTTTTCCCGCATGCATGAGCTTCACATGTGAATGAGTTCCATGCATTGGTGAACTCCATGGTAAAGGGAATGGGAGCTAATTTTACTTAGGGAAAGAGTGATGTTTGGAAGGTCAAGTGGCAGGATGCACCATTCTAGGATTTTCTATTTAGAAATTTTATTGTGTACAGATAAGATGCTTAATGATATCATGGGCCCTTGAGGTATCCTGAGCTGTCAAGCTCATGTGGTGCATAATGGAAGACTCCAAAGCAAGGTGCATGTGATGTGGGCCACCTTCCCATTTGGCTCATAAGGAAAACAAGAAAAAGAAGCCTTTTTTTTCATTTTTTTCAATAGTTTCTAAAAGTAGAATACCATATCATAAGTAGACCCCCCTAGGACCCCCTCCACGCCCTCCCCTTTCCAATACCCTCAAAATTCCGAGAACCCTTTGGGACCCATATTGGAGCCATTTTGGTGGAAAAACACCTATTTTGGGCATTTTTCCCTATCACCTAGTCTTTTCTTATCTTGCCCTATTCATGTTCTTGCTCACACACACTTAGTTTTGCACAAAAATACCTTCACTCTTCATTCCTAATCAGCCGTCCCAAGCTTCCATGACTGAACTTCATCACCTTCCATTTCTTGTAAGGATGTGCACTAGTTAACTACACACACAATCACACAAGTATGGATTCATTATGAATTCCTATCTTTCATCACAAATCCCACTTCACCCCACTCAAATCAGCCATAAAAGAAAAATCCATCTCTTCACCTCCCACTCTCACTCATCCTCATATATATACATCTACCTCTTTACTATGCCTCATTGATCACTTCCATCCACCAACAATGGTGAGATGAGAACTCAATATATTCAAAGGCTCAAGGATAAATAAAATTTTTGCAAGTGGGTGATGAAGAAGCACCATTACAAGTGGCAAGGTGAAGTTTCTAAGAGGAGCATCTACAAGGACAAGGTGGTGGCTCCCAAGGCATCTCAATTTCCCCCCCCCGGTTTAGCCTTGTAAATTGTAATTATCCCTAAATATAATCATGCAAGAAAATCTATATAAAGAACCCCAATCTGAGCCAAAGGAGGGCTCTCCACATTTTATATTTCCTTTACTAAGTACTTGAGTGCAACACTAGGATACCACTAGTGTATTGGGATATGCATATCTTGTCATTAGCAAGTTAGATTTGTGTGTGAGCTTTGCTACTTGCAACCTTCCCTTTGATGGAGTTGTGATTCTTACCCTTCAGTCCACATTGAAGATTTCATAATGTTTAGAATCTTTGTTTGTGAGCATGTGTGTAGAGTATGGGTGAGTATGTCGCAGATTATGGAGGCTTGAGACTATAGTGAAGCACTGTATTATATTGTCATTGATCTTTCTTCCCTTCATTCTCCCCACTCTCCAACACATTTCTATTACCTTCTCTTCTTATTCTCCTCTCTCTCTCTCTCTCTCTCTCTCTCTCTCTCTCTCTCTCTCTCTCTCTCTCTCTCTCTCTCTCTCTCTCTCTCTCTCTCTCTCTCTCTCTCTCTCTCTCTCTCTCTCTCTCTCTCAATCACATACGCAAACAATTGCCCTTGCCATTGCAGCCATTTGATAGAGTTGGTCAAGAGAGGTTTTGAATAGGCACCCCTTCAAGACTCTCACAACACAAGAGTGGTTTCCTATTACCATCATCCTTCCATTTGGATTTCTTTTGCGTGTGCATTCTCACTTGGGTGTTAGAAGTTAGCCCGATGAGGTTGCAACATGAGTGCGTACCCCACTGCCTTTTGTGCATATGTACTATGTGTTGATTCTCACTTTGCGTCCTAGCCGCACTTTTAGCTAGGTGGTGCCCCAAGGGTTTTTTTTGCCCTCTCTTGATGAGGTCCGTGTGCATCCTCTTGGTGTAGAGGCCACCAAGTTTTTTTGCACGCCTCACCTAGCATGGTGCTTTGTTCTTGGCCCATTGACGTTTATAGATACCCACTTTGCAGGGTCCTTGCCTTGAGCTTAGCGCCTGCGTTCATAAGAGTGCTTCTCTCTCTCAAATCTTGCCTGCTTCTATTGTGGCTCCTCTTGATGTGCTGCCACAGATTTTCTTTTCATCTCTTCCCTTCAGACTCTTTTTTCCTCATTATTGGAGCTTTCACTGCTATGTCGTTCTGGTGATCTCTCAAGAGATTGTTCATCAGATTTATATGTTCTCTTGGTAGATCTTGTGGCTCGAGGGAAAGGTTGTGCAGACATGATCCAAGTGTTTTGATCTGGGGGAGGTGGCAAGTTATTTGCCATGCCGATAGCATGGTAGGCAATTTTTTGAGAACCTCTGGTGCTCCCATATATGTTACTTTACTCTCTTTCTTTGTCCCTTTCAGTGTGCACAACACGTACTGTGCGTGGTTGATTGGTTGCCTGCTTGTTGTCGACTCGAGAACTTATGTAAAGGTGGTCGCAACCGCATGATTGGGTGTCGTGTACCTTGGCGGTCTTTCGGCGAGCAAGTGGAAGTGTTGGTGGTATAATCTTGCAGGTTCTACCACTTGTTTTTGGATGAGATCCGTAAATGTCGCAGCAGCGGTTTCCTTGGTGAAGGTTCCTGCTGTTTTTCTATCTCTTGCCCTCATGGTCATTCCTTCTGTTGGCAGTTTGAGAGCTTCTGCCACTATCTCTTTTGTAATCACCACTTCAAAGTTTGTTCCCTTGCTAGTCAGAGATTTGGGCGGTTCCATCTTCTTTGATTGTGGACAAGAGCTCATAAGATTTTTGAAAATCCACTCCACATGGCTCTTGTTCGTAAAACTCTCTGAGCCCAAGCCTTCTGTTGGCTTATTTTGTCTTGAGCTTTGCGGAGACATCATAGACTTCTTTTGGTAGAAGTTTTAGTTCTACTTGATGTCCTTCTTTGCTTTTGAATCTACCTGAAACTTTTTTTGGAAGGTGTTGTCCAGCTTATTGTTGTAGCGCAAAAGCAAGTCATGTTTCTTGATACCCTTACTTTTGATCTTTTCATTTATCTTTGCCAAAGCCTTATCCTACATCTGCCCATAATGTTCCAATGCGCTCATCCTATCCAGCTGAACCTCTTGTAACTGTAAGAGCCTCTCTTTGAATGCATCACTAGGCGGCCCAAGCAACTTCTCTAGCATCTTGACTGCAGGCAACTCTACTTCCACAGGAAATAGTGCTTCCTTTCCATATACCAAATTAAATGGAGTAAACCCTGTACCTGTTGATCCGAGCCTATCACAAATTTTTGTTTATCATATTTTGTTGGTTTTCCTTGCTTCTAGAGGTTTACAATAAAAGAAAGAGTGAGAACAACCTCTTGGAAAAAAAAAAAGAAGATTTTTTCTTGACTAATTCACCGGAGGTGAAAGGTGGAGGGAGAACCTAGTGGTAAAGGGAAGGGAAAATATGTAAATGTGAAAAGAAAAGATATGATGTGGTTGTGGAGCCATGCACCCATGATTCAAGGGTCATGAGTGGCTCATATCATCATGGCTTTGGAGCCATATGATGATTCAAACAAATGGGACCCAAGTGGAAGACTTGGTAAAGGAAGAAACCAGGCACATGATTTTGTTGAATTTTTAAAAAATACTTCCACTCCGATCCAAGAAAAGTTGTCTTCATCAAAGTTGTAATTGACGAGCTGAAGATTCTGGCCATATTTTTTTAATAATTTTTGCATCTACGGTCTAGGAGATATGGCCAAAATGGTGGATGGTAGTTTTTTCAACTGTGGTGGAGACCACCCCCCTACCTTTACACACACACACCCTTCCTTTTCCACATTGAGACCTTCTTGAAAATCAGCCATTAGTCTTCTCACCCTCCTCTCCTTCCTCCTCTCTCTCAAGCTCAAAAAACCATCAAAGTTCCTCTTCTTATCACCTCTCAAGTCATACTTAATCTTGTTGTAATTCATAAGTTCTCATTCAACCCCTTTCTATTATTACTAGATATGTATTGATTTTATGTAGATTCTTTACATTTTAAAATAAGGAAGCTCTTGGACTCAAGCTATGGAGGAAGGAGTGAAGACAACACAAGTGATGATGGAGCTAATTGGTCAACAAATCACTTGGAAGGAGCTTCTTCATTGGTTGAATGTCCCTAATCAAGCTTCATTTGTACAAATTACACTTGGATCTTAACCTCACTCCTAATCACTCTCTTTCCTATATAAAGAGGCCTTCCCCTTTGTAATTTAAAAGCCTCCCTCAGCCCCATTGAGCCTTTGTATCACTCACCATGAGCCCATAGGCTCATTCATTCACTCTATTCTTGCACATCCTAGAGTGCAATTTGTTTCATGCTAGTAACCTCTCCTCCTCTTACTTATGTTAATTAAGAGAAATGTTTTACATGCGTGTGAGAGTGCTTGATGTGATCTTGGCTAATCCTTGAGTGATTGTTTGGTAATATATATGCTATTTGTGTTGGGAGTGTTTGAAGTCATCCATTCCTTGTACACACACCACGGTTAATGCTTCATTCATAATGATCTCTCTCTCTCTCTCTCTCTCTCTCTCTCTCTCTCTCTCTCTCTCTCTCTCTCTCTCTCTCTCTCTCTCTCTCTCTCTTTGTGTAGCGGTCCTAGTCCACGCTTCCAAGACTAGGTGGTGCCCTCATCTCATTTCCCTTGTGACGCAATGGAGTTTGTTTTGGTGTAGAGGCCGCCATTCCAAATTTCCTTCGTCATAAATTGGTGCCCCCACTGAGGAATTCTCAAGCAGCGCTCTATCAATCCTATGAAGGAAGATCCATCAAATTCTCCGAGACTTCCACTATGGTCTCCCCAAGAAGCTCGAGAAAAGAAGCGTCTTTATCGACAAACGGCACGTATGCGGGTAAAGAGAGTTAACTACACACACCCTTCTTTGCTTCAAGGAAAATCTTGTAGTCATCAAGTCCCTAGGTCAAAAAATTGTGTTGAGTGCTTTGTGGCTAGTGTGAAGACACTTCCTTTGAAGCCTCGACTTCAGGTGGTGAAAGCACTCTCAAACTCGGGTATTAACAAGTTTTTGGAGGGGGAGCTACACATCAATGGGGTGCGGTATTGGCAAGAGGCTACATATGGTGATGCACTCCAACTACTACTAGCAAGAAGGCTCAAGGTGGTTGAGAGGGTAGCCATCGAACCCTATGAACTCTACAAAGCTGAAGATGGTCACACCAAAGCTAGGCTAATCACTGGTGAGCAAATTCTTCGCATCTCTCAAATGGTGGGATCCAAGAGAGCTCAACTTCAATGAAGTGCTTCATGGAAGGTTGTAATTAATGCACCAATGAATAATCCCATTTTCCACAACTTTCAATGAGTTTAGAATATTAGGGTGAATGTGCGCATTGATAGAAAGATTTTTTTCCAACAAAGATTGGTCTTCTATTTTGGAGCTGAGAGGTTGAGAGAGATATTGCTGTCCCCTGACCCTATAATATTTCCTATTTTGGAGTATAATGTATCTTTTGATGTTCACATCTTCATCTTGCTTTAAGAATACTCCATGAATCATAGGGATTTATATGGACCTTTCCAACCTCTTGCTAGACAAACTGTGCATATAATAGCTAGCACAAAGCTTAGGTTCCAAAACATCATAAGGGACTTACTAGGCCCTCGTCGTCTAGCTGAGATTAATGCATCTATCAATCCATTTATTCTACCCTTAATAAGATATGATTTGGGCCTAGACGTTTTTATCTTTGTGCTGTATTGAGAGGAAGGCAACCCACTTTTATGATGGCTTTCCCAAATTTTTTTGGGCTTAGTGGGGAAAATGCTGGGGATTTTTTGGATAACTTGGAGATGGCTTTCCTTGTCTCCGGGAGGGATGATGAAGCAGTGAAATTGAGAGCTTTTCCTTTGGTGCTCAAAGAAGAAGCTAGGGTATGGTTCCAGGCTCTAGATCCAACCCAAAGAATTGATTGGGAGGGATTGAAGGTGGCTTTCCTACGAAGATTTCAACGAGCCAATTCGGCAGAAGAACTATGGCAACGGCTTCTGTCCCTTCATCAAGTTGACCCTCATGGTTATTCAACCTATGAGGAAGGTTTTTTGAAACTTTGGGGGCAATGGTCAGACTCACTAAACCCTGGTGAGCGAGCTCCCAATTGCCTCCAAAAGGATCGATTTATCTCAGGTTTGTACCCCTTGCTAAGGGAGAAGGTAAAGGGCAAATTTCCAAATGCTTTTGAGGATGCCTTAAGAATTGCTAGGGAAAAGAATAGAAAGATTCTCTATCAAGCCCAAGCTGGCCAGCTAGCTTTGGGAGGCAATATCACAACTATGGAAGCTTCTCACATACCTCCAAATGTGCCTAATGCACCAGACCTCAATAGAGGTCAACAAGAAGATATGATCCAACAAATAAACAATCTCACAAACCAGCTAGAGGGGTTGAGAGTAAATCTTGTGCAGGGTGCAAGAAGGCCTATTGAGGGAAATGGTGGGAATCGGCCACCAATGCGACGTCAAGCAAGGGAAATGTTGTGTTACAATTGTGGGGAAATTGGCCACGGCATGTATAATTGCCCTCATCCCAGAAGATATGACTACCCTGTCAGAGGTCCTCGACAACAAGTAAGTCCACCCCGTGCTAGAGCTCAAGCACAAGAGCAACCGCAACCTCAAATTTTGCAGCCACCTCGTGCTCAAGCTCAAGCCCCTGCTACTCAACCAAATGTGAGCATCATAAGGATGGAGGAGGTCCTCAAGGGCAGAAGCAACCAGGAAGAAATAGCTAAAGGGAAGATGAAGATAGATGAAGTGGCTACAATGCCTATCAAACGTGTGCGTGTCCAAGATGAAGTAGGTAAAGAAACAAGCAAGGATGCAAGCAATGAAGCAAGTACATCTCGGGCAACTAAAGATGAAGCCAAGAAGAGAAAGACCCGTACTAGGTCTCAAATTGACATCTCTGATTTCCCTATGGGATCTCGGACACAACCTTATGACTTGAGAGCTGATGTGAGTTCTTAAGGACAAAAGATTACTTGGCCACAACTACTTCATATCTCCCCAAAGCTTCGACGACAATGGTAAAAAATGGTGAGCACGAGGGCAAAGCGAAGTAAGCTAGTAAGTGTAATCAAAGCATATGGTCTCAAGGATATAGTGCCTTTGGTGGAGGCTCAAATCAAGGGACAACGGATTCCAAAAACTTACATTGACAGTGGAGCAGAGGTTTGTGTCATGACAGAAAAGCTAATGCATCAATTGGGTTTAGAGGTAATGGAATCATCAAACTTTAGGGCAAAAATGGCCAATAATGTCTCTGTCACTTGTGTGGGTGTAGTGAAAGCTTTGAGAGTTTCTGTTTTTGGAATCACTACAGAGGTTGATGCTTATGTGATGCCAGTAAAGGGAGAAGGATACCCCCTTATTTTAGGACGACCTTGGCTCATGGGTATAGGAGCTAGGCAAGATTGGGCAACAGGAGACTTGGAGTTGAGGCCTCGCATGGGTGGCCATAGTCGGAAGGTGGTTTATAACCTAAAGAATGGGCGACAAGAGAACCTTGAACTAGAGACGTCAGCTGATGAGTGGAGCTCAAGTGGATGCTCCTCATCCATGGACGAGGAAGAGAGTTCAAGTGAAGAGAGTGATAGCACTCTCGAAGTCATGGGCGTCACCATAAAGGAAACTACCTCATCAGAAGACAACCCAAGGATCCAAATGGAGAATGTGTGGGATGCCAGCCTAGAGGAGATGTTATCCAAGGATATAAAGGAAGAAGAAAAGGAGGGTTATGTAAATGTTCTCAAGAAGCATGCATCATTGTTTATTTCTGATTACACTCACATTACAGGTGTCACTGCAGTGAAGCATCATATCCATCTAAAAGAAGGGAGCAAGCCAGTAGTACAAAAACTAAGAAGATTAGGAGTTGTGCAACAAAATGCACTGTTGTCTGAGGTGAAGAGACTCTTAGAAGCAGGATTCATATACCCAGTAGAAGATTCAGAATGGGTCTCCCCAGTAGTGGTGAGGCCAAAGAAGAATGGTAAATGGCGAGTGTGCGTGGATTACAAGCCACTAAATGCTGCAACAAAGAGGGACCACTTCCCTCTCCCATTTCAAGATGAGATTCTAAATGAAGTAGCAGGCCATGAGAGATACACAGTGTGTGATGGCTACTCTGGCTACTTTCAAATACGCATTGTAGAGGAGGACCAGAAAAAGACTACTTTCATCACACCATGGGGATGTTTTGCATTTCGAGTCATGCCTTTTGGTCTCACCAACGCTCCAGCCACCTTTCAACGATTCATGAACATGGTCTTCCAACCTTACTTTGGTAAGTCCATAAGGGTTTTCATAGATGACTTTTGTATTTACAGCTCCAAAAGTACGCATCTCGGCAAGATTGATGAAGGATTTACTCGTTTAGCTAAGCTGGGTGGACAACTAAACAAGGACAAATGTCACATTGGGGAAAGCAAGGTTACACTATTAGGGCATGTAGTGTCCATTGATGGAATCGAGGTAGATCCTGAAAAGATAGAAACATTGCTAAATCTACCTTCCCCAACTTCCATCAAACAATTAATCTCCTTCTTGCAAAAGCTAAGATATTTGAGTAGATTCATACACTTACTCTCCCAAGTGATATTTCCTCTACAACAGCTGACTCGTCAAGAGACGCTTATTTGGAGTGAAGAAAGTGAAGGGCATTTTAGAGAGATTAAAAAAATGTTATGGTCACTCCCTGTAATCCTCCAACCTTGTTGGGAAGAAACATTCTTTGTAAACCCTAGTGTGGGAGAAGAAGCCATTGGTGCTGCCCTCCTACAAAAAGATCCAAAAACCTCCTTTATGAGGCCTGTGTATTTTGCTAGCCGCCTCATGGAAAACACAGAGAAGGCCTACACCCTAATGGAACAACTAGTGTTAGCTCTCATGTTTGCGGTAACCAAATTTCGGCCATACTTGCTGCCGAAAAGGTTTGTAATTATCACTGTGGAGGATATGTTTCCCTATGCACTACAACATATGGAAATCTCTGACAAAATAGCAAAGTGGGTGGTGCGACTTCAAGAGTTTGATTATACAATACAGGTTGAAAGAACAACTCGAGCATGCTTAGCCGACATTTTAACAAACAAGTGCTATGAAAAAGTTTGCCATTTGAAGAGAAAGGAACTTCCACCACCTCCAGCTCTAGAGGCTTTGGTCAATGCTTATAGCCTCTACTTTGATGGAGCATACAAGAGAACCAAGGATAAGGCAGCTGCAGGCATCGTGGTCTTATCCCCATTGGGAGAGAGGATCCATGGTGAAGGGATCACTCTAGAAGATGTCCACTCCAACAATGAAGCAGAATATCATGCTCTAATTCATGGCCTTTGCTGGTGCCTCGATAATTCAATTAAGAGATTAAACGCTTTTGGTGACTCCATGCTTTTGGTAAGGCAAATGCAAGGTACATGGGCTTGAAAAAATGCCCGTCTCTCTACTAAAATGAGAGAAGCAAAAGCTCTTATGAGGAGATTTAGGGAGGCACAAGTACATCATGTACCAAGAGACCAGAACAAGGATGCAGACCACCTAGCATCATCAAAGTTAAATGAGTCAATAGTGGGAGCAGTGGCCATCAAACTTCCACTTCAGCAAGGCAAGGAGGACTTGGAAGATATTATGCACATTCTGGAGCAAGGAGAGGCTCCTAAACACTTGAATGCAGGGGAAAGGCGATGGTTAGCTAGGAAGGCTACCAGGTATCGCATAGTAAATGATGACTTGTATTGTCTTGGTAAGGATAGTGTGCTTAGGAGAGTTCCTTTGAAGAGTGAAATTGAAGAGATTTTAAAAGCTTGTCACGATGATATGTGCGGAGGACACTTTGCACACGACGTCACTAGTAGAAAGGTTCTACAAGCTGGGTTTACTTGGCCAAGTCTTCATCGTGATGTCAAATACTGGTGTCAAACATGTGATGAATGTCAGAAAGCAGGACCACGACGGCTCATAGCTGAACCTCAGAACCCAATAAAGGTATATGGGCCCTTTGAGAAGTGGGGAATTGATGCCATAGGGCCTCTACCACGCACTCAGTCAGGTAAAGAGTACATCATCATGGGAGTAGACTACATGACTAGATGGGCTGAGGCTGTGCCGACCAATAGAATTACTGCTAAGGATGTGAGTCAGTTCATCTTTGACCACATCTGTTGCCGGTTTGGCACCCCTCTTGAAATACTATCTGATAGAGGACCAGGGTTTAGAGCAGACTTGGTAGGAGAACTCATGAAGAAGCTAAATATTCAGCATCAACACTCTACTCCTTACTACCCTCAGTGCAATGGTTTGGTGGAAAAGGTAAATGGAATCATTTGTAAAATTCTCACCAAACAGGTACATGCCAGGCGCCAAGATTGGGACAAACACCTGAATGGAGCTCTATGGGCCTATAGAACCTCCTTCAAAACCACATTAGGGTACACACCCTTTCATTTGGTTTATGGAAAGGAGGCGCTTTTGCCCATTGAAGTGAAGTTAACAAGTCTTTGAATATTGGGTAGCCAGGTAGGCTCTCAAAAGGAGAAAGTACATCAAAGGATCATGGATCTAGAGAGGCTGCAATTGGATCGTGAAGAAGCCATCAACCACTATTCTCAAGAAGCAGAGAAGCGCAGAGAAAAGTTCAACAAAAAGCTAGCATCCAAAGACATCAAAAAAGGATCTCTGGTGCTTCGATATGACAATCGCTTCGACACTCGTAAGGATGGAAAGTTTCTTTTCCGATGCGAAGGCCCGTTCTTGGTCACCAAAAAGTTCAAAAATGGCTCTTACAGACTTCAAGACATCGATGGTAAAGTGCACAAGACCAGGACAAATGGATGGCGTCTAAAGCCTTATCACATCAGGATAAGGTCAGCTCATGATCAAAGAAAGTAGGCTAGAGGCATAAATACCCCTAGCCAGGTTTGGGGGGGCTATGATCCGAGCCTATCACAAATTTTTGTTTATCATATTTTGTTGGTTTTCCTTGCTTCTAGAGGTTTACAATAAAAGAAAGAGTGAGAACAACCTCTTGGAAAAAAAAAATAAAAAAAAAAGATTTTTTCTTGACTAGTTCACCGGAGGTGAAAGGTGGAGGGAGAACCTAGTGGTAAAGGGAAGGGAAAATATGTAAATGTGAAAAGAAAAGATATGATGTGGTTGTGGAGCCATGCACCCATGATTCAAGGGTCATGAGTGGCTCATATCATCATGGCTTTGGAGCCATATGATGATTCAAACAAATGGGACCCAAGTGGAAGACTTGGTAAAGGAAGAAACCAGGCATATGATTTTGTTGAATTTTTAAAAAATACTTCCACTCCGATCCAAGAAAAGTTGTCTTCATCAAAGTTGTAATTGACGAGCTGAAGATTCTGGCCATATTTTTTTTATAATTTTTGCATCTACAGTCTAGGAGATATGGCCAAAATGGTGGACGGCAGTTTTTTCAACCGTGGTGGAGACCACCCCCCTACCTTTACACACACACACCCTTCCTTTTCCACATTGAGACCTTCTTGAAAATCAGCCATTAGTCTTCTCACCCTCCTCTCCTTCCTCCTCTCTCTCAAGCTCAAAAAACCATCAAAGTTCCTCTTCTTATCACCTCTCAAGTCATACTTAATCTTGTTGTAATTCATAAGTTCTCATTCAACCCCTTTCTATTATTACTAGATATGTATTGATTTTATGTAGATTCTTTACATTTTAAAATAAGGAAGCTCTTGGACTCAAGCTATGGAGGAAGGAGTAAAGACAACACAAGTGATGATGGAGCTAATTGGTCAACAAATCACTTGGAAGGAGCTTCTTCATTGGTTGAATGTCCCTAATCAAGCTTCATTCGTACAAATTACACTTGGATCTTAACCTCACTCCTAATCACTCTCTTTCCTATATAAAGAGGCCTTCCCCTTTGTAATTTAAAAGCCTCCCTCAGCCCCATTGAGCCTTTGTATCACTCACCATGAGCCCATAGGCTCATTCATTCACTCTATTCTTGCACATCCTAGAGTGCAATTTGTTTCATGCTAGTAACCTCTCCTCCTCTTACTTATGTTAATTAAGAGAAATGTTTTACATGCGTGTGAGAGTGCTTGATGTGATCTTGGCTAATCCTTGAGTGATTGTTTGGTAATATATATGCTATTTGTGTTGGGAGTGTTTGAAGTCATCCATTCCTTGTACACACACCACGGTTAATGCTTCATTCATAGTGATCTCTCTCTCTCTCTCTCTCTCTCTCTCTCTCTCTCTCTCTCTCTCTCTCTCTCTCTCTCTCTCTCTCTCTCTCTCTCTCTCTCTCTCTCTTTGTGTAGCGGTCCTAGTCCACGCTTCCAAGACTAGGTGGTGCCCTCATCTCATTTCCCTTGTGACGCAATGGAGTTTGTTTTGGTGTAGAGGCCGCCATTCCAAATTTCCTTCGTCACTGTCTTCACCGAAGTACGGTAAGCCCATAATGCACTAGGAATTTCCAAGTCCCAATTCTTTCCTTGGTGCTCTGCCACTTTTGAAAGAATTTTTACCAACTCACCATTGAATCTTTCATTTAAGCCATTACATTGAGGATAATAAGGAGTGGTATGATGGTGCTTAATCTTCATCTTCGTGTATAAGAAGTCTATTAGTTTAGCTCTAAATCCTGGCCCCTTATCCGAAAGTAGCTCTAGTGGCACCCCAAACTTGCAACATATTTCATCGTACACAAATTTTTCCACATCCTTTGTAGTGATCTGTTTTACTGCTATAGCCTCTGCCCATCTAGAGAGATAGTCCACTGTAGTCAGAATATAGCTTTTGCCCCTGCTTGTGATAGGTAACAGGCCGATTGCATCAATCCCCCACTTTTCAAACACATCAAATGCCATAATGGTTTTTCATAGCTCTGGTTTCAACAAGGCTCTTCCCAAATGCTTGACACCTATTGCAAGACCTACACTAGTGGTGAACATCCTTGTGCAAACTAGGCCATACATACCTCTCTTGCAAGATCTTATGCAAGGTGATCTTTAGAGCAAAATGTCTGCCACATGCGCCTTCATGATTCTCTTCCAACACTCTGTAAAGCTCCTCCTGCCAAGGTACACGTCTCAACACAAGATCAGCCCCTTTCTTGTATAAGACATCACCAATCAATTTGTACCTGTATGATCTACGCACAAAACCATACTTCTTAGACTTCTGAATGTCCTTTGGAATGATTCCTGTTAGCAAAAACTCCTCTTCTTGAGCCAAACTTTCCCGACCATGATAAAGAGGTAAATTGGTCCTCAACACAAATAAATCCCCAATCATGCTTTGAGTCGCTTCATGTGCCTCTCCATTTAGAGCACGTTCAATGTGTCTGATGCTCCATGCTTCAAACTTTTTTAACAGGCCTTTAATTCTGAAACACATTTCCTTCAATGAGGTGTTCTTGCTTTTCCACACACCCAACACTTGCTTCACAACTAACAAGGCATCACCTTTTATGCTCAACCTTGTAATCCCATACTTCAAACAAATGTGTAATCCGGCTTCCAAAGTAGCATATTCAGCCTCATTGTTACTATGCGCATCCAATTTGAACACTCTCTTGCATACTAGCTTCCCCTCTGTATCATAATGTGCTATACCCCCTGAAGCTGCATCATGGCTCTTTCTATATGAGCCATCAAAGAACAACACATGTGCATTGCTGATCTGTGGAACTTCTTCAAGTACTCTTATCACCGCCTCTTCCTTAACAAGGAGGGGATTCTCCTTGTAAGTCAACAAATCAGCTAGGGTAGCCCTTGTATTTTCTTCCACTAGAAAAGAGAACTTAAACTCTTGCAGCTCAATTACCCATTTCTTGACCACATTTGACATGTTAATGCCATTAATTAAATGTGGCAAAAAAGCGTAACTCGTTAAGAAAACAAAAGGTCGTGGTAGCAAGTAATGACGAAATCGTTGACAAGCAAATATTACACTGGCCATCACTAGCTCTACTTCCGATAATTTTCTCTCTGCTACCAACTTCACTCGGCTTGCACAATACACTGGCCTCATATAATGGCTGCCCTTTCCCTTTTGCAATAACATGGCTCCAATGGCATCATCCCCTACTGATGGATTTACATAAAACGCTCGCTCCCAATCAGGAGCCTGCATGGCTGACAACCCCCCTAAAACCTCTTTCACCTCTTGAAACACTTCTTCACACTTGTCATCCCATTGCAATGGATCATGCTTCGCCACTTGTTGTAATGGATAAAAGAGTTGTGAAGACAATGGAATAAACCGCGCCATATACTTCACTTTGTGTATAAAGGTTGCCAATTGCTTTGTACTCGTAGGTGATGGAAGAAGAATAATAGACTTAACCTTGTCTGGATCAGCCTCAATGCCATTTTCTCACACCATGTGGCCCAATAACTTCACCATTGGCTATGATAGATGACATTTCTTTGGATATAGTTGTCCTCCACACTCATCATATCGAGCCAATACCATCTGCAGCTTCTCATGGTGTTCAACCCTACTGCTGTAGACACAGAAGTCGTCCATAAAAGCTTTATCACAACTACCAATGAATGTTTCCAATACCCAATTTTCTCTCTCTTGATAGAAGATGGTCCATTTGACAACCCAAATGGCAATAATGTGTAACAATAGCAGCCCCATGGCATAATGAAAGTTGTCTTTGTTCGGTCTTTAAGAGCATTCTTCAATTGAAAATAGCCTGAAAAACCATCACACACACTGTACCTCTCGTAACCAGCCACTTAATCCAAGATTTGATCGATGAATGGAAGAGGATATGGGTTCTTCTTAGTGGCTGCATTTAAGGGCTTAAAATTTACACAAATCCTCCACTTTCCATCCTTCTTTGGACTGACTACTACTGGAATCACCCATTCTGTGGTTTCCACTGGGACTGTGAACCCTGCCTTCAATAACTTGTCACCTCTTCCCGCAAGGCTTCCATTTGCTCTTGACCCATCCTTCTTAGCCTTTGTTGCACTGGCTTAGCACCTTCTTTCAGCTCTATATGCATCTCTTCTCCTTTGAACCCTCTAATCTCTTCATATGAAGTAATGAACAAATCAGGAAAACTAGCCAGCATGTGCAAATATATCTCCTTCTCCATAGCTAAGAGCTCTCCACTGATCATTTGTGTCATCAATTCTTGCTTCTTTGACAATTCAACCTTGGTTTTCATCAACCCTTCAATCACTTCATAAGGCCCTTCACTTTCATCTTCAACCTCATTTGCAAATGCAACTAAACCAGGCTCCTGGATTTCTTTGTCCATCAAAAGAAATGCAACATCAACATCCTCATCACTGTTGGTAGTAGTATCACTGTCCTCATCAGTCACTGTGGAATAGTCTTCATCACTAGACTCATTTTCATCTTCATAAGGCTCTTCCAATTGTTTCCTTGTGTCCATATTATATAGCTTCTTGGCACCTGTCTTGCCATAGAGGCTAATTGTACCACGTCTCCAATCTTGAATAACTCCCACTGCACGTAACCATGGTCTACCCAATATAATAGGATATGCTCCCAACCCCGCTGGCATCACATGAAAATCAACCACCACCTTTGCATCAGACACCTCCACTTCTAAGCTTTTTACAACACCCAAACGTTTTACTTTTTGATGGTTTGCCAATCTGATCCGAAAATCTGACACCCCAATCACTGTAAGACCCATCTTCTCAACGCATGAGTGTGTTATGACACATATTTGGGCTCCACCATCCACATAACCTTGTCCCAGATTTTTTCTTTTGTGCCACACATCTACTATTGGAAAAATTTCTGGTAGCTAATCCATCACCAACACCTTCACTAAACCTCTCTCTGGTTCTTTCTCCATTGGGTTAACCATCCTCTTCCACTGTCGCTTTAGCTTAGGCACCATCTCTACAAGCTGCCCAAAAGTAACATCTGCTTTCGTGCTTGTCAAATCCTCCTTCAAATCATAGCTTAATTGCCCATCCCCTAGTGGAAAATTTGAAACATGAAACTTGCGAGGAGCCCTTCTTTTCCTCTTGGCCTTGACATCCTTGCCTTCATGGCTCTTTCCCTTCTTCTTACTATGACCTCGGGCACTTCTTCCTTCCTTGTCCTTTGTGGTCCTCTTCCCAATAGGCATCACTAATGTATCCTCTAGCTTTGATGCCTTCTCCAAGGTGACCACACTTATCACTTTTGTCTTTCCCTTTTCCTCTTGGGTTAATCCACTGGTTCCTTCTTCTCCCTTAATTTCAATGCCATAATCATTTGACCTAGTTAGCACATGTCTTGGAAATGGATACATGTCTTACCCCATCCTTGGTGGCTTATCACATTGTGGGCTAATGTGTCCCAACTCTCCACAATTATAACATGTGGGCGTCTGCCTCCAGAATCTACCATTGCTTTGTCCAACACCATTCTTGGGTCTTTCTTTACCTCCTGGCTGATTTGCAAACCTCTCCCGACCTCGATTATTTCCCACATTACCTAGCAGGTCGAGGCTGAGATTCTTCATTAAATCTACCACTTGCCTCATGTCTTGCCTTAGCCCATCACTTGCACTGCTGTAGTGACCACTGCTGGCATAACTTGAGGAGTAACAGAAACCACTGGTTCATGATGAACCCTTGGCATGCGACCTTGTAAAGAGTCCATAGGCTGAAACTCAGACCTCCTGGGTGAAGACTCCACCCCTAGCTGGCTCAATTTCCTCAGCTTCTACTCTTTGTTCCTTGCCACCTCCAATGCATCTTCATATGTTCTAGGCTTCTTTAGCTCCACTCTCCAACATATATTCTCCCAACGACCAGCCAAGAACTTATCCTTCTTCATCATGTCAGGTGGTGGTGTTACTTGTGGTGTTAAGGCCTTGCACATCCGCTTCCATGCCAATGAAAACTTACTTATGTATGCATCTATTGGCTCACCTTCCTTTTGCACCAAACCTTGTACTTCTTTCCACACTTTGTCAGGATCTTCTGTCTTCACAAACTCCACTTCCAATCCATGCCTTAGATTGTCCCAACTCAATCTTACAGGTGGATCATCCACACGCAACTCCTCTTCAAATGCTTTGCACCAAACTCGTGTATCACTCTTCAAATAGACTTGGAGAAGACGTAACATCTATGCTGCGTCATGAATTTGGTTGCTAATGCAGGCAACCTCCATCTTTTCCAAAAAGTCTTCCACATCTTCATCACTTCTTCCATGAAATTCTGGATAAGAGAAAGCCATGGCTACCCAAGTTACGATGCTTTGATAACCCCTTCAAACACATGTGCAAGAACCCAAAACTTTTGACTGACTCAGTCACTAGAAACTTCGATGGAGCTTGTCTTCACATAAGGACAAACACATGCACATCAAATGAGTTTTCATAGTTAATCATCGGAATTACAATAGGCAAAGGGCATTCCAGTATCTCTCTGAATCTTCTTGGCCCAAACATAGAGACTATGCGCTGCTGGAAAAAAATATTCCTAGACATATGAACATTTATTTGGATTCTTTGAGTTAAATTAAAAGGAGTGAATTGAGGGCCATTTTGATCATCCATTAAAGTCAACCATGCAGCTCCCAAGAAGGCACATCTGAGTTATCCTCTGATTTTGCCAGAATTTCAACAGCATAACAGTATAAATGGCTCAAAAGACCAAAAAACCAGCCATCACAACTTGGAAAGATTTTAGCAGAGTTTTCCCAGAAGTAGAGTAGTAAGAACCCAAAATATAGACTGTATATGTATGCATAACCTGCCAACAATAGAACTCGAGCAGCAAGTAGGAATCACTAGTACATAGCCTATGGCGAGGTCACAAAAAGGGTGCTCCAGTTACCTGTATCACCAAAAGGATCTCACATTTGAGAATCCCCCAGCTCAATAAAAGCTCACACTATCGACCCTCTCACGAAAGCTTATGCAGATCTCACATAGTCAAGTCTCAGAAATGACTATCTTCCAGACCAAGTCTCAGAAATGACCGGGACTGCCAAATAAACCCAAGTATGGCTCCACAAAGGCATACACTGGTAGTTTCCACAAGTAACGTACAATACCAGTAGACAATGCACTCAAACAGGAACCAAATGATGCATACCCACGGCAACTAGAAGTGACTCCCACTTGCCAGTGTATCACTCTACTCCAGCTACCTGTACTTGTGTGAATCACTTGTACCTGTACCTGTATATGTACCTGTATCTATCCCTGTAACCTGTAACCTGTAATCTGTAACTTGTAATCTGTAACCTGTTATCTGCAACCTGTTATCTGCAACCTGTAATCCTGAATCTCGAAGCTTGAAGCTCGAAGCAGAAGGTAATTGAAGAAGATCCTCAGTGGGGGCACCAAAAGAATGTGAGCGGGATGGAAACACACAAAACGCCTCTATAATGACCCGACACACACTCTTGGGATGATACGCGCGTGCACACACACACACACACACACACACACACACACACACACACACACACACACACACACACACACACACACACACACACACACACACACACACACACACACACACACACACACACACACACACACACACACACACACACACACACACACACACACTCGGCTTACACAACCCACCTGGCCGAGACAAGGAACACACCGATGGAGTGACAGGAGAGAGACTATCCATTTTCCCACTCCACAGAGAGAGACACACTCCACACAGAGAGACACACACAAAAAACTCTGATCAAAAAAGGAGAATTTCTGATGTTTAGATACAATTGAGCTTGGGCCAACACCAATGGGGCAAATAGCTCACACAATATGGGTAAAATATGCCAGATACAATCACAAATTGGAGCAGAAGCTTCGCTCATAGGAGAAACTCATAGCCAAAACTATAGAAAAAACAATGATGAATTTGGCAAAATGGATAGTTCCATCGTGTCTAGAACAGCCCAAAACCCCAGTCCAATGTCAAAGTGCTCAAATCTGACCTCGGATGAGCAGTTTATGACCAAAACAAACTCCAAAAACAACAAAAACACAGTTGCGGCTGTTCTTCCTCCTCTTTCCACATTTTTTCGGGTCTTCTCTCAGGTTTTTCAGTTCCCACACTTAGCCTTATTACTTGGGCACCTTTGGCCTTTTAGTTGACCTCAAACGGACCCTGAGTAGGGCCAAAAAGTGGCATCACAATGCATAGTCGTCACCCTGCTGCATCCATCCGCACACCTGGCACTCAACTTTTTCCAATAATGCATCCCACTACCACGTGAAGTGGCCCCCAGATACAGTTCTCATGATGGTCTTTTTGCACAATTATCACAAGAAAACACCCACTTGTGTCCGTACTTTACCACGTGCAAGTATTGACCCCATTCGACCTCCTGACGCCACTGGATGCCATCTGATGCACCTGCTTACCTCATGTCATCGGCCCACGGATAGATTCCTTGAGAAGTTTTACATGCTACCAACTCCTCATTATTATAGAAAAAACACAATGGTACTGGTGATAGTGAAAATCGATGCACTATGTACATGCTGTCCTACCTGTACACATGTGGGCCCCACGTAACCACCTGGCTCTAGAAAATGGGCAATCCTTTATTCGATGCACCATGCATGTGTATATACATATGCGCAATCCCTTGCTCCAAAAAACTTCTAACAGTGTCAAGGGTTTTTGAGCAGTTTACATCTCATGCTCATTGACATTCAACCCCTCCACGAGCTGCTTCAAGCTCTTCTTTCCCCCCTCTGTGATGATCAACACTGGTCGATGCCATGGTCTTCCCTCTCTTCACAAACATTAAGTCCCCTTGGGCGGCCATGCTTTACCTTGTAGTGGGCGGCCATCCTTTGCCTATGGGTGGCCTTTAGCCCCCATAATACAGCTCATTTGACATACACATTGACCAAAGCATTGCCTAGCACCACATCCGTTTTCAGCAGCCCTTCACTGGCAATATTGTCGCGAATTTTGTTGCCATATCAATGTCTTGGATAGTGCCACATGCCCTCAAGGTTCAAGTATAGGTGATTGCATTTGACAAAAGGCCTTCCCTTCACATTCGGTTAAAACTACCCAAAAATTCCTCGTTGCATCAATAATGGGCATAATCTTGAAATCAATGCTCTCTGTGAGATGACCTTTTTAACAAAAAGCTCATCAAGAAATCAATGTGCTTTTGTAAAGACACCTCATTTGACTATATATCAACCAAAGCAATTCTAAAGCACCGTATTTAGCCCAGATCAAGTGCCAAGACATCCAAAAATCTCTTGCCATTGCCCTATTTAGCATGTATATCGACTAAACCAGTACGGAGCTCAATTATTGCCAATTGAGCATACCCAACTATCAATGCACTACAAGAGATGACATTCCAAGCAAGATGCTCCTCGAGCACTTACTGATCTATTAATAGCACCATATTTGAGAACCTAGTTGAATACCAAAAACTCCCAGTTGGCACAATCATCAAGGCAACCAACCTGACAGAGAACTGGCCCCCATTGGGGAAACTCAAACTAGAAATATCATGGCGACCAGAGCTCAAATTGCTGATATAAAAAGCCCGAGGCTCTCCACAAGATGTGTACTTCAGGCCCATGCATTTACTTTATCTCTAATCCCTCATCTGGAGTTTCCCAATATGGTACATCTGTAAACTGCTCAAACTTCAAACTGCCATAACTTCTTCACTGTAGCTCCAATTGACAAGCAGTAAAGATAGGCATATTGAGCTCTTTGAGCACCGCAATTCTAATCTATAAACGTTGCTTATCTCTTCAAACATACTCATAGTTTTTGGCCCTTTAAAGCCGCATCTGACATACATTTAGCATTAACTTGCTTGTTACCAAGCCTTATCAATGTTCAATAATTAGATAGACCTCAAATAGATTTTACTTGCATCCCTTTTCTCTTTTTTTTGGCATCATGGAAGCGGAGAAACACGACACCGATTAGAACATATGGATATTTGTTGGAGAGATCTTGTCGGTGGCTTTGCACACACATAAATCATGAAAGTGATGGTCGCATAATGAGAGAAATGGGGTTGCAAAGACAAGCTGAAAATGGTCACAAATAAGCATAATAATTGAGAATTACACACACGATCAATGCTAAATACCAGTTCCCCCTCTCCTAATCATCAAAGGGTAGTGAAGCATGCTCTTTCCCAAGTGGTGATTAGGGATTGGGATTATTAATCTAATGCAAATAAAGATTAGGGAATGCTAATCACACAAATGCATAACACAAAACCTAGCTAGCATAACCTGGAGCTCTGATACCACTTGATGGGAATTGAACCGTGCTAGCTAGGGTGGATAAAAGACAAAGATGTTGCGCACAAGTGAGTGTGTGTAGGCTAAATTATCATTCAAGCAAATTAGGTTCCAAGATTAATTAACTTGGACTCATAAACACAATCTCGAGTAGTTGCTAAGCCATCCCAAGCTCACCATACACAAGAGAGATGTTATGCAAAATGAAATGGGTTTGTTTGTTCATGAAATGAGCTTTAAGTAGTTCTACAGCCTTGCACCACTACATGTGGGATAATTCCACCTTTTCCCTCCTTGACTCATACTCTAGGACAAAGATCACACCTTACATCTCTCTCATTGAAGAAAGTTAATATAACATTTCCTTTGATTTCATCTCTCTCTCTTTCTCTCTCATTGAAGACATTTAATATAACATTTCATTTGATTTCATCTGTGCATGTATGTGTGTATGCATCTTTGTGTGTGTGTGTGTGTGTGTGTGTGTGTGTGTGTGGTGGGGGGGGGGGAGGGGGGGGGTAGAGGGGGTGCTTATGAGATTTGTCTCATGGGAGCAACAAATCAATGAATCTCTCTCTCTCTCTCTCTCTCTCTCTCACTCAATCTCTCTCTCTCTCTCTCTCTCTCACACACACACACACACACACACACACACACACACACACACACACACACACACACACACACACACACACACACACACACACACACACACACACACACACACACACACACACACACACACACACACACACAGACAGAGCAAAGTTGTCGGAGGAGCAAGTGGCTCCCCGTGGAATCTTGGATACAAGTTTTAAACTTGCGGGCATCTCTTATGTGACACCTTTGCTTAAGCAATGAAAGACAATTGTCAGACATCACTACAAGCATCAAAAATTTTGCATCGCTTCATAGTGAATGTGCAAATTAAACTTTTATGTTTTTGGTGGGAAATTATTGGGCATCACATAATATTATGCAGTGTTGCCTACTTATTTCTACAAGCATCACTACCAATAAAGGCTTCAAAATTCCTCTTTATTTGGTTGTGGTAAGTCTCCAAGAGTAATATACTATTGCATTTTACTTAAAATTGGGATCCACCACATGATAATAATGATATGGAATTTTTAAAACCATAATAAATTTTTTTCCATCAACTTTAATTGGTTGTTGATCACAATGTATGGTTATCTAGCCCTTGCCTTTTTTTCTCCTAGGAACTAGGAGACTCATTTTTTTCACATTTTTCTCATTTTGCTGACCTGTCATCAACATTTATATAGGCAAACTCATTACTACCACTAATTGTAAGTTTTATTAGTTCACTTTGAACTAACAATTATATAGGTAGGCATCAAAATTATCAAAAGCATGAAAATATCCCACCTATTAGAGTATTTTGCATGATAAAGAAGTAAAAAAACAACAAACATGCAAAAATTAGGTGCTACATTATGTCCTTTACAATCCCTTAGAGCACCATGCATTGGTAGAATTCGGAAGGTATAATTAGATATTGATATATGCTACAAAGCCAACACATTTGTCCTATCAAATTAGCAATGTTGAGGGGCCTATATTTGCTAACTCAAAGTCACCTTAATTTAAGTCAAATAAAAAAGCTTTCCCATCATTGTAATGCTAGCTATACGAGATATTAGATGCCCCAAAACTCAAGAATAGATGTATGTTATGTAATCCACTTTCATAATAAAAAATTCTATAGCTTTCATTAAAGCTACCAGAAAAATCATGAAAGCTCAATTTTATCCCCAAAAACACATGATATATATAGGACAATACTTTCAATATGATGATTTTCCTCTTCTTAAACACATGATAGCATGTTGAGAGCTAATAAGGCTACTCATATAGAAATACCTCAAAAAATGGCAAAAATATGCATTTGTTTTATGGCACAATTTAGGTTGAAAAATCATTTCAAGAACAAGATTAAACATGGAATTATTAGCCCAAAAAAATGCCAAGTTTTTCTCACCTCATAGCCAACTTTGTATATAACACTTAAAATAAGTTTTTGAAACTCTTCAAATAATTTAAGGAAGCTGCTTACTTAACATGACATAATAGCATATTAGGACACATAAGTGTCCCATTATCAACCTAGTGTTGTCAATACTTTTCTTGAATGAAATTACTTATAATACTTAATTGATAAATTATGCATAAAGAGAGCATGAATATCATTCCTAATCACCAAATTAATCTTAATCATGCATAATCAACTAAAGATGATTAGCATAATCTCTCTTGTTTAGATAACAAGGTGTGCTAATTAGTAGAGATTATAATCCAAAGAGAGACTTAGCATAGTTGCATAGAGTTTCCAAGGGATATTGGGCTAAATAATACAATTTCCTCTTAAATCCACTTGAGGTACTAATTTCAAAGTGGTTTGTGGAAGCCTTTCTCTTGTGAGAAGTATACACCTCAAGTGCAGTAGACTATGCAAACACCATGTGTGTGTGAGTGAGGTCTTTAGGCCTTTTTATACGTTTTTCCAAGCGAGGGGCCTCCTTGAACCTATCCCCCCTGCTTTGAGACCTTGCCCATAGCTCAAGAACTCATCCCCATGCATCCTTGTTTCCTCTTGACTCCTCCTGGTTACACCTTCTCCTTAAACTTCCTCTTCTCTTTGCAAGTCGTTCATGTCACCCTCTTCCCTTCACATTCTCTTTTTTTCCCCTTCTTTCCTTTCTTTTATGCTAAAACCACCCCCTCTTAAAATAGGGCCACCCTTTCCCTAAGCAAAAACGACGGCGTTGTTGCTAGGAAATGCGGGAGTAAACCCTTGATGATGTTGCATGTCGACGCGGACTTGCACCAAAAATGGAAAGACTGGGGCCAAAAGGTAGTGTCAGGGGTTGTTGAGCAGTTTACATTTCATGCTCATCGGCATTCAATCCCTCCATAAGCTGCTTCAAACTCTTCTTTCCCCCCTCTGTGATGCTCGTTGTTGCTGGTCGACGCCATGGTCTTCCCTCTCTTCACACGCATTAAGTCCCCTTGGATGGCCATCAAATTTGGGCTTGGGCGGCCGTGCTTTACCTTGTAGTGGGCGGCCATGATTTGCCTATGGGTGGATTTTAGCCCTCATAATACACCTCATTTGGCATACACATTGACCAAAGCATTGCCTAGCACCACATCCGTTTTCAGCAGCCCTTGACTGGCAATATTGTCGCGAATTTTGTTGTGCATGTCGATGTCTTGGATAGTGCCACATGCCCTCAAGATGCAAGTATAGGTGATCGCATTTGACGAAAGGCCTTCCTTTCACATTCGATTAAAACTACCCAAGAATTCCTTGCCATATCAATAATGGGCATAATCTTGTAATCAATGCTCTCTGTGAGTCGATCTTTTTAACAAAAAGCTCATCAAGAACTCAATGTGCTTTCTTAAAGACACCTCATTTGACTACATATCAACCAAAGCAATGCTAAATCACCGTATTTATCCCGGATCAAGTGCCAAGACATCCAAAACTCTCTTGCCATTGCCCTATTTGGCATGTATATTGACTAAATCAGTACCGAGCTCAATTATTGCCAATTGAGCATACCTAACTATCAATGCACTACAAGATATGATATTCCGGACAAGATGCTCCTTGAGCACTTACTGATCTATTAAGAGCACCATATTTGAGAACCTGGTTGAAGACCAAAACCTCCCAGTTGGCACACTCACCGAGGCAACCAACCTGGCAAAGAACCTGACAGAGAACTGAACCTACACTACTAATTTGATTAAGTTCTAGGGATTCGAGGCCTTATAGTTGCTTCCCTGCTTGATCAGAGTGGCACGCTACCCCCATGTGACTCCATGTGCACCCCATGTAATACCTTATCCATTCTAGCCAATAAGATTGCATGCTTTTTACTCTTTATAAATTACTAAAGATTTGTAAAAGTCTAAGGTTTCATTAAAGTCTTAATATGGGTTTCGTGGGTCTAATTTGTCCCCTTTTAAAGGGAAAAATTTCTATGTGAAGGAATGATTAACATAAAAATTTCATACTTTATCTAATTTGAAGTTTCTTTGATCCATATGTCATAAAAGAATGCTAACTTTTAGTGAGTAAGAAGATAGGTACGTTACGTACTAGTGCAAGTATTAGGATTACCATCTTCCTCATCAAAGAAGATAATTTCTTTGAAGGGTAGTCACTAGGGCACATACAAGAGTTCAACCCTCACCGGAGATTTCCGTCAACACAAATTCTTCCAATATTCTTAAGAAGAGACAAACTAGAAGGGGCCTTAGGACTAGGTTACCTATCATGGAATCCCCTAATACTCAAGAGGAGGAGCTAACCAAACACAATATAAAGTGTGACTAAGGGAAACCAAGGAAGTGTCTAATGTTTTGATGTTCTCTGTGTCGATTGGGTGGTAATTAAAAAACTCAATGACAAACTCAATGGTGTCAAAATGTCTATACAATTAGGAACTCATTGAAATGATTCAAGATAAATTAGAGCCATTCCCATATCCCTATTACAAGTCATGGACACATGCAAAAACGCTTGAAAATATTTCCAGTAGGAGCAAACCACAAACTTTGAATGATCTAGTGGTTTCCAATTCCAAAGAGGAACTCCACGCTAAAAGTCAACCCCCCATATATTCTCAAAACCTAAGGAACTTGATGAATAAATGATATCTAACTCTAGGAGGAAGTCAATAATAGGTTTCATGGAGAGGAGAAGGCTAATCTCCCTCCTATCTCAATCTTGAAGAAAGTGACAATCAATGCAAGATGGGGCTTCTATGAGAGAATTTTGGGAAAAAAGCAACAACGAGACATGTAGTCAAATCACGTGCTACAAACCTTGCCAACTTACACTAGAGAGTTTGAATACAAGTCTAAAATTATGTCTATCCCACCTTTGGTCCAACCTTCCCAGCATCCAACAATTCTTTGTCTATATCGGAAGCATTTGTCACTCGTGTCCTTTTCTTAAAATATTTGCTAAAAATTCAAGCCTCCTTGTGGCACTAAAGCAAGCCTAAGGGAAGGGATATTTTATGCAGCATGACCAAATTCAATATTTCCTTAAGCCCGTCTCTAGGAGAAACAAAAACCTATGCCGATTCACAAGATCTTTGATCAAGGTGATGATGTCACGAAGGGCTATACCACCTTGCCAATTGAGTATAAAACCCTTGAATTTTTTGGCTATATTGGACACTTAGATTAGGGGTGAACATATCATTAAAAGAAACATGAAAAAATTGGATGAGATTGGCACTTAGAAAAACTCAAATGGTCCTCCTATTGGCAGGCAAAAGGCTAGGAAAATCCATGGGACTACTAGAGAATGTCAAATTTATTAGTTGTGGGGTGAAATACATACACACCTTCACAATACTAGATTTTAGCACCATATTAGTGAATTTGGGAATCTCTCTCTTCCCACTTTCAATAAGAGCTTAAGATTAACCACATAGTCAAATCTTAGGCAAATTTTTGAGAGCATGGCTTAGAAGATCTTTTCAAGTACTACTTTGTGGAAGGATTTGGTCTTAGAAAATAGTGTGAGATTTGTCCATATGGTCAAATCTTCAAGATATTTGTGATTCCCAAATTGGTTCTAAAGTCTCAAACTCTGTAATATGGTGTTTAAATTGGGCAAGACCCCAATTACCATGTCCTATTAGGGTGCTCTTTTATGAAACAATACGAGGGAGTTACAACTAGGATACACCTCACCAACCATGATTATAGAGACATTACATATATACTAGTGGTGGACCTAGTTAGATCATAACATTGGCCAAAAGCAAGAAGTGTGATAGCTATAAGAGGGTGAACAATCCATTCCTCTTCCAAGAGGAGGACAACAATATTCTGGCTATTCAAGTGGTAGAAACCAATGCTATAATTTCCATGGACAAAGACTATGTCTATCAAGATTTCCCTGGTTATAAATCTATAAACCAAGAGTGCCTGCATATTCTAGCTACAATAGAAATGTGCACTAGAGACACAAACTAAGGTATGAAATGAGGATGGTCATGATATAGTCTCCATAAGAATGGAGCCTTTTCCTTTAGGTTTGGTAGAGCTAAAAATGAAAGAAAACCTACAAAATTATGCTTGATTACCCAAGCTAAAAAGGAAAGTATCTTATATCGGGTCTAAAATTTATCCTAATAGCTCAGGTAAAGAGTTGAACACGGACAATGAGGTCACTGAAATGAAACAACTGGATTTTAATTGAAAGATGATAAAGACATCAAGGAGCACCAAAAATGCAAATAAAAATGAACACCTCCTAAGGGGAGTTAAATGACCAAAGGAACTCATAAACAAAATAGAATATTTACTTCAAGTAGAAGCATACAACTGAATAAAAAACAAAATTGAATGGAAGCATGGAATGGGTTGCAAAACAATCTAGGCTGCGCCACTTCCATGTCTCCTCTTTTCATGCTATCAACTTTGGTTTGCCTTTGCTTTTGCATCGACTTCTTTTTTGGAGTTCCTTTCTCCAAGTTTTCTAAGGGCCACAAAAATATTTAGAATCAGCGTTCATTAAAGTAGGAGCTCCTAGAGCCTTCCCATTTTTCCTAGGGTCTAAAGATAAAATTCACATAACTCTTATCTACATGGCCCATTTAAAGCCCAATTGATTTCGATAGATCCCAATCATTAATATACTTAATTATTCTCCTAAACTTAATAAAATATAGTCTTCAAAGGATACAAACTTATTGAAAACAACATAGGTATACTACATGGGTCATATTGACACTGTACACTAAGAGCCTATTCATCCACAACATTTTTCAATTCTACATAGAAGAAGCATTTGCAATGGATGCACTTGCATCTTTTGAATGGTCTTCTTGACCCTTAAGCTCAAACATTTCCTTGATGAAATTATCATTTTCTTTACAATAATGAGATTTCATGTTTGTCTTGCCTTGATTACCATACTTCTTATTGATGTTGAAAAAACCCCAAATGCAGAGTCACGTTTATGAAGCTTGCAAAAGCATTATATCAATTGGCAACAATGATATTCTTCTTTTGCTATGTAGCCTCAAATGCATATTCATTGCTTAATCTCATATTCAATACCTCATGTTTAGACTTGTTTTTTCTATACTAGCAATGTTGAGATAAGACTTTTAGACTTCACATCATTAGGTTTTGTCTCTAGCACAAGCCTAAAGTTGGAGGTGGAAGTATAAGAATTTGGTAAAGTATCAAGAAACCTCTAGATAAGAGAGTGTAAAGAATTACTTCACCAAATGCCAAATAATTGCTCATTGAGATCTTTACTCCTGTGAGAAAGATCATTCTGTGAAATATATTCATAATCTTATCTAGTATAAAGAATTACTTCACCAAATGCCAAATAATTGCTCATTGAGATCTTTACTCCTGTGAGAAATATCATTCTGTGAAATATATTCATATGTATGACCTTAGACTCCAAGTCCTTATTCCTTTGAAGAAGAAAGTGTATCCCATACCAATTTTTCCTTTTGTGTTGAGGATTGGAAACTTTAATAGAAAACAAAATCAACAGCTGAGCATGTGCATCCTTAGAATTGTACCATGCTTGTTGAGAAATAGATGAAACATCTCTAGTAGTATACCTGCTAGAACCTGCACCATCATGGACAAAAACTAGCCTTACATCCTTAGCATTTTACCATGCTTGTTGAGAAATAGGTGAAACATGTCTAGTAGTATACCGGCTAGAACCTGCACCATCATGCACAAAAACCAGTCCTACATCATAATTCCAACAATGTTCCAAATGCTCTTTTCTCAAGGTGGATTGTTGTCCCCACTACTTTGTCCTCATAGACAATGTGTGCAGAACATCATTGTTGAAATCCATGGCTATGAGCGAATGTGATGATTTTTTTTTGGCATCCAGAGACAACGTGTGCAGATCATCATTGTTGCCATCCAGGGTCGGTGAGTAAACCTGATGCAAAGTTTGTCTATGTAGGGAAAAAATAGCACAAAACTAATTTGTGCTATATAGCACAACACACAAGAGACCACAAAGTGCCTTTTTTGCAAAAATCTACACCATAAAAAACTTGCAAAAAAGAAAAACATCATGGTTGCCATCCAAGGCCGGTGAACTTGATGCAAATTTTTCCTACATTGAGAAAAAATGGCACAAAACTAACATGTGCTATATAGTACTACCGACAAAAGACTACAGCTTGCCTGTTTTGTAAGAGATTCCACTATCAAAGATCCTGCACAAAAGGAAAATATTGCTTGTGTAGTACTGCTAGTAGTGGAAACGAAGGCCTAAATGAGTCCAAATAAGATACGAAGATTATGTTGCCTTGCAAATCCTTACTAAATATAACCTCAATCTTGAAAAGTGAGCCAAAAGGGTGTGGGTGAGGTTGTTAGGGATTCAAAATCTTGCTTTGATACCAATTTTTGGAGATACATCCACAAGAATGCATGTGAAGATAGAGAAGATGAAAGACAAAGGTCAAGAGCCCACAAAAAATTCTTGAAGTAGTATTACTAAGCATGCTGATACAAAAATAAGGATTTCCCTAGCGTGATGGCTATATATACAAGCCAAGGAAAAAAACCTCCAAATGAAAGAAACATTACCCTAGTGGTCCAAGTGTGTCTACATGTCACTGCCGTAGTGATTGGAAACTCCCTAGCTCATTAGAAAAATTTTTCAGCTCTTTCATGAGAATTTTTTTTGATTAATAACTAGCTCCAAATATAAAAGTACCAAATGAGGGAAAAAGTGCCCTCGTGGTCCAAGTGTGTTTACACATCACTGCCATAATATGGTAGTGATTGGCAACTCCCTAGCTCATTAGAAAATTGTTGGAACTCTTGCACCAATAATTTTTTTAATTAGTAACTAGATCCAAATATTGATTTGGGTCACAACTCTCTGTATTCTGTGAATGGGCTGTGGTCTTGTTCTTTATTGGTAAATTACCTGATCTTGTCGCCATTGCCATTGGGATTGATGCAAGATTCAAACGTCCTATCGTAGATAAGATATGTGGACCTCCCTACGTTCTTATGACCATGCATTAGAGAAATAGCAACTTCTTTGCATTAGGAAAAATATGAACCCCAAAAGGGCCCTTTAGCTTAAGGGGTGATTAAACATGGACCAATAGGAAGAGGGTGGTGGCCACAACTATACCCTCTCAAAAGGTAGGGTAGCAGGGGGCATGGGGGCCTATTTGTTCCCCTCATTATAGCTTTGTCCCCTAGAAAGAGAGAAGGGTGGGTCCCTCGTTTTTCATGGGAGCCCTAAAGTAACCCTAAAATTCCTTTTTTTTAAAAAAATCTCTAAATCTCACTTTTCACTCTCCAAAAGCTCTCCTAACCAAATACATGGTCAAGAAACTACTTTCTTTGACCAAAATTTGCATTTCTTAGCAATACCCTCTATTCTACCTCTTCTCTCTTCTCTTTCTCCTTCTGCCTCCAAGCTTTTCATAGCTGCAGCACATGAGGAAGCTTTCCATAGCTGCACCACTTGTCTCCCATTTTCATCCACACCATCCCTTTGAACTACTTCTTCTCCCCTCACTCCCCATTAGCCACTTCTCCTCCTCCCGCCAAGCTTTCCATAGGTGCATCACAAATGGAAGCTTTCCATAGTTGCACGACATGTCTCCCCCTTTCATCCACACCATCCATTTGAACTACTTATTCTCCCCTTTGTTTCCCATTCAACCATCCCTTCTCATTTCATTTCTGAAACAACATGCCTCTCTCTCTCTAACACCACAACTCTTCTTCTGGTGCTACCATGTCAACCCCCTCCACTTCGAGGAAGCCAAAGGATGAGATAGAGGTGGTTTGCTTGCATAAGACTAGGGATTCTGATGGGGAATGTGCGCCATAGGTGTTTTCGAAAGGATCTTGGATATTCATGCAACCTGCAGCTATCGGGCCTCATTGAGTTCAAAACCGTGGCAACCTTGACGAACATTGGAAGGGGAGACTTCTTGGTTTTAAAAACCATAGAGTCAATGGCACAGTGGCCATTCAAGAGATTTGTCAATACATTGTAAGTCATAAAACATTGTTGGATGCTGATTGTAAATGCTTGTTATTTGTTTTTTATTTAATTGTTTTTGGTGTTGTCATAGATATAATCCCATCCGACCTTGTTGAGGAACAACCAATCAAGAGTCTCATAGGAACCTTCAACGCTCTTCATGCGGACATTGGTGTTATGATGCTTCCCAACTCACCACTTTCAATTTTGCTGCAACGCAGAATCTTCTTCTACTCACACGCGTATGTAGTGCCAGCCTCGAAGGATGGATATGGTAAGATAATTGCTGTTGACAAATCTTCATTACTGAGTCCGGAATGGCCACAACCCAATGCGTGGTCACTTTTCTCAGTGAAGGAGAAGATGCTTTCTGATATTTGCTCCTCATTAAAATTTGGGAAGGCTTCCAGATCAGTAGGGCTTAGTTGGTGCTACCCCGTGCATATTTTTGTACACCTATTCAAGACATTGCCATTCTATGTCACACCTACTATGTTTTTTTAGCAAGAACGTCATGTATGAAGCACTAAAATTGGTATTTGGAGATAATTGGTGAATGGTTGAGGGAGTGCACCAAGGAGATAAATACAAGTGTAAGGTGGGTGCTTCAGGTATAGGGATACGATATTTGAAAGTGCGCACTACTTTGTACTTACATTTTCACTATGAGCGTTGGATGAGTGGTTGGATGTGTAAGAGTGGAAAGTGGATACCCTTACAATCTAGTGTTGCTAATTTTGTGACATTTGACATGCCCGTTACTTTGTCAAATGGTTTTTCTGAGATTGTGCAAGTCAATGAACACTGACACTCACCAACATACGGGAACACTTGATTATCTTGGGCTACAAAGAAATCAAAGATGCTTACTTTCGTCTCGATCGGCAAAAGGTCGATTTAGTTTATATGTTGTCTACATGTGCCAATTGTTGTTTCAGATTGGTAGGCGGATGGAGGCAACCATGAAAGTGAAAGAGGAGTGGAGGGTTGGCGGCACACTGTCTTTAAGTTGATCTGATAGATCAATGTAACCGGCTCTAATGCCACGTTGTAAAGCGTTCTATTTAAAGGAAATTCAAAACTTTTTTGTGATTATAGTATCACCTTCATTGATTAAGTTTTCTAGATTTTGTTTGGGTGTTTGTGTGCACACCCATGTGTGTTTGTATGTATATCAAAGAGCTTTGGGATGGTGTCTTTTTTTGCAGTGGGGGGGGGTGTATAAAGGGGAGGGGGATTCTTATTTTTTTGTCAACACTTGAGAGAGACAGAAAGAAGACACACACACACACACACACACACACACACACACACACACACACACACACACAGAGAGAGAGAGAGAGAGAGAGAGAGAGAGAGAGAGAGAGAGAGAGAGAGAGAGAGAGAGAGAGAGAGAGAGAGAGAGCCATGGCAGCCATGCTAGCGCATCCTCCTCCCATGCAGTAGCAGTGTTGGAAGAGACACACACCCCCCTTTCGTGGTTTCTTCTTTTCTTAGAGGTCACCGAATATGTTGAAAGCAATGATCTTCACGGCTTCTTTACCCGCACAGTGGACTTACAAAAAACCATGCAACTTGACAACGACATTTTTCATGACATCATAGAGTATATGCATGCGCATATAATCAAGTATGTTGTGAGCTTTGAAGACAATGCCATGCTGTGGTTGCCATGTGATCTGCTTTGCTACATCCACAAGGGTGACACAGCATTTTCAAAGAGACTAGCTCGCTTTGAAAGCGATTGCAAAAGAGGTGAATCACTTCCATCAAGTGACAAAGGAAGTTGCAGACTCCTTCAAGAAGCGCAAAATTGGGCAATCTTTCTTATCCAATATTGCCACTCTCTTCTTCCTTGTCAGTGAGGAGCCCTCCTTGGAGAAGATGGAGATCCCGCATTTGGCAGTGGGTGGGGTGCTGGTGGATCGTAAAGATCCCAAGGCCGCACCTATAGATGTCCAAAGTGAGAGAAGAATGCAAGCTGCCAAATATCCCCATGGCTTGGAAGAAGCAGTTGCAGGAAGATTGCTTGCACCTCCCGGGTGCCCGACCTCGAGTGCCGTGACCCTGCTGCAATTCCTAAAATGGATATTAGCCGTCTCAGCAACATAATTATAGAAGATGAGTATTTATTCTTACATGATCTTGAAAAGGCTTTTGGTGTCCGACTAGATGATTGTCTTAGCCTCATATGCACCAAGATGGAGTTCCCCCTTGATCCTACACTAGAAGCTCTAGATGACAAGCTTCTTCCATTGGGGGACTCTGTTGCTGACACAATTGCACTAGTGACAGTGGATATTCAAACTATAGAGCAGAACAAAGTCACAGACAAGGAGTTCGTTGCCACACAAGCCAAAGTTGTTGCCAAACAAACTCCTATCCGCCCCGATTCGCCTGGTTCGCAGAGCCCCCACAAGGTTGATGAGAGCAAATCCTCTATCAACCTTGAAGCCACACCAACAATGGATGATGAGGATAAGCAACAAGAGGTAATACTAAGCATCTTCTATGTTGATAATTCAACCTTTCTTCTTTGCTTTTGGTTAATTACAATTTTGCAGGATGTTTTGGACATGGACCTTTGGGCTAGCCGGAAGGGGGGAGAGCGCACGGTGTTTGGGCCTCAAGTTGCCCTAGCACACTACATCGGCAAACTACCAATGCAAGATGTGTGCATCATTCACAAGGATTTCTCTCGGAATGGCCATTTTGTTTTGTGGGTGCTTAAGGCCGCAAGTAAACTCCTATGTTTAGCCACCATCCCTCAAACAACCCATGTAATTATTCTTGTGAAAAAATCACTGGCAATTGCCACTTTTGGCACTGGCTTCTACGGCAAGGTCATGACATGCATAGCTCTTTGTCAAGCCATGGGGTTGACAATGCCCAAGCTATAGCTGCTTGTATACTGACATCCATCCTACCCAGCGCTATAGAACGTCGTAGAGAGGTTGCAAAGCACCTCCTGTCAAAAGATCGTTAAGCCAGATGTACAAGCTTTTAAATGAAAATTATCTCTCTTCTCCATGATCTTTGTAAAGTTTAATTTACTGTTTTGTTCATGTTCAGTGACAAGGAAAACTGTTTGAAAGTTGATTTTGTACATTGAAAAAACTTTGTCCAAAAAATTGCATACAATAGCTTTTTGGTACTAGTTGTGCCCTGAAATTGACATTTCATGCAATTTTCAATGTGTCAACAAGGCAGCGAGATTTGGCCCTGCAAGACTGCTGTCTGGTCAATTCTTGTTGTCTTGTGGACAACACAAATTTTTCAAGCTGTGCAAGTTTTTGGCAAATACAAAGCAAGATATTTACCTTATGGACAATTTCAAGCCAAACAAAAAAAAATATTTAGCTTTGGTTTCCAGTTGATTAGCCTTTTATACAGCTGATTAGCATCTCACCTTCCATCATTTAACAAAATAAATGTAGACAAATAGACAATAAAATTGGACAAAAAGAGACGGATTGTATTTGTCGCAAAGTGAAAATACATTGAGTTCTCAAGAAAATTTGAATCCTGTATAAGGGTTCCAAAGTAAATTGATTCCAATACAAAAGTTAGTTACAAAAAAAGGTTTTGACATAAAAGATATTAGTCCTGCCTTAGGCAACGTGCAAGCTGCGTGTCCTTGGCCATGATTGTAACACACTTGGCATGGACAAAACATAAGAATGTGTCTTCAAAGAGACTGACCAAATAAGCCTCTCCAGCCTCCTAAATTGATTCGAGGGAAATTGCAGACATCTGAAGCTCTGTGCTGTAGCTTTGTAGCACTTCTTAACATGTCCGTACAAAAGGCGGTTTCCTAATAAGCAGGTCTACTGTCTTCTGGTAATGCTCGATCTCAGCAAACACTCAACAAAATTGTCTTGTTTTTTGAGGTCGGTGTTGTGGGGGCCTCTGAGCTCCTTCGGGCTTTGCTCTTTGTGGCTTGCTGTAGAATTTTTACTTTCAACGGCGCTTGGGAGGTGGCTGGGAGGAATCTTCATTTGGATCATAATCCTCATCTTCACTGCTACGCTCATCATTGTTGTGTTGATTAGAAGGCATGGCACCCATTCTCCATCCATTCCTCTGGGTAGTGACTTGCCAGCCAGAGTGGGGTGACCCGGGTCAGATGGCCTCGGGCCCATTTTGCCTGGAAATGTCTTCCCGCATGTTAGGAAATAAGACGTAGCTAAATAGATAATTGAGTAGATTACTTAATGGAGAGAGATAGATTTACATACACGAGATTATAGAGTAGAGAGAGAGAGAGAGAGAGAGAGAGAGAGAGAGAGAGAGAGAGAGAGAGAGAGAGAGAGAGAGAGAGAGAGAGAGAGAGAGAGAGAGAGAGAGAGAGAGAGAGTACACACGATATACGTGGTTCACCCAAGGTGGGCTACGTCCACGGGAAAGCAGCCACTCAATGGCTTTAGTACTTCAAAACAAGAAGTAGTTTACAAAGGGATTATACCCTTAATGGAGCTCCCGCCTTGCTTCACTGTCACCATCTCACACTCACCTTGTTGCATCAACTTCACACTATATAATGTGTGTAGAAATGGCCTCCTTTTATAGGCCAAAAGGGCTGCCCTCTCTTATGAGAGACAGCCATGTGTAGCCGCCCTTGTGCGAATAAGTCCAAATCGGACCCTCCAATCCGCCCATGTGTGGCCGCCCTTGAGAAGACAAGTCCGCTTTTGAATTCGGCCACCGGCCACCGGCCATTGACTTCCGACCACCGACCACCAGCCACCGGCCATTGACTTCCGACCACCGGCCATCGGCCATTGACTACCGGCCACCGGCCAACCGACCAGTTGTTTTCCGACCACTTTCCGGCCACCGTCCGGCCATAATATTCCGACGAAAAAAAAAGTCTCGGGGGCCTCCGCCCCCGAGGCGTTTAAAGTTACCCCTGATTCTTGTCCGTGAAAATTTTGGTTTCCGGTGAGTGATTTTCCTTCACGCACGATGGCTTCTCCTCATAATGGAGGCCTTACAAATTATGCTTTTACCACAGAAAATTACAAGGGTAAATAAAGCTCCATACTTAACAATCTCCCACTTGGAGACTGATCTCCAAACCAAACCTGTGACTGCTTTCCATTCTGGCTTCTTATCCTTGAATGCCGATTGAAGATGAGCAAAAGCTCAACTTCTCCTTGTTGACCACCTTTGTAAACATGTCTGCAGGATTTTCACTTGTATGCACCTTTCCTAGCTTTAGCTGTCCCTCTTCCAAAAGAGTGCGTATGAAGTGATATATCACCTCAATGTGCTTTGTCCTTGAATGAAAGGCCGAGTTCTTCGCAAGATGGATAACGCTTTGGCTATCACTGTACAAGACACAATTGTCTTGTTTGAATCCAAGCTCTTCTAAGCATCTGTGGAGCAACAAAATTTCTTTGCTTGCCTCCGTCATTGCTACATACTCTGCTTCCGTGGTAGAAAGTGAAACCACTTTCTGCAGCTTTGAAGCCCAGCTTACTGCTGTGCCTCCAACCATGAACACATATCCAGTAGTGCTCCTTCGAGTATCTTTGTCACCTGCCATATCTGCATCAGCATACCCTTCTAGAAAAATATCAGTTCCTCCAAAATAAAAAGCATTTGTTGTTGTCCCTTTTAGATACCTAAGTATCCACTTCATAGCTTGCCAATGCTCTTTACCTGGGTTGTCCATGAACCTACTCACAACTCCCACTGCATGTGCAATGTATGGCCTTGTCCAGACCATAGCATACATTAGAGAACCTACCGCTGCAGCATATGGAACTTTAGACATATAGGCTATCTCCTCTTGTGTCTTTGGACACATATCCTTCGTTAGTTTAAAATGACTAGCCAAAGGTGTAGAAACTGGTTTTGCATTTTGCATTGCAAACCTTTCTAGTACCTTCTTGATGTAATCTTCTTGAGATAGCTTTATTGTCTTCTTCGTCCTGTCCCTTGATATTTTCATACCAAGTATCCTCTTTGCAGCACCTAAATCTTTCATTGAAAAAGATTTAGACAACTCCTCTTTTAGGTCTTTGATGTCTTGCATGTTAGCACTTGCAATCAACATGTCATCAACATACAACATTAGGATGATGAATTTCCCATCTCCCAAATTCTCCGTGTAAACGCAGTGATCCGAGTTGCATCTTGTGAATCCATGATCCAACATCCATCGATCAAACTTCAAGTACCATTGTCTTGATGCTTGCTTTAAACCATACAAGCTCTTCTTTAATCTGCAAACCATTTTCTCCTCACCTTTTACTTCATACCCCTTTGGTTGAAGCATGTAGATTTCCTCCTCTAAGTCACCGTGAGGGAATGCCGTATTTACATCCATTTGCTCAAGATTTAGATCATGAGCAGCCACAAGGCTTAAGACAAGCCTAATTGAGTTCATTTTTACAACAGGAGAAAATATTTCATTGAAGTCAATACCTTTCTTTTGAGAAAACCCTTTTACCACAAGCCTAGAATTGTACCTTTTCTTCCCGCCTTCTTCTTCCTTCAGCTTGTATACCCATTTGTTTTGAAGTGCGCGCTTACCTTTAGGCAACTCAACCAACTCCCATGTTTGGTTGCGATGTAGTGAGTCCATCTCCACTTGCATGCTCTTCGTCCATTCTTCTTTGGATTCATGTTGCATAGCTTCTTCGTATGATTCCAGCTCTCCAGAATCTGAGATCAAGAGATGGTTGAAGGAAGGAACAAACCTTTCTGGAGGTCTACTTGCTCTTGTAGATCTTCGGGGAATAGGTTGAGGCTCCTCATTTGGTTGACGTTGTTGCACATTGTCACCGTTTGCAGTCCTTGAGTCTTCACCGTCCTCAAGCTCCATGTACTCATCACCTGTTTCTTTTGTTTGTTTTCTTTCCAAGTAATCTTTGTACATATTTTGTTTGTTAAAAATTACATCCCTACTCCTTAAGATTTTACCATCTTTAGGATTCCATAGGCGATACCCAAAGTCTCCTTCTCCATAGCCAATGAAGAAACACTTTTTGGACTTTGCATCTAGCTTTGATCTTAGGCTTCTATCTATGTGCATGAAAGCCTCACACCCAAACACTTTGAGAAATGCATAATTCACCGGTTTACCTGTCCATGCCTCTTCTAGAACTCCCCCATCCAATGCCGTTGAGGGTGACCGATTGATTAAGTACACAGACATACTTACAGCTTCCGCCCAAAGCTCAAGCGGTAGGCCTGCATGTAGCCGCATGCTTCGTGCTCGTTCCATGATTGTCCTGCTCATCCTTTCCGAAATCCCATTTTGTTGAGGTGTCCTTTGGGTTGTCCTTTGCCTCCGAATGCCATTGCTAGCACAAAATCTTTCAAAAGCTTGGCTGCAATATTAGCCTCCATTGTCGGATCTGAGGCATTTAACCTTGGTACCTGTTTCATTCTCCACAAAGGCTTTCCACCTTTGAAATATGGAAAATACATCGGATTTATTCTTCATGACATAAACCCATGTTTTTCTAGTCGCATCGTCTATGAATGTTAAATAGTATAATGAGCCACCAAGTGATGGTGTACTTGCAGGACCCCAAACATCAGAATGAACCAACTCAAGTTTTTTATTTTTTCTTTCATTTCCTGAATTTTGAAATTTTACCCCTCTTTTGTTTACCATAAACACAATCTTCACAGAACTCTAAGTCCACTTCTTTCAAACCTGGTAGAAGCTTCTTTGTTTGAAGGATTTGCATTCCTTTGGCACTCATATGCCCAAGTCGGTAGTGCCACACCGCACTGTCAACTTCTGTAGTTGCTGCACAAGCTAAAGGTTGCGTGCTAACAATACACAAGTAAAGTGTACCGACTTTTTCACCCTTGGAAACCACCAAAGATCCCTTTAAGATCTTCCACCGTTTGTTTCCGAATGCAATGTTGTGACCTTCATCGTCCAATTGTCCTGTAGAGATCAAATTTTTGCGAAGAGAAGGAACATGCCTAACATCTTTAAGTTTCCATTCATTTCCGTTAGCAGTTTTGACAGAAACTGTACCTTTGCCGACAATCTCACAAGCTTCATCATCTCCCAAGTATACATACCCAAAATTACCTTTGGTGTAGTCTTGGAAATGTTGCTTGTGTGGTGTCGCATGGAATGAAGCCCCGGAATCTACTATCCAGGAATTAGAGACATTGTCTAATGAGAGAATTAGAGCATCTTGCTCTACTTTACCTGCCACATTGGCCTCCGATGTTGGCTTGTTGTCTTGAGACTCTGTCTCTTTCTTCTTCTTGGACCAGCAATCCTTCTTGACGTGGCCCTTCTTGCCGCAGTTCCAACATTCAAGAACTGACTTTGTGCATGACTTGCTCCGCCTTGAGCGATCACGAACCTTTTGGCTTTTGAACCTCTCCTTAGGCCTTCCTCTTGTTTGCACTGACAATGCAGCACTTGATGATTCTCCTGTGCTTCTCCTTCGCATCTCCTCGCTTAGGAGAACAACCACAACATCATCAAACTTAAGAGTATTTGTGCCAGAGATAGAATTACTTACAGCCATCACAAGGCTGTCCCAACTATCCGGTAGAGATGATAGTATAAGGAGAGCTCGCACTTCGTCATTGAAATTGATTTTCAATGATCGAAGTTGACTTATGTTTGTGTTAAAGTCATTTAGGTGTTCTGCACCTGAACCATTCTCTGCCATCTTTAGATTGAACAAGCGCTTCATAAGAAATACCTTATTGGATGCCGATGGTTTCTCGTAGAAGTCGTCAAGTGACTTCATCAAGTCCTCCGTGGTCTTCATCTCCGAAACATTGAAGGCCACCATTGACGCCAAGCTTAACCGGATTGTTCCCAGTGCCTTTCGATCAAGGACAATCCATGCTTCATCTGCCATCGTTGCGCGCTTCTTTGCAAGACCGCCTAGTGCAAAAAGAGGTCCTTCTGGTAGAGATAGTCTTCAATCTGCATCTTCCAATGTTGGTAGTTTTTGCCGTTGAACTTCTCAATCTTGAGCTTCCCTTCCTCCGCCATAACTCCCACTCAATTCAAGGAATCCTTTCCTTGAGATAATTTAGCTACGAGCAAACCTTGCTCTGATACCAGTTGTTAGGAAATAAGACATAGCTAAATAGATAATCGAGTAGATTACTTAATGGAGAGAGACAGACTTACATACACGAGATTATAGAGTAGAGAGAGAGAGAGAGAGAGAGAGAGAGAGAGAGAGAGAGAGAGTACACACGATATACGTGGTTCACCCAATGTGGGCTACGTCCACGGGAAAGCAGCCACTCAATGGCTTTAGTACTTCAAAACAAGAAGTAGTTTACAAAGGGATTATACCCTTAATGGAGCTCCCGCCTTGCTTCACTGTCACCATCTCACACTCACCTTGTTGCATCAACTTCACACTATATAATGTGTGTAGAAATGGCCTCCTTTTATAGGCCAAAAGGGCTGCCCTCTCTTATGAGAGACAGCCATGTGTAGCCGCCCTTGTGCGAATAAGTCCAAATCGGACCCTCCAATCCGCCCATGTGTGGCCGCCCTTGAGAAGACAAGTCCGCTTTTGAATTCGGCCACCGGCCACCGGCCATTGACTTCCGACCACCGACCACCGGCCACCGGCCATTGACTTCCGACCACCGGCCATCGGCCATTGACCACCGGCCACCGGCCAACCGACCGGTTGTTTTCCGACCACTTTTCGGCCGCCGTCCGGCCATAATATTTCGGCAAAAAAGAATATTCCGACGAAAAAAAAAGTCTGGGGGGCCTCCGCCCCTGAGGCGTTTAAAGTTGCCCCTGATTCTTGTCCGTGAAAATTTTGGTTTCCGATGAGTGATTTTCCTTCACGCACGATGGCTTCTCCTCATAATGGGGGCCTTACAAATGTGCGCTTTTACCACAAAAAATTACAAGGGTAAATCAGGCTCCATACTTAACACCGCACACCCTATGGTTCACTGGAATTCCCTTCCCTTCCCATGGCTCACGTTCATCGGACGTGTCCGTCTCTGTTAGATTTGGGTCAGCTAGCTCTTCAAGTTGTCGATTGGCACGCATCTTCTGCTTTTTGCGCGCCTCAATGGTCTTGGGATTCTTCTTTGCAGTTTGTTTTTTCCTTGCCATCGTGAAAGTGCATTTGGGGGCCTTCGTAGAGCTTGTGGTGTTCGGTGAGGGAAGGAGTGTTATGTGGTTGAGAATGGGGGGGTTTTTATCCATTTATATAGGGTGGCCATATAAGGGCGTGTTCACATGGTGGAAAAGAGCCACTAAAAGCACGAGAAAATAATCTTTTGAATTCTAAAACCATATGAAACTGGAAAACTATTCAAACACATAGAGCAAAACGTACACTTCTAAAATTGCATAAACAATCAAACAGTGCAAACGCTTGATCCAAAAAAAGAGAGCATCCAAATGTAATAGATTTTTCATTTTCTTGAGATTCTAAATACAACTACTACCGCCTGACCCAAACTTTTCCAACCCTAGTCCTTGATGCTTGCCACACTGCATGCCGTGCTGGACCTTGTGAGGATCTCCAGCATTCTGAGGGACGAACATGGGCCAGTCAATGGGTTTCTTTTGCCAAGCGCGATGACCTTGCACGTTCAATCGACACTTTGCGTCCAAAGGTGGTGTGATAAAACCAGTTGAACATTTCCTGAAGATAGCATGAGCGCACTAAACCTCCTCCATGTCTTGTATTCTTGAAGTAGACACCCCTGGCACGATAGTGTGACTTCTCCATACCTTGTGTGATCCAAAGATCCAATGAACCATACATGTTCATAAAGTATGCACCATGGGCATAGAGGATGTGCTGCCCAAAAAGCCACAACACATTGATGATCAAAACTAAAGCATAGTATAGACCAAGTTGGAACAGCAAGCACTCACCATATAGTGTGTAATGTTTGATTCACCCCATGCAATGCTGACTGCCTTTGTGAACTCCACCACCAAATTTTGGAATCCTTGTCGTTGCTCACTGGTTGTGCTTGCAAGTCGTAGTATCTTCATCATCTTGTCGCATACCGCCCAAACATGTTGTCGGCTATGCACAACACTTGCATTGCTATCATTGTCCATTGTATACTTGCAGATCCTTTCACAAATCCCATCCACCTTCAGATGTTGATGTTCCGGCAGCAACACCCCTTTCCTTGGACCAAACCCTCTTCTAAAATGCCTTGCCTTTAGTCCACTCATGGACACTAGTTGGGCCACTTCCTGAGCGCTTGCATTATTCTTCTGTGCAACAATGGAGGCGTTGGTCCCATGAAAACCTATTGAATTTAAGAGCCCTTCCACTTTTGAGATAGTGTCAAACGACCTCTCTGCAGGCTTCATTGTAAATGCATAATCAATATGAAGTTTTAATAAACAATCAAAGATGCACATAAAAGCATGAAGTGTGCAAAAATTCACATTTTTGAGAGGGAAGTTAATTAGAGGGTTCCATTCACTGTCTTTTGCAGCACGATTGGGCTCCTCTAGCATAGGACATCGTAGAACCAAATGCTCCCACACACGTGTAGTTTGTTACCATATACATGTGGTAGTGATGTGTGTGAACACATTAGGACCGCCGGGGCATTTTTTCCCTCTTTAGGAGGTTTTTCCCCCCGTGCATTGTATATACGCCCATCACTCTAGGGCTATCTATCTTTCCATCGCACTCTAAGTAACACACTCTTCATTGTGTGCCTTGAGCTTCCTTCATCTTCTCCAAGCTGTGTGTGTTTCTCTGCAACCCTAATTCCAACAATTGGTATCAGAGCAGGTTGCGTCCTCCCAAGCTTAGTCGCCAGCTGCTCCAGTACATGCCTGCTCACTTTCTTCGGTTTCAATGAGCTTTGGTGAGCGTTCGCAGGTTGACAAATACTTCGGGATAGCTCGAAGAGCTTGGTTTGCTCAGATTTTTGATTTGGGTTCATTTCAGCCTTAATTGTCACTACAGGCCGTGCTGCACATGCTATTTTGTCATTTTGTGCAGAGTTTCTGTCAGTGCCCAAAAAGCCACAACACATCGATGATCAAAACTAAAGCATACACTACAAGAGGCTCTTCATATTAGCGACGCTTATAGCGACGCTCATAGCGACGCTGACTGGGGTAAAAAAATAACCGAGCGCGCCCAAAAACTCAGATCTCAGATCTGAGTTTTTCGGCGCCCTCAAGCAAGGAGCAGGTAACGCTCTCCCTCACTCTCTCTCTCTCTCTCTCTCTCTCTCTCTCTTTTTCTTCTCCACACACACACACACACACACACACACACACACACACACACACACACACACACACACACACACACACACACACACACACACACACGAGGAGAGGAAGGAGAGCCAGGTATGCTCCTTCCCTCTCCTCATTCTCATGTTCCCTTCCCCTCTTTCTCTCTCCCTCTCTCACACACACACATACACACACACACATAGTGTTTTTGAGAGAGAGAGAGAGAGAGAGAGAGAGAGAGAGAGAGAGAGAGAGAGAGAGAGAGTACAAACAAAAACAAAAACGCACACTCACATACATAAACAAAGAATGCACACACACATTGAGAGAGAAAAAGAGAGAGAGAACATGCATAAACAAAAAACGCACGCATTGAGAGAGGAAAAGAGAGAGAACATGCATAAACAAAAAACGCACACATTGAGAGAGGAAAAGAGAGAGAAAACATGCATACGATCCAAAAAAACGCACACACATTGAGAGAGAAAGAGAGAGAAACTAATTTAACGTCGTAGGAAACTAATTAAAATTAAAAGACCTAAAGATCTAGCCGACGAGGAGTTGAACTGAAGACCTATTATTCAAGAGGGAAATGGCATAATCAATCTATCATACTTGGCATGGGTGATAGAAAGGTTATACCATTTATCTCTTTTTATTGGCACATACATCCACACACGCGCACACACACAAGAAGAAGAGAGTTATAACGTCGTAGGAAACTATCTTAAAAGACGTTAAAGATTAGGTTATATGTAGACTTACATTAAATTAGATTTAGGTTTATTTTTAACTAGATTTACATTTATTTAAGTTAGATTTAGATTTACGTTATATGAGATTAGATTTAGGTCTCCATAGACTGCGATGCCTGCATGAAGCGGGTGAAGAAAGCCCTCAATGGAATATAGGGTATTGCTGCCTTCACTCATGGTGGGCTCCGTCGATCCAAAAGTACTGGTGAAATGTCTTCAGAAGATAGGGAAGAAGGTGGATCTTCAGGGCGGCAAGAGTCACTACATCCCCGACACAATGACCATCTAGACAACCTCTAGTCATTAGACTTACGTTAAATTAGATTTAGCTTTATTTTTAGTTAGATTTACGTTTATTTAGATTTACGCTTATTTACGTTAGATCGAGTCCACGCAAGAATTACTTACGGTTTAGGGTTTAGAGTTAGACGAACAGTGAAAAGATCTACTGTGAAAAGATGTTAAGATGAAGTGAAGTGCTACAGCTAGAGAAGAGGCAAAGGGATTTTGTCCACTACATGCAGTATCATGTAGACGTGGGTGTGTAGATTTCTTGTACCCACAAATATAGGTATTGACCAATAAAGACGAGATTATAACCCGGTGGTTCTGATCTCCGTGCACCTCTAGACCGAGGTGTGCGGGGATTGGACATGACTAGAGAATGTGAGGTAGAGAGAGAGAGAGAGAGAGAGAGAGAGAGAGAGAGAGAGAGAGAGAGAGAGAGAGAGAGAGAGAGAGAGAGAGAGAGAGAGAGAGAGAGATAAGACGAAGAATGCCAATAGAATATTAAATTTGTTGTCCAGGTTATAAGTTTTTTATCCTCATTATGAGTAGCGACGAGGATGTGGGACCGTCCAACCGAAACACCTATCTCTCAACGAGGGTCTTATGTCCTTGTAATCAATGCAAGCATGCTGTGCGACGGACAAGACGTGTTTCTTTGCAGCACGTTCGCGAATTTGGCGAGTTCGATCCATCTATTATAGATCGAGTTGTTGCCAATTATAACTCGTCGGACTCTGACGCTGGCCAACAAGCAGCAATCTTGCAACCCAATAGACGTGTTCGCAGGCGCTTTGGTCAACAAGCAGCATATGTGAGGCCACAAGATGTAGCCTCTGACAGCTCGGGGGATGATCATGCAGAGCACATTCCCAACGAGGCAATGTTTGAGCTCGAGATTGATGAAATGATCGAGACGATCATGGATTCAGAAAGGCTTATCTATGATGATATGAAAAGTGAAGCCGATACGTCATTGTATAATGGAGCACGTATGTCTAGATTGAAAGCACTCCTGGTTCTTCTCAACATGCAGGCAAAGTTTGGATGGAGTGACACTAGCGTCACAACGCTTTTCAGGTGATCTATTACAGTTAGTTTACTTTAATAGAACTCTAAATGTATAATGATCTGATAGATTTTTACACGACTGTATCATATTTTTATGTTGTGTAGATTGCTGAAAGAGCACATACTACCAGCTGACAATGTGATGCCAGATTCCCGAGATGAAGCAATAAAGATTTTGCGAAACTTGGGAATGGATTACAATTCTATCCACGCTTGTCCTAATGACTGCATTCTTTTCAGAGGGGAATACACAGACATGGAGAAGTGTCCGAAATGTGATTCCGAAAGATATCGAGTAGATCTCCACGGGACAAAAATTCCACAAAAGGTTTTGCGACATTTTCCTTTGCTTCCTCGCATCAAGCATTTCTTCGAATGTAAGTCCATGGCCGCCCTAGCATCATGGCATGAGGAGAATAAATCTTCGGATGGTGTGCTACGAATTCCTGTAGATTGCGCAGCCTGGAAACATATAGATGGAACATGGTCGGATTTTGCCAGGGAAGCTCGAAATTTGCGCTTAGGCCTGGCTATGGATGGCATAAATCCATTTGGTCAAAGATCAACATCTTACAGTGTATGGCCCATTGTCATCGTCAACTACAACATTCCCCCGTGGTTGACTACGAAGAAGGGGCACCTATGGCTAAGCTTGATTGTGCCAGGGCGATATAAAGTGGGGAATATGGATGTGTATCTTCGTCCACTATTGGAAGAGCTACAACAATTGTGGATTGGCATAGAGGTGGTGGATATGAGCCGACACACAGGACAACGGAATGCTTTGATCAGAGGCATTCTAATGTGGACCATGCATGACTATCCCGGGCTAACAGAATGCTCAGGTGATCTATTGACACTCCTCACTCAGACACTGTAAATATTGTTTTTTCCCATAGTTGATCTAATATCATGTGTATACATGCAGGGCTTCAAACAAGCGGATATAGAGCATGTGTCACATGTGGACCTAGACTGAATGCACGTAGGGCACCCTCACTGAAGAAGCAAATCTACGAAGGTCATCAAGCGTATCTTCCAGAGAATCATGTGTTACGCGACGGCTTTTTGGGAAGAGAGCCACCAAGGATGTCTGCACAAGCATGGTTAGAGCAGAAGGAGATGTGCGATGACGGATTGCCTCCAGGGATGAAGAGACTATCTCTATGGTACGAGTTACCATACTGGCCCCGACTCATGATCAATCACTTGCTCGATCCAATGCACATATTCAAGAATGTGGGTAATCTACTATGGGACCATTTGACCGGCAAGAAAGATACTTTGGGAGCCAGAGTTGACCTTAGAAATGTGGATCGTATGGAGCAATATTGGCCGCAAACAGCGTCTGATGGATCGATAAAACTCCCTAAAGCACCATGGATTTTCACAGGAGCCCAAGAACGCAAAGTAAAAGAGGCCATTCGATCTTTGCGGACCCCCACTGGTGTAATGCACTCGCTCCGAACGTGTTTCACTAAAGAAGGAAAGCTTATCGGTTTGAAGTCACACGATTGGCATAAAATGTGTCAGGTACGTTCATAGTGGACTTTAATATCATTGCATAAAATGTGGACTTTAATATCATTGCTGCACATACTTTACAGTTTATTTCACCGGTTGCCATTGAGGGATGTTTGTCTCTCGACATCCGTAACACAATCTACAAACTTGCAAAGCTGGTGCAATGGATCTCACAAAAGGAGATCAACGTAGACTCCATACCATTCGCCAAACTAAATGCTGCGGAGCTTGTGTGCATGTTTGAGAAACATTTTCCTACTACAATGCTAACCATTCAGGTGCATCTTCTTGTTCACATAGTTGATGAGGTGGAAATAGCTGGCACAGTTCATTCCAGATGGATGTTCTTCTTAGAGCGTTTCATGAAAACGCTTAAGGGATATGTGCGTCAAAAGGCACGTCCGGAGGGTAGCATGGCAGAAGGTTGGTTGGTATCAGAGTCCCTAGTGTACATTGGAGAGTGGCTAGACGGATTTGATAAATCCCGGGACACGCTATGGCGAACCATAGATGATGAGCGCATATCTGGGATTGTCATGTGCAATCTCGGTGTTGAGAAGAAGATGACGGAAGATCTAGAGGCTAAAATCAACCGATTTTGCATGCTTCACAATCCAGTGATGCAAAAGTGGATTTCACAATATGAGGATGCAAAGCAAGAGCGACAAAGGGCACGAATCGAGTGGAGACGGGGAAGACGACCACCGATGCACTATCCAGCGGTTCTGGAGAGCCTACCAACCTTCATGAGCTTAAGATGGTTGCACAACCAATTGAAAAGCGCACAACAATGCGGTGACGAAGTGACTGAAGAAGAGTGGGAGTACTCTCGGGGTTGCACGACCAAGGTAAGTTTGCAATGTACGACTAGCAAGTGACTTTATTTATAAACGTTTGAACGGCCACTCATAATCTTTGTTCGTTGTAGTATAAGTCATACACAGCAGCATGGTGTAAAGGTCGACATTTTAGGGTGGAACGAATCGACAAAAAGCGTTTTACTCAAGATTGTGGAATCATGGCAAAATTTGAACAGTCTAGTCGACGACGTTCCTCTGATGCAGATCCTGTGGTGGCGGAACTCACTTACTTCGGCACGCTGCAAGAGATTTTGAGGATCGATTACAGAGGATTTTTTGTCGACTTGTTCGACGTGCAATGGTTCAAGATAATCATGGAGGGTCGCAACGCTACTGTGCGTAGAGGAGAGTCTGGTTTTCTTGAGGTGGATTCTACTAAGAAATGGACTGACCTAAGAGACACTTTCGTACTACCCGAGCATTGTGAACAAGTAAGTATGTAAATAGTTAACATCCCCCTTTTACAAGTTATGTGCTTGAAAGCTCTCATGTAAGTTATGTGGCTCTGGCAGGTAGTATTTCATCCTACAAAGTCTACATCAAACTGGTGGTACGTCATAGAGGTAGCCCCTCGTAGTGCAAGGACGTATGAAGGCTACCATGTGCCAATCACAACGACATCAATGGAGGAGATCAGAGAAGATGCTCAATTAGAAGCCGCTGCGGTGGTGCCAGACGAGCATCAAGATGCTACTACTCTATATGGGGTGCATGCAGAGGAGCTACAAAATGAAACAGAGGATATGTGTTTAAACGGAGAGCTCTATATAGATATAGGAAGTTATGCTGAGTTATGCGAGGATGAGAGAGAGATCTCTTAAAGCCACAAATATTGTATTTGAACAATTTTGATCCGTGTTGTAAAAGCTCTGGCTCTCTAAGTACCTTCCATGGTGTATAACGCTCTTTTCTACTCGCGCTCACATCTTTTGATTGAAAATTCTGAGTTTTCGACTTGCCTCTTCTATCACTCGATTCATTGCGTCATTGTATTTATATGCGTCATTACGTCATTGTATTTAATGGTCTTTGCGTCATTGTCTACTCTATTCATTCAATATTAAGTTTAAATATTCGTGTGTTTAATGCAGGTATGGATGATGAGGAGTTTCTTTCTTCTTTGTCACCACAGCAGAGACAGTGGTACGTGGAGCGTCATCGCTCTGGCGCATCATCGTGCGTTCCTACACCATCCGCATCTCCCTCTCTTTCGGAGCATTCGGCGCGCTCCGAAGCTTCGGCGTCGACAAGACGAGCTTCACACTCGTCTAGACATCGGCGCTCTAGTGGTGGCGGTGGCGGTTGTTGTGGGGATTCCGCCACCGATGCCTCCACACCGCCTCGTGTTCGACGAGGCTCTTTACCCTCCCCTTCTTTGCCCGCCCCCACACCAGCCACAGCATCGCCATCTACGCCAGGTTTTGCACGGCTGACTGTTCCTAGAAGCTACACACCTCTACCTACTCCGCCAGGAGCCACCCCACTCGACACTCCTCGCTTCGGGGCCCAGACGCCGGTGGAGACACCTGACGTCCGTACCCCCATCGACACGCCGCTAGAGACCCCTGCCGGGACACCCAGGTTCACGCGTCACCGGCCAGAGGGCTTGCCTTACTCCGTCGACATCAGCGGCGGCATCATCATGGATGATGACGGCAAGAAGGTGATCTCGCGCATGCGTGGTCTTTGCTCTCAGCTGTTTAGACACTATATACTAAACAAATGGAGTGAAGTACCAAGTGATTTAAAAAACAGAGTCATCAGCATACTTCATGATGAGTTTCCCGTTCCAACACGGGATCAGCGCTTCAATGAAGACCTGATGAAGATTCGAATGCGCGAATACTGCAAACACAAGCGTTCCGAAGTGCAAAAAGCAATCAAGAATGGGTGGAATAGGCCAGATTGGCTGGCCAAAGAAGATTGGAAGAATGCGAAGAAAGCAGCGCGCGAGAATCCCGACAAGTGGAAGCAACAAAAGGATGCAGCCAGAGCGCGAGTAGAGGCAGGGAGCTCGCACCACTTGGGGAGCGGTGGATGGGCATCATTTGAGGCCGATTTTGTAAGTCTTTTCACATTGCTCTTTATGCATGTTCGATAGTTTAGGGTTTATGAGTTTTTTAGTTCTAACATAATGAGATCTTTGTATGTTTTGACAGTGGTCAATGACAGGACGTGATCCCACACCGTACGAGCGCGAGTACGCAGGTAGGAAGGGCTTAAACGCCCTGATGGACATTCTCAGTTCTCGCGGCGGCATGGTTAGTATTAGGGTTTACTCTTTTTTATTTTTTGTATTGTTTTATAAATGTCGTTATATGTTTATACTTACTGAAAGCTGTCTTATTGTCTTTTTTTGCAGAATCCGACAGATACGCCGCTTGGACGCGATGAGACGTCTGACTAGACGATGTCAGTTTAGCCGTAGCTAGATAGCATTAGTTTAGGGTTTCTCATAGCTTATGTATCATGAGACGGATTTTATACGTCTTTTTGAACCATGTATATTATTACATTTGTCACCGCAGTTCCTTTTGCCAATCAATTCTTTATGCCTATGATGTTGTACAATTGTCATTATTACATTTGCCAATCAATTCATTTTGCCTATGATGTGTACAATTGTCAATTTTGCAAACAATGCGTCTTGTGGGTGACTATTTTGGGTCTATTATCTACCTTTGCACTTTTTTTAAAAAGTGAATCAAGTACAATATGGTTGATGGGTGGCAGGGTATTCAATGCTCTGCCACCAAAAAAATATTCTCTCGGGCGTCGCTATAAGCGTCTCTATTTATGGCTCTGTAGCGTCGCTATGAGCGTCGCTATAGTCTTCTGTGTAAACGTCGCTATAAGCGTCGCTATATGCGTCGCTATATAGCGACGCTCATAGCGACGCATATAGCGACGCTTATAGCGACGCTCTCGTAGCGACGCTTGTAGCGACGCTTTTAGCGACGCCGGGGGTTATAAAAACCAGATGTATTTCCGTCGCTAACAGCGTCACAAGAGCACACAACCTCTTGTAGTGATAGTATAGACCAAGTTGGAATAGCAAGCACTCACCATATAGTGGGTAATGTTTGATTCACCCCATGCAATGCTGACTGCCTTTGTGAACTCCACCACCAAATTTTGGAATCCTTGTCGTTGCTCACTGGTTGTGCTTGCAAGCCGTAGTATCTTCATCATCTTGTCGCATACCGCCCAAACATGTTGTCGGCTAAGCACAACACTTGCATTGCTATCATTGTCCATTGTATACTTGTAGATCCTTTCACAAATCCCATCCACCTTTAGATGTTGATGTTCTGGCAGCAGCACCCCTTTCCTTGGACCAAACCCTCTTCAAAAAATGCCTTGCCTTTAGTCCACTCATGGACACTAGTTGGGCCACTTCCTGAGCGCTTGCATTATTCTTCTGTGCAACAATGGAGGTGTTGGTCCCATGACAACCTATTGAATTTAAGAGCCCTTCCACTTTTAAGATAGTGTCAAACGACCTCTCCACAGGCTTCATTGTAAATGCATAATCAATATGAAGTTTTAGTAAACAATCAAAGATGCACATAAAAGCATGAAGTGTGCAAAAATTCACATTTTTGAGAGGGAAGTTAATTATAGGGTTCCATTCACTGTCTTTTGCAGCACGATTGGGATCCTCTAGCATAGGACATCGTAGAACCAAATGCTCCCACACACGTGCAGTAATTTGTTACCATATACATGTGGTAGTGATGTGTGTGAACACACTAGGACCGACGGGGCATTTTTTCCCTCTTTAGGAGGTTTTCCCCCCCGTGCATTGTATATACGCCCATCGCTCTAGGGCTATCTATCTTTCCATTGCACACTAAGTAACACACTCTCCATTGTGTGCCTTGAGCTTCCTTCGTCTTCTCCACGCTGTGTGTGTTTCTCTGCAACCCTAATTCCAACAATTGGTATCAGAGCAGGTTGTGTCCTCCCGGGCTTAGTCGCCAGTTGCTCCACTACACGCCTGCTCACTTTCTCCAATTTCAGTGAGCTTTGGTGAGCGTTTGCAGGTTGACAAATACTTTGGGAAAGCTCAAAGAGCTTGGTCTGCTCAGATTTTTGATTTGGGCTCATTTTGGTCTCCATTTCCACTACACGCAGTGCTGCACATGCCATTTCGTCATTTTGTACAGAGTTTCTATCAATGCCATTTTCTGCATAACAGGTGCCTTATAGTCTTCTACGGTTTGTGCTATATAGCACAGGTTGTTTCCGCTCCATTTCTCCTATTTTCGGGCAGTTTTCACATCAGGTGCAGCATTTACCATGGCTGACAACAACAACACAGATGTGTTCAAGATGTTTTTTGCTGAGGACAGGTTGGATGGGGACAATTACCCTATGTGGGCTTATATGATGCAACACGTTCTTGTGTCAAAGGGCGTCTAGAATATCGTGCAGAAAATTGATGTACTTCCTGGTTCTGAGGATGTTGTAGGTCTTGCTGCAAGGATTGCTGCTGTTAAGAGTTGTTTTGCCTACGGTAGAACAAGCTCATTGGGATGTTAAGGATGCGCAGGCTCATGCATTGATTGCGTTTTCTGTGAAGCGCACCATTGTTCCTCACATCCGTTCAGCAAAATCTACAAAACAGGCTTGGGATATTTTGACTGGTCTTTATGCAAAGTCGCAATGAGGCTAAAATTGCTTTGCTGCGTAAAGAGCTGGAGTCAAAGATTATGCATGAGGAAGATGATATGGATACTTTCCTTGCCAGTGTCAAGGATATCAATGAGCAGCTTATTTCTGCAGGTGAAGTCATTTCAGACAGTTCCCTTGTGCAGACTGTTCTTGATGCCTTACCAGATTCTTACCAGACTTTTGCTAGTACTTGGAGACTTATGACCCAAGGAAATCCAGAAGTTGTCAAGTTTGATGCATTATGCACATTGCTGTTGCAAGAGTCACTTTCCAAAAAAAACAGGACTGGACAGCATGTAGTTGAACAGGCTTTTATTCTTCTCAAAGAAAGGGTGGTAACAGCAATGCATCCACTTCTTATGGTTTTGCTGCGAATGGCAAAACTTATGTTCCCAATGCTTCTGCTGGCAGCACTTTGTCTGGCAATTCTGGTGATAAGGGAAAAAAGAAGATGCGCTGCCATTATTGTAAAGCTAATGATCACTTGATCAAGTCGTGTCCTAAGTTGAAGGCCAAAGAGGCTAAGAAGAAAGAGGGTGGTTCCACTGCAAATGCTGGTTCCTAAGTTGCATTATTCGTTATTCGGGAGACGTATAATACGCGAATAATGGGCGTATTTTTTGTTTATCTAAATTATACGGCCGTATTACACTACAAGAGGTTGTGTGCTCTTGTGATGATGTTAGCGACGGAAATACACTGGGTTTTTATAACCCCCGGCGTCGCTAAAACCGTCGCTAATAGCGCCGCTACGAGAGCGTCGCTATATGCATCGCTATAAGCGTCGCTATATAGAGACGCTCATAGCGACGGTTATAGCGACGTTTACACAGAAGTCTATAGCGACGCTCATAGCGACGCTACAGAGCCATAAATAGCGACGGTTATAACGACGCCCGAGAGAAATTTTTTTTGGTGACAGGGCATTGAATGCCCTGCCACCCATCAACCATATTGTACTTGATTCACTTTTTAAAAAAAGTGCAAGGGTAGATAATAGACCCAAAATAGTCACCCACAAGACGCATTGTTTGCAAAATTGACAAGCGTAAAATTGACAATTGTACACATCATAGGCAAAATGAATTGATTGGCAAATGTAATAATGACAATTGTACAACATCATAGGCATAAAGAATTGATTGGAAAAATGAATTGCGGTGACAAATGTAATAATATACATGGTTCAAAAAGACGTATAAAATCCGTCTCATGATACATAAGCTATGAGAAACCCTAAACTAATGCTATCTAGCTACGGCTAAATTGACGTCGTCTAGTCAGACGTCTCATCGCGTCCAAGCGGCGTATCTGTCGGATTCTGCAAAAAAAGACAATAAGACAGCTTTAAGTAAGTATAAACATATAACGACATTTATAAAACAATACAAAAAATAGAAAAGAGTAAACCCTAATACTAACCATGCCGCCGCGAGAACTGAGAATGTTCATCAGAGCGTTTAAGCCCTTCCTGCTTGCGTACTCGCGCTCGTACGGTGTGGGATCACGTCTTGTCATCGACCACTGTCAAAACATACAAAGATTTCATTATGTTAGAATTAAAAAACTCATAAACCCTAAACTATCGAACATAAAGAGCAATTCGAAAACACTTACAAAATCGGCCTCAAATGATGCCCATCCATCGCTCCCCAAGTGGTGCGAGCTCCTTGCCTCTACTCGCGCTCTGGCTGCATCCTTTTGTTGCTTCCACTTGTCGGGATTCTCGCGTGCTGCTTTCTTCGCATTCTTCCAATCTTCTTTGGCCAGCCAATCTGGCCTGTTCCACCCATGCTTGATTGCTTTTTGCACTTGGGAACTCTTGTGTTTGCAGTATTCGCGCATTCAAATCTTCATCAGGTCTTCATTAAAGCGCTGATCCGGTGTTGGAACGGGAAACTCATCATGAAGTATGCTGATGACTCTGTCTTTTAAATAACTTGGTACTTCACTCCATTTGTTTAGTATGTAGTGTCTAAACAGCTGAGAGCAAAGACCACGCATGCGCGAGATCACCTTCTTGCCGTCATCATCCATGATGATGCCGCCGCTGAAGTCGACGGAGTAAGGCAAGCCCTCTGGCCGGTGACGCGTGAACCTGGGTGTCCCGGCAGGGGTCTCTAGCGGCGTGTCGATGGGGGTACGGACATCAGGTGTATCCACCGGCGTCTGGGCCCCGAAGCGAGGAGTGTCGAGTGGGGTGGCTCCTCGCGGAGTAGGTAGAGGTGTGTAGCTGCTAGGAACAGTCAGCCGCGCAAAACCTGGCGTAGATGGCGATGCTGTGGCTGGTGTGGGGGCGGGCAAAGAAGGGGAGGGTAAAGAGCCTCGTCGAACACGAGGCGGTGTGGAGGCATTGGCGGCGGAATCCCCACAACAACTGCCACCGCCACCACTAGAGCGCCGGTGTCTAGACGAGTGTGAAGATCGTCTCGTCGACACCGAAGCTTCGGAGCGCGCCGAATGCTCAGAAAGAGAGGGAGATGCGGATGGTGTAGGAACGCGCGATGATGCGCCAGAGCGATGACGCTCCACGTACCACTGTCTCTGCTGCGGTGACAAAGAAGAAAGAAACTCCTCATCATCCATACCTGCATTAAACACACGAATATTTAAACTTAATATTGAATGAATAGAGTAGACAATGACGCAAAGACCATTAAATACAATGACGTAATGACGCATATAAATACAATGACGCAATGAATTGAGTGATAGAAGAGGCAAGTCGAAAACTCAAAATTTTCAATCAAAAGATGTAATCGCGAGTAGAAAAGAGCGTTATACACCATGGAAGGTACTTAGAGAGCCAGAGCTTTTACAACACGGAGCAAAATTGTTCAAATACAATATTTGTGGCTTTAAGAGATCTCTCTCTCATCCTCGCATAACTCAGCATAACTTCCTATATCTATATAGAGCTCTCCGTTTAAACACATATCCTCTGTTTCATTTTGTAGATCCTCTGCATGCACCCCATATAGAGTAGTAGCATCTTGATGCTCGTCTGGCACCACCGCGCGGCTTCTGATTGAGCATCTTCTCTGATCTCCTCCATTGATGCCGTTGTGATTGGCACATGGTAGCCTTCATACGTCCTTGCACTACGAGGGGCTACCTCTATGACGTACCACCAGTTTGATGTAGACTTTGTAGGATGAAATATTACCTGCCAGAGCCACATAACTTACATGAGAGATTTCAAGCACATAACTTGTAAAAGGGGGATGTTAACTATTTATATACTTACTTGTTCACAATGCTCGGGTAGTACGAAAGTGTCTCTTAGGTCAGTCCATTTCTTAGTAGAATCCACCTCAAGAAAACCAGACTCTCCTCTACGCACAGTAGCGTTGCGACCCTCCATGATTATCTTGAACCATTGCACATTGAACAAGTCGACAAAAAATCCTCTGTAATCGATCCTCAAAATCTCTTGTAGCGTGTCGAAGTAAGTGAGTTCCGCCACCATAGGATCTGCATCAGAGGAATGTCGTTGACTAGACTGTTCAAATTTTGCCATGATTCCACAATCTTGAGTAAAACGCTTTTTGTCGATCCGTTCCACCCTAAAATGTCGACCTTTACACCATGCTGCTGTGTATGACTTATACTACAACGAACAAAGATTATGAGTGGCCGTTCAAACGTTTAGAAATAAAGTCACTAGCTAGTCGTACATTGCAAACTTACCTTGGTCGCACAACCCCGAGAGTACTCCCACTCTTCCTCAGTCACTTCGTCACCGCATTGTTGTGCGCTTTTCAATTGGTTGTGCAACCATCTTAAGCTCATGAATGTTGGTAGGCTCTCAAGACCCGTCGGATAGTGCATCGGTAGTCGTCTTCCCCGTCTCCACTCGATTCGTGCCCTTTGTCGCTCTTGCTTTGCATCCTCATATTGTGAAATCCACTTTTGCATCACTGGATTGTGAAGCATGCAAAATCGGTTGATTTTAGCCTCTAGATCTTCCGTCATCTTCTTCTCAACACCGAGATTGCACATGACAATCCCAGATATGCGCTCATCATCTATGGTTCACCATAGAGTGTCCCGTGCTTTATCAAATCCGTCTAGCCACTCTCCAATGTACACTAGGGACTCTGATACCAATCAACCTTCTGCCATGCTACCCTCCGGACGTGCCTTTTGACGCACATATCCCTTAAGCGTTTTCATGAAACGTTCTAAGAAGAACATCCATCTGGAATGAATTGTGCCTCTGATCAAAGTCCACATTAGAATGCCTCTGATCAAAGCATTCCGTCGTCCTGTGTGTCGGCTCATATCCACCACCTCTATGCCAATCCACAATTGTTGTAGCTCTTCCAATAGTGGACGAAGATACACATCCATATTCTCCACTTTATATCGCCCTGGCACAATCAAGCTTAGCCATAGGTGCCCCTTCTTCGTAGTCAACCACGGGGGAATGTTGTAGTTGACGATGACAACGGGCCATACACTGTAAGATGTTGATCTTTGACCAAATGGATTTACGCCATCCATAGCCAGGCCTAAGAGCAAATTTCGAGCTTCCCTGGCAAAATCCGACCATATTCCATCTATATGTTTCCAGGCTGCGCAATCTGCAGGAATTCGTAGCACACCATCCGAAGATTTATTCTCCTCATGCCATGATGCTAGGGCGGCCATGGACTTACATTCGAAGAAATGCTTGATGCGAGGAAGAAGAGGAAAATGTCGCAAAACCTTTTGTGGAATTTTTGTCCCGTGGAGATCTACTCGATATCTTTCGGAATCACATTTCGGACACTTCTCCATGTCTATGTATTCCCCTCTGAAAAGAATGCAGTCATTAGGACAAGCGTGGATAGAATTGTAATCCATCCCCAAGTTTCGCAAAATCTTTCTTGCTTCATCTTGGGAATCTGGCATCACATTGTCAGCTGGTAGTATGTGCTCTTTAAGCAATCTACACAACATAAAAATACGATACAGTCGTGTAAAAATCTATCAGATCATTATACATTTAGAGTTTTATTAAAGTAAACTAATTGTAATAGATCACCTGAAAAGCACCGTGACGCTAGTGTCACTCCATCCAAACTTTGCCTGCATGTTGAGAAGAACCAGGAGTGATTTCAATCTAGACATACGTGCTCCATTATACAATGGCGTATCGGCTTCACTTTTCATATCATCATAGATAAGCCTTTCTGAATCCATGATCGTCTCGATCATTTCATCAATCTCGGGCTCAAACATTGCCTCGTTGGGAATGTGCTCTACATGATCATCCCCCGAGCTGTCAGAGGCTACATCTTGTGGCCTCACATATGCTGCTTGACCAAAGCGCCTGCGAACACGTCTATTGGGTTGCAAGATTGCTGCTTGTTGGCCAGCGTCAGAGTCTGACGAGTTATAATTGGCAACAACTCGATCTATAATAGATGGATAGAACTCGCCAAATTCGCGAACGTGCTGCAAAGAAACACGTCTTGTCCGTCGCACATCATGCTTGCATTGATTACAAGGACATAAGACCCTCGTTGAGAGATAGGTGTTTCGGTTGGACGGTCCCACATCCTCGTCACTACTCATAATGAGGATAAAAATCTTATAACCTGGACAATAAATTTAATATTCTATTGGCATTCTTCGTCTTATCTCTCTCTCTCTCTCTCTCTCTCTCTCTCTCTCTCTCTCTCTCTCTACCTCACATTCTCTAGTCATGTCCAATCCCTGCACACCTCGGTCTAGAGGTGCACGGAGATCAGAACCACCGGGTTATAATCTCGTCTTTATTGGTCAATACCTATATTTGTGGGTACAAGAAATCTACAGACCCACGTCTACATGATACTGCATGTAGTGGACAAAACCCCTTTGCCTCTTCTCTAGCCGTAGCACTTCACAACATCTTAACATCTTTTCACAGTAGATCTTTTCACTGTTCGTCTAACTCTAAACCCTAAACCGTAAGTAATTCTTGCGTGGACTCAATCTAACGTAAATAAGCGTAAATCTAAATAAACATAAATCTAATTAAAAATAAACCTAAATCTAATTTAACGTAAGTCTACATCTAACCTAATCTTTAACGTCTTTTGGGATAGTTTCCTACGACGTTAAAACTCTCTTCTTCTTGTGCATGTGTGTGTGTGTGTGGGTAAACCTAAATAAACCTAAGTCTAATCTAATATAACATAAATCTAAATCTAACGTAAATTATGTTATATTAAAAACAAAGAACTAAACTAACAGGGATTATAAGAACCTTAAAACTGATTTAACACATAATTTTTCACATAACTCGGCAAGAGTTGGCATTCTCATCACTAAAGATGTGAGAGTTAGCCTCCGGCGGTGACGCTGCCTCATCTCCATCCACATCTGACGACAGCAATTGGCCCTTTGGACCGTTCTTGCTCTTGTTACTAACTTTGAAGTTGCTGTTGAATTACTAGAGGTTGTCTAGATGGTCATTGTCGGGGATGTAGTGACTCTTGCCGCCCAGAAGATCCACCTTCTTCCCTATCTTCTGAAGACATTTCACCAGTACTTTTGGATCGACGAAGCCCACCATGAGTGAAGGCAACAATACCCTATATTCCATTGAGGGCTTTCTTCACCCGCTTCATGCAGGCATCGCAGTCTATGGAGACCTAAATCTAATCTAATATAATATAACGTAAATCTAAATCTAGCATAATTAAATGTAAATATAACTAAAAATAAACCTAAATCTAATCTAATTTAACTTAAATAAACCTAAATCTAATTTAACGTAAGTCTACATCTAACCTAATCTTTAAAGTCTTTTAGGATAGTTTCCTACGACGTTATAACTCTCTTCTTCTTGTGTGTGTGCGCGTGTGTGGATGTGTGTGCCAATAAAAAGAGATAAATGGTATAACCTTTCTATCACCCATGCCAAGTATGATAGATTGGTTATGCCATTTCCCTCTTGAATAATAGGTCTTGAGTTCAACTCCTCGTCGGCTAGATCTTTAGGTCTTTTAATTTTAATTAGTTTCCTACGACGTTAAATTAGTTTCTCTCTCTTTCTCTCTCAATGTGTGTGCGTTTTTTTGTTTATGCATGTTTTCTCTCTCTTTTCCTCTCTCAATGTGTGCGTTTTTTGTTTATGCATGTTCTCTCTCTCTTTTCCTCTCTCAATGTGTGCGTTTTTTGTTTATGCATGCTCTCTCTCTCTTTTCCTCTCTCAATGTGTGTGTGCATTCTTTGTTTATGTATGTGTGTGTGCGTTTTTGTTTATGTTTGTACTCTTTCTCTCTCTCTCTCTCTCTCTCTCTCTCTCTCTCTCTCTCTCTCAAAAACACTATGTGTATGTGTGTGTGTGTGTGTGTGTGAGAGAGAGAGAGAGAGAGAGAGAGAGAGGGAGAGAGAAAGAGGGGAAGGGAACATGAGAGTGAGGAGAGGGAAGGAGCATACCGGCTTGGCTCTCCTTCCTCTCCTCGTGTGTGTGTGTGTGTGTGTGTGTGTGGAGAAGAAACAGAGAGAGAGAGAGAGAGGGAGAGCGTTACCTGCTCCTTGCTTGAGGGCGCCGAAAAACTCAAATCTGAGATCTGAGTTTTTGGGCGCTCTCTGTTATTTTTTTTAGCCCAGCCGGCGTCGCTATGAGCGTCGCAAATTTACTTGTAAATTTTCGACGCTCATAGCGACGCCGGGAATTTTTTTTTTGAGCATCGCTAATATGAATAGCCTCTTGTAGTGTTATACGGTGCCACATCAGCAGAAACGGCCAATCGTATAAGTTCTTGATTTTTTGATCGAAATTTTTTTCGAACGAAAGTATTTTCGATCAAAAATTAAAACGATCAAATATGTTAGTATTGTGGTGTGTGGTCTGTCCGACCACCTAGTGTGGGAGGACACTTCTGTTGTTCTTGGCATGTAGCCTTTCCAGTGCTCAATATAAGGAGCTTCCTCAAAGGAGCTGCCTCACTCGTTGAGGGCAAGCTTAGTTTGGTCCAGTCTCTCTCTCTAAGTGTCTTGTAGTGAGCACACTACATTGGTGGAGGAGACGGGCACGGGTAGTTAGGGACCTTTCTTGTTTTTCTTGATCTTGCTTTTTGGGGAGGATGGCTGCCTTTGCCTTGGATACTGGGTGAAGAATGGCCAGCATAGCCCGCTGGTTGAGGCACACGGACTCTCAGAGCTATTTTGTGCAGCATCATCTGTCGTGTGCTGCTTATCAGATTACCCTTAAGTCATTTCTTGCCAAGGCCGCTCTAGTCACCTCGACACTGGTGCAGACCCATCTCTCGATAGGCGATACACTCATGTCTGCTTACATACAGGCCAGCAAGCTCATTCCTAGCCAGCCAGCAAGGGGTAGGTCAACTACCACTACCATTAGGTCTTGTATTTACGAAACCATGGTAGGCTTCCTTCCCAGACCTGCAAACTACAGTGGCCCAGTATACCAGGATTGCTCATCATTCGCAAGACTCTCAGCCCTCATCCCTCGCAGGCCAACGAGATAGAAGAGAAGATCGTGACAAGAGAAGGCACAAGCGAAGGCGAGCTCAGAGTCTGATTCCGCCTCTTCTGTACACATTGAGTACCGCACTCTCTGTACCGATACCAAAATTGGAAATATCATTGGCAAAGGGGACAGCATAATGAAGTCCCTCCGAGATCAAGGTCGAAGATGTGATTCATGGTTCTGACGAGCGTATCATCCACAAATGTTAGTCATTGGCATTTGCTGCATGCTCAATGGTGTTCGCTCACACATGCCGAGTTCTAGAAGAAGTACAAAATCAAGAACCATATTCATGCGGTTGTTCACAGACATAGGAGTTGCTGCATCTTTGGTGCAGAGGTGCCTTGTCTTTTCATTTGCATAAGTAGCAGTCAAGCTCCATGATTCAGTTTAAGTTTTAAGGTCTCTTTCTCTGTAGTAGTTTTTTCCTAGTCTTTGTCTTACTTGATCACACCGAACCCCTTTATGGAGATGATGTATGTCGCAAAAAATTTCGCACCTAATCCTCAGTCAGTCCTTCCTCGTCTTGTCCATTTCATTGGGACAGCGACCTAATGTTTGCATAAGCAAGATGTACCAGTTCCGTGCCTTGATGATGATCGGCACGATGTCGAGTCTAGCCCCCAAGTTCAGTCCCTAGCCCCTAAGCCGTTGTATGATCACTCCCCCCGGATGAGGCGTTGGAGTTGATCCCTTTGTGTCGAGTCCCTTCTCCGTCCAAATTTGTAAAAGATGTTCATCTTTTTCTCCCTAAGGGGGGAGGTGTGGTGTGTGGTCTGTCCGACCACCTAGTGTGGGAGGACACTTCTGTTGTTCTTGGCATGTAGCCTTTCCAGTGCTCAATATAAGGAGCTGCCTCACTCGTTGAGGGCAAGCTTAGTTTGGTCCAGTCTCTCTCTCTAAGTGTCTTGTAGTGAGCACACTACAGTATATATAGCAACACGCGAAAGGCCTCATACCAGCTTTCAAAGTCAGTGTTTTCCATGTGAGTACTCTCACCAAACAATCAAAAAATGTAATTTGTAAAAAAATAAAACAATTTGAATGCAATAAAAATTAAAATTCAATAGAATTTTAAGTTTTGTGATTCAAATATATGAATTTGTTTTGAAAAACTTAGTAAATAGTTGAAAGTTTGTATTTTGTGAAGAGTTTAATCTCTCACCTGATACAAACTGTAATTATAAGAATCACTTGTCAATGTGTTCAATTAATTGACACTTGAAAGTGACTAACAAAAAAAAAGTAAGATATTATCGTTGTGTGTAGAGTGTATTCTCACATGAGATAATTAGTTTAAAAATATAATTACATAAAAATTAATTTTATGTAATTTAAAGTTCGATTTTGATGTGTAGAGATTTTCTCTCAGTTCAAAATGAATATAATGAAACAAAATTATATTTTTACGTTTTGTGTAGAGCTATTCACACTGCTATGCTCTCACTAGAGTAAAAATTTAGGAAAAACATGTCCAAAAATAATGATATTCTCTTATCTTTATTTGGACTGCAAAATCTAACGTACTGTGTGAGAGCATACATATGCTCGCATTGTAGATAGATAATCGCTTAAAAATCTATGGTAAAGTGTAAGAACTTTTTGTTCGCACTTTACATAGATACGATAATTATCAAGTATTGTAAGTGATTATCGTTTTGACATTTAAAAATGTCACTTATAGCTCTTGTATGTATAATAATTTATAATGATAATCATTTTAATACTTGATTTAATTGTAATTATTGATTATCGTAATGTGTTAAAGATACAAGCTTGCACGTTAGATAAATCGATGCAATTTATATGTAATCCAATGGTATTGTTTTTTATTATTGTATTTGTTCAATCATTTTTTTAAATTATTTTAATTTCGTTCAATCATTGTTAGTTAAATTAATTTAATGTTTTAATTGATTTTGATTATGAAAATGATCATTGACTTTGTTTTTAATTACTAGCAAACTATTTTTGTGCATCATGGTGAAAGGACAAGAGTGGAGTTATGTGCATGAGTTGAAAGCTGGGAGGAATACATCTCGACTTAAATGTAAATCTTGTGGCCACGAGTTCAGTGGTAATGCAACCAGAATTAAAGAGCATTTGTTTAAAGTCCCCGGCAATGTTGAAAAGTGCGGGGCACCACCAAAAGATATTCATGAAAAATTTGCTATGTATTCTCGCAAAGTAAAGTTGATTCTTGCAGCTAAACATAAAGGTGATGTTTCTAAAGATATTCATGCGAATATTGAACCATCTGTATGCAATGAGGCAACAGAAGAGGTGTGTACCACTCAAGTAAATGATCAAAGTTCTCAATTGAACCCTCTTCATGGACATGCTTCTACATCAGGAGGAGTTCCTAGCACAAGCAAATCCGGCAGAGCGTCATCCAATGGACAGACAATGCCTGAAGCATTAGGTAAACAATGGTTGCTTGAGTTGCATTTAAAATGGACACAAGCATTTGTTGCGTGTGGCATATCGTTCAATGTTATGCGCAATCCAATATTTCAAGATGCTTTGATGAGTACAACCAAAAAAGGATTTGTGCTTCTTGACTATAACAAGATGCGAACTGAATATCTTGATAAAGTCAAAGACAGTACTGAAGCCATTCTCAAACGCACAGTCCTAGAGTTTGTTCCAGCATATGGATGCACCATAGCATTGGATGGATGGACTAACTGTCAGAAAAAACCTTTAATCAATGTAATGCTTATTAACCCTAGAGGGGCTATGTTCGTGGAAGCAATTGACAGCTCATTGAAAGAGAAGACTATCACCTACCTAGCAGGGGTGTATGAGCGTGCAATTGCAAAGGTAGGTGGACCAAAGAATGTGACTACTATTGTCACAGATAATGCAGCCAACTACAAAGGAGCAGGAAGAGCTATTCAAGTCAAGTATCCGGAGATTTCTTGGGTACCATGTGCAGCTCACACTTCAAATTTTCTTTTAAAAGATATTGGTAAAATGGCATGTGTGAAGCAAACTTTATTGGATGCAAATCATGTGGTGAAATTCATTAGAGAGCATCAATTTTCGTATGCTCTTTTTCGAACCAAGTCACCAAATAAAGCTCTGCAAATATTTTGCGCAACAAGGTTTGCTACGACATACTATGTTCTTGCTGCTTTGCAAGAGTTGAAGCCTGCATTGTTGGAAACCTTAGCAGACAGAATATGGGATAGATGGCTCAGCAAGTATCCAAGTTATCAGGACGCAGCTGGTCGATGTGCACAAATAGTAAACTCGCCAGTCTTTTGGCGTAATGTAGAAAGAATAGTAACTGTGTCTAAGCCATTTGTAGATCTTTTGAGAGCAGTTGACACAGATTCTTTTATTTTTGGTCGGGTCTACTGGTATATGTCAGAGGCTATACGCAAGCTAAGAGAAAATGTCAATTTTGGTGCAAAGGATAAAGATACCATGATTACAATGGTTAACAAGTGTTGGGTGCAGTTGCATACGCCATTGCATGGTGAGGATTTTGTATTGGATCCTAAGTTTCAAATGCATCAGCAATCTGCCAACAAAGAAGTTATGTCCGAATTCAAAACAGTGTGCTCCCAACTCTTAGGGCACGAAGATGGAAAAACAGCTTTTCATCAGCGAGTAAATTATGCCAATAGAACTGGTATGTTTCAGGATCCGTGGCATATAGATTCCATTGGCAAAACAAGTGCACCTTTATGGTGGATGGAGTATGGTGGAGAGAAAGTGGAGTTGCAATTACACATTGCAGTTAGAGTTTTATCAGTAGCTGCATCAAGTGGAAGTTGTGAACGAAATTGGTCAGCATTCGACTTTGTGCACATGAAAAGGCGAAACAGACTTCATACTAAACGGGCTGCTGATTTGGTGTATGTTTTTTGCAATACGAGACTTATTTATAAGCCTCAAAACATTGCAACTAGAGCCGCTCAAAATCAATATGGAGTCTTCCAAATGCATGAAGCTATTTCTGCAGAAGTTGACGATGAAGATGATATGGAATGGGAGATAGTTTCAGAATGCTCAGATATGGACGAAGTAGATGATATGGTTGCATTTTTTGAAGATGGAGATGATTTGTGAGAGTACCATTGTAATACTTAACAAGTTTTTGCATATGATGAAAGAAAGTGGTATCTCGTTGTCGTTCACATCAAAACCTCTCTTTCTCTCTCTCATACGCACATATTTACTCACACACAAATATAAATTGCCGATAATATCTTGTCGAATAACAATTACATAAAGTCGATGTAGGTTTGAAATTACAACAAGGTTCTGGGAAATTACTCAATCGAAAAGAGTTTGATATAATTTTGAGATTACAAAAAGCTTGTGAGTGACTTATGAGTTTGATAGATTTGCTATAAGCTAGTCTATGGTAAAATTTGTAATTCCTAGCTCAAGGGATGGTTGAGCACCATCTTTATGTGAAGTGGTAGTATCATCTGGCAAAGGTCCATACAATGATTCATATCGTTGAAGCTTTGCTTGTGCATTACTTAACTCTATTTCAAGCTCAAGAATACGGCCACGAAGCATGTCCAGTGTTTCTCCTTGGCTGGCAAGGTCTTGTCCTTGGATGGCTAATTCAGTCAGTGTTTCTGACTCTTCAGGAAGTAAAACAATAGGACGCTTGTGAGGAGGCATTGGATTATTTTCATTGCGTGCTGCCACCTTTTCTGCAATGCGTCCACATCCAACGCCAGCGGTGCCTGGACGATCTGACCAATCCACTCTCTTCAGCAAAACATATCGAACATAGCATTGTTGGATAAAATAAATTTCTACTTGGTTGTTGTTTGGTAGGCATCTCTCTTTTCGTATAAACCTTTGCAGCAATACACGTGCCACTCCTTTATGTTGCAAATCAGAGAGCTTTAACGGAGCTGTATCTTTTGCATTGCTACTTATTTGAAATAGTTGATGGCGTACAAAGTGATTAGGGCAAAGCTTTTTGCACTCTTTAAGGGTTAGTGGTTCGCCCTGCAGCTCAGATTAATCTTCTTCAATGTTCGCAATAGTAGAAAGATCTGCTTGTCCACATCTAACTTGTTCTTCTTTAAAAATTGCCTGAGCTTCAGCGTGGTTGAGTTCTTCTTCCATATCTGCATATTAGGTGAACATGTCATTACTTTTAAATACCCATTCAATTAATTTGACATTGGACAATATATCAAATGACAAACATAGATATTTTGTTCAATTAAACATATAATTAAATCTGACACCAAAAGTAAAACAATGATGAAATCATGAGACTTGTGTTTTCATTAATCATCAGCTGGTCATAAGCCAGATGTCATTACAATGTTGTAACCCACTCTATGGGCACCATTTAAACATAAGGAGAGGTCAAAAGTGTTAGGCCGGGTTTTGGGGTTTAGGCACTTGCCGATTTCAAGATGAGCAAGTATATTACTCAAAAAATGTCTCTTGCTTTGTTCTTGGGGCTCTGGTAAGCACTTCAAAATGCGTTTACATGTATGACACATGGAATAAATATCCATAGCTTTGGTCCAGGAGGGAGGATTACTAGATATACATTCGGGGGCTGCCCATGGATAATCTCTCTCATATTGTTTTCTAGTTTCTATCTGCATATCGCGTAGAGGAGGAAAACCGGCTGTGGTATTTGTTTTGGTGCATGAACCCCAATCCACAATGCCGGCATAAACACCTTTTTCGCCAAAGTGCAGCATCATATTCCGAGAGTGTAGATCATTGTGGAGGTAGTTATGCGAATGTATATACTTTAGAGTTTGGAGGAGAGCATTGATGATCTGCAAAATATTCTCCTGGAATAGCTCTACTGTTCTTGCAGTGAGTACATAATCGCGGATGACAGGTTGGCTGCCGTCTGCAGTGCATTCTTTGATCCATTGCTCCACATGGCCGCCATTCCAAAATCGTGAAATGAGCATTGGTCGCTCCACGTGGCGCACCATGGCAAGAGGGTAGATAATACCTCGATGTGAAATATCCAAAATTGTTGCTTCGTCTTTGACCTCTTGCTCCATGGTGGGCCCATGTAAGTGTACTTTGAACACTTTTGCAGCATACACTTGATCTTTGAAAGCGGGATGTGTGACACCCACACGCTTCACATGTGCCCATCTTCCCTCTCCTAGCTGTGGATCTTGGATATTGAAGACAGCTGTGTCGGGTAAAAGGTGTAAAATAGGTGGTAGTTGAGAGAGGTCTAATGTAGCAAAGGATGACGTTGCAGGCTCTGTTCTAAGAATGATTTCTGGTTCAACAGCAGCTTCAGAAGAGCTGGCTTCCACTCTTGCACACTTTGCTGATCTTTCTAACTTTTCCTTGCTCTTGAACTCCGTGTAAAGCTGTTGCACAAGATGTATGCGCTCAGCTATGTTTGGCAAGGAAGTAATTGCAGGATTTTTCAGTTCTTGAAAGGTTTTCATGATATGTCCAATGGTTTGTTTGACCATGTTTACTAAAGCACCTGATGTCAGGAGGGCTATGTCAAAAATAGCTGGTGCAAACTCTGCCTGGAGCTGCTCAAACACAGACTTGGTTAGAGTCTCTGTAAGCTGATAAAAATGCTCCGGAGCGATAGGGTTTAAACAACGCCTAATCTTTGCCTCTGACGAGTAATGGAAGTGTCTCACAATCACCTCGGAGACAAACTTTCCTTGATGTTTTGCTAGCTTCGTGTCTACCATATCTGTATGACAAAATTATAAATTAAGAATCTTACGAAATGATTGTACACCATAGTAACATAGTTATTATATAATGAGTGTTAACCCTATATATATATATATATATATATATATATATATATATATATATATATATATATTAAATGATGATTCAAATTTACTAAACAATACTAAATTATTGCAAATTAAAGAGAAAATGTTATGATTACAAACCACATTGTGCGAATCGACCATGAAAATTAATTTAGAGAGAGAGAGAGAGAGAGAGAGAGAGAGAGAGAGAGAGAGAGAGAGAGAGAGAGAGAAACACAACAGGAGTGTGAGATGCTCTCAGCACAAGAACTGGACCCTGCTATGTGCAGAAGTGTGAGATGATGAAAGAAATTACATCTAAAGGGTTGGAAAATCGTATATGTGAAACTCAGCTAGTGTGAGATATTCTCAGCACAAGTCCTGGATGCTGTTGTAAAATAGATTCATAGTTTTTATCAATCTAATCCCTGATAAAGTGTGTGGAACTCCCAACACAACTATCAGCGGATAAATTAACAATTGCAGATGTAAGTTACCTATTGTATGTGTTTACGTCCAAAACAACACCAAGTCATTTAATGATGAAAAATGATGTTCTTTTGGAATATGAAACACACGAGTAACCAATATGTCACATTAAGATGAAGAGGGCATGAAAATATGCATCTCTTCACTCTTAATATAACGAGTGGTAACGCTTGTGTTTCTATGTAACACATATGACAGAAAAACTTAATCTAAAATTGTAAATTTTATAAGCTATTTCTAATGGAGTGTGTGGCACGCACAACACAACCATCAGCAAACAGATCAACAATCTCAAATGTAAATCAATTGTTGTATATATCTACGTTCAGAGTAACACCAAGTCATCTGCTGATGAACAATGATGTTACTACAGAAATAGAAGCACAAAAATAATGAAAGTCGTATTAAGATGAAGAGGGCATAAAGTATGCATCTCTACACTCTTAAAATGACGAACGTTAATTTTTGTGCTCCTATGTAGAATAATCAATAATGATTTACTTTAAGATTGTAAATTTTATAGGCCACTCTAAAGTGAGAGGTGTAGCATCATTCCTACTACACTCCACGAGTCAACCTCTAATCTTAACTCATCTCTATGGTGAGAGATATACTACTACACCATACGAGTGAGAATCTAAATTTACCCTAAGCCTTCCCTGGAGTGAGTTATATAACTACACACCACGGTAAAGGAAACTATATTCTATACACCTCTGGAGTGAGCCATATGGCTACACACCACGAAGTGGCCTACGACCTGCAAGCCAACTTTGTGGTGAGAGCCGAAACTACTGCACCACACAAGTCTGGCACAACACAAAAAAAAAGTTAATATTTATTGAAAATTTAAAAAATATACCTGAAAACCGCTGTAAATCGAAGACGCTATCTCTATCTGGCAAACTCTCAGAAGCTTCAAGCTCTCCAAACTCCAAGAAAGTCCACAATGCTTTTCGATCGAATACGGCGACGATTGTATATATATACTTTTTTTCGATCGATATATTTTTCGATCGAAATACTTTTCGATCAAAAAATATATCGATCGAAAAATGTTTGATACGGCTATTCGGTAATTATTCGGAGATACGGCATATATTGACGTTTTATACGTATAATTTTTGTTGTACGGGCGTATAAATGCAACGCAGGCTGGTTCCACTACAAATGCAGCCATTGTTGAGTCTTATGTGAAAGGAGACTGTGATACTGATGTTGATGTAGAATGGGCTTTTAGCACAGAGTACACTTACAATCCTGCTCTCCATGATGCATGCTTGTCAGTTGCTGCAGATTCACATGTGTGGTATTTCAACAGTGGTGCTACAAAGCACATTACCTCACATCGTGAATTGTTTACCTCTCTCGAGTCTGTCCCTCATGGGAATTCAGTCACTTGTGCCAACAACGCCTCTTATCCAGTTCAGGGAGCTGGAAAGATTGTGCTCACTGCTGCTAATGGCAGCTCCTTCACACTTGCTGATGCACTTTATGTACCTGGGATCAAGAAGAATCTCTTGTCTGTATCCGCACTTGCTAGACTTGGACTTGTAGTCAAATTTGTGGATGACAGATGTATAATTCACGATCTCAGTTTTGGTGATGAAATTGTTGCATCAGGCCTTTTGTGCCGTGGGCTGTATAAGCTCACTTTGTATGACAAGTGTGGACAAAATTTTGCAAATGCTGTTGCAGATTCAAGGGCTATTTCAGATGCAAAACTTTGGCATGCACGTTTTGGTCATCTGAATTTTGCCAGTTTGCTGCGTTTGCAAAAATCTGATATGGTTGCTTCTTTGCCGCCTCTTGAAGCACCTGTCAAACATGTTTGTGAAGGCTGTATTTTGGGTAAGTTGCAGCGTTCTAAGTTTCCAAAGGATGGTTCAGTTCGGGCCACATGCAGGTTGCAGCTTGTGCATAGTGATGTTTGTGGGCCCATGCAAACTCCGTCCTTGGGAAATTACCTGTACTTCGTGACTTTCATTGATGATTACTCCAGGCATGCATGGGTATTTCCGCTTAAAGTGAAGTTCGAAGTTTTTATGTGCTTCAAACAATTTCTGGCTATGGTTGAAAATGTCTCGAAATGTACTATGGGCACCCTCTGTTTCGATCGAGGGGGGGAGTATATGTCTCATGAATTTAACGCATTTCTGGCTAGTCGTGGGATAAAACACCAATGTACAGTGCCTTATACACCTCAGCAAAATGGTGTTGCTGAGAGGAAAAACAGGTCACTGACGGAAATGGCAAGATGTATGGTCAAGAGTCAAGCTTTGCCGCATTCTTTTTGGCTTGAGGCCATCATGTGTGCCACTTATGTACTTAACAGGTGTCCTACAAAAGCTTTGCAGTCTATTACTCCATATGAAGCATGGCACGATAGAAAGCCTTCTATTGAGCACATGCGTGTTTTTGACTGTTTGGCATATGCTTTGGTGCCACAAGTGCAGCGCAAAAAATTGGATGATAAGGCTATCAAATGTATTTTTGTTGGTTATAGTGTTGAAAGCAAAGGTTACAGGTTGTATCATCCTCAAACAAAGCGTATTGTGGTTTCACGGGATGTAGTGTTTGTGGAAGATTCTGTTCAGCCCTTGCTGTCATGTACTAGAGACAATAATGTAAGCTCGCAGGACATTTATGACACTTTCTTGCCTCTTTTTAGTGGTGGAAATACAAATGTAAGTTCCAATGAGGCAAATGTACAGCCTATGGGGGTTTCTGAAAATGTTCTAGATCAGCCTATTACTGATGCAGATGTACATGATGTGCTTGATGAGGAAAGGGCTGAAAAAGAGCAAGCTAGAGGTATGCCAAAATGGCTGGTGCACACTTTGCGTGACACTAAATTGGATGCACCTTTGTCTAGTCGTACTCGTTCAGGCTCTCGCCATGCATCTTATGCATTAGATTTTTATGCTTTGGCTGTGTCTAGCTTACATGATGTTGAGGAGCCTTTGTCTTTTGATGAAGCACAGAATTCAGAAAATTGGATGGCTGCCATGCAATCAGAATATGATGCACTTATAGAAAATGACACATGGACTTTATGTGATTTACCTCCTGGCAAAAAGGCCATTGGTACGAAGTGGGTTTACCAGTTGAAACGCAAGCCGGATGGTGAGATCGATCGCCATAAGGCTCGACTTGTTGCAAAGGGTTATGCACAGCAAAAATACATTGATTATGAAGAGACTTTTGCTCCCACTTGTCGTATGACTACTGTGCGTTTTCTATGTGCATTGGCAGCTCATTTTGGTTGCGATGTACATCAATCAGACATTGTTACTGATTTCTTGAATGGTGACATATTTGAGGAAGTTTATGTAATGCAGCCTTGCGATTTTGTCATAAAAGGACAAGAGGACAAAGTGTGCAGATGTAAGAAGGCTTTGTATGGGTTGAAGCAATCTCCTCGTGCTTATTATGAGAAAGCTGACATTCATTTGGCTAAACGAGGCTTTCGTAATAGTCCAACAGAAAGCAAATTGTATGTAAAGTGTGAGGGTTATGTACTTCTCATTGTGGTTCTTTATGTTGATGATTTGCTGATCACTGGACCAAATGAGAGACATATTGCTGAATTTAAGGCTGATTTAAATGCTACTTTCAAGATGAAAGATTTGGGGCTGTTGCATCATTACTTGGGTATACAGTTTAAGCAGTGTGATGGTGGTATTGCCTTGTGTCAGAAAAGTTACATAGAGACATTGCTAGGTAAGTTTGGACTTGAGGATTGCAAACCTATTGCCACTCCCATGGAAACAGGTTTGAAGTTGAGTCTACATGATGCTGGCGATCCTGCTGATGTCACTCTTTATCAAACTGCTGTTGGTTGCCTCATTTATGTATGCAACACGAGGCCAGGTATTCAGTTTGCAGTCTCATAGGTCAGCAGATTTATGGATAGCCCAGGGTCTAAGCATTGGCAGGCTGTCAAGAGGATTTTCCACTACCTTACTGGCACTTTACATCTTGGCTTGTTTTATCCTAAAGGGGGATCATTGCAGCCAGACTTACATGCTTTTTCAGACTCAGATTGGGGTGGTTATTTTGACACGAGAGTGTCCACAAATGGTTTTTGTTTCATGCTTGGTAGTTCATGTATATCATGGTTGAGCAAGAAGCAACCTACTGTGGCCACTTCGAGTTGTGAAGCTGAGTACAGGGCAGTCTTCACAGCTACGGTTGAGTGTGTATGGCTCAGATGCCTTATGGCTAATTTGGGTGTTGGACAGGAAACTGCCAACACTATCTACACTGATAGTCAAAGCGTATTGGCAGTGCGAGGAACCCCGTTTTTCATGCTTGCACAAAGCACATTGAGGTGCATTACCACTATGTTAGGGAGAGGCTCTCAATAGGAGAGATCAGCTTGGCTTATGTGCCAACACAGGACAACCTTGTAGATCTTTTCACAAAGGCATTGTCTCATGAGAAGCTTGAAGCTTTCGGCAAAGCTTTGGGCTTACTCCCCTTTGTGGACTGATCATGTCCTTAGGGCATGGCACTTCCCTTTACTCATGTGCCATCTCTCATTCACCGCATCACTCCAGGGGGGATTTGTTACCATATACATGTGGTAGTGATGTGTGTGAACACACTAGGACCGCCGAGGCATTTTTTCCCTCTTTAGGAGGTTTTTTCCCCCGTGCATTGTATATACGCCCATCACTCTAGGGCTATCTATCTTTCCATTGCACACTAAGTAACACACTCTCCATTGTGTGCCTTGAGCTTCCTTAGTCTTCTCCAAGTTGTGTGTGTTTCTCTGCAACCCTAATTCCAACATAATTTGTAAATTGTCAACTTCCTCTGTTTCCTCGACCATTGCAATCTTGTGTGTATTCGCCTTATAGCCCTTAATGAAAAATGGACAAGGATACAGAGCTCTTGCCCCTTGTTTGCACCCTAGAATGCGCTTGATTGTTTTCGAATTGCCACCTAAGTGCCAGTCAACTTCAAACTCCCCTATGCCATCTACTTGGAGTTTTTCCCCAGCTAGCTGTGCCTTAATGAGATCTATTATCCGCGAAATGCGTTCAAATATACAAGCAAGCACTCCATGGGTCTCCTTGGGAACCTCAATAGAACCAAGCCACCAAATTTTTTTCTTCGACTGCACACTGAAAGATGGTGCACAATCCTTGTTCATAACTGTACGTTTTGCATGAAATAATGCCTCGTTCATGAGAGTAATACTTAGCCTTTCTAATCTTTGTTTCTGCACAATCTGACACTCGTCTAGCTTGAGCACAAACACCAGCTTTGAGCCTAGCACTAAAAAATGTCCAAAATAACATAAGGAAAACCATAATTGAAAAAAAAAACTGCATTACTGTAGCCTCACCATTAGGTGGTACACCATAAAAAGGTATCATTGCCATTTGAAGTTTTCTCAAATCAACAAAAATATTATTTGACATTGAATAAGGAAATCCCTTGTCCACCCTGTCTGCACCTACGCTTGCATTGGTACATTTCTTAACTCCTTTGAACTGCTTGGTAAAGATGGATGAAGGCATTATCTCCTCTATGTGCAAATAGCCTCCTATTCGAAGTACACGTCTTCGTTTGAGGCCTTCTTAGCAAGATTGACCTTAAGTGATATAGGAAAAACATTCTTAGTAATGCCTCTTTCCCTTAAAGCATCCTTAAGGAGACTATATAAGGCAATGTATCCCTTAGTACTAATTCCAACTTAATCACAAGCCTTCTGTTTATCAACATCGCTCACAAGATTTGAAAACTTTCACATCACCTCTTTTGTGACAGCATTGTTTAAATGTTCTGCATTTGGTGCTCGTAAAAGGGCTACGACATCTGATTTCTTGAGGCACAAACTTAACAAATGGATGCGATCCTCCTGGCTGTGGCCACCACACAACTCTTGGATAAAATTCCTACAATAATGAACAAAAACATTATTACAAAATTCCTACAAGAATGGACAAAAACATTACCACCACAAAAACACAGATTGGAGCGTAGCAAAATGTACCTTGTAGCTGTAACCCTTATTTTTCTAGCACCACCTTCAGGGGCTAAAGTCTCTATGGCATTGAAGCTCCTCTTATGTTCCCTTGCACCTAAGGGCATCTTTTTAAGATACAGGATCTTATCTTCAAGCTTCGCAATCTTAGCATCCTTCTCTTCCACATGTAGCTTAAGAGTTTCCACTTCCTCCCCCGCATGAAAGATCCTTTCATGCAATCCACTAGTGGTATGGGAAAGAAGTTGACATTGATGCAAAGACCATTGGTGCACTATCAGCTCCAATAGTTGACAATCACTTGCAGTATCCAAGAAGGCCTTGCTCCCCTCTACCTACATATTGTAAGAATGAAGCAAGGCTATTGAATGTTGGGTACACATTGATGGCTGGATCATTAGGGTAGAGGCATCCAGTGACTTGCACCACGGCGTTGTTGTGCAGTTTGCAAGTAATGACGCTTTGAGGGTGCGAAGTCCTTTGGCAACCAAACATGTAGAGAAACCATTTATGAACTTGACAATCTTGCTGTGGATGGGAGGTTTGTAATGTCCCTAGCTCCATGGCAAGGAGAATAAAGCTGGCCTCAAGAAAGAGTGGAGAGCTACAGTAGAGGCACAGAGTGAAGAGCTATGGGATGGAGAGCTTGAGGAGAGCTACCGTATGGAGATGAGAGCTATGGAGTGGAGTGTTGCAGGAGAGCTACGGAGTGGAGAGGAGGGCCATGGAGTGAAGACACATGGGGGGGAGAGCTACAACAAAGCTATGGAGTGGACCTGCATCAAAGAGAGGGAAGGAGGAAGCTATGGAGTGGAGAGCCATGGGGGGGGGAGAGCTGCAACAAAGCTATGGAGTGGACTTGCAACAAAGAGAGGGAAGGATGAAACTATGGAGTGGAGAGCCATGGGGGGGAGAGCTGCAGCAAATCTATGGAGTGGACCTGCAACAAAGAGAGGGAAGGAGGAAGTGTGTGCTGAAAAGTAAGAGAGAGAAGAGGGAGGGAGAGGAGTGAGAGAGGGAAGGAGGTAGAGTGTGTGCTAAAAAGTGGGAGATAGAAGAGATATAGAGGAGTGATTTTGGAGGGAAATAAAAAAAGGTGGGAAGTTTCATATTTTGCAGATCTAACTGTGAGATTTTGAGAGAGAAAATTGGTTTTTGAGTGTATATATATAGGTTGGGGAGAAGTTTTGAGTAAAGTGAGGTTTTTTTGTTTTTTTTTGAAAAAAGTGCTTTTTTGGACTGAGGCTATGTATGTTCTTGATGATGTGACAAAAGAAAGGCAGGGAGGGTAGTTATTGTTATAAGGACCACTACTCTTTTGGGTGTTGAGAGAATGTACCTATCCTCCCTCCTTAACCTCTATTTCAACCTACAAAAAGCCTATGACAGCCTAAATAAAAAAGCCTATGAGAATACCCTTATTCAATGGCCTTGTTTCCTAAACCACACACATTTTTAGCCTTAATCCCTTGAAATTAGGGATCCTTACAAGGACCTTTTGGGGTTCATATTTTTCCTAATGGAGAAAAAATTTGTTTTCGCCAACCATTCATTGCCCTAATAGAAACAAAGCTTGTGTCTTATGGAAAACTGCTTAGTGCTTCCTTGAAACAATGGAAATTGATTTGGAAATTTTTGGAAAACTTGTTATATATTTCAAATGGGGAAAACTTGCCGAGGTTTGCTTCCATTGTGGAACTTTAGGGAATTTCTAAAAAAATTGCCCTCTGGTTAATAAGGAAGTTGAGCTCATACCATCATACTCGAGGAGCAAGACTCTAGTGCTTAAGGAGTAGATTTATTCAGTGAAAGGGGATCAGGGCATAGGAAATACCACCCCTTTAAAAGTGATGCCTCCTCCTACCCCATCCTACGCAAGGATACCAAGGCCAATAGCTCCCTCCAATCCAAGGTCTCTGTTTAAGAGCTCTACAGGGGGAAGTAATGGATCCTCCTCCTCTAATGCTCAGAGGAACCTAGAAAAAGGAAAACGTGTTGTTGACACAAAAGGGTTCACCCCATCTAGGAAAACCTTTAAATCTAAAGGCTTCTCATCACGATACTCATCACAAAATTTCTATGAGGTGCTTATGGAGAATATGCCTTCACCTAAAACACTGGCAGCTATTGACAGTATAGTGGAGAACCATGACTCTAGTAAAAAAGCCAAAATACAACTAGAAGAAGGTCATACTCATGGTATCTAGTTAGTGGTACATATGCATGATAATGGCAATGAGAATGGGGACACCAAAATAGTTCATAACACCCCTCAATGAAGATTGCAACCTTCAATGTTAGGGGGTTGAATGACCCCACCCGTCTCTATTCTTTTAATAAATGGATGCTATCTTCAATATTGGATGTCTCTTTTGTTCAAGAGCACAAAATGCATGACAAAGATGGTAAAGTGTTTTACTACAAAGAAATGCAGTGTTTCAATGGTGGAGCACATGCAGAATACTCAAGTGTTTTGACTCAATGTATTAAATTTTCTTTGAATCCTCGGTGGATGTTAGATTACCCTAGTGGTAGATGTTCAATCTTCTTGATTGACACTGAATGGGGGAAAAAATATGTAATTAATGTCTATGCTGATAAAAATCATAAGCTCAGAAGGGAGCTTTGGGCATGGTTAGTATCCTTAGACTTGCAAGCAGGTATTGTAGGTGGGGACTTTAATTAATATGGTATGTAACAATATAGACACTACCTCTCTTGCTACTCTTATTCAAATCTAGAGGCTCATGTATGGGATGAGTTAACCTCTAGAAGATGGAGTGGTGCACGGTTTGTGAATGGTCAAGTGCATATTGGGTATACCTTCCATTCCCACTCTCACTCCTCATCATGGTCTAGGATGGATAGAGTCTATTTCATTGGATCTAATTGATTTACCTGCTTTTGCTCAATTGCATGTGGAAATTCAGATATCAATATGTGTTTATTTTCCCCTCTACTTATGTTTGAATAACGTTGATATGCAATCATTCAAGCACAATGGTATAGCTAGGACTTTGATGGTTAAAAATAATATATTTCAAAATAATATTTATAAGCATGCATTGGTTAATGCTCTGGTAAAATTGTTGTCTCAGTTTGGCATGCAGGAGCCTGTGCAGGCTTGGCTTCATGTCTGCTCAGAGATGCAACAATGTATTAGACATACTGGGAAGAGGCATGCCAATAAAAATAAAAGGGATGCATTGTAGGCATCAAAATATGTAGCACAAATCATGACTCATGATGTATCACAACTGAGGGACAAGGACATTGAGGGACTTAAGGCAGCTAGGCAGGTGCTCACACAATAGATTTGGCCTCTAGAGCAATATTCTTATGTAGACAACATGAACTTAAAGATGTACATTGCTCCTCCAAAATGTTCTGTAGAAAACTGCAGACAAATCATGCTAGGGAATGCATTCACAGGATAACTAAGGAAGATGTGCAAATCATCTCAGAACTTGCTAATGTAATGGAGAAATGTAAACAATACTTTGAGGATATACTAAATAAAAAGGTAGACGAGTCTTATAAGAGACAACAGGCTGTTGAGTTGTTGCTTTCAGTGGTGGATCCATGCATAGAGGAAAGTAATGCTAAAAGATTGGAAGAACCATTTGGAGAGAAAGAAATCTTATGGCCCTTAAGAAACTGGGTAATGATAAAACCCCATGGGCTTGTGGTCTTACTTTGACTATATACTAAATAAAAAGGTAGATGAGTCTTCTAAGAGATGACAAACTATTGAATTGTTGCTTTCAATGGTGGACCCATGCATAGAAGAAAGTAATGATAAAAGATTGGAAGCACCATTTGAAGAGAAATAAATCTTATGTCCCTTAAGAAGCTGGGTAATGATAAAACCCTAGGGGCTTATGGTCTACCAAAGGAATTTGTATTGGATTTTTGGAATCAATTGAATCCTCTGATAGTATCAGTGATCAACAATGTTTGGCAGACTCAATGCATGGATCCATTGTTGAAACAAGGGCTCATCAAACTGCTGACCAAGTAAACCTTTCCTACCTATTTATCGGATTGGAGGCATATAGAAATTATGGGTGTCATTGACAAACTGTTGGCTAAGGCAATATTAGCAATCAGAATTTCCCCATTTCAGAGAAAACACCTACAAGAGGCACAAACTGGGTTGATTGGGGAGGGATCCATTTTAGATAACATTTTGACTGTTATGCTCAAAATTGAGGCCCGCAAAAAAACAAGTAAAAAGTGATGCTATTACAACTTGACTTTGCTAAAGCATTTGATTCCATAATATGAGGCTTTGTGGTTAAAGTTATGGCAAAATTGGGGTTTGGGGAAAAAATAGCATCATGTGTTCTGTTACTGGGCTTGGGAGCCACATCCAATATTTTGGTTAATGGGAGATTATCAGATAATGTCGCAATAGGGAGATCAATCAAGCAAGGTTGTCCTTTGAGACCTTTTTTATTTGTTGTTGCTACCCATCGTGTTTTCTATTTTTTGCATGCTCAAGTCAATGCAGAGCTGGTGGTGGCACTTGGTTTTGCAGATGAAACCATAACTTTTTTGCAGGCTAAAAATGCTAATATTGGCAAATGTATGAATTATTTGAGTGTGTACTCACTTGCTTGCAGGTCTTGAAATTAATAAGGGAAAATCTAATTTGATTGATGTGTTTGTTGAGAACTTTAAATCTATCAATTAGAGAGGACAAATGATTGCCATAGGAACCGTGTTTAGGCATCTAGGATATTCTATTGGTGTGGATGTATCTTCTAAACAATTGACTGCAAGGGTTGAAGGTAGAATTTGTACTAAAGTTGCTAATGATACTGTGATAGATGGCCCTTTCATGTTAGGGTGATGATTTTGCAGTCTATTATGGTTCCATATGTATTGTACTTCCTGTCTCTGCTGGACTGGTCCGACAATGCCTTGCTTAGAATCAGATCTATGTATCTAAATATTTTGTGGGGATCATCCCAAAAAGCATGGCTAGCTTGGGACTCTTTGGTATGCTTGTAGACCTGGGAGGTCTTGGGATACTAAATCTAAAATCACATGCTAGCCAGAAGGGCTACCCTTCTAGATAATATGCTAACTCACACAAGTGCTGGTCTCGTTTGCTGTGGTTTCTGATTAAGAAAGTAGTAGTGTATTTCCATGGCATCTGGGATATGGGGCCGTGGGACAAATTGTTTACTACAGCTCCTGTGAAACTCTATGGGGTAACTGGTAATATGCTAGTGATGTCATGGAAAAATGTATGTGATAAACTTGTATGGGTCGGTAGAGCCAGGTACACAAGTAACTCTTTAGGTGTGGAATCTTGTTTCTAGAGCTTTGTTTTTGAAAAACTCCTGCCTTGTTATTGGGGAGAAAAGCTCTCATCCTCTTCAAAAGAGGGGTCAGTTCAATGGAACAAGTTCTGGACTCTAAAAGCAAGTTGGTTGTTTTTTTGGTTGCCAAGAGGATTTTCAGATTGGGCAATGGTTTGAGAGTTCCATGGGGATTGCTGGCAGCATGTGTAATCAACCTTCAAATTCCATGCAATTAGAACTCCACTCAAAGATTTAGAGACTGGGAGGTACCCCAGTTGTCAGCAAACTCTTGGGCATCACCTACTCAGACTTTTTATCCAATGCTCTTACCTGCTAGCTCAATACACATTAGATGTAACAGAATTTGGGGCCTATCCAAGAGCCATCACTAGTGGATGTAGAGAATCAAATGTATTTGGAATGTGCATTGTGCATTCAAACATAAAGTTTTCTCATGGAGAATTATGACCGGAGCATTGCCCATCGAGGAATTGTTAGCCAGAAAGAGCGTAATGAATGACATATGTGACAGATGTGATAAAATGGAATCCATGAGACAGTTGTTCCTTGATTGTACTTATGTTCAAGTGTGGTGGCAAACTCTGCTGCCAGTTCAAAATCACTAAATTTCAGTTGCTCTCTGGTCTTGTGTATACAGATGGTACTGGTCTTGAATTATGTTTGATGTATATCAGATTATTATGGATGGTTTCTTTTATGTGGCAAGCTAGGAATGTTGTTGTGTTTGATGACTATGCTAGAGAAACCAGCTGCTTGCCATGGGGAATGTTGAAAATGAAACTTCTGGAAGACTTCTTGTCATTGCCAAAATCCATACAAAGGAAGATGTAGAAGTATATAGATGCTCTGTAAGGCAGACCAAAAGATGTAATATAGAAGCGTGTAAAATAGACAAAGATTTTGAGAGAGAGAGAGAGAGAGAGAGAGAGAGAGAGAAGTGACCATCATTATAGTAAGATCTTGGACTGTTTTTTGTCGGGGCATATTGTACAACTCATACTCTTTTATGTATTGTGTGAACCTTGTGCATCATAGTGGTCCTCTAAGAAATCTTCTTTTGTTCTTGCGCATTAATTTTATGTGCGCTAACTGCTAGTCGGGAGGAAATTAGTTAAGGGGATATATGCATGCACGTACTGCGCACTCCTCTTGTGTCGAAAGCGATAACTAAGCAAGCTATCAAGAGGCATCGAAATGATAGAAATAGCTGGTGTGGCACTAGTGTTCGTTGCTGGTGCTGCAGTGACCGTTTTATGCAATATCATGGAGATCAGGAGGCGGCATCGGAGATCAGACGATGACCCCTTGTCGTCTTCCTGTACTGTAAAGTACAGCCGGCGGCCACCGTCCGTAGAGGAAATTGAGGCCGTCGTGCCATCTTCCATTTTTAAGCGCCGTGTACCAGCCAACCACGCCGACAAAGAATCGACGACGGCGACCGCACCAGAGTGCAGCATCTGCCTAGAAGATTTGGAAGAGCGGCAGCGCGTGCGCCTTCTACCCACCTGCTCACACTCCTTCCACGCTCCCTGCATCGACCGCTGGTTCGCTCAGCTCTCCGCCGATCGCCCCTCCTGCCGCTGTCCCTGCTGCCGCACTCTCGTCGCCATACCATGTCGATGGTCACCCATGCCTCTTGTATAGTAGTTTCCATGTCCAATATGTATATAGTTCCACTTCCTGAGATGTTGTAACTTATCTTGCCCTAAAAAAATATTGGTGCCGGTGTCGATGTCTTGTCTCAGAAAGGGTATGTTTATTGACATGTAATAGAGTGCCGAGAGATGGTCATTGACAAGGTATAAGTTAAACAATGTTTTTTAAACATGGTAGAGCATTGATGGTCATTTATGAGGTACATAATAATTGAGATACAGTTTAAGAAACATGAAATGAAAGTCATTCTAATAGAAGACATACAAATCAATGAGAATGTGGTCTCATAGCAAAAGACTACTAACCCTATGAAATGGTAGGTTTTTCGAATGAGTGTGCAAGGTAGAGAACATTGTTTGTCAAAGCTATAGGAAAGCATGTGAAATTTCTTGTCATGCTACAATGAGGAAATATACCATATTGTGCACGTTGGTGCAGCTTAAGTGTGTCGATAGTAGCAATAGACACATGTAGGTATGGATGGGCTAGCAGATGTAGATATGGATAATGTAGCGAGTATGAAGTGCAAGTTTGGCAAGGGAGATCTAGAAGTGTACATTTGAAGTGCTTGGAGGGTGGAGCATATCAGTCTTTATGGATCGACAATTGGACTCCTGATTGGCAAGATATAGGGCTTTGAAATTTCAGCGGGCGATCGATTCTGAGCCATTTTTGGAGAGTGTGCCATTTGATGTATTTTGGAGTTTTGAAGGGTTTGCAAATATAGTGGAAAATGTATAGAGCTAATAAGTCTAAATGGCAGAAAGCTCGGAGCGGAAAGTTATTGCAGGTTGAAGTTTGTGCCAGTTGATAGCGGTGTAGTACCCCAAATGGATTTCTTGATTTTTTGGGCCCATAGTTGTAGGTCCTTAAAAAGTTATGTGGAATTAACCTGGCCTTCATTACTACTCCGACAACTCTGTCTATTAATGCAGTGTTAGAAGCGGTTAAGAATTTCCAACAGGATTTATGCTCTCTTAGTGAGTACAATATTTTGGAAATGGTTCCTAAAGTCTCAAAGTGTTTCCCTTTTCTTCCCCCAAAACAAGTTGATGTAGAAGGGGCAAGTGTGGACAATCAACTTTGGACCCTCCCAAACAAAGGTTTTCTGGCACCTATCTCACTTGAATCTTGGATTTTTTAAGCCAACTTACTTGCTACCTCCATGGATGAGTGTCAGGTTCATATTCTTAAGGGCACTCAATTCTTGGATAAAGGAGAGTTAATCAATGCTCCCTTTGCCATGAATTTTTTGGATCCCGCCAAATGTTCCACCAATATTGGGATTTACAGACACACAAAAGGTATTATGGCCTTTTCTAAGCCAAATGCAGATTATTATTCAGATTCTATTTGGAATATTTATAGGCCATATATCAAATGTGCTTGCAAGTTCCTCAACAACAAATATGCATGTTAGTCAAGTATCATTTGGTTTCATCATGCTGTCTGGTACATTCTTAATCACTTGCAATTATTATTTCGTGACAAAGCTACAGAGTTTCACCTACAATTAATAGCTTCATGGCTTGAGAGACAAGCTTGCAACCTGGTTCTAGCAGAGATTGCGTTCATTCACTTTTGCAACATGATGCTTGAAGTTCTCAAGGAGCTTAAAGAGGATGAACTTGGAACATTTTTGACATCCTATGGCAATTACAAAGGAGTAAAGACTCTATTTAGTCTGCTTAAACACAATAGGGAGGAAGAATCTACCCCATCCCTAAAAAGACCTATTTCTTTGACTAACACTCCTAATTCTTTTACTTCTTTCTTAACTTCCTCTATTACTTCTAGTTCTAAATTTGGCAGAGGAAAAACTAAAAGTTATACTAGTAGAGGGAGAGCCAAAAATATTCTTGTAAAAATCTTCTTGATATGTGATTGTAATATTTTTAGGTAATTACCAACTTGGCGAGTAGGAAGATCTTGAGTTTTAAGAAGAAGGCTCACCACCAGATTTTCATGCATTGTATTTTTGTGAACAAAATTGTGGAATTGTACCCATCTAAATCCATTTTTATAATTTTGGTAATACCTCTCTACTTGGTTTTTCCTTTCCTTTTCTTTTTTCAAAATCACAATCCAAAGTAAAATGAAAATGTATACATCGAAGCTTAGATCGTAGCAAATCAATGGCAAAATGAACGGATTGATTGAGGCATTGATAGGCGCTGCTACTTGCCTAGGTCCAAACATATGACGGAAAACACGTTGGAATTGTAACTTTGTACCAACTATTACTGCATGCACATCTTGCCTAGCCAAAGGAATGAATGTACGATACAAGTCCTCTTGATTCATTAACCTAACTAATAAAAGATAAAAACATGCACGTCAAAGGAGACAGTGTAGTCTACATTAATGGGTAGTATGGTAGGATTTTGTGAATGAAGAATATCCATTAACAACTCTACACCAAAGAGGAATGCAATACGTTGAACATGGAAGAAAATTTTTCTATCAATGTGCACATTTACCCGGATTGCATGCACCCAATGAATGGAGAAAAAGGGATTTCATGCGGAGGTGGTGGGTTACTCATGAAAAGACTGAAAGACTTGGAGTCTTACCTTGGCAATAACAAAATTGCTCATCCTCTGTGGGGGCACCAAAATTGAGACTGTTCGAGGCCCACAGCCAAAACCCAACTACACAAGGGGCACCACCTAGTTTGAGAGTGAACTAGGATGCAAGAAAGGAGAATAGTAGAGTAAGCCTACAATTAAGCAAGAGATATAGACTAACCCTTACACCAATGTAACACACTAAATCATGAGAGAGAGAGAGAGAGAGAGAGAGAGAGAGAGAGAGAGAGAGAGAGAGAGAGAGAGAGAGAGAGAGAGAGAGAGAGATTGTGTTTAATCTAGCTTAATTCAACCTTATGATTTTCACAAGAAGGTACCTAGATCTTGGGGAGTCAAGTGACAACACTTAAGATTTGGTTATAGCAATATGCACTAGCACATTGTCTCAGGGTTATGGGATCCCTCTCACCATGCACCCTCTTACAATGTGTTTGCGGGTTGCCGCGACGGACGTCCACAGCATAGCTCTCAAGCATCAACATAAAATTATCGATACAGGGGAAGCGACTCGGATGAGGCATGGAAACTCACTAGGGTGTGAATCCTAATGAAGTGAACTCGAAGAGATGCAACTACTAACTCTAGAAGCAAATCAAACGCACTAAAGCCAAGTAATCTGCCTATGTCCTTCTTCACAGCTCTACAGTCATCACGCCCGTTCACCATGCAAATCATATCGGAATCGCATGAAACTTGAAGGGAAGCTACAAGAGACTATCAGGAACATATCCTATCACTGTCACAACATTCTGGAGAGGTACAAAGATCGCGATCGTTCGTCCCACAGCATGCAGAAACAGTAAACAAAGGATCCTAAAGGGTCGTTTTTAGGTCCCTAAAGCCTCTCCTACGGTCAAAACAACATAAAATACGCATATAAACACTCTAAACAGTGATTTAAGGCCTAAACAAATGCGTTTGAAACCTTCACCGAATCTTGAATGCTTACACTTGAATGAAAGAGAAGAGTAAGAGGAACACAATTCAAGAAACAAAATTGAATTTGGATTACCGTAGCCTAAGAAGCGTTGATTACAAGTTGGAGCAAAGAGGTAGCTCTCTGTCCGTAACACAATAGTCCCTTATCTTTTTTTAAAAATAATGTCCCCTTTCCTACTAAACTTAGTGTATTATATACCTAGGGCTTTCTAAAGTGGCCGACGGCCAACTTCTCATGGACCTTTACATACATCATTGGAAAAATTTCATCTTTGACTCAGACTTGACATAGACGATTGTCATTAGACTTTTACAGGGTTTGATGTATTAAACATCGGAAAAATAATGTGACCACATCAAAACTTTGGCCGGCTGACCCAACGGGCGCCTTGGCTAGGTGGGCACTTGTATGTTGTTATCACCTCCAAACACTCCCCCCTTCCTAGCTCATGTCGTCCCTTGACACGACCTTGTGCAGTCTTGTCATAGGGTTGTCTTCAGCTTTGTCTTCAAGGTTGGTCTTCATCTTGGGAAGCGTGTTGTCGTTGATGATGCTCCCCCCTTCCTTGAGTGATGCATAGTTGTCATGTTGTTGATACATGATTTGAGCTTTGATTATCGAGGCAACATTTCTTCTTGTTGTGCATTCGCCTCTTGGTTGCCAATCTAAGCTGCCGTAAAGATGGATGTTGAAGTGTTTGATCATGTAGAGCTGATCCTCTTTGTGGCGTGGAATTTATGATGAATATTCTTTCAAGGTCCACTGCAGTTTGAGTTGTCTGCAATAGGTCACCAATGTTGAAGCACTGTGTGAGCTACTTTTGATTGTTGTGGATAGCTCGCTTGCTAAATTTCTAGATCTCATTGCTTGATGTACGTTGTAGGCCATTCTTTGACGTGCCATTGTTGGATGGAGCTTTGTTGTCACCCTTGAAGATAATAGATGCTCTTGATAAGCATATGGAGACCTATTGTTTTTGCTCCAAGTTGTTGTTGATTGATTTGGGTAGCCCTTTCCTTTTTGTTGATGTAGAAGGAATATATACAAGAAGTTGATGATGAGGTCTGGATTAGGGTCTTAAAACCTGGATGACCAAAGGGAAAAAACCCGGTGGGAAAAAATTGCCTTTGGTATACACTCTTATTGGGGTTGAACACTTGGAAGTTGAGTACCTGTTCATGCAAGGTGAGTGCTTGGGAGAAATAAAGTAAGAGTGCGTAATGCAAGTGCCAATTATGGGACACTCTATATGCACACAAGAGTTCTTTCAAGAAAATAATGCGGTGTGAAAAATGAGTTGTTGGGTGATTCAAGGAACAAATGTAGCACATGTGATAGCCAAGGACATCTCAATAGCTTCCACATTTCCAAGAAGGGTTTTTGATGTTGAAGCTTCTCCACTCATTACTCACTATGCATAGTGCGTGAGTGTCTTTTGGACTCTCTTCTTCACTTTACCAAACTTAAAATACATAGACTTGGACTCTTATGCTCACCTATACCAGCATGAGCGACACAACATAAATATGCTCAACTCCTCCACCTTGAGCAGTACCTAGAATAGCTAAGACTCTTAGACCACAGAGAATATTACTTGAAGCTTTGGGACTAATGCCTTGATCATTTAGTGGCTCAACTGCCCGACTCTTGACTTTTCTGCCATGTATTTTTAATGGCGACTTGGACTTACCTGTTCATGGCCCGAAACCCAATGCCATAAGTTCTTGAGATTAAGGCCTCTATCATTGCTTTGGTCTTTGGATGCCACCATCTTTTCAAGTAAGTTGGTATACTTTGACTCCTCTAGCTTCTTTTGTTGCATGGGATGTTCCGTAAGGAGGCCGCATTGTTGTACTTTGACTTTTTCTTCTTTGTGAGGAGCCTGAGTTTTCAACAGTGGTTTTGGAACCCACTTTGTTCTTGCTTCATGAGTTGATTCCTTGACTTGATGGACACTAGGATTTTGTATCCATACTTGGTTATTACCATTGTAAAAGCCTTGCTTTTGTAGTAGAAGACGAGGGATCCATTTTGAGGTTGTTTCTCCTTTGGTTGTGCTTAGTCTCCATTGGATCTTTGTTGTTGTTGATTGTCTTTGTGTGGGGTCCTTTGCTACTTGGTTGGTCTTAGTGGCTCTAGGTTGAGCAACTACTTTGGGTAGCCATATTTGGGTGTTACCTTCATAGAATCCTTGTGCTTCAAGTAGCTTCATTGGAATCATCTGCTGATTCACCTGTTTGTGTTGGGTATCTTCGTTGAAGTCTGATTTCGGTACCCAAACTTTTCGTGTTGCCTGCTTGGAAGGTCTTTTTGTTTGCCTTTTGTTGGTGTTCTTTCACTTGCCTGAGTATTTTGTATTCCGTTGATAGCGCGTCTTGTTCCTTGTATAACTCGTTGGTTGAGGTGGGTAGGTCGAGGTTGTTACTTTAGGCTTTCTGGCCCAAACATTAATGTTTCCTTGGAAGTAGCCTTGAGCAGTGATTGAATCATTTGATGCTATCTACCCTGTCACCCTTTGTTGTTGTGGTTGAACCCGTGTTTCATGTATCCAAACTGGGTCTTTGACTTGGATGTGCTCTTTGGATACCAACACTTGGTTGACATTCTTCGGCTTCTTCTGGATGCTTTTTGGTGACGGAAACTTTGGTTGATAGACTTTTTGCTTTGGTTTCCATTTCATTGTTGATGGTGTGGCTCTTGATGTAGAGGCTTCGTGGAAAATTTGATGGAAGCTCGTTGAAGGTAAAGTCATCTGGCGAGGTTGATATACTTCAATGTTTACCTTTGCTTTACCTTTTTTCACGATGGTTGGCGATTTCTCCTCTGCATGGATTTGAGAAGCTTCATGGAGTCTTACCGTTGTTGTTGTTGAAGCTTTTGATTGTTGTCGAAAGAAGATGTTCCTCCAGCTTTCTGTTAGGACCAGACTCTCTTTGATATGATGGGAGTTGATTATGTGGAAAGTATCTTTATACTCCCCGGTACTCAATTTGAGTACAGCTTCTGCCACTCCAAAGCTAGGAATTGGCATTTTTGAACTTGTGTAAACTGTTTCTTCTAGCTCATTGATTGGTGGCTTTCCCATCATGATCCACGTTCCATAAGTCATTAGATTCTTTGTTGCTTCTGGATCTATTGCGGCCGAACATGTAACCTTGAGCCCTGTTTGTCCGCATAAATTGAATTTGATCGCCGTAGGAGATAGTCCATCTTCTTCCTTGTCCTTGTTCTTCTTTTGATCTTGCGTTTGTTGAAGATTTGCCGTTGAACTTGGAATCTTTTCTCCTTCATTTGCTTTCATTTGCACTTTCTCTGGAGTCTGCTTCTTTGAAATAGCTTTTGTCGATTCTTCAGGTATGTCAATGATGACATATTCTCGTTGTTGCTCTGCTTTCTTCATGTGCACTTTGGCATCATGCTCCATGACGTTGCTATCTGTTTCACCTTTTTTGCCTTCACACTCACAAATCTCGTTAGCTTCCTTCAACACCTTTATCGTAAATACTGGAGTTATATCATACCCTTCCTCATCACAAAATTTTGTCAGGGTCACCTCATTCACACACACATCAAGAGTCGCCAGTATTTGATCCCATCCAAAGGGTTCAAATAATTGCTTTGGAAAGGGTTCCGGTATGTAAGCTTCATCGTCCATTGATCTTTTTAGGATGCAATCCTCCTTCACTGAGCTTCCACACTTTGAAGCACCACACATCCAAAGTTCTTGTTTGGTTTGTAGCCACGCAGGTATCTCTTTCCCATTGACTATAGTAGAGTCAATTTCTTCTATAGGAGTTCTATTCACATCTCTATAGCTATGGTCTTTTATGCTTATTTTTGTGGTGATCTTTTTATATCTCAAGTAGATATAGTCATAGCCCCAATCTTGAACCATCTTAAGTTGACGCATGAAAGGTATTCCTAAAATGATATCAAAATTTTTTCCTTTTCCAAAATCTACTATTGCAAATGTATGTTCATATTCAATTCCACAAGAAGTCACAATAATTTGCTCGAGGATACCCAAAGGTTTTTCCGTGTATCCATCTGCAAGTTGCAGCTTCATTCTAGTTTTCCTAAACGCTGGTCTACCCCATTTTTCCCAAATGTCTTTTGTGGCTATGGCTACTCCAGCCCCACTATCAAGTATAGCCAATGTTTTAACTCCTTTGTATTCCACAGGTAAGGTGGTGTTTCCTTCTTCTCCTTCGCAATATTCCGCAACCTTGTTTATTGGCACAGGTTTAGCGTTTGCACTTTCTTGTTGAGTTTTGTTTGATTGTTCATTTGAGGGTAGATCTTAAAGAGGTATCTTTAATCCCATCTTCCCCAAATTGTTGCCTACTTCATCCCATACATGTGGTCTAATCTTAAGCAGTTTAGATAGAGTAATGGTGCACTGTATTGGAGCTGACATCAGCTCTTGCATACTCTTTGAATCCATCATCTTGTATATGGCTTTCCTTTGAGATGGCACCACTCTAGTCTCTGAGTCAGCCTCATGTTCTCCTATGTATGAGAGTAAGGTCTTCAAGGACTCTGGTTTGCTTTCAATTGAAACTTCCATCCCTGCATCTCCATTTAGAGATTGAATGTCTCCCTGATAGACTTCATGCCCTGTATTGACCTCAGTTATGGGTGCAGATTGGAAAGTCGCACTTCCATCTTTTGCACTTCTAATTGCTTCCCACAATTCATTTGGCCATGGCTCATCTATCTCTGGGATAGGTGCCATAAATTGTGATCTTGACCTTGCATCATTAGTGGTGTTGGCCACTACTTGATCATCTAGTTGAATTTCTAGTTTTTGGTTTCTTGTGCTGCAGTCTTTGCTTGCACATCCTTTTGTGATTCTAGCTCAATGTTTCTTTGAGTTAATGTTTCAACAACCTTTGCCTTAGGCATTTCAAATCCAACACTTTTTGGTTTTGTTTCTGGAGGTGGAATTGGTGCTTCAGGCTCCATCATTGCCTGTGCAGTTTTTACCAATTTCTTACACATTTTCAACCTCTCAGTCTCTACCTCAGCATGAGGATATTTCATCCCTTGTTGCTCTAGGGTTTGGTTGGGTTTCAATCTAGCCTCATATGCTTCCAATGCAGCATCTAATGGCTCTAGGACATTGTCTACCAACACAGATCCTCCAGAAGACGCCTTCCTTGGTTTCTTATCGCTCACCACTGTTTTGTTTTCCCGTTCTTGTTTTAACTGCTCCTTTGTCTCTTGTAATTCTGTTTGTAGTGCAATTTGATTTGTAATTGTTTTTGCTTTAATTCTGTCTCTTTTGGCTTTCCAGGATTTTCTCCCAGTCCTCACTGACACACTAGTTGTTTCCCCTCGTTTGGGTTGTTGATCTTTCTCCTCATTAGCTTGGTCCTTAGCATTTTCTTTTGCTTGGGCTCTAGTCACTACCTTCACATGAATTTTGGGTTCTGCCTCTGATCCACTTGGAGAAGGTAACACTCCCACAACATTCATTGTTTTTTTCCCCTGTTTGTTTGGGTGTTTTGGACAATTAGGAACAACGTGTGTAAGGGCACACTCCAAAAAATATCCAATTATCTCTACACGAGAACAATTCTTGGCCCAATGATTACCTCCATACTTGTAGCATGGTCCATCTTGTTGAGTCACTGGTGGCACAATTGATGGTTATTCTTGCTTAGCCCGGTCTCTGGTCTACGCTCGTGATTGGCTATGAACATCAGAGTGTCCTCATTCAATGAATAGAGTTTTCTCATAGGTTCTTGCCCTAGCTTAGGTTGTGATACCTCAGCTCTTTGTAAAGCCCTTGATACAACCCTATTTTGAACTAATGGATGATTTGGCAATGGCATTTGTTTTTCTATTTGATGTCAAAATAGTATCCCCCTCGTGTAGGTTTGATTATAGTAGCACTCACTCATCTCATGATTGGTCCATTTTTGCTCAATGGCACACCATTTTATTCGTTGTGCTACTTGCGCTGCTAGCTCATCTAGGTTGGTCATTAACTGAGACATAGCCACTTGCTTTGTTTTGGTTTCACTAGGTGCTAAAGGAGCATTATCCATAGTGATCTTTGTATCACCAATTTCCTCGCCATAGGCTTTACAATTGTCAACTAGGTATAACGCTTCTCTCGCGACTTGTTCAAAGGAAGTACATCCTTTTAAGTGAAATCTTGAGAGTTTCATTTTTCAAACCCTCTATAAAGAGAATTGATAATCTTTCATCCTATGGTAACTCGCGTTCCGGACATCTCTCTATATATTGTTTGAAGCGTAGCGATGCTTCCTTCACTCTCTCATCTTCTTTTTGCTTGAATGCATAGATTTGGGACACTGTGTTATGTTTGATTCCCCTTTTAGAGAACTCCACAACAAATTCTTGCAACAATTGTTCAACATTGGAGAAGGCATTTTTGTCCAACGGTTGGAACCAATTCAATGCTATCCCTTCCAAGGTCAAGCCAAATCCCTCATACTGTGTATGAAAATTAAATACTTGTTCGGCTCTTAACACTTGTTTGAACAAGGATGCATGTATGTATGGATCCCTTAACCCATCATACTTCTTCTTGACACATTTGGCCAATTGATATGGTCTCATTGGTTCTGGTTCAACCATGTATCTTAGCGGGTTGGGGTCTCTCACAAAGACATTCCTTGTTCCTTCTTCTCGTCTTGGAGCAAATCCTGGTGGAATCCCCTTTGAGACATGTTTTGGAAATGTTAATGGATTTGTAAGTCTAATTGGTGGTCTCTTGGTTCCACTCAATGAGGTATGATCTAAACTCCCGTGAATAGCTATTTTGGATGTTTGAGGTCCATTTGATCCCATAGTTTCAATGTTAGCTTCTTGCAAATCAATCTCAAAAAACCCTGGTACGCTTACACTCGGTTAAAAGTAGAAAGCAGAGATTGGATTACCCATGTGTGTATATCGTTTTAGCTCAATTGGGATGATAAGTTTGTACTCTCGTCCATACTTATCTACCATTAGAACTTGCACTCCTTGGTCATCTGTGTATGTGAAGGCATAGAGGTTCTTGTAGTCTGTCAACTCTTCAATGATGGAATTTAAACATCTATAAAATTTGTTTTGATCCCCAATAGGTAACCTATAAAGGCCATCATAAGTGTAATCCGTTAGAACTCTCGTGGATTCATTAGTTTTGATGAACCTCATGTTGGGTTTGTTGATTAGAGGATGCTTCTCCTCTAAGTCTCCAGCAATTTCCACTTTTGCTCATCCAAACTCCCGCATTTTAGTTGATTGGTTTGGCTTCCAGTGAGCTACATGATCACTTGAAAAATATACATGAGCCATTCCTTGAGGTTTGGCTTGAGATGATTGATAAGCCTCATGGTCTTGTTTAACCCTCTTGTTATAGGTGTTGCAGTATTTCTGATTGTTTGTGTACGTGGCATAACTCTGAGTTGAGTGGGAAACCCTAATGATGGATGAGTTGTCATATTTAAGCCTCACTCAATACTCTCAAGATGGTCCTTGATAAGAACACCTTGGCTTAGTGCACACAATCCCTTTTTGCCCCTGTTCAAGTCTCTAAAAAGTCAGGAATTTGTAACTTTTTTGGTCTCTGGAAATTGGTCTTGGGGTACCCTAAAAGTTTGGATTTAGGAAACCTAGAAAAATTCATCTCTAAAATTTAGCTATTGCCCGCAAGCTTTCTTCCTAGCTATACCTGACTCAATTTGGAGTTGCCTATCAAGAGTTAGAGCACTTTTAGTGAACTGCACTTGAAACAACACTCAAAACTGTCTCAGGACCAGAACACAGGAACTTTGGCTTGTATCTTGGCTTCCAGAGGGTATTTTTCACTCAAACTTGAGATTTGGGATGTACTCAAGAAGTTCTACAAACTTATGAAGTCAGATGCCCCCACTATGTAGAGGTACACCGATCGCGGTCGTTGACCCCATGTCACAGATGTGGAAGATTTTTGCACAGTAGCTAGCCCTTGATGTCTTGATACCAAGTGTCTTTGTATTTTTGAATTTGGAGATGTTTTGACCAATGAAAACCCAAATTCCAGGTGGTTTTGCGGTGATGAAGGAAATTTGGAATGGCGGCCTCTACACCAAAACAAACTCCATTGCGCCACAAGGGAAATGAGATGAGGGCACCACCTAGTCTTGGAAGCGTGGACTAGGACCGCTACACAAAGAGAGAGAGAGAGAGAGAGAGAGAGAGAGAGAGCGAGAGAGAGAGAGAGAGAGAGAGAGAGAGAGAGAGAGAGAGAGAGAGAGAGAGAGAGAGAGAGAGAGAGAGAGATCACTATGAATGAAGCATTAACCGTAATGTGTGTACAAGGAATGGATGACTTAAAACACTCCCAACACAAATAGCATATAGATTACCAAACAATCACTCAAGGATTAGCCAAGATCACATCACGCACTCTCACACGCATGTAAAACATTTCTCTTAATTAACATAAGTAAGAGGAGGAGAGGTTACTAGCATGAAACAATTTGCACTCTAGGATGTGCAAGAATAGAGTGAATGAATGAGCCTATGGGCTCATGGTGAGTGATACAAAGGCTCAATGGGCTGAGGGAGGCTTAAAATTACAAAGAGGAAGGCCTCTTTATATAGGAAAGAGAGTGATTAGGAGTGAGGTTAAGATACAAGTGTAATTTGTACAAATGAAGCTTGATTAGGGACATTCAACCAATGAAGAAGCTCCTTCCAAGTGATTTGTTGACCAATTAGCTCCATCAACACTTGTGTTGTCTTCACTCCTTCCTCCATAGCTTGAGTCCAAGAGCTTCCTTATTTTAAAATGTAAAGAATCTACATAAAATCAATACATATCTAGTAATAATAGAAAGGGGTTGAATGAGAACTTATGAATTACAACAAGATTAAGCATGACTTGAGAGATGATTAGAAGAGGAACTTTGATGGGTTTTTGAGCTTGAGAGAGAGGAGGAAGGAGAGGAGGGTGAGAAGACTAATGGCTGATTTTAAAGAAGGTCTCAATGTGGAAAAGGAAGGGTGTGTGTGTGTAAAGGTAGGGGGGTGGTCTCCACCACAGTTGAAAAAACTGCCGTCCACCATTTTGGCCATATCTCCTAGGCCGTAGATGCAAAAAGAATATGGCCAGAATCTTCAGCTCGTCAGTTACAACTTTGATGAAGACAACTTTTCTTGGATCGGAGTGGAAGTATTTTTTAAAAATTCAACAAAATCATGTGCCTGGTTTCTTCCTTTACCAAGTCTTCCACTTGGGTCCCATTTGTTTGAATCATCATATGGCTCCAAAGCCATGATGATATGAGCCACTCATGACCCTTGAATCATGGGTGCATGGCTCCACAACCACATCATATCTTTTCTTTTCACATTTACATATTTTCCCTTCCCTTTACCACTAGGTTCTCCCTCTACCTTTCACCTCCGGTGAACTAGTCAAGAAAAAATCATTTTTTAAAAATTTTTCCAAGAGGTTGTTCTCACTCTTTCTTTTATTGTAAACCTCTAGAAGCAAGGAAACCCAACAAAATATGATAAACAAAAATTTGTGATAGGCTCGGATCATAGCCCCCCCAAACCTGGCTAGGGGTATTTATACCTCTAGCCTACTTTCTTTGATCTTGAGATGACCTTATCCTGATGTGATAAGGCTTTAGACGCCATCCATTTGTCCTGGTCTTGTGCACTTTACCATCAATGTCTTGAAGTCTGTAAGAGCCACTTTTGAACTTTTTGGTAACCAAGAACGGGCCTTCCCATCGGAAAAGAAACTTTCCATCCTTACGAGTGTCGAAGCGATTGTCATATCGAAGCACCAGAGATCCCTTTTTGATGTCTTTGGATGCTAGCTTTTTGTTGAACTTTTCTCTGCGCTTCTCTGCTTCTTGAGAATAGTGGTTGATGGCTTCTTCACGATCCAATTGCAGCCTCTCTAGATCCATGATTCTTTGATGTACTTTCTCCTTTTGAGAGCCTACCTGGCTACCCAATATTCGAAGACTTGTTAACTTGACTTCAATGGGCAAAAGCGCCTCCTTTCCATAAACCAAATGAAAGGGTGTGTACCCTAATGTTGTTTTGAAGGAGGTTCTATAGGCCCATAGAGCTCCATTCAGGTGTTTGTCCCAATCTTGGCGCCTGGCATGTACCTGTTTGGTGAGAATTTTGCAAATGATTTCATTTACCTTTTCCACCAAACCATTGCACTGAGGGTAGTAAGGAGTAGAGTGTTGATGCTGAATATTTAGCTTCTTCATGAGTTCTCCTACCAAGTCTGCTCTAAACCCTGGTCCTCTATCAGATAGTATTTCAAGAGGGGTGCCAAACCGGCAACAGATGTGGTCAAAGATGAACTGACTCACATCCTTAGCAGTAATTCTATTGGTCGGCATAGCCTCAGCCCATCTAGTCATGTAGTCTACTCCCATGATGATGTACTCTTTACCTGACTGAGTGCGTGGTAGAGGCCCTATGGCATCAACTCCCCACTTCTCAAAGGGCCCATATACCTTTATTGGGTTCTGAGGTTCAGTTATGAGCCGTCGTGGTCCTGCTTTCTGACATTCATCACATGTTTGACACCAATATTTGACATCACGATGAAGACTTGGCCAAGTAAACCCAGCTTGTAGAACCTTTCTACTAGTGACGTCGTGTGCAAAGTGTCCTCCACACATATCATCGTGACAAGCTTTTAAAATCTCTTCAATTTCACTCTTCAAAGGAACTCTCCTAAGCACACTATCCTTACCAAGACAATACAAGTCATCATTTACTATGCGATACCTGGTAGCCTTCCTAGCTAACCATCGCCTTTCCCCTGCATCCAAGTGTTTAGGAGCCTCTCCTTGCTCCAGAATGTGCATAATATCTTCCAAGTCCTCCTTGCCTTGCTGAAGTGGAAGTTTGATGGCCACTGCTCCCACTATTGACTCGTTTAACTTTGATGATGCTAGGTGGTCTGCATCCTTGTTCTGGTCTCTTGGTACATGATGTACTTGTGCCTCCCTAAATCTCCTCATAAGAGCTTTTGCTTCTCTCATTTTAGTAGAGAGACGGGCATTTTTGCAAGCCCATGTACCTTGCATTTGCCTTACCAAAAGCATGGAGTCACCAAAAGCGTTTAATCTCTTAATTGAATTATCGAGGCACCAACAAAGGCCATGAATTAGAGCATGATATTCTGCTTCATTGTTGGAGTGGACATCTTCTAGAGTGATCCCTTCACCATGGATCCTCTCTCCCAATGGGGATAAGACCACGATGCCTGTAGCTGCCTTATCCTTGGTTCTCTTGTATGCTCCATCAAAGTAGAGGCTATAAGCATTGACCAAAGCCTCTAGAGCTGGAGGTGGTGGAAGTTCCTTTCTCTTCAAATGCCAAACTTGTTCATAGCACTTGTTTGTTAAAATGTCGGCTAAGCATGCTCGAGTTGTTCTTTCAACCTGTATTGTATAATCAAACTCTTGAAGTCGCACCACCCACTTTGCTATTTTGTCAGAGATTTCCATATGTTGTAGTGCATAGGGAAACATATCCTCCACAGTGATAATTACAAACCTCTTCGGCAGCAAGTATGGCCGAAATTTGGTTACCGCAAACATGAGAGCTAACACTAGCTGTTCCATTAGGGTGTAGGCCTTCTCTGTGTTTTCCATGAGGCGGCTAGCAAAATACACAGGCCTCATAAAGGAGGTTTTTGGATCTTTTTGTAGGAGGGCAGCACCAATGGCTTCTTCTCCCACACTAGGGTTTACAAAGAATGTTTCTTCCCAACAAGGTTGGAGGATTACAGGGAGTGACCCTAACATTTTTTTTATCTCTCTAAAATGCCCTTCACTTTCTTCACTCCAAACAAGCGTCTCTTGACAAGTCAGCTGTTGTAGAGGAAATATCACTTGGGAGAGTAAGTGTATGAATCTACTCAAATATCTTACCTTTTGCAAGAAGGAGATTAATTGTTTGATGGAAGTTGGGGAAGGTAGATTTAGCAATGTTTCTATCTTTTCAGGATCTACCTCGATTCCATCAATGGACACTACATGCCCTAATAGTGTAACCTTGCTTTCCCCAATGTGACATTTGTCCTTGTTTAGTTGTCCACCCAGCTTAGCTAAACGAGTAAATCCTTCATCAATCTTGCCGAGATGCATACTTTTGGAGCTGTAAATACAAAAGTCATCTATGAAAACCCTTATGGACTTACCAAAGTAAGGTTGGAAGACCATGTTCATGAATCGTTGAAAGGTGGCTGGAGCGTTGGTGAGACCAAAAGGCATGACTCGAAATGCAAAACATCCCCATGGTGTGATGAAAGTAGTCTTTTTCTGGTCCTCCTCTGCAATGCGTATTTGAAAGTAGCCAGAGTAGCCATCACACACTGTGTATCTCTCATGGCCTGCTACTTCATTTAGAATCTCATCTTGAAATGGGAGAGGGAAGTGGTCCCTCTTTGTTGCAGCATTTAGTGGCTTGTAATCCACGCACACTAGCCATTTACCATTCTTCTTTGGCCTCACCACTACTGGGGAGACCCATTCTGAATCTTCTACTGGGTATATGAATCCTGCTTCTAAGAGTCTCTTCACCTCAGACAATAGTGCATTTTGTTGCACAACTCCTAATCTTCTTAGTTTTTGTACTACTGGCTTGCTCCCTTCTTTTAGATGGATATGATGCTTCACTGCCGTGACACCTGTAATGTGAGTGTAATCAGAAATAAACAATGATGCATGCTTCTTGAGAACATTTACATAACCCTCCTTTTCTTCTTCCTTTATATCCTTGGATAACATCTCCTCTAGGCTGGCATCCCACACATTCTCCATTTGGATCCTTGGGTTGTCTTCTGATGAGGTAGTTCCCTTTATGGTGACGCCCATGACTTCGAGAGTGCTATCACTCTCTTCACTTGAACTCTCTTCCTCGTCCATGGATGAGGAGCATCCACTTGAGCTCCACTCATCAGCTGACGTCTCTAGTTCAAGGTTCTCTTGTCGCCCATTCTTTAGGTTATAAACCACCTTCCGACTATGGCCACCCATGCGAGGCCTCAAATCCAAGTCTCCTGTTGCCCAATCTTGCCTAGCTCCTATACCCATGAGCCAAGGTCGTCCTAAAATAAGGGGGTATCCTTCTCCCTTTACTGGCATCACATAAGCATCAACCTCTGTAGTGATTCCAAAAACAGAAACTCTCAAAGCTTTCACTACACCCACACAAGTGACAGAGACATTATTGGCCATTTTTGCCCTAAAGTTTGATGATTCCATTACCTCTAAACCCAATTGATGCATTAGCTTTTCTGTCATGACACAAACCTCTGCTCCACTGTCAATGTAAGTTTTTGGAATCCGTTGTCCCTTGATTTGAGCCTCCACCAAAGGCACTATATCCTTGAGACCATATGCTTTGATTACACTTACTAGCTTACTTCGCTTTGCCCTCGTGCTCACCATTTTTGACCATTGTCGTCGAAGCTTTGGGGAGATATGAAGTAGTTGTGGCCAAGTAATCTTTGGTCCTTGAGAACTCACATCAGCTGTCAAGTCATAAGGTTGTGTCCGAGATCCCATAGGGAAATCAGAGATGTCAATTTGAGACCTAGTACGGGTCTTTCTCTTCTTGGCTTCATCTTTAGTTGCCCGAGATGTACTTGCTTCATTGCTTGCATCCTTGCTTGTTTCTTTACCTACTTCATCTTGGACACGCACACGTTTGATAGGCATTGTAGCCACTTCATCTATCTTCATCTTCCCTTTAGCTATTTCTTCCTGGTTGCTTCTGCCCTTGAGGACCTCCTCCATCCTTATGATGCTCACATTTGGTTGAGTAGCAGGGGCTTGAGCTTGAGCACGAGGTGGCTGCAAAATTTGAGGTTGCGGTTGCTCTTGTGCTTGAGCTCTAGCACGGGGTGGACTTACTTGTTGTCGAGGACCTCTGACAGGGTAGTCATATCTTCTGGGATGAGGGCAATTATACATGCCGTGGCCAATTTCCCCACAATTGTAACACAACATTTCCCTTGCTTGACGTCGCATTGGTGGCCGATTCCCACCATTTCCCTCAATAGGCCTCCTTACACCCTGCACAAGATTTACTCTCAACCCCTCTAGCTGGTTTGTGAGATTGTTTATTTGTTGGAGCATATCTTCTTGTTGACCTCTATTGAGGTCTGGTGCATTAGGCACATTTGGAGGTATGTGAGAAGCTTCCATAGTTGTGATATTGCCTCCCAAAGCTAGCTGGCCGGCTTGGGCTTGATAGAGAATCTTTCTATTCTTTTCCCTAGCAATTCTTAAGGCATCTTCAAAAGCATTTGGAAATTTGCCCTTTACCTTCTCCCTTAGCAAGGGGTACAAACCTGAGATAAATCGATCCTTTTGGAGGCAATTGGGAGCTCGCTCACCAGGGTTTAGTGAGTCTGACCATTGCCCCCAAAGTTTCAGAAAACCTTCCTCATAGGTTGCATAACCATGAGGGTCAACTTGATGAAGGGACAGAAGTCGTTGCCATAGTTCTTCTGCCGAATTGGCTCGTTGAAATCTTCGTAGGAAAGCCACCTTCAATCCCTCCCAATCAATTCTTTGGGTTGGATCTAGAGCCTGGAACCATACCCTAGCTTTTTCTTTGAGCACCAAAGGAAAAGCTCTCAATTTCAATGCTTCGTCATCCCTCCCGGAGACAAGGAAAGCCATCTCCAAGTTATCCAAAAAATCCCCAGCATTTTCCCCACTACGCCCGAAAAAATTTGGGAAAGCCATCATAAAAGTGGGTTGCCTTCCTCTCAATATAGCACAAAGATGAAAACGTCTAGGCCCAAATCATATCTTATTAAGGGTAGAATAAATGGATTGATAGATGCATTAATCTCAGCTAGACGATGAGGGCCTAGTAAGTCCCTTATGATGTTTTGGAACCTAAGCTTTGTGCTAGCTATTATATGCACAGTTTGTCTAGCAAGAGGTTGGAAAGGTCCATATAAATCCCTATGATTCATGGAGTATGCTTAAAGCAAGATGAAGATGTGAACATCAAAAGATACATTATACTCCAAAATAGGAAATATTATAGGGTCAGGGGACAGCAATATCTCTCTCAACCTCTCAGCTCCAAAATAGAAGACCAATCTTTGTTGGAAAAAAATCTTTCTATCAATGCGCACATTCACCCTAATATTCTGAACTGATTGAAAGTTGTGGAAAATGGGATTATTCATTGGTGCATTAATTACAAACTTCCATGAAGCACTTCATTGAAGTTGAGCTCTCTTGGATCCCACCATTTGAGAGATGCGAAGAATTTGCTCACCAGTGATTAGCCTAGCTTTGGTGTGACCATCTTCAGCTTTGTAGAGTTCATAGGGTTCGATGGCTACCCTCTCAACCACCTTGAGCCTTCTTGCTAGTAGTAGTTGGAGTGCATCACCATATGTAGCCTCTTGCCAATACCGCACCCCATTGATGTGTAGCTCCCCCTCCAAAAAGTTGTTAATACCCGAGTTTGAGAGTGCTTTCACCACCTGAAGTCGAGGCTTCAAAGGAAGTGTCTTCACACTAGCCACAAAGCACTCAACACAGTTTTTTGACCTAGGGACTTGATGACTACAAGATTTTCCTTGAAGCGAAGAAGGGTGTGTGTAGTTAACTCTCTTTACCCGCATACGTGCTGTTTGTCGATAAAGACGCTTCTTTTCTCGAGCTTCTTGGGGAGACCATAGTGGAAGTCTCGGAGAATTTGATGGATCTTCCTTCATAGGATTGATAGAGCGCTGCTTGAGAACTCCTCCGTGGGGGCACCAATTTATGACGAAGGAAATTTGGAATGGCGGCCTCTACACCAAAACAAACTCCATTGCGCCACAAGGGAAATGAGATGAGGGCACCACCTAGTCTTGGAAGCGTGGACTAGGACCGCTACACAAAGAGAGAGAGAGAGAGAGAGAGAGAGAGAGAGAGAGAGAGAGAGAGAGAGAGAGAGAGAGAGAGAGAGAGAGAGAGAGAGAGAGAGATCACTATGAATGAAGCATTAACCGTAATGTGTGTACAAGGAATGGATGACTTAAAACACTCCCAACACAAATAGCATATAGATTACCAAACAATCACTCAAGGATTAGCCAAGATCACATCACGCACTCTCACACGCATGTAAAACATTTCTCTTAATTAACATAAGTAAGAGGAGGAGAGGTTACTAGCATGAAACAATTTGCACTCTAGGATGTGCAAGAATAGAGTGAATGAATGAGCCTATGGGCTCATGGTGAGTGATACAAAGGCTCAATGGGCTGAGGGAGGCTTAAAATTACAAAGAGGAAGGCCTCTTTATATAGGAAAGAGAGTGATTAGGAGTGAGGTTAAGATACAAGTGTAATTTGTACAAATGAAGCTTGATTAGGGACATTCAACCAATGAAGAAGCTCCTTCCAAGTGATTTGTTGACCAATTAGCTCCATCAACACTTGTGTTGTCTTCACTCCTTCCTCCATAGCTTGAGTCCAAGAGCTTCCTTATTTTAAAATGTAAAGAATCTACATAAAATCAATACATATCTAGTAATAATAGAAAGGGGTTGAATGAGAACTTATGAATTACAACAAGATTAAGCATGACTTGAGAGATGATTAGAAGAGGAACTTTGATGGGTTTTTGAGCTTGAGAGAGAGGAGGAAGGAGAGGAGGGTGAGAAGACTAATGGCTGATTTTAAAGAAGGTCTCAATGTGGAAAAGGAAGGGTGTGTGTGTGTAAAGGTAGGGGGGTGGTCTCCACCACAGTTGAAAAAACTGCCGTCCACCATTTTGGCCATATCTCCTAGGCCGTAGATGCAAAAAGAATATGGCCAGAATCTTCAGCTCGTCAGTTACAACTTTGATGAAGACAACTTTTCTTGGATCGGAGTGGAAGTATTTTTTAAAAATTCAACAAAATCATGTGCCTGGTTTCTTCCTTTACCAAGTCTTCCACTTGGGTCCCATTTGTTTGAATCATCATATGGCTCCAAAGCCATGATGATATGAGCCACTCATGACCCTTGAATCATGGGTGCATGGCTCCACAACCACATCATATCTTTTCTTTTCACATTTACATATTTTCCCTTCCCTTTACCACTAGGTTCTCCCTCTACCTTTCACCTCCGGTGAGCTAGTCAAGAAAAAATCATTTTTTAAAAATTTTTCCAAGAGGTTGTTCTCACTCTTTCTTTTATTGTAAACCTCTAGAAGCAAGGAAACCCAACAAAATATGATAAACAAAAATTTGTGATAGGCTCGGATCAGCGGTTATTGGTCTGATTGTGTAACTGGGACTTTTGACCACTTTCTTTTGGTTTTTTGACCTTGCTCCTTTTGGAAAATATGTTGCACTAGATGTCAGCTACCTACTCATAAATTTTCAATCCAAAATGTCACTGGGGTACACCGATTGCGATCGACGTAGTTCCAGCTTCTTTTTGCATGAAATTTTAGGAGTTGATAGACATGGGTATGATTAGTCTATTCCCAAACCCACTTTGCATTTGGATCACAAAAACTTGAATTTTCTCAAAATTTTTGTCTAAAGGATCAGTGATCAGTGTTTGCCCTATTTGACAACTGTCTTTTGGTTTTTTGACCCTGGTTCTTTTGAGAAAGTTGTTTGCCTAGTTATCAACTACCTACTCACCAAGTCTCAACTCAAAATGTCACTATGGTACACCGATCGCGATCGTAGTTTTGAGCCCAAATTGGATGAAACTTGTGGATATGGTAGACAATGATGTGTACAGTCTACTCCCCAAATCTTTTTGAATTTGGACAAGAAAAAGTCAAGTTTTTACCAGATCTTGGTCTGCTGCAGTGGTTTTCTGATTGTCTACCGTTTTTGGCTACTTTGGTGTTTTTTTTTATTTTTTTTGAATTTTGAAAACTCCTGGTATCTTATATAACCCAAGTGTATGTGTGGGTAAAGTCTGGTCAAAATCTGGCACTGAGGTACACCGATCGCGATCGTAGTTTGGGGCCCAAATTGGATGAAACTTTACCAGCTTGTTCACTAGGCTATTTTAAGACTATCTGCCAAATCTTTCTCAATTTGGACTCAAAAAAGTCAAGTTTCTACCATTTCTTGGTTGGAAGAGCCTATTTTTCCAAATTTATCAGTTTGACTTGATTTTGGTGTTTGTTTTGGGAAATGAAAGCTATTTGGGATTGTCCTGTGTACATGCTATCCCTCTGTATGGTTTCTTCTCACTTTTGATGTGTTTTGGTCTACTGAAAGTCAATTTCTATGCCAGTTTAGCAATTTTTGACTCGGATCAGTATTCAGTGGTTTTGATCAGTTTTTTGTGGTTTTTGACCCTAGGTCCTTCAGACTTTTATCTTTGTATACACTTGGGGAGTCCATAGGTAAAGTCTGGTCAAGATCTGGCACTAAGGTACACCGATCGCGATTGTACTTTGGAGCCCAAATTAGACCAAATTTGGCATGCTTGTAGACACTGATGTTTTAAGGCTATCCCCAAAGTATTTTTGCATTTGGATCACCAGAAGTCAAGATTTTGCAGTTTCTGGGTCTGTCAGGCTAGTTTTACCCAAGTGACCTGATTTCCTTGATTTTTGATGTTTTTGGGTGTGGTTGCTTTGGACAAACTTGTTTAGAATCTTATCAGGAAGGCACATGTCAAATCTTGTAGAATTCTGGCACAGAGGTACACCGATCGCGATCGTAGTACAAAGGCCAAATCTGATGAAATTTGGTCTGCTCCCTCTGACAAATATTTCCTAGTGTTTGGTGCTTCCACTTTGTGATTTGAATCAATTTCAGCTCTGTTTGGTCAGATTTTCAAAATTTCATAGTCTTATGGCCTTTTTGCCAAAGTTATGGTTTTTCTAGTTTTTTGGCTCTGACTTTTTTCCCAAATCTGACTGGAATGTGATCTACTTATCCTACTCCTAAGTACAGAAATGAAAGAACATAAAGAAATGAATCAAACAGGATAAAAAACGGATGATGGATGAGTACTCAATCAATACAAAGAAATTTGAAGAGAAAAAATGTTTAAAGCAACCTCACTCACAACTCCCTATATCTCTCAAGAGTAGATCTAGCCAACCCACCAACCCTAGACTCCACTAAGCACTAAACCCTTGTCTAGATGCTTCACTGAAATGTAAATGGAATGGAAATTACCGTTTGGAACAATAAGATAACTATGAATACGCACTTGGTCACTCATCACCTAAGATTCATTCCCTGGAAACGGCGCCAATGTTTGCGGGTCGCCGCGATGGACGTCCATAGCATAGCTCTCAAGCATCAACATAAAATTATCGATACAGGGGAAGCGACTCGGATGAGACATGGAAACTCACTAGGGTGTCAATCCTAATGAAGTGAACTCGAAGAGATGCAACTACTAACTCTACAAGCAAATCAAACGCACTAAAGCCAAGTAATCTGCCTATGTCCTTCTACACAGCTCTATAGTCATCACGCCCGTTCACCATGCAAATCATATTGGAATCGCATGAAACTTGAAGGGAAGCTACAGGGGACTATCAGGAACATATCCTATCACTGTCACAGCATTCTGGAGAGGTACAAAGATCGCGATCATTCGTTCCACATTATGCAGAAACAGTAAACGGATGATCCTAAAGGGTCGTTTTTGGGTCCCTAAAGCCTCTCCTAGGGTCAAAACAACATAAAATACGCATATAAACACTCAAAACAACGATTTAAGGCCTAAACGGATGCGTTTGAAACCTTCACCGAATCTTGAATGCTTACACTTGAATGAAAGAGCAGAGTAAGAGGAACACAATGCAAGAAACAAAATTTAATTTGGATTACCGTAGCCTAAGAAGCGTTGATTACAAGTTGGAGCAAAGAGGTAGCTCTCTGTCCGTAACGCAATAGTCCCTTATCTTTTTTTAAAAATAATGTCCCCTTTCCCACTAACCTTAGTGTATTATATACCTAGGGCTTTCTAAAGTGGCCGGCGGCCAACTTCTCATGGACCTTTACATACATCATTTGAAAAATTACATCTTTGACTCATACTTGACATAGACGATTTTCATTAGACTTTTACAGGGTTTGATGTATTAAACATTGGAAAAATAATGTGACCACATCAAAACTTTGGCCGGTTGACCCAACGGGCACCTTGGCTAGGTGGGCACTTGTATGTTGTTATCACCTCCAAACACAATGGTAGCCAAAGCAACATTCAAATCAACAATTAATCACAAGCATAAGAAACAAGAAAACAACCTTCAATGAACAAGTTACCTTATGGAACTGAGTGGGTTTGCCAAGCCAAATTACAAGAGAAGTGTGAGCCTTTGGAAAACAATTTCACCCAAGATATCAATCTATTGATGTTGGAGTAGAGACAACAATGATGGGATGAGTATAATTTACTCACACTCACTCACAAACCATGAAACTAGATCAAGCTTGTCTATGCACCGAAGTGATGGTGTATAGAGAGCTAGCTCTCTCTTCTTACAACTAAAATAGAGATATAAGTGTGCTATGCTCAATGTAGTGTGCAATAGTGTGGAGATCAATTTTACAAAGAGGAATGAGCTCTATTTATAGGTTTTTGGGAGCCTTGATTAGGATTAGACCTAATAAATTTTATTGTCAATACAAAAGTTTATGAAATATTTTTGATTTTCAAAATGGGAGTGGGTATTCCTTATCCCTTGAGTCACATGGATGTGGGCTCAAGGGAAAGAATTATTGAGAGTGAAAGGAGAGAGAGGTGAGTAACCGAGGTCCCTACTCTAGTAGATAGTAGAGGGTGCAATTTACAAGAAGGGCGAGTCATTAGTGTTTGTAGTTAATAGGTTGAGTTAAAATTACATGGAATATGCACTCAAAGTGAATTACATGATTTTTAAAATGATAAAATGTAAGAGAAGGATGAGAATATGCACAATTTGATGGAAACCACAAGATGGAAAGGGAATTTTCCACCTATCTCCTCCAGTGAATGAAGCGTTTGTAGAACTCTGTTGGTGTAGTTTTTGTATCCATAGAAAATATGAATTTTCCATGATCAAACTCCTACTCTTGAGCTTGGTTATTTGCTGATTTTTTTTTCTTTTTGTAAAAGCATGAAGAGGTTATGTTAATGTTAGTTTGATTAAAGAGAGAGAAATTGAGCTATATGTGTGTAGAGACAAGAATGTTTGAGCTATGGAGTAAGGGAGAGATGGAAATGGTGAAGAAGATGAAAGAAGAAATGAAAGGTAAAGGTTTTGGTGATGGAGGAGGAGGATGAGTGTGTGAGTTGTGTGGAAGTGTAGAAAAGGCAGAAAAGAACCTAGCTCTAATTGAGTGTGTAAGGTAGACAGATTGAGGTCCACAAAAAATCCGTAAAAAATAGGTAAATGAAGTCAATTTTTTTTTTGAGAAAATTTGATTGCATTTTTGGAATCAAGAGCCAACTTTTTTTTATCTTTAACACTTCTTCAAAATAGGATGGAAAGTATCTTTTTAAAAATTAGCAAAAACATGTGTTTTTTGCCCAGAAAAGTCATTAATTGGGTCGCTTCTTTGTTTTGATTCCCTTTAGCCTTCAATAGAGTGACCTCTCATGCATACAAGAGTGAGAAAGGACTACTAAGATATTAATATCCCCATGTGGAAAAGGATTTTCCACAAATAAATGATGTGCATGAGATGAAAAGAAACAAAGTGGTGTATAGATAAATCAAGATACCTAGAGTATAATAAAAATGAAAAATAAAAAGACACAAGGGACATGATAGAGTCAAATGAGAGGACCCTCCCTTGATATTATTTGTGGGGATAAAGAAAAAGTATGTGAAATGTGAAGAGGTTTGAGTGATAATAAGTGACGGCAGGGATAGAAGTCATTCTTATGAAATAGTAAAATGTGAATATTTCTCTCGTGGAGAAATTTATTTATTGCATTGGATTATATACAAGAAGTATAATGAAGAGGAAGGATGCATGGCATGAACTTTTGGTTTGATAAAACACACACCCAATTGCAAGTATTTACATAATTAATTAAAGAAATTTATAAAAATAATTGAAATGCGTGGAAAAATTATACATAGGTCCTTGGATAAAAATAGATTATATACAAAAATACGTAATAATATAGATCCACTTATTTTTTTTTGGCTCTCCTAGCTTATAATAAGCTAGAAAAGGATTTTAAATAATATGAGAAAAAAGATCCATAACACACACACACACACACACACACACACACACACACACACACACACACACACACACACACACACACACACACACACACACACACACGCCTATGTACAATGTAAGAGCGAGCTTAGTACTCATGCTAAGGCGTTTTTGTTGGGTGAAGTGGCTCATTATGGAAATTACGGAGAGCCGAAAAATGACTATCACTACTAGATTCATTGCCACTACTCGCTCTACTTTCAATTCTTTATATAAAATCTCCACAAGATATTCCACCCACTCTCCAGTTTTCAAACGCTACACGAAACCTCTCATAATATCAATTTCATTATTTGAATTCATCACATTGAATCAACTAGGGTCAACCTAAACCACTAGGTTACAAGCCTATGGTGGCCTTTGTGGTGGCCTTAAGCATAAAAAACAAGAAGATTGACTCCCCCCCCCCCCCCCCCCCCCCCCCCGTTACTAATTGACACTTCCTTTTGGGAGGTGGGATCAATGGCTCATGATCACTGATTGATTGTGACCGTTGGATTGCCTATAGAATGCAAACGATTCCCACTTTTTCGGATCTAGGGCTTGAACCCGTTACCCTCCCCCCCACGGAATTGACTCTAACCACTAGGCTGTCGCACGTTTGTTGAAAAGTGTGTAGGTGGTAAGTTTATAGATCACGACGTCGCAGACAAGTTTACACCTAGTTCACCCTGATTTCACATTGAGTTCACACTAAATTTGATGTGGTGTGCAGACCCTACATAGTTCACACCAAGCTCACACTTTGTTCACGTTAAGTTCACACCGAATTCGGTGTGGAACACATACCTCCCGAGTTATCTCTTAGTTCACACCTAGTTTAAATGTCGATCGCACGGCCCACCTCACGATGCCTACTGTGGGCTATTGATCCCACCCCCTAAGGTTCAGCCCAGTAGGACTTCCAAAATGCTAAGGTTCCAAAGTTCAATGGTTGTGTCCATGGTCAAGCTTAGTAAAATTGGATGCTTAGTGAGTGTGCCAAAAAGTCTTCAAGGTTACTACATAGGAGGGGGTGACCCCCTGTAAGTAGGGGATGAGAGAGAAACACACACACACACACACACACACACACACACACACACACACACACACACACACTCACAGGATCCCTTTACACAAAGGGAATGAGGGACACATGTCAGCTCCCTAGGCCAGATGCCCACAAGGTGCACTCAAATCCCTATTGGATGGCCATAGAGGTGGACCAATGAGAATTAGGCTAGAGTAAATCTAGTTTAATTCATTTAAAAACACTTAATAAAAGAACCAATAAGAATTAATCTCTCTAGAAGAATATTGGATACCAAGGGGTCCAATGAGCATTGAACGGCCCAATGGCTTGCCTTATTCCTATTGGCCAAAAGACAAAGGGGTCCAATGAGAGTTTAGTTGCATTAATTAATTACCTAAATCTCTCACAAAAGGGAAAGGGGGACAGAAGTTAGGAGGCTATCACTATGCTACTTAATCCTTACGGGCTAAGCCTCGCATGGGCCAATGGAGTACTTGCATGAGTAAAATGCAAGAGGGTTGACCAAGAGAGAGAGAGGGGGCTGAATCTGTCAAGGCATTATCACTTACACGCTCACACAAGCTCATGTGTGAAGCAAGAAGACTCTCTCTCTCCTTCTCAAGATTTAATGGAAAGCTCTTCATCTACTCCAAGCTTGTGAGAAGGGAGGCCTACACCAGCAACTCTTGGCTTTGCAATGCAAATCAAACCAAGAGCCAAGCTTCAATGCATGCTCATCTCCTCTACCATGCTAATTACTAAGCTATGCTATGCTAATATGAGTGATTATGTGGGGAGATGTACTTCTTTGTTTTAATACTACTCCTTCTTCCTCTCAATCTACTCTCATACCCTGCTAGCTCTCACCGTCTTTGAAGGTTTGTGAGGTCTTGGGTCTGAGACTGTGAGGGAATTGATGTTGTGTTTGCTTAGTGCTTGAAGTTTTGCACTAGCTATTTATTGAAGGAACACAAAGAATTGTATTGTAAATTGTCTCCCTTGATGGGGGAAACCTATAATACAAGCCTTTTGGAGGGGGGACCGGCTCCATGTAAATCCGGTCCTCAAATGTTAACAATAGCTTAATTTCAAGCACTCTTGCTATGCTCATTAGGAATCTATTCTAATGAAATGCTCACTATGTTCATGTTATTTTTCGTTACAGACAAGTTACTAAGCCATTAAAAGTTACAGGGGAGAAGAGGGGTTGCGTTGTCTATACAAGGAAGAGCTTGGACAACAACACTGTTGCGCAATGAGGTATGGTGGCCCGTAGTAGAGGACCATCCAAAAGGGATGGGTACTTGGAGTAGATAGCAACGATGGCGAAGGAAGGGACAACATGATAGGGTAGGCCTCTAGTTTTCCTTCCTAATTCAAAGATTTATTGCGAATCGAAGGCACAAATCAATTGGACTGTAGGAATGTAGACCCCGTAGGTAGTACCAACCTCTTCATTAGATGGAATATAAAGAGATCCCTTGGGCATTGTAGAGGAAAAGGGAGGTTGAGTTGGAATGAAAGTTGTCCTTTGATATCAAATTAAACTTATATAAAAGGTCAAAAAGTTCTTTTCATTTAACTACTTGAGAGAGGGAAGAAAGCAAGTAGCAGGGGACTTTTTGATCTTCCCTCAATTACCTCAAAAGGTGCTTTTCATGCGGAAGTATGTACAATGTTATTGTAGGCATACTTCACTAAAGGTAAGTACTTCTCCTATTGGGATATTTGATCTACTTCCGTTACATAGGCTTTTAGTAGATCAAGGATTGTAATTAGGTTAGCTATTTCACTTTGGACATCCGTTTGCCGGTGATAGGCCAAAGAGAAATTTAGCCTTGTCCCTAAATTCTCAAAGAGACCCTTCCAAAAATTACTAGTCATTCTAGGATCTCTATCCGACACTATGGACATCGACAAACCATGGTACTTGAAGATTTGTGATATGAAGAGGGTTGCCATTTGATGGGCTTTGATACTCTTTTTGAAAAGTATAAAATGAGCTTATTTGCTGAACCTGTCTACTATCGTCCATATTCCCATATTCCCATGGATAGACTTAGGAAATCCAAAGATAAATCCATGGATATGCTCTCCCATGGTGAATTAGGGATTGGAAATGGTTGAAGCAATCCAGGTTGCTTCCCTCTATCAAACTTCGTCTTTTGGCATACCACACATTTAGAAACATACTCTTGCTTCCCTCTATCAAACTTCGTCTTTTGGCATACCACACATTTAGAAACATACTCTTGTATGTTTGCTTTCATGGTAGGCCAATAGAAATATGTTTCAATCCCTTTTATGGTAGAATGAATCCCTCTATGCCCTGCATAAGGAGGAGCATGAGATTCATACATTACCTTCTGACGTAGTAAGTTAGTAACACATAGTCTATTGCCATAGAGAAGATAACCATCTTGTAAAGTAATGGTTCCTCTTTCTTCCCTAGTGCAAGGGCTGAAATCACATCTCTAAAATCGGGATCAATAGCATACTCATCTATCATAGAAGATAGATCATTGTGAGTTACTATGGAAAACGCATTCACTCTCGGCTATCTTGAGAGTGCATCGGCTACTTGATTATGCTTGACAGCAATGTGAGCAATATGAAAATGAACTTGCAAAAGGAAATTTGCCGACCTCATTTGTTTGTCAAAGTGCTTGGTCTGCGTCATGAAGTACTTAAGTCTTTGGTGATCCGTCCGCAGAATGAAAGGAGTCCCCGATAAATAGTGCTTCCATGAGTCTAAGGCATGTAGAGTTGCGAGGGTAAATAGTGCTTCCATGAGTCTAAGACCTAGAGCCTACTCAACAGGGTCGAGCCTTCAACTTTCATAGGCTAGGCAAAGCAAAAGAAACAAGAAAAGTGGGTTTTTTCCCCAACATTGAGTCATGCTTCACCTAATCTACTTGAACTACGAAATGATTTGCTTTAAGCCAAAAAGCAATGAAAAGCACCAAAAAAGTAAATATCTACAAAACTGAATTTTAGTTTCCTTGGACCTAGTAGAAGAAGAATCCGGCCTTGCTTTTTATAAAAAAAGCACTAAAAAGCACAAAAAGTAAGAAAAAGCAAAATTTTCCTAAACTGACCCAAGCATCTGTCTAACCTATAAGAACTTGGAAATGACCTCATTTTCCACTTTAAAACATCACAACATTGTACAACAAGCATTCTAAATCAAAACGATGAAAGTAAAATAATGTGCACTTGGAAAGCCATTTATCTTATTTTCAAAAGAGACTTAAAAATTGGAGATCTTATATACTTAAACACTCCAAAGGTTTGAGGTTTCCTCACATCAACATAATGGTTGAATAATTATGTCACAAAACATCATCACATTCGTAAGTAGCATCTTCCTCAAGGTAAGTTGACCATTTGGCAAGATGTTTAGTAATGTCTTACTAGGAAGAGTTTGGGTTCTATTTTAAAGAATGGTTTCATAAAATACCTCAAAAGTCTCATCTAAGAAAGTAGCTAGGAGAGCCGTCAAGGATGTGATTCAGATTGGATACATACTTCTTAAGTAAGTTTACATGGAAAACATCATGTGCCTTGACATGGCTTGAGGGTCATAGTCCATGAAAACATATACTCTCCACATGTGGAATATGTCTCATATATTGATGTCCATACCTTCGTAATCCATGTCAATCTCCTTCAAAAAAAGGATTTATTTTTATGTGGCTAAACTAAACTCCATAGTTTGTAGACCATGCTCTCCACCTTATGATTGCTAACAAGGGGCATGTAAAAGAGCTCCACCCTTGTGGTCATGTGATCCTCATTATACATTTTTTTTCCATGTTTTGGAAAATAAAGGGGTTAATTGTTCTCTTGGAAGCATGGTGGGTCAATTAGAGCCTAAAGACATAGTGTAATCTAGAGCCAGATTTGTGTCCCACCCACTTGCCTACTCATGTTTAGGGTGTGTGTGTTGATGTATCATATATAATACTTATAAACAAAATAATTCTATTGTCATGACAAGGGCCATAGGCTAGGGATTGGTCTAAACCAAGCTCAAGGGTTGCCTATATGAAGGGACAAAAGGTGGGTGGAGAATAGGGTTCTAGACACTCTAGTCACATAGTGGTATCATAGCTAAATTTAACAAGACGCGGAGCTATTCTTGGAAAAGGGGCTTGCATGTTTTTTTTTGGGTGTGTTTGTGTGCGTGCAACAAAGAAGGTGATGCACGCATGACCACTTAGAGGGGAAGGATCAACAAGTCAAACGACTTAGAATGGCACGAGGCCAGGACTGTTGCACTCGCATTGGGGAGGGGATCATTTTTTGCTTCTTGTTCTCCCTCTCTTGAGCTTGCTATAGACGGATGCAAGAAACTCTCTCTCTCTCTCTCTCTCTCTCTCTCTCTCTCTCTCTCTCTCTCTCTTTCTCTCTCTCTTTGTTGTGCTGTTTTGCAATGGCACCATTGCTTGGACCTTGTTATTTTCACTCAGCACGCACCCCCACCATGCACCCAAGGCAAGGCCACTCTTTTGAGGGTTTTACAACAAACTCCCAAGGGAGAGTGCCCATGGCACACCTTTCCCCTTCTCTCTTCTTGCAAGATAGTGCAAGCCCACACATGTGAAAATGCGACCGGAGTTTGAGGCAGGTAACGTTTTTGAACTTCAAGAAAGTCAAGAGACTTCAAAAAATTGCAAAAGTAAGCATTCTCTCATTTTATTCTTATCACCAAGTTTTCAACTACCAAAGCGGCATCAATAAAGTGTTGTGCCACGCAAAGAGGGTAATACCTTGCAAAGTCTTTTTGCTCCCTGCAGATTGATGGTTTATTTGCATTGGATTGGACATGGTCTTTTCCAATGGGATTTCAAGTATCAAAGAAGTTTTTGATTGGATGGTGCTTTCCAAAGTTTGCGATCAACATGGACAAATAACTCTATGACTTGACGATATCAATTTAGAAGGGCTAATTGATGTTGTTTTTGCAGTTGCTCATAGCTAGTTGTTTTTGGTTTTGATAGGTGACTTTTAGTTTCTGAAGTACATATTTTCTATGGCTAGCACAACATGTTACACCATGGATTCATATATTGACATGCAACATACGGTTGATTTTGAAAATCCTGCACCAATTTCACCTGTTCCTGCCCCACATTAACCAAATGTGTATAGTTCTAATAAACTTTTTTAGCATAGAAAAATTAGTGGTGACCTAAGCATGCTATCAAGATTCCTCATGGAAAGCCTTTTTATGTTTACCTTAATTTTAGTGCGAGTGACATAAGTGTGAGTTTGCATTATTAATTTATGGTTTGGGAGGTTATCTCAAGTAAATACAAGAAAAAAAATCCTTATGCTTAACTCTTATATATATATATATACACACACACACACACACACACACACATACATGTATATGCTAATTAATAGCTATTTTATATATAACCAAGGATGAAACAAGGGTAGCACTACTTCCACATGGAAAAATAGCTTGAGGGGGATCTATTGAAAGCAGATGTCCATTTTACAAAAAACACAAGGAGATTTTAATGCTCAAGGAGAGAAGGTGTTTTATTTGTAGTTGCCTTCCTAGGATGAAATTACCTTTGGTAGTCTTGAATGCCTATGGAAAAGGAAATGACACTATCGATTTCCATAGGTTTTATAAGAAGTTTGATGAGGATGAGGATAAAGGTCCACAGAAAATTGCAGTATGAAAAACTTTGGAGATCATGGAAGATTGACAATCATGAGATCATCACCTCTTTCACATTAAAAAACTCTTTATGATATATTTTCACGACTTCAAGGGCTTAATCAAACCTCCCAAGGGCCATAAATTACACATAAATACTCCAATTAGCCCATCTTTTCTCTTTCCTTTTTTATATCTTCCATCTTTACACACACACTATTCCCAATTCACACGCACGTGCACACACACACACACACACACACACACACACACACACACACACACACACACACACACACACACACACACACACACACACACACACACACACACACACACAAACACAATATGGTACTATAGGTGATCTGGTCACAACCCCCCCCCCCCGGCCACATTGAGCTAGCCCGGAAATTGATGGGATACTTTAAAATGATACTGCTCAAAATATGCCATATAAAGACCATGGGACCCGTACCTTGAATAATAAAGCTTAAAATGTTTTCCCTGGAGTGTCGAGCGTGATTAAAGTCTCTGTCCTCATTATGCCAAGAAGGCGGCCTCTTCTCCCTGGCTATGGATCTCCCCTCTCAAGGGTATCTGCATGCCGTTTGATGCTACCACACACTCACAAAGGAGGGCGGCTCGGCTCACTCATTACTCCCGCTCATTGGACTGGCAGTCCTCCCTCTATTTAAACAGGGAGGGTGCACCTCTGCCCCTCACTTAGCCAGTGATTGTTTTTTTGTGTTTTGTTTGAGAGGATTTACTGCCTGCTTCACAAATAGAGCTATGGAGCTCAGCACTCAAGTATCTTAGGTTTTTTTCTACCCTAAATTTGCCTCGCTATCGGTTATGATTGGAATTCTTTGCAGTAAGCAGTACTCTGCTATTTTGTTAACACAGTAGGGAAAGTGGTTTTCAATAACATTGTGGTGGTTTTGTTGCTTGCAGTCGTGACTGGTTTTTACAGATGTCGTTAGCTGTGGTTCTTGTACATTGTGCATACTACCCATGAACATTAGGTTATTATGGTACTTAGCATGGAATATGGTTGCTAGAAATGGCTGGCATCTACTTCTTGATTACATTCGAGGAGAGTTAAAAGGGTTTTTTCCTACTGTTTTTCTGAAAGGAATCTGTGTTCAACATGGATTTATACTACTATGTGACCATGTAACTTTGGATTTGTTCAAAGCCACTGCAAGGTTTTACCGTCTGCAGACATTACCTAGTCTCGGCATAACTGGTTTTTTTCAATAAAAAGGGGTTAGTCTTGGCCTTTGTAGCATCTGAGGAGCTGGGTACTTTGTAATACTATGCGTACTCACATTCTGAGTAAAAGGACATCATTTACACTTGGCGATAAAGCTGGGTATAACCCACCGTTTTGGGGTTGCTAATGGTTGATGAAATGGTTCTTTGTTCAACTTTTTTTGAAGGTAAGTATATGGAAGTTTTGGCTTAACATTTGTATGGAAAGAAACTGAGAAAGAGCTTTGAAAAGGTTGTACCTTGGATAAAGATGGATTCCTACTACTGATTCAGTCGCGCTGGTATTAATGTATGGCATGTTGTCGACCGCTTTTGTCACTTAGAAAAACCTTCGGTATGGAGGGAGTGTTAAACTGTTATACCACTATTTTCGGACCCATGTACTAGTTTATGCTGCTTTTATGGGAAGGAATATGATCCGTTACATTCTATGAATGATCTGATCATTATGATTATTTGCATTAATGCTTTACAGCATTTACATTCACAGCATTTGCATTCACAGTTTGTCCTTGTTTTTTGGACTCGCTAGGCCTCTACCACTTGGCTACCTATTAGTTTTTGAATTATAAGAATAGATTGCATTGGACTCCATTTGTAACAATATAACAACATCAATTCTATACTTAGAAGGAAATATCTTTGCTTATTTACCGATAGAACCTCACTAATATGACAGATAAATAACTCATGAAGTTTGTTTTCTTGGGGGATTATACCACTCAGATTAGAAGGGGAAATCTGTCACTTAGATTAGAAGTGATAATTAAACTTATAAACACAAAGGTTTTACTGTGGACCTAGCTTGTTTAAGGTAAAAAAGTTTTGTAAGATGGACATGAATAACAATTGGTATGGTCCATTGATACCTGTAAAACACATCCAAGGCTAACTGAATTGTTGTTTTGTTTGGATGGATGCAGGTAAGGACTCTATCTTATCTTGGAAGGTTTTTTTACTTTGACAAGCTACCCTACTCTAAACGGAACACTCACCGATGACTTGGGAAGTTCTTTTACTTTCTGCATACTGGAAGGGGATCTCTTTCCTACAAACATTGTACTTAAATGATTGTAATACTGAGTTGTTTTTGTACATATCTATTCCTTGTTCTATTGCCGACTATCTTTTGATTGTAAAAATTAAATTATTCCTTATTATCTAAGATTTAACAACTATACACACATCCTATACATAAGGTTTTTCTTTTCAAGAGAAACTGGGATGTTGGCTTTGGAAATTCTCTTCGAAATTGAGTTCTAAGTTGGACCCACAGTCTGTAATCCCTTGACCGGTTGTCTGGTGTTAGGTGGTCCCTTTTAGACTCTTTTTCTGGTTCCCTGCTCATGGATACTATAGTCTTTGACTTTGCCGGTTGAAGGTTTGCAGGCCCAAAAATATTACAATTACTATGTCTACTTCTATTTATGTTTACATGGCTCCCTTTTCAGGATTGCTTACCCTATAGAAAGACAGCTCGCATGAGCACTAATCACAACCCTGAGAATCATGCAAAGATTCTCGAACAGATTAAGCTTTACCTTAAGGATCGTAAACCAAAGAATGCCTTGGCAGTTAGAACTAGACCCTTCCTCTCTAGGAAGGCCAAAGATTGTATGACCTACTATGGAAAGTATAAGTGAGCCTCACCTCATTGTTTTTGCAAACTCTTGCTCTCTCACAAGGATTGGAACTGACCTCGGAGCCCCTCTCAGTGGCCACTTCTCTTGTTCTCAGATGTATTAGCAGCTTGGATGCTTTGCAACTAATTTATGATTCGGCTCTTAACTCTGACAAAAAATTATCTGTCTTACATATGCTATCTTTTAATGATTGGGTTAAGATTTTAGCAACTTTGGATGAAGACTCCATGGAAGGAGTAAATTTAATTTCCCAATACATTGCCCAATTTCCTCTATTATCCTCACAATATCAGCAAGAGCTTGCTCTGTTCTCCTCCTCTAGTGCAGATCTGTCTAACTTTCTTAGGAAGTTATGTGGGCTTAATCTCTCTTTTGTCTATGCACCAGCCACTCCTTCTATTCCACAAACTGGGGGAATCTTTTGTCGGGATAGTGCAACCCTTGAAGCAGTTAAGGAATTTCAGAGTAATCTTTACTCCCTCAATGACTCAAAACTCCTAGAGATGGTGCCCAAAATCTCTAAAGTTTTTCTTGTCTTGCCTGCGAGACAAATTGGAATTGAATCCCTTGGGGTTGACCATCAGCTTTGGGTCCTACCCAACAAAGATTTCTTAGCTCCTATTTTAAGTGAGACCTGGGTTTACTCTGCCAACCTCCCTAACTCTATTGTGGAAGATTGTAGACTTAAGATTCTTAAAGGAGGGCAATTCTTGGACAAAGGTGAGCTCATCAAAGCACCCTTCAATCTCAATCTCATCGACCACTCCAAGTGTCCCTAAAATACAGGCCTGTACATCCGTACCAAAGGAAACATGGAAGTCGCCAAAAGTAACCCTGATTTTTACACTAAGTCCATCTGGAATGTCTTTCGTCCTTACATGAAATGTGATTGCAGATTTCTTGACCCTAAAGCCTCTTCTGAATCCAGTATCATGTGGTTTGATCATACCATCTGGTTTATTCTCAACCATTTGGACTTATTATTCCTGGAGAAACCTATGGATTCTCATCTTTACGTCATTTGCTCTTGGTTAGGTGGCCAAGCTAAGCAGATTGTAATTGCACAGATTGCCTTCAACATCTTCCATGGACTTATGCTTGATGCCTTGAAGGAGTTAAAAGCTGATGAACCTGGAATTTACTTAACTACTTATGCTAACTTTAAAGGTGTTAAGCTCATCACTAGTCTTTTTAAACCTTGTATTGATGAGTATGACTCGCCTACTCTCAAAAGGGCTAACTCTTTGATCACCCCCAACTCCTTCACTTCCTTCTTAACACCTAGTTCATCCTCTAACCAAGGAAGAGTTCGTAGCTTTACAAGAGGAAGAGACAGATTTCACTCCATCAGGAACTTCCCTGAATTTTAAACCCTGTATATATTGCAGGTTGCTACAAGACCTTGCGGAAGAAGAACTCTCAACAAAGTGGATCCGGAAAATGGTTTCATCTGCATACACTGTCTCTTTCACAATGTACTCCTCAATTGGATTCACCAATTTTTTTTTGGTGAGTGCTTTTATCTATTTTTTGGTAATCACAAATTGCTCGACAATATACTCATAGGATGGAAATATCATCATCCCGTAAAAAGGTTGAATTATAAAAATGACTTTCTTTGGCAGGATTCTATCCCTCATTGTACATGTGTTCAGTTTACCATTTTTTGCAAAAAATTTTAGGCTTTTGGTAACCATGTCACATTAGGAGATTTTGGAGGTCTTTTGGAGGGCCTTTTGGAAGAGAGAGGAAAATAAGCTCCTCCAATGAAAGAAGAGCCTACGTTACGTAGGCCTTTTGGAAGAGAGGAAAATAAGCTCCTCCAATGAGAGAAGAGCCTAAGTTATGTAGAAAAATAGATTGATATTAACAAAAATATAAAAGGTGTCCCTCTCCTCATTTAATAATCTAGTGGTCCTTGAAGACGATCACTCTCTTTCATTTAATGCGAGCACCTTTTTCAGAAGGTAGATGCGGTACATTTAATACGGCTTATGTCATCACTGGAACTCAAAAAGTAACAAAACTATCAAGTGGTGGAAGATTTTGAAACTTTTGATATTGTCAATGCGTCTGGAACGCCCAAATATCTTAGAAATGAATGTCTAATTGCCTCGCTCCGACATCCAAAGAGGCAAAAAATGTCAAAAAACCCTAAATGAACATTTTACTAACGGCGCACGAGGGGGCATTCCAAAATTTTGGAATGCCTAGACGTGCGCCTTTAGTAAAAAGCCCATTTTTTCCTCTTTTTAGGGAGCTTTTTGAGAGGAAAATATCAAAAAACCTCTAAAAAGGGGCTTTCTTGAAAGATAAGTGTCCAAAAAACCACTAAAAGAAGCTTTGTACTAACGGTGTGCAGGGGGGCATTCTAGAATTTTAGAATGCCTCCTCGCCGCCTTAAGAAAAAAGCCCATTTTTTGGGGTTTTTTGACATTTTTTGCCTCTCCGGATGTCGAAACGAGACATGTAGACATTCGTTTTCAGGGTATTTTGGCGTTTCCAATGCATTGGTGGTGTCAAAAGCCTCAAAATCTATCACTATTTGATAGTTTGTGACTTTTCAAGTTCCAGTGTGATGACGTAAGCTGCATTGAATGCACCGCACCTGCCTCCTGAAAGAGACGCTCGGATTAAATTAAAAAGTGACCGTTTTCAAGGACGATTGGGAATATAAATCTACTTTTTAGAGTGTCTGGTTATCCTTTTGGACGTACTCACAAGGTGCAAGTGCATTTTAAAAAAAGTTTCTAGAGAGAGAAATTCAATTTCTTACAAGGCCCTTGAAATGACCTCTAAAATTTTCTAATAATTTCACTTGTGATCTTAGCATTATTGAAAATACTAAAATACGTAGAATTTTGGCCAAAGGGCTCAATCATATACCTAACTTTTCCAAAAACCCATACCTTGCCTTATCAGCTATAGTAAGCTGTCTCACTGACCTTGTTTGTGCTCTCTGACTGGAGATGATAGTCCTACCGGACTTAAGGGAAGTGGTGAAGGAATGCTTCCTTCATAAAATTTCACAACTTCCTAGTAGATGGTTATCATCTGAAGACTCTTGGCTTAGTTCTTAGCTAACTCTTGATTTTCAAAAAATCTCTAATAAATGATTTGTTGTCGGGCTTGACAAAAGGTCTAACTATCCCACTATTGTTTGCAAATACTTGGCTTGGAAGGCCACTCGTAATCGAGTATTTGGTAAGGAATTCTGTCATATTAATGCTACACCTCAAACTATTTCCAGGAAAATTGCTAAACACTTAGGGTTGCTAGGCTACTCTGTGCTAAACACTAAGCTACCATTACTTTTTCCCACTTATAAAATCCAAAAGCATAAGTTCAGGTGGATATCTGATGCCTCCAATTGTATCTTTACTGATATCACCAAGGATATTACTTTTTGCCTTAACCTTATTTTATCTGAATTTGAGCTTATTTGTGCCACTAAATAGAAAATCTGCCAGGACTTCTTACATGTCCAGTATAATCCTTTTTGGCTTAGAAAAAACTCTACGGAGGTCTCACTTAACCTTCCTCAACAAAATCTTCCACATCTTTACTACTGGTATCACACAATGTTACGAAAATATTCCCCTTGATGGGGATCTTGGCCTTAAGGCTGTTCTTGCCAAGGTGATTAAATTGTCTTTCTCCAATGCTAGAAAGAAGAAGTTTTTCTACATCTCTATTTCCAAAAAACCTAGGTGGATTCACTTATCTCACTCCGTACACTCCCTACACTTCAATGAAGCTAAGCTTTGATCCTACATCTCCTGGCTGCTGAATAACTACACTATAGTTTCAGGTGGTATCTCAAGACCATGGAAACTTACAAGAATAAACTTCCATAGTTCAAACATACTTATAGATACATGGATGACCTACTTCTTCCCCAATGAAATTTGTTTGATTTACCCTCACTGCCTAAAAATTGAACCTACCTCTCTCCATGAGACCATCACACCCAATGGGGCTTTCTGCACATCTGTCCAATTTCTTAACCTCTCAATTTCCCTTCATACCCCATCTGTTGGTGGGTATGATCTAAGGTTTGTGTGGAAAAGGGATCTCCTGAAACTGCCACTCATAGAATTCATAAAAAGGAATAGCAATAGGCCCTACAAGGCTGCTATTAGCTCTTGTATCTGCTTGCTACACTTAATTTTCTATTCTTCCTCTAACCCTTATCTTGCCTAGGAGGAGGTCTTTTTGCTAATTAAAAAGTATTGCCTTAACGGGTTTAATAGAAAATCAGATCTGTAACACTATCATACAAGCTCTAACCGATCATAAGTGGCCTAGGTTACACTTTAAACAAGAGAATCTCATATCTCTTATTAGGTAGTAGGCCCATACACAATGGGTCTACTACCGACGCATTGTGTATGGAGCCTGGGATAGGGCGGGTAAACACACACACACACACACACACACACACACACACACACACACACACACACACACACACACACACACACACACACACACACACACACACACACACACACACACACACACACTATGGTACTATAGGTATTCTGGTTACAATCCCCCCCCCCCCCCCCCCCCCCCCCTCAACATTGAGCTAGCCCGAAAATTGATGGGATACTTTAAAATGATAGTGCTCAAAATATGCCATATAAAGACCATGGACCCGGCCCTTGAATAATAAAGCTTAAAATGTTTTCCCTAGAGTGTCGAGCGTGATTAAAGTCTCTGTCCTCATTACGTCGAGAAGGAAACCTCTTCTTCCTGGCTATGGATCTCCCCTCTCAAGGGTATCTACGTTCCGTTTGATGCTATCACACACTCACAAAAGAGGGTGGCTCCGCTCACTCATTGCTACCGCTCAGAGGACTGGCACTCCTCCCTCTATTTAAACAGATGAGGGTGCACCTCTACCCCTCACTTAGCCAGTGATTGTTTTGTTGTGTTTTGTCTGAGAGGATCTACTGCCTGCTTCACGAATAGAGCTATGGAGCTCATCACTCAAGTATCTCAGGTTTTTTTCTACCGTAAATTTGCCTCGCTACCGGTTATGATTGGAATTCTTTGCAGTAAGCAGTACTCTGCTATTTTGTTAACACAATAGGGAAAGTGGTTTTCAATAACATTGTGGTGGTTTTGTTGCTTGCAGTCGTGATTGGTTTTTACAACTGTCATTAACTATGATTCTTGTACACTGTGCATACTACCCATGAACATTAGGTTATTATGGTACTTACCATGGAGTATGGCTGCTAAAAATGGTTGGCATCTACTGCTTGATTACATTCAAGAGGAATTAAAAGGGTTTTTTCCTACTGTTTTTCTGAAAGGAAACTATGCGTAGCATGGCTTTATGCTACTATGTGACCATGTAACTTTGGATTTCTTCAAAGCCGTTGCAGGGTTTTACCGTTTGTAGACATTACCTAGTCTCGGCATAACTGGTTTTTTTCAATAAAAAGGGGTTAGTCTTGGCCTTTGTAGCATCTGAGGAGCTGGGTACTTTGTAATACTATGCGTACTCACATTCTGAGTAAAGGGACAACATTTACACTTGGCGATAAAGCTGTGTATAACCCACCGTTGGGTTGCTAATGGTTGATGATATGGTTCTTTGTTCAACTTTTTTTGAAGGTAAGTATATGGCAGTTTTGTCTTAACATTTGTATGGAAAGAAACCAAGCAAGAGCTCTAAAAAGGTTATATCTCGGATAAAGATGGATTCCTACTACTGACGCTAGTATTAATGTATGGCATGTTATCTACCATTTTTGTCACTTGGAAAAACCTTCCGTATGGAGGGACTGTTAAACTATTGTACCACTATTTTCGGACCCATGTACTAGTTTATGTTGCTTTTATGGGAAGGAATATGATCTGTTACATTCTATGAACGACCTGATCATTATGATTATTTGCAACAATGCTTTAGAGCATTTGCATTCACAATTTGTCCTTGTTTATTGGATGGGCTAGGCCTCTGCCACTTGAATAGCTATTAGTTTATGACTTATAAGAATAGATTGCATTGGACTCCATTTGTAACAGTATAACAACATCAGTTATTTACTTAGAAGGAAATCTCTTTGCTTATTTACGGATAGAACCTTACTAATATGACATATAAATAACTCATGAAGGTTTTTTTTCTTGGGGGATTATACCACTCACATTAGAAGGGGAAATCTGTCACTTAGATTAGAAGTGATAATTAAAATTATAAACAAAAAGGTTTTATTGTGGACCTAGCTTGTTTAAGGTAAAAAAGTTTTGTAAGATGGACAAGGATAACAATTGGTATGGTCCATTGATACCTATAAACACATCCAAAGCTAACTGAATTGTTGTCTTGTTTGGATGGATGTAGGTAAGGACTCTATCTTATCTTGGAAGGTTTTTTTACTTTGACAAGCTACCCTACTCTGGATGGAACACTCACTGATGACTTGGGAAGTTCTTTTAGTTTCTGCATACTAAAAGGGGATCTCTTTCCTACAAACATTGCACTTAAATGATTCTAATACTAAGTTTTTTTTGTACATATCTATTCCTTGTTCCATTGCCAGCTGTCTTTTGAATGTAAAAATTCAATTATGTCTTATTATCTAAGATTTAACAGCTACACACACACACACACACACACACACACACACACACACACACACACACACACACACACACACACATACACACAATCCACTTCTAGTAGCATGACAAAGAAGCTTCACAAAGGTGGATATGGCTATTGTGTGTATACCTCTATATTCCATACTTCCCAACCATAATTCACCTTTTTTATTCTTTTCCTTCTCATGGGTTAACACCAATGCTCTAATTTTCCTATGAATCTCATCCAAGGAAAAGTGAAGAAAGGAGGATAAATTTGTCAAAGAAACAACCACATCCAATGGAATGGACACATAACATACAAAAATTCATCGTTTTCTCAATCTCAAAACAAAGAAAAGGAAAATCCCTTCAAATTTGACTATTTTTTCATTTTATTTATTTCATGATGTTGAAATTTTCCTTTATGTTTTCCATTGTAATTAAATTAACTTTGAATACTAATTATGACTCTAACTAATATTACTAACATGCTAACCTAAATCCTAGTCAGATACCACCTATCTCTTCACCTAGATCACCTAATTCTAAAAAAAAGCTTTGCAGATACAATTAAGTACGATAATGAAAGCACTAAGCAATCCTATGCATGTATAAGGAGGGAATTGTTTTGAAAAAATTAAACTAAGAGCCATATGCAACCCATGCTTGCCAAGAATCGAAGCCCATGCATTATGCAATATTAGCATGGTAGAGTAGTGAATTCCTTAACCAGATTCTTGCCTAAATCTTAACTGAGCTTAATGGAAAATGTTGTATGCTTTTCACAAATCACTAATGCTTGTTTCTTTAGAGTGTTTGCATTTGAAAGATAGTGTTTCTTTCATTAGGCAAGAGCAAATAGAGGAATCGAGTGACTCTTTCTCAATCTTTGTACTTGTGCAGCTATGTCCAAAGATCCACAATCTCACATTATTGGTTGATTTTTGGGCATACAAAGGGTTTAGGGTCCTACTAGGTGTAAGGCCAAGGGCCTGACTGCATGGTGTAGACATGGAATCCTAAGAATGGACTAGGGATAGGAGTCCTAGGGCCTATATAAAGAGCAGTAGGGAGGAGGATTTTGAAATGCAATTCCCATGGGTCTCATATTGATATCAGAGCTCAGGCTAATTCTAGAAAAATAAAGGGAGTGGTCTCTCTAGAGTTGCATGGCTTGGATGCTCATGCAACGGGTTGTGGTGAACAAGTCAAAGAGAACCGTGTGCATGCTAGCTTAGCAGAACAAAAGAGGAGGTCTAAGTCTAGGTTAATGGGCAGCCTCGGGTTTTTGCGACCCCTGTGGGGAGAAGACCTGGTTTGCCAGAGCAAGGCTCCAATGTGGAGGGGTCTCCCAAAAAGAGGTAGATGACTTGTTGAAAAATACCAAGCCACCAATTTTTATGGGAGAGGAGAGGGAACACAACAAAGATACAGTGAATATATTCCTTAGTAAATGGTTTTGGATTCATGATCTTAGATGCAGTCAAAGCACTACAAACAAGTCTGACACTAGAAGGCAAGGCGTGCAAATGGTGGATGTCACTCAAGGAGAAAGGCCTCATACCACAGTCATGGGCAGCCTTCTGGAATGTGTTTAGAAATGAATTTTTGCCTGCCAATGAAAAGGACAAAAATTGGTCTGCATGGGACAAGTGCTCTATGCATCCGCATAAGACACTGTTGGAGTGATGTCATTCTTAAACTGAAAGGCCTTGATGACTTCTAGAAAATGCATGGGTTTATCAAGAGAATCATGTCAAATCCCATGCTCTCAAGAAGCTTGAGGAGGCTATAGTGCAAGTGCATATACATGACGATCCTGAAGAGAAAATATTGCATAACTCTCACATGCCTGACATTGCACATGGAAATGCACGCACACAACATGGGCACAATAAAAGAAATTTTGTTGTTGATACATCTGAGGCTTCCAAGAAACCAAAGGGATATAGGGGCCCTATGTCTAGTGAAGCGTTTAAGAAGGCTAGAAATTAAAACTTGTGTTTTACATGTTTAAGGAGTGGACACAGCAAAAAGGATTTCTCCAAGGGAAAATGTACTACCCAAGAGAAAGCGAGAGTAGTACACATGGTGCAACTATTGCCTCTTGAGTCCTCATCCAGTTTCTCCAATGTGGAGGTAATGTTGGATTTCAAGCCCATTTGGTGCTTGTGTGGGAACATCTTTTATAGCATGCATTTCACCTTCAGCGTGCATGCAATTTGCATGGTCAACTTCCACTCACATATAAGCTTATTATCAATCAAAAATAGTGTCGCCTCTTTTATTTTGTGTGTCAAAGTAAATCTCTTTCTCTCTCTCTCTCTCTGTCTCTCTCTACATGCTCACAAGAGCTTCCATGGCACCACCACCACTTCACTCTCCCTAGCCGCCCTATCAAGTGTTATTAGAGCTTTGGATCAACGACTTGTGTTTGAAAAGCATCACGGGAATAGACACTTGTAGAAGAGAGAAGAGGGTTACATGAACTACAAAAATCCAAGTTAAACCTGCATTAACACGGTTGTCCTGGACTAAAATCAAACTTTTGATGCATGGTGTTCTGCTACATTGCGCTCTACAACCCATTGCAAGATCAACGATGTTCTCTATCGTGTGCTATAATATTCAGCATTTTGTTTTTAATTTCACACTATTTTGAAAATAGTGGCCACCTTATGAGCCTTGGTCTTCAAGCAAGTGGGCAGTCACACAAAGCGAGAGTGTTTCTTCGCCCTAAGCAAATTCAAATCTTTCTAATCTTTTGAGTTTGATATCACCAACTTAATCCACATTTTTTTGTGATTCATTTCTCGATAAGGAGCTTTAACACCTTGGTAAGAAGTTTTTTTGGTAAGAATTCTGGTATTAGTTTGACATCTAGTAGTATGATGTCAAAATTTGACAAGTTCAATGGATCCAACTTTCACACATGGAAAATAAAAATTAAAGGTAATATGATACAAAAGAATCTTTGGACTTTGGAGTGTGTTCAAGCCCCTTTCAATGGACGAAAAAGGCACAAAGGATGTAGCTATTACTAGAGAATTATCTATCGAGAAACAAAGCAAAGACGTGCAAGCATTGGGTCTTATTTTGACTTCTTTAGAAGATGACTTTTTTAACTATTTGGATCACGTTAAATCTTTGAGTGCTGCTTGGATAGAATTAGTGACACTTTTTGGTGCCAAAGCAAAATATTCAAAGATGAGCCTAAAAATGGAATCGTATTCTCTTAGGCCATGCATGATGATGAAAATATTGCAGCTTTCACCAACATGTTGAAGAGCATCAGAACTTGGCTAATCAATGTTGAGGCCCCCATGCTAGATGAAGATCTTATAGCTGTTTTCCTTAATATCTTATGCAAAAAATCTCATCAAATTTTGACTGTTTTAAAGGAGAAGGATCCGCTACCTTCTTTGGACCGTATTGTTAATTCATTACATGAAGAAGAGAAATGAGTATCACATGCGAGTTCTGCCATTTGTTAACCCTCACGGCTCACAGACACCCTATCACCTACGAGACGGACGTTGTAACCTACGGCGGACATTGTGTTATTTATTTGGTAGAGTCAGGTACCGGGCTTGTTGGTCCAATAGGAAAAGGGTAAGAGTGATCGCCGATGAGAGGCGCACTCTAACTGGAACATTCAAGGGATTAGTTGTCTAAGCATGGGCGCCCAAGTGTGAATGGGGCGAGATCATATAAAAGTCAACTAAACCTAAAATTAACTTATTCTCTCATTTGTGCAATAGAAGAGTGCTCTTGCTCCATCTCCATCTCCATCTTTTTCTTCTTCACCTCCTTGTGTGTGTGTGTATGAGAGAGAGAGAGAGAGAGAGAGAGAGAGAGAGAGAGAGAGAGAGAGAGAGAGAGAGAGAGTGGGCGATCGAGCATTACGAAGGCACGGCGGCGGCGAAGCGGCGGCTCCTTCTTCTTTGCGGCAAGGAATCCTCTATGAAGCAAGCGTAGAGCGGTGAGTGACACACCATCGCCTTCTTTGAGCTTACTAGTTTAGGCTTGTTGTGTGCTTGGAGCCATTTGTGGCTCGCACACGGTGTATCGGCAAGTTCCTTGCATTGACACATGCGACATATGCGCACATTTTTGGCGCCGCTACCGGGGAATGCCGTGCATTAAGCTTGAGTAGCACTCTGTGCTTCTCCATGGTGCAATTTCAATTATATGAAAGGTAGGGAAGGAGTGTGTGTGTTGAGAAGAGGGATTTGGTGTTATATTGTGTGTTTTTTTTGTTAATGGAGTTTTCAAAGGTACTGTGTTTATTCTCTGTGTATTAAGGTTGTTAGTTTTCTTTGCTAATGGAGATTTCAAAGGTACTGTGTTTATTCTCTGTGTATTAAGGTAGTTAGTTTTCTGTGTACAGTAAGTAGGAAGTAGATTAGTGAGAGTTAATAGAGTGTGTTAGTGTGTAAGAGTAGGTGTATTAGTTAGAAGTAGGTAGATAGAGTGTGTGTGTGTGCTCTCGCGCAGGCCGCGGCGACCTTATCCTTAACTTTTTTTTAAAAAAATAAAATAAAATAAAAATAAAAATTTAACGGTAGGACCGGGATCGGGAATATCTCCCAGACCCAAGCCCAAGCTCACGCTCAGGCCTAGGCCTCAGTCGCTTTTAAAAAAAACGAATTTTAGCTTCACACGTAGCTAAAAATCGATTTTTTGAGGACAAACGGAACGTCAGATGCCCGAAAATTGTGCTGTAAAGCACACAACGATCCTCTAAGTGATACACTCATTTTGAGATATCACACACTTTAATAAAAAAAAATCAAACATTAAAAAAACATTAAAAAACGTAAAAAAAACGAGTGAAAACGGACGCTTAAAAAAGTAAGCGGTTAACCTTTGAGGTTATTCGTCGACGTTTGTAGGGTGCCAAAGGCACATGCATCTGCGCTCTGGTCGTATGCTAGAGACGGAGCAACTAGAGAGAATTTTGACTTACGCGAGTTCTCAATATCCACCTACTTTAGGTTCTGGACCCTCGGCAGGGACCCAAGGTAGTACAAACCAAGACCCCGAACATAGCGGCTAGTGACTCTTCCTCTGACTACGGCGTCATGGAGGATTTACCAATGCCTAATCCCGATAGATCGAGCCAAGACATGCATGCCATGGGTCCTCGGTCCGGGCCGAGCATGCTTAGCCACCTAAAGGAAACCTTTAGTAGAGCCACTCGCTCCGAACATGGAGCTAATGATGTAAATGAGGGGGGTGGGGAAGTAAATTCTCCATTCGTGACAAACGTAGACCCTATACCATTAGAGAATGTGCACGTGAATACTTCATTCACTGCACCTCCTGACTCTTCAGAGTTATTTCTCTCCGAGGTCATATTACCCTATGGTAGAAGCCTTGCCGAAGTGCAAGAGGTTGAGCGATATATCTTTGCAGCGAGGGAAAAGAAAGTCGAGAGCTTACGCAAGGTGGAGCAACGAAGAGAGTTAAAATTGAAAGCTCCTATGTCAATATCCTTGCTAAGAGAGCAATCAAGTGCTCCTGATTTAGGAAGCGCTAAGGGCGAACCCCTAGAAAGCAACATTGCATCTAGCTCAAAGGACACCCCTAGCACCTCAATCCTAGATGGAGTGTTCTTAAATGAGAATTGGGAGTACGAATTACAAATAGAGACTCTGACCGACCTATACATAGGTCACACTTATCATGTGGGTTGGTTAGATGTCCTACAATCCACAATGGGTGCTACTAGTGTGGAGGATCAACAACAAAGAGTTTGTGAGGTCATCCATAGGGTCATTGAGTTAGAGAGACAGAACAAGGGGATCAACATGCCTTCAACGGGTCTCATGAGATTCTTGGATACAGGGAAGGCTAAACAACCAACCTTATCGCAAATGGAGACTCCCTCGGTAAGTCCGATGGATCCCCCATATGTTGTTTCTCCAGGGGTCTCAGTGCAATCTGAGCCCACAAGTGATAGATTCACCTTTCCAAGTCTAGCTCATCTTTCCCTTGATGACACCACGGCTACCATGCCTACCCCAATGATGGGCATGCCGAGAAACATGCCATGGACCTCATTTGTTAGTAAAGCACCACTACATGGTAGCTCAATGTCTGCAACAGTACCTACAAGTGTGTATCAATCGTATGCACCTAAGGGTCATCACACTCATGTAGTCCCTACCCCTCCCATTGTTTCAACTACCTATGCTCCACAACCACAATACACAAGTTCTTATTTCCATGGGACTATACCGGCTAGCATCAGCATGTCACATCCGATGTCTGCTACGCCTAGGGCCACCCATATGAACTATGGACCACCACATGGCATAACATCGTACCCAACGTGGAACCCAAGGGCTTCCTATGCACCAAGCCCAATGCCAATACCTACTCCACATGTAGTCTCTGGAGCACCTTCACCCACAGTGCCTGCTCATTTAGGTGACTTGGCAACATTTGCTCAAGCTATCGGTCGATCTATTGCTAAGAATATGGGTAATGCGCCTGATAGAGAGCCTAGAAGTAAGACAGTACAAATAGCCAAGCTCACACAAAAATTTAGTGGAGACGGGGATGTGAGAAAGCATATCGAAATGTTTGAACAAATATGCGATTCTCTAGGAGAACACAATGACCTATATAAGAGCAATGCTTTAAGCCTAACCTTAAGTGGAAAGGCTGGGGATTGGTATAGAACCCTAAGGGTGGAAGAAAAAATGATTTACCCTACTCTTAGGAGACTGTTCTTAAAAGAATACATACGAGAGGGAGTGCTTTGGGGTGTAGCCTCTCAGCTCTAGAAAGCCCAACGAGAGGAAGAAGAGTCGGTGAGAGACTTTAAAAGTCGCTTGAAGCATTTGAATTCTCGTTGTAATCCAAATGAGCGCTTCAACAATAACCAATTGCTTGATAGATTCATTAGGGGATTATGGCATGAGGATATCTACAATGGCCTAGTCATGAGAGGTATCACCACTTGGGAAGCAGTCACCACCAATGCGATCCAATTGGAGGATAATTTAATGATTCAAGGAGAAAGAGTGTCTGTTGAGTCTAAATCTATTAGCTCACAAGCATCAGGGCATCAGCCAATGAACCTAAAGCCTATTGCTAAGGAGCCAAAGATATCTGAGATGACTTTAGCAGATCTCACCAAGGCTATTCAAGAGAGTCTTAGAGACAATCATGCTCTGCAAAACAATCATATGTATCCAAGAAGGGAGAAGCAATGGTGCTCAGTATGCTATGGACCGCATAGTACCAATGAATGCCCTACTTTTAGAGTAAAATTCAATGGGAATTGCAATGCATGTGGGAGGTATGGTCATCAAGCTAAGGATTGCATAGTATTTAAGCGCGTGATGGCCAATAGACCAACCTTAGCATGGACAGGCACACCTCGAGTGCCTGCATTGATGTCGGCCCCATCTCTTGAACAAAAAGCACAACACATGGTGCCTAGGGCCCAAAATGTTGCTCAAACAACACACTTACCAGCTCCAGTGCTAGGACTGCAACCACCACATCCGAGAATCACTTCTGTGAACCAAGTGGGTTGTGAGTCATCTATTTCTTGTTTGGAAGGCTGTGAGGAAGATATAGATCCTAATATTGCCTATGGGATGGATGTGTTTGAAGAAAGTCCACAATACTACATGGAGGACTATTGGGGACAAGTCAAACCTGTATATCAAGTAGCTGCTCTTGCGGCAAGAGGCCAAAATATCAACTACACTGCTAAGAGACCACCTCTTCAATGCTATGAGTGTGGAGGTCCACATGTGTAGCCGAGTGTCCTATTAGGCTACAAAATAATGCCACACTAATGCAAACCAATCAAGCGAGCACGTCTACAATGCCGATACTCATGTGTAATCGATGTGGCATAGATCATTTGATTGCGCAATGTCCAAATAATCCAAATGCACCGAAGATCACGCCATTAAATTTGATTGAAGTTACCGAGGATCCATCACCAAGTACACCCGTGGTACCAGTAAACGTACTCACACAATCGATTCTCCAAAAACAAAATTATATTCTTGAGGAAAGAGACACGGCATCAATTGCCCAATCTCAGAAAAAGAAGAAAACACGAAGAAAGAGATTGCAAAAAGCAACGAAGTCAGACCCCAGTTCAAAGACCAACATAGGGACTAGTGACAACCCCGTATATATGAAGGACGCTGAAGAAGATTCTGATTCAGGTGAAACCATGGAGACCAAAACGACCACTAACATAGAAACCAACAAGGAAGATCTTCATGAGCCACAATGGCCAGGGTCCAAAAAGAAGATAGGAACTTACCCAAACCCTACAGAGGAGATTGAGCGAGTCAAGCATTTAAGGAGTTTGGTAGAAGATACCCAAAGGGATCTAGAACCAGCACCTAGGAAGATCCAAATTACAGACACCGTGTTCCCTACGCAACAACAACCTCACCAAGTCCATAGACCCTTGGACATACGTAGTGTCATCCAAGAAGAAAGCGACTTAAAGTCATGGGAAAGTGGGCGTACTCACTTCTTGATGGAAAGAATGTTTACAGAGGGACTACCTGATCCTATCAAAGAAATGGAGATCCCATCTTCCCCACGCCAAATTGATGGATTTCATGTCTTCAGAAGTTAGAACCACCATCATTTCCAAACTATATAAAGACCCCGAGCTAGTCTCAGCTCTTCCAGCCTTCCTCAATGGAGAACTAAAGTTTGGGCTACCACAATTTGCATAGATGGATGGAGCTGGGGAGATGCCAATAGAGGAGGTATACATAGATCCACAACCCAACCTAGATGAGAACCTTGTTATAGAAATACCTGCTAACAAGTTGGGGCAATACTTTGAGGGTGATGAATCCAATGCGACTATACCAATCACTACTAAGGGATTAACTGTGAAGGGAATCCTTGATGGTGGCGCTTGGGTTAGTATTGTGACTAAAAATTGCTGGGAAACTATGGGAAGACCTCACCTTGCGACCACAACCATAGTAGTGAAGATGACCAATGGGTCTATTGTTAAACCTATTGGGATGCTATAAGATCTCAAGATAAAGGTCTTTGAACATAAAATAAGACTTACCTTCATTGTTATGGATTTCTCCAAGCACACTATGGCATCAGAGATGATCTTAGGACGTCCTTTCATGAGGGAAGCAAAAATGGTGCATGACTGGTCTAAAAACCATGTCTACTTGCAGTTCCAAGATTCTGTCATTCGAGCGGATCTTGTGATTGGTCGAGCACATCCTCTAGGAAACACGTTTATAATTGATCATAGATCTGATACCACAGTTCACTCAGCCCCATTGCAGTATTGTTACACGTGTAAAGCGGACACTGATGTTGGGGAAGATTCTCCTTATATGGATGTACTACCTGGGATGACTGAGTCGGACAATGTGGATTGGATCCACCTAGAAGCAACCATAGACACTTGGGGAAATAGGGGGATGACCTGGGTAACACCTGAGGGGGATGAAATGCCCGTACCCTTAAATAGGCTACAAGCAATGCATATAGCTTTTGACAAGACTCATCCTAATATAACAGAAAAAACATACAAGTGGGTCCCTAAATCTTCTTTAGCGACCATAGCCAATGCTAAAAAACAGAAGCCTTGTAAGAAACGTTCCACTCGCTCCAAGAAATGTAAGAAAACGTGGCGCTGGATTCCTAAACGACTATTGGAAGCCCAAGGCTACTATAAAGGAAGTGATTAAATCTGGGTGCCAAAACGTAAATTGTGCTCTTACTTGTCACCAGGCCCATGTGAGCTCAATCCCGTAGCTCCAAAACGAATTGACAATTGCGGAAAGGAAAAAATCACGGAATGCTACACACCCGCTCCAGAGCTAGTTTGGGTACCAAAGAAAGAACAATTTGTTCCACCTAGCTCAGGAAGGGGGGAGTCCCATGAAGCTTCCAGCTCCTCATGTAATGCATCCATAGAGGTAAAAGCTTCTCCACAACCTCCACCTACAATAATGGACCTCCATGAAGCTACAAAGGAATCCACACCTCCTAGTGTTCAAGAATCACCTGATGAACCACTTCAAGTCCGATCCTGGGAGAGTACCTTACCACCCTTGCAACTCGATGAGGCACCTAAGGTAATAGAAAACTACTGGCAAAAATCCCCACCTATTACCAACTGGAACAATTGGTTTCAAAGGGTGACAAGATCATTTCAAATGGTATGATCTACCCAAGGAAGGGGGGAGTGTTTGCTGACAGTCATCATTCACTTGCTTCCCTCTCAACCTTCCTCCCTGACCTCTCAATCACCAATCTTAGGGAATGTACATATAAAGCCTTATACTCACAAAAAACAAAAAGAATAAAGAGCAAGAGCAATTAGCAAACGAGTATGCACAATATAAGTCAAAACACTGACCCACACCTACACATTCACATCCGGTACACTGAAACAAAAACCTATGTCATAAAACACCTTTGATCCTCATCACTTGAGTGATGGAGGGTAGGTAGGATTAGTACTATACGAGTGTTTCTGTTTTAGAGTTGAGTGATCAGCAAAGTTCTTTCTTCCCACTAATGTGCCTCCTAGAGGTATTCTTTGTGTTTCTTAGTGTGTACAGGAACGTGTTGCTGTTGTTAGGATTTGGAACTTCATGGAATCTTTCTCTCATTCACACTTCAAATCAAGCACGACCATCAACACAAACATGTGTTTCTTGTCCATTAGCATTGCCCCTTATCTTTTTTGCATCTATGATTGTCTGCTTTGATTGTGATTGGTAGCATAATATCCATCACATTTTCTTAGTATCAAACATTTAATTCAATGCAATTTTTTGTCATAATCACTTGTCTAGGTTTAAACATCAAGCAAGTCCGACTAAGCTAGTTTGACCAAGTTAGGTGTTAGAGATCTTCTTACCATGGGGAATGCCTTCCTAATAATCAATGGTTACTTAGGTTCTTAATCCGATCTAGGTAGCATTGTGTGAAATGTACAAGGGCTTTCTAGTGGGCTTGACCCTATTGACCTTTAGCTTAAGTATTATAAAGGGAGTTTACTAGTGTGATGAGCCTGGGGAGGTATATCAGTGTTATATGACCCCCCAAAGTTACAAAATTAAAATGTTAAAAATGAACTAACAAAAAATCAAAGTGCCACAATGTAAATTCTTAAGCTGGAAGAGAAATCTCAGCTTGATTGGGTACTTCACTCACATGTATCGCCTATGGTACTAGAGCTCTAGAGGTTCCCAGTGTGGGCGCTTTTCCTTGAAAAGCAAAAAACCCAAGGCATACAAAATAAGCACATACATCAAAATCGAATCACTGTGAAAAGACTTTGGGGGGTCAAAGAAAATTAATCAGTTAGGCGATGATTTCATGAGAAATTCCTTTTATTGTAGCTTAACACTAGGTTGGTAACCTAACAGGACATAAAAATGTCCTTTCAGGGTTTTGTAAAAAACCTCCAAAACCATAGTAGTTCCACTCATTTTGTAAAATCCTTTCATGAGGTTATAGTTCAAGGTCTACTACACATGTAAAAAATAAGAAACTTGTAAAATTTCTCATCTTTTGGTCACACCAAGCCTCCAAAGTTGATGGACGAGTACATTTTCATCAAAACAGTCATTTCTTACATTTTGTTGCATAAAAATAAGATTAGGGATTTTTGTAGGACTTGAGATAAATTCCCTAGTTAACTTCAATGGATTGGTGATCAGAACATATGATTGCTTCTCACTCACTATTTTTTGTTTTGCCAAAAGAAATAGGTACAAAAAAGTTGAATTTTTACCATTCTGCAAACCTATCATCAAAGTTTCTATAGCCACGCTCAATAAAAATAATATATACATGTTTTCTTACTTCCTTATTGTCCTTTAGGTTCATAAGGATCCATGGAGCATGTCAAAAGAATATTACATCTCTTACCAAGGGGAATCTTGGGGACAAAGATGAAGTGCTAAATACAGCAAACATGAAAAAACTGGGTTCAACATTATGAGTTGTAGAATCCCATAGAAACTACTCAATATCTAGCCAAATTTGATCCTTATGACTAGATATGGTTACTACCTACAAAATGCATGTAGTTGTCACAAGAAACTAACAATATTGAAAAAGCTATACTTGATATACTAGAATGTTTCGTTTTCTTCTATAATTGAAAAAATCAACCATCGTTTTCTACTATGCAAAATAGGGTATTAGGTGCCCCAAAACTCAAGGAATATTAGCTTTATGTTACAATATGCGACATAGAAAATCAAAACTACATTTGGATATCTTGAAAGCCACCAAAAAAATCATAGAAGAGCTAAAATTGGCTAAAAAACAGGATTTAACAATATTTGTACTTTGGTCATAACTTACAACTTTAACATTTATTTCTCCTTAGAAGCATCAGGACATGTTGAGGACTACTAAAGATAGTTCTCTAGCATTATAGACCTCACAAACATGAATTCTAGAGTGGTATAGTTGCAAAAAGTTGAAAAAAGCCAAAAATAGGACCCGTTTTTTCACGCAGTTTAGGTTATGAAATGTTGTGCAAGGACAAGGTTAAAGATGGAATTGATATTCCAAAAAAATGTCGAGTTTTTTTCAGCTCATGAGACAACTTTCTAGATAGATAGCACCTCAAAATCCATTTTGAAACTCTTGACATAATTCAAGGAAAATGGTCACTTAACAGGACATAAAAGTGTCCCATTACCAACCTAGTGTTAACTACAAGGTCTTCTAGGTATAGCCTCTGGTCAGCCCTTGAACATGAAATACTTGTCTCTCGCGATTAAACAACTTAATTGACCAGAGAAAATTAAGAAGCTTACCCATGGTATTAATAGTCGATCTCTAGTGCCTTTTGACCGTTAAATTAGCGACCACAGACTTGTTTAATTTTTACCTTCACATCTATTTATGCATTTGATTACATTGCAATTTAATGTTTATTGCTGACAAATTGTTTAAAATTCTGTTACCAATTAATTTGTCTGCCTAAAATTGCATATGCTTTTTAATCGCTTATGAGAATGCAATTATTGTGCCAATGTTGTTTGATTTTGCAGTAACGGAAGAAGGCTAAGGACATTCATCTCAAATTCTCTTCCACCTCGACGAACGAGCTTCAACTCAATAGCTTCCGAGGACGGAATCTACATCAGGAAGGGGGGCATGTTAACCCTCACGGCTCACGGACACCCTATCACCTACGAGATGGACGTTGTAACCTACGGCGGACATTGTATTATTTATTTGGTAGAGTCAGGTATCGGGCTTGTCGGTCCAATACGAAAAGGGTAAGAGTGATCGCCGATGAGAGGTGCACTCCAACTGGAACATTCAAGGGATTAGTTGGCTAAGCATGGGTGCCCAAGTGTGAATGGGGCGAGCTCATATAAAAGTCAACTAAACCTAAAATTCACTTATTCTCTCATTTGTGCAATAGAAGAGTGCTCTTGCTCCATCTCCATCTCCATCTTCTTCTACTTCACCTCCTTGTGTGTGTGTGTGTGTGTGTGTGTGTGTGTGTGTGTGTGAGAGAGAGAGAGAGAGAGAGAGAGAGAGAGAGAGAGAGAGAGAGAGTGGGCGATCGAGCATTACGAAGGCACGGTGGTGGAGAAGTGGTTGAGCGCGGCGAAGCGGCGGCTCCTTCTTCTTCACGTCGAGGAATCCTCCATGAAGCAAGCGCAGAGTGGCGGTGAGTGACACACCATCGCCTTCTTTGAGCTTACTAGTTTAGGCTTGTTGTGTGCTTGGAGCCATTTGTGGCTCGCACACGGTGTATCGGCAAGTTCCTTGCATTGACACGTGCGACATACACGCACACCATTATTCCTAGTGCATATGTAGTCAATCATTGTGCTTCCACCTCAGCTTTGACCAAACCATCAAATAGTACCAGATCTTGTGCTATTTGTGGACACAACAATCATTAAACAAAGGATTGTTTCAAAAAGAATCCTTGTACTCATTGCAGTAAGACAAATATAAGTGCTATAAAAAAAATAAAAATTAGATCCAGATGGTTGATGGTGATACAAAATCTCAAGTACTTTCTATTGTTAGTGATATTTTTTAGGTCAAGTTTTGTTTTTATGTCATTCATAGTAAAATAAATTTGTACGGGTTATAGACACTACCAGATATAAGTGGTAATACCTCCCAAAATTTGTTTGGTTCAAGTCCTATGTTTTAGACCATTTCTTGTGAGTCTGTTGGAGAAACCTAAACCTTATCTGTTTTGGGGGGGGGGGGGGGGGGGGGGGGGGGGGTATTGTCATGGCACGAAGTTATGGGGTATACCAAAACTCTTGGTTGTGAGGACACCTATAGGTCACAATTTATGTGTATACCACAAACTCATGGTTAAGAGTAAACCTAGAACTCTATGTCCTAAGAATGGTTAGTATAGTTTTGGGCTTGAGGGGGACATTGTTGGGTTCAAGCCCATTTGGTACCCTTGTGGAAACTTCTTTTATAGCATGCAGTGCACCTTCATTGAGCATGGATTTTGCATGGTCAGCTTCCACTCATATATATATGTAAATCTTATAAAACATCAAAAATAGCATTGCCTCTTTTATTTTGTGTGTAGATGTCTCTCTCTCTCTCTCTCTCTCTCTCTCTCTCTCTCTCTCTCTCTCTCTCTCTCTCTCTCTGTCTCTCTATCTATCTATCTCTGCATGCTGACACCAACTTCCATGGCACCACTCTATCTCTCTCTCCCTCTCTCTCTCTCTCTCTCTCTCTCTCTCTCTCTCTCTCTCTCTCTCTCTCTCTCTCTCTCTCTCTCTCTCTCTCCTGTGTGTATGTGTGTGTGTGTATGCTTACACCAACTTCCATGGCACTACCACATCGTCACCCTCCCTAGCAACCCTATTAGGTAACACACACTGGAGCGGTGCACGAGTGCTATAAAATGGCTTCAATGTGGTAGACGACCTTTGGTCCACATGAGATGGTGCATATGCATGGGTCTATCCAAGGACACAAGGTGAGGACATTGGTGGAAAATGGCGCTTTTTACAATTTTATCAAGTATAATATAGTGAAATGGCTCAAGTTGTCCTAGACTCTGAGATCTCACCATTACAAAGTAGCGATGGTGAATGATCATGATGCCGAGGTGTGGGATACTCAAGTGAAAGATGTACTGCTGGGGATTCAAGGGCATCCCATATCTTTGGATTTTCAAGTCATGAATATGGAGCAAGAAGATGTGGTCCTTAGTTGGGAGTGGTTACGTAGTTTAGGATCATAACTCAAACGTAGCTATTAGCACAATAGATTGATGTTTGGATCCAATGGCATGCACATGATGCTATTGGGAGACAAGGATGTGCCTTCCTCACCACTCATTTGTATAGCCAAGCTTATGAAGCTCTCTTCTCAAGATGAAATATAAGCTCTTTTTGTGCTACTCTATGTGTCATTTTCTTTAAAATGTTGATAATGTTTTAAATGACAATTCCTCAATGCTGCATGCTTTCCTCTTTTATCTTCCACTTATGGCTACTAAACTCTCTTAGTACAAGAAAATATTGCTGATAAGTTAAATTTTTATTGATGGAATGTAAAGATGTATTCCTAGATGACTTGCCACTAGGGTTACCAGCAGTGACACATCGATAAAAGTTGTGCAGTATAACATAAACATGGTTGGAGACAGTAAGCCCGTAAAAAAACCATCCTACAAATTGAGTCATTTTGAGGCTGTTGAGGTGGAATGTCAGCTTGTTGACTATCTCATAATGGAATTGGCCTACTAACTTGAGAGTAGTGGAAATTAGAGAGAGTAGTTTTGTGAAGCTACTTTGTGAGCATAGCGGGTGAACATAATTGATGGTAGCAACATAAACATAGCATTTATTTAACTTGGCAGGAACAATACTTTTGAAAGAGAGAGAGTTTAGAGAACATGACAAGAGTTGAGGACCGGACTTTTGTGGAGCCAGTCCCCTCTCCGATAGGCAAGTGTATTATAGTTTCTTCCATCAAGACACACTTGTTACAATACAATCTTTGTGTTCCTTGTGACCTAGGTGATGCAATGAAGATGAAAAGATTCATTCATCATGAGCATAACATAAACTTTGTGGAAAGCATTAACTATCCCAAGCCTCAGTTCCAAGACCTCAAACACCTCTGAAAGTGGAGAGAGCTAGCAAGGAATAAGGGTAGGGAAGAGGAAGAAGAAACATTTTATCATAATAATCAATATGTAATTCTCCTAAATGATTTTCTCATGTTAAACTGATCATTTAATATGGGGAAGTTCCAGGGGAGAAACAACTAGAATATTGGTTAAGCTAGCAGTAGGGATCCAAAGGAGGGAAAATAGGGTTCCAAAAGCGGGGCCATCTGCAAAAGAGAAATAGGCACCAATGGCCTTAAAAGACCCTAAGGTTCAGCCCATTAAGATTTCCAAAATGCTAAGGTTCCAAAATTCAAAGGTTTTGTCCAAAGGTCAAAAGCCTAGGGAAATTGGATGCTTTGTGTGTCTCCCAGAAGTCTTCAGCCATCCCTACATAAGAGTGGGCGAGCCCAAGAAGTCGGAGATGAGAGGGAAACTCACACTCACACACACACACACACACACACACACACACACACACACACACACACACACACACACACACACACACACACACACACACACAATCCCTTTACACAAAGGGAATGAGGGACACATTAGGTGTAGCCAGTTCCTATTGAATGGCCTTGTAGGTGGACCAATGAGAATTAAGCTAGAGTAAATCTAGTTTAGCTAATTTAAAAACACTTAATAAAAAGAAGCATCAAGAATTAAGCTCTCTAGAAGACTATTGGACAGTCTGCCAATGGGTCCAATGAGCATTCAACAGCCCAATGGCTTGCCTGATTCCTATTGGCCAAGAGACAAAGGGGTCTAATGAGAGTTTAGTTGAGTCAAATAACTACCTAAAGCTCTCACAAAAGGGGAAAGGGGGACACATGTCAGAAGACTGTCACTTATGCTGCTTAATTTCCATTGGCTAGGCGTGGGGAGGTCCAATGAGGTGTGAGGATGAGCAAATAGCAAGAGGGGTCGACCGAGAGAGAGGGGACTGATTTTTGCAAGCCATTAACACACACACACTCACACAATCTCATGTGTGAAGCAAAGAAGACTCTCTCTCCTTCTCAAGCTTTAATGGAAAGCTTATCACCTACTCCAAGCTTGTGAGAAGGGAGGCCTACATCAACAACTCTTGGCTTTGTGATGCAAATCCAACGAAGAGCCAAGCTTCAATGCATGCTCATCTCCTCTACCATGCTAATTACTAAGCTAAGATATGCTAATATGAGTGATTATGTGAGGAGATGTACATCTTTCTCGTAAGAATACTCCTTCTTCCTCTCAATCTACTCTCATACTCCGCTAGCACTCACCATCTTCGAAGGCGTGTGAGGTCTTGGGTCTGAGACCGTGACGAAATTGATGTTGTGTTTGATAAGTGTTTTGCTTAGTGCATGAAGTTTCCATCTTCATTGCACTAGTTAGTATCGAAGGAACACAAAGAAGTGTATTGTAAAATGTCTCTCTTGATGGGAGAAACCATAATACAAAGCCTTTTGGAGAGGGGACCGGCTCCATGCAAATCCGGTCCTCAACTATTGTCAATTGCTTAACTTCTCTCTCTTTTGAAGTATTTTTCATGCTATCTAACTAGGTGTTAGTTGTTAGAATGGCTATCAATAGTAAAGAGAGTGAAATTAATGTTGATAACTTTGATTTTGCTAATGAGCAAGCTACTAATGATGCCCCAATGCTTGTTAACTATCTTGTTTCTGGGCTTCAACAAGCCATGGGAAATGCATCCCTCCAAAGTGAAGTGCAATGGCAGCTTCGTGCTCATGGGGATTCTCCAAGCTCCCCACCATGACAAGAGAGCACCTAGGAAGCCTCCTTGCAAGACTTCCAAAAGAGGCCTCTCTCGGATTAGGGATGAAGAAGAGGATGCATATGAAGGGCTCAAGAATTTGCTCCTTGAGGACGCATCTCCTTCTCAAAGGAGAATTCAAGAGCCTCCACTGAAGGAACGAGAAAGAAGTGAGTCTTCTGCCACCTCGATGGAGATGGCTCTACGAAGATGGTGGTCTAAATGCTCTCCTTCACCTCCAAAATAGAGAAGACAATCACATACTTCTCCACACCATACTTCAAAGAGGGATGACAAAAAGCAAGAGAAGAAAAAGGAGAGAAAGAGGACACCCTCTTCTCCATCTTCTTCATACTCTTCCTCTTATGGAAGTGATGGTGAAGACAAAGAAGATCAAGGAAAGAAAAAGGCGAGAAAGAGGTCACCCTCTTCTCCATCTTGCTCAAATTCTTCATCTTTTGAAGAAAGTGATGGTGAAACCTTTGAACCATCAAAAAGAAGAGGCCATAGGAAATCCGATGCTGGATGGAAGAGGTCGTCCAAGCTCAAGAAATTCAAAGAGGGAGGGAAGAGCATCTCTTTCCTTACCTATGATGGAAATTTTGGTGCTACGGACAAAGTCTTGGCCTTTATCCAACAATTCGATGTGGCGTTTTGAGATGGGGGCTTCGCTGAGTCCTCTAAGGTACGCCATGTAGCTATGAACTTTCAAAAGTCCACCAGGCAATGGTGGTCTAGCCTATGGGCCAACGATGAAGCTCCACAAACATGGAAAGATTTAAGAGCTTCCATTATGAAGCAATTCTTGGCCACCAATGCCAAAGACAAAGTACTCACCGAATGGCAAATCTTGAAGCTCTCTCCTTACAAATCCATTCACAAATATGTAGGCAAGTTTTGGGATTTACAACTCAAAGCCACTATCTTCAAGAAGTTGTATTTTGGAGAGCAAAAGCAACAATTTTGTGCAGGCTTAACTGAAGAAACGGCGGAGTATGTCAACTCCCAAATGCCATGCACCATAGCGGTGGTTATACACCAAACTATGGTGGCCTCTCGAATCAATTTCCAAACGGGGGCTAAAATAAATTCTAAGACCATGGAAAACAAGGGTTCCAATGAGCCTAAGGGGAAGGACAATGTCCAAAAGTCTCTCAAGGGAAACTCCAACAAAGCTAAAGAGAAGGGAGTTTATAAAGGCAAAAATAAACTCTCTCCTGAAGAGCTTGAGCTTTATCACAAGGATAACCACTATTTCAAGTGCGGCGAGCAAGGGCATGTGTACCGCACTTGTCCCCAAAAGAACACTCGCCATGAATCTCCTAGAGCTACCTTGGTCGAAATCCAAGAGGAGGAAATTCACCACAAAGGATCTCCTCTATGCCATGCTTGGGGAAAGGTAAGAGAACATGATGCTTTTATTCTCTTTGACCCTAGATCTACTCACAATTCTATATCTATAGAGTTGGCCACCAAGCTAGGCATACAAGCCTATGAGATGGAAGATGTCCTACCCCGCAGACGGTGTTGTCAAGGGGCAAGAAGCTTTAGTCACTCCCTTAATCGAGAAATTGAGGCTCCATGTCCAAAGCTATGTGGACAAAGAGGACTTCTTTATCTCTCCTCTCAAGCATGAGGATGTAATCCTAGGGGCACCATGATTTGATCGCATGACTGCCAATGTTAAATTTCCCAAAAGGATAATCTCCTTTAAGTTAAGGGAAAAAGATATGTATATAGATGCTAAGGAACTGGGATAACACTATACCCATTGTACATACACAAGCTTTCAACAAGTCAATAAAGAGCTCTATTTCTGTGTTTCAACAAGTCAATAAAGAGCTCTATTTCCGTGTACATGATTTTTGTTAAAGATTCTCAAAATGAACCTAATGTTTTAGCAAAAGAAAATATACACAATCAAAAGGAATTAGAGTTATCAAATTTTCTCAAGGGGTTTCAAGATGTCTTTATTGACGACATCCCTTGTGAGCTACCTCCTAAACGAGGCAATGATGACCATGCAATTGAATTTCTTCCAGGAGGTTCACGGCCTAACAAATCTCCATATAGAGTTTCTCAAGCTCAATAAGAGGAGATTATGCGGCAAGTGCATGAGTTAGTTGAGAAGGGAATGGTTAGGCCTAGTTCATCTCCATTTTGTTCTTCTGTGCTACTAGTGCAAAAGAAAGACGGCACATATTGTATGTGTGTTGACTCACTATCAAGAATAGGTTTCCCGTTCCATGGGTAGAAGACCTATTTGATAAGCTACAAGGATCCACCTACTTCAGTAGGATTGACCTAAAAGTGGCTATCACCAAATAAGGATAGTTGATCAAGACGTTGTAAAGACCGCATTTTGCATTATGTTTGGTCTTTAGGAATACATTGTCATGCCTTTTGGCTTGACCAATGCACCAGCCACATTCAACCGCTTAATGGAGAAGCTATTTAGGCCTCATTGAACATTTATTGGAGTGTTATTTGATGATATCATCATCTACTCTAATTCATTAGACAAACACAAGCAACACCTCCAGGTAATATTTCAAGTTCTAAGAGAGAATAAACTTTATGTTAATCAAAAGAAAAGTAATTTTTTCTTACAAGAGATTCAATATGCAAAGAAGATGCAGAAAAGGTTCAATCCAAGGACACAACCACAACAAAATCAGTCAGTTCAAAAAGAGATCTTGAGAAGATCAAGAGCAACATTATTGGCAAGAACAAAGAAAAGCTATCAAGCGAAGCAAAGCTAGATTCTCAGTTAGACAAGAACCTCATGTGTTTTTTCACCTGGAAAAAACATGGCCAACCACAGTTGGAAGATGCTCTTAGATTCATTAGCATAACTGGAAACAAGTTAGAAAAATGTTGGGAATCATTTCTACCACCATTCAAATATGTTCACAGATCATCATAGCCCAATTTCATGTGATTGGGAATGCCACTAGCCCAGAAGGTTTTAGAGATATAAAGTTCAAACAAGATGCAGTCTTCAAAGACAACTAAGAATGAATACGAGCACTGGTCACCCATGGACAACAACACAAACTCCTCAAGCACATTTAAAATGAAGATTCATATCCAAGAAAAGCTTATTGAAGATGAATCATCTCCACCCAATAGAACTTCAGATGAGCTTAAAGCATATCAAGCAATAGAAAACGTATATCAAACAGAGTAGATAAAACCCATGAGAGCTATTGAACATAGAATTCCATCAAGGCAATAAGTAAAGAAGAACAAGGTTGAAACCAACCAGGAAGAAATAGGAAAGCCAAAGGCCAATCAATCACTTCCAGTAGAGTCAACAGATGTAAGCCCAAGTGAAACTCAATGTATCAAACAACCTTCCATAGAGACTAAGCTAAATCAAGACGAGACCATGGCAAAAGCAGGAAAAAGATCTTCAGTAGAACCACCAAATGAGGATATCTATATTCCTCAGCAGTGAAAGTGGAACAAGTACAGATGCAATGCTCTATTGGACAAAGAAGAAAAGTGCACTAGGGTTTCAAAAAACATATAAAAAATACTCGAGATCACTCTTACGACAGTAAAGAATAAATGTTAAGATGGAGGTAAGGTAATACTTAAGAGACCATGAAATAAAAGAAACTAAATACCAAGGTCTTTCAATTAGGCAATGGCTACCTAGTAAATAAAAAATACACCTTGCAGTTTCACATGTCTCTTTTGAGTGTCAAAAAGTGCCACATTGTCATGCATATTTTGAAACTGTGCCAGTCATCCCAAGGGAATATTTTATATGTTTGGAATGTTTTAGAAGTACTACATAAAGATAAAAAATGCTTTGTAAAAAGAATAAGTAAGCAGTGTCTTTGGTTCAAGAAACAATTACATGTACCATTAATGTTAAATTCAGAGTTGCACAAGTCATAAGAATCAAAGATAAATCTTGTAGACATGGTAAAGCTAAAGTGGACCTTCCTCTACTAGAATGAAAGGTGTAACACCATATGCCTCTACATCAAAGAACCCTCATGGATCAACTTCTTTAAGCAACTCAAGTTGTCAAAACTTCAAGTCAATTACTGACCCAAACAAAACCTCTAGGGAGCCACACAAAAAATCAAAGGTACATCAGCCCAAGTTCTCAAGAAAGCAAAAAAAAGCCAAGAAAGTGTTTTTTTAGAGTATTTTAGTCAAATTCAATGATCTAGTATGGATTGAAGATGGCAGGTCAACAAAAACGGACAAACGCATGGGATGAATAGCATCACAATGGAGCTTAAAAGTATAGGAGTACTATAAAGGTAAAAAACATATATGGGTACCAAAACCGCAGGTCGCGTCATATGAAGTAAAGTCAAGACCCTCCCAAGAAATAAGGCCCACAAGGTATCAATCTCAAAATCATCCCAGGATACCTACAAAGAATATGTACAACAGAACCACTTCAAAAGATGCTAAAGTCTACCACAACTCTCAAGAGGATATAGAACAAAGATGGATTACAAAGAATCTTCATCTTGGACAAGGATTCTACAAAAACTATACAAAGATTTGGCAACCAGTCAACCAAAGTCCAACTGTTGAACTATAAGAGAACTGCATGAAGATCTCAAGATCTCTCAACAAGACCTCAAGCCAGACAAAGTCATCAAGAAAACTACAAACGTAATTAAATCAAAGGCTCCTTACACCATGCCTAGCTGAACAACCAAACAACAAATGGAGTCTTCACATTCAAAGAAGGACAATCCAACCAACAAAGCTGCAGATTCCAAGATTAAACATGTATGGAAAAATAAAATTCAATGCCAACTTGGTCCTTCAATGATCCACTTTTTGAGCATTCAAGCTTACTTATACTAGAAGAGATGTTTGTAGTAAGCTCAAGAATGTAAAAAATCAAGTTGCTAGGGTGCAAAAAACACTCTTTGGCATAGTTAGAGTCGGTGGACTGTTGAGCCACAAAATGAGCAAAGTGCTAGTCCTAAAGATTCAAGTCGTAATAAACTATGTGCTAAGAGTTGTAGTTATTAGCTTATGATCAAGATGGAAGATTTGAGAATATCTAAGTCGTGTTGCTCATGCTAGATGAGATGAGCATAAGCGTCAAAATCTGTCAACTTAATCATGGTGTAGTGACGTAGAGTCCAAGACTCACGCACAATGCACATTAAGAGGAGAGCACATATCCTCGACAACGAAAACCCTTCCCAAAGGGGTGCCAGCTTGTAAGTCTGCATAATATGCTTTTATAGATAAACCTTCTTTCTAAAGAACCCCTCAAAATTATTTCTTGAACAAAATATTGTTTTCCATGCATTTTTGTGTATGCATATATAGAAATTCCTATCATTTAGACACTCTTTCTGCTTCCACCTATGCACCTTGAGTGGACTACATCAGGCAGACCAATGTTCCATCATGCTATTATCATATTTACTACCCTAGTAATTCTATATACATCAACAAATAATCCCTTTAGTACTTTATTAATATTTTCCATGCTAATAAGTACTCCAATAATGCACGTATCCCAAAGGCACTTTTTTCACTGGGTTTTTTTCCTTTGGTCATCTAGGTATTAGACTCTAATTGAGATCCTCATCATTCTACTTCTCTTGTACATACTCTTAGATAAATAAACAAATGCCTCACCATATGCTCCTACAATAGACAAATGCGACATCATCTCTCACATCGGAAACAAACTTGGACCAATGAAGATGCTATAGTGAAACAGACCTCATCAAAAAATTCAACAACCAATGAGCCCATGAACAACCAATCCAAAACCTTCCACATCCTCCACTGACACTTGTCAATAGTGCCCGAGGACGAGCACTAAAATCAAATGGGGGAATGCTAGCTAAGTCAACATCAATTAACAAAAGCTTCTAAAGACCAAATCCATATGAAGGCATTATCAAAGACAGATGTGGAGAAGCAATGAAGATTGGAGTTACACATTTTTAAAATTATACCAAAATGACCATGTATTGTAAGTTCCCAATTTATCTCAAGCCATTGTAATATTTGTAATGGGTTACGGGATCAATGAGAGTTCCAAGTTGTAAAGAATAGGTCAAGTAGTGTGCCTAGATTGAAAATTCAGTAAGTTATGGATCCATGAAGGCCTTGGGCACCCGAACATTGCATATTTTTACCCTAGGTATATAAGGCAATGTGTAAATGGAATTAGGGTTCACAGCCTCATTTGTTGAGACTACTCTTTAGTGAGATCTCATGAGGTGTGTGGCGATGGAGTCCTTGATCTTCTCCTTGATCATGTGACCTGATTAACACCATTGAAGTCTTAATTGTCTTTCACTATGCCTCTCTCATAATTTCTTTGATTGCTAATGATGCTTTGATTAGCTAGATCATAACTAATTAGTAATTAATCCCACTCTAATCTTGTGTGATTTTACTCTATTCTTTGTGTGTGCATGTAAGTTTGATTTAAGTGTGGATGCTCAATAGATCTCTGTGTGTGCACTTGTGATTGATGTGTTGCATGATAGGATTAGTGATGTGTGCGTTAGTGTGTGTGATTGGGTTGATTTCAAGTGAAGAGAAGTGGATGTGGAGATTTTCAAACAGTGTGGCTTGACTCCTCCATAGGCCAAGAAGACCACTTCATAGAGTTTTCATTTATGCTGCCTTGATTAGCTCTCACTAATCATTGAGTGTTTCCATGCCCTAGCCAGGTAGCGCATCCCTTCGGATTGACAGTTATTTTTGTTCATGGGAGCTATGCTACAATGGGAACCCCCACTAGCAAGCATGAAAAATTGGGTTCCTTACAACTGTCAATGCGCTCTGGATCGGGTCTGCCTATTAGTGTGGATGATGTTGACAATTCTGTCCTGTCCAACACCCAAATATATCATAAGGCTTCTTAGTGATACACACTCAACCGTAGCTGTGGAGACTACACTATACTCAGCCTCACAACTAGAAGTGTCCACAATAGGTTTCTTCTTGCTTAACCATGATATGCATGAACTATAGATCATGAAACAAAAACCACTTGTGGACACTCGTGTGTTAGAACAATTGTTGAGTTTAGGGTTCCAAGAAAACACACACATCTCGGAGAAGATGAAGGAAGCTCAAGGTACACAACAAAGAGTGTATTACTTAGTGTACTATGGAAAGATAAGATAGCATTAGAGTGATGGGCATATATACAATGCACACGGTGAAAAAACTCCTAGTGAGGGAAAAAATTCCCTGACAGTCCTAAACGGTGTTCACACACATCACTACCACACGTATATGGTAACAAATCCCCCCTAGGAGTGATGTGGTGAATGAGAGTTGGGGCTTGATCAGAGGAGATCCATGGATCTCGATGGTTCCTACCACGTGTGCAGCCCCTCTTAGAGAAGAGGGCATCTTGGAGGCTTGAGAGAATCTTGGTAGGAAATGGAATTCTATAGAGATTTCATAGCATGGTGAACCATTGTGAGACATGGAGAGCTTTTGAGATCGAATGTAGAGTCCGAGAGATTGTGTGTGTGATGGCATTACACACACACACACACACAAAAATAAATAAATTGGGTAAAGTAATCAAGAAAAGGGGGAACCACACAAGGAAATCGAGCAAGTCACGCTATGTGTGCTTCGACAATAGAAGAATTCGCACTTGAATGAAGTTGGGAGCAAGCAGGTCAAGAGCATCGACTATGAATTGAGCTCAGAAGAGCTTGAAGCTTAGTGAAATGGAGACAGATGCGTGATGCATAGATATTTATGACACAAACTAGAGAGACGACTACATATGCCAGTGATGGTGATGTCACACTTACCTCTAGTCTCCACCCATGATACATGTCTGATAGAGATGGAACTTTCTCCTGATGGCTGCTAGATGAGTCTTCAGCATTTCATGTCACACCATGCTATGAGTGGTTCAACACATTTTCTAGTGGGAGTTATGGTCGTGTTCATCTGGTTGATGGTTTAGCGTATGATATAGAGGGTGCATGAGATATATGTCTATTACTAGAAAATGGTGCATCTTATACGCTTACACATGTGTGTTATTTTCTTGGGATTGCGTTGAGCTTGATCCTAGTGAGATGGATGACAGACAATGGATGTTAGGTACTACTTCAAGAGCAGTCTTTCCATATGCAGTTTGGTTGACTAGTCATTGCGCTAGGTGCTAGGTCATATATTGTATACCCATTGTAGGTTTCTCATGTGAGGTCCCCAACCCGTCGACACCAAAATCAGGATAAGATCCTTGATATGTCTCTAGGCCTAATAAAAACCAGACTCTCTAAACAAGAAAAATCCAGGGAATAGACCTTTACCATTGACAATGGCTTGGGTCTATAGCTTAGAAGAAGACCTAGTCATGTCTCACAGCGGAAACGGGACAACATCTTAAAAATACAAAGTCTTTTGGCCCTATAACTTCCACAAATTGGGCTAATGTATCCTCAATCAACACTTTTCCCCCCCTAACATATGTGAGGGCACAGCCACTGGTGGACTCCTCTTCCAATTGTAGAAGTTTTCTAAATGTTTTTGGTGCACGGGTATGGATAGTTACCTAACTAACTAGGTCCACCTGTCCATGATTGACAACCTTAGTCAATCCCTAATTACCATCCAACACTCACACATGATTCTTTTTTTTTTCTAGTTACTACCAGTTGTGTTTTAACATTTATAATAATGGTTTCTTGTAACTTTTTGTCACAATAATTCCTTCAATCAAGTATTAAAGACTTCATTGAAAAACATTCTTTTAGCAAACAAACATCTTTAAACTTAAGACAGGGTATTATCAATCAAAACATTGTCCATAATAACCATAAGCAGTACTCTTCTTGTCTCAAGACCACCTAAGGGTGAAAAAAACGGCACCCATTCTTTATTCATAATCCAGGGTGGAAACCCATCTCCCAGAGTTCGGGGTGCCCATACACCAAACCAGTTGCCCATACAACAGGGCGGCTCCCCTAGGATAAAAATGGTATCCTAACTTATGTAGAAACATGAAGACATGACATGAAGTAGAAACTCATCGATCATGGGAGTAACCGACTTATCCGTCGCTGGAAAGCCATCACCCAAAGTTTGGGGTGCCCATACATCAAACCAGTTGCCCATACAATAGGGCGGCTCCCCTAGGATAAAAACAGTATCCTAACTTATCTAGAAACATCGAGACATGACACAGAGTAGAGACTCATTGATCATGGGGGTACCGGACTTATTCATGGCTGGAAAGCCATCATTATTCATCAGTTTATACCAAGGAGTTGGAGGTGTCTTGAGACAGGCTTCCTTAAGGATGATCAATCATTCTTTCTTAAGTCAACCAATCTTAACCGAAACAATTCCTTCCTAATCTATAAATAATTGCACGTTGGTTTCTTGGAAGATGTCTTCTGTTTTTAGCCAATTTTACTTTTCTTAACTCCTTATTTCCTTTTTTACGTATGCAATGTTAATATTCAAAGAAAAACTTGAATTATATTAACTTATATTATAATGAAGACCCACCTGAGACTGGTCGGGCATATTTTGCAGTGCTGGGGCCAGAATGCTCTCATCAATAGGCCTACTACTAGGCCTGGCTTTGTCATCGTGTGACACTCTAGCTCTTTTAGGAACACTACCCTCATCATCAGATTGAGGATTTGTTCGGGTCATTTTTGGTGCCATGACTTCTTATTCTTATAAAAAAAGGATGTCTATTTATTAGGTAAATCATCCAAAAACTTGACTTAACCTTTGTATTTAATCTAATTCCTCTTTTTAACCCAACTAAGGTTAAATTTGTAGTCATAGATGGTAATTGCTTGACATAATAATTTCTTGTTTGCTTATAGGGGTGAGATAACTTTATCATAGCTTCCTTAAGAGTTTTCTAAGGCTATTTTAATTTTCTTATAAATTTATACATCTTATTTCTAATTTCTCATCTTTATTAAGCCTAAAATTTGCTTAATATTTATTATATTCATTATCTCTTAAAGATTGAATTTCCTCAGCTTCATATCTATGGTTTATACTTCTAGTAATTTTTCCTAAATACTTTTAGCATTAGATTCTATTTATTCTAGTTGATCATTAGATAATAATAGGGTTTTTGATCAATTGTAATTACTTCAACTAATTAATTAATTATGTTATAGTTATCACACATAGATAATGATATTTCTTAATTCTTATATTTACCTTGTAGTTATCAAAGTTAGTTATCTAGTTTTCCTTCCTATTTTCAGCTAACATCAGTCTATTTTCGATCAATCAAATAGCTAGGTTAACTTTCTAACCTTAAGCTAATTATCACAAATTAAATATGATGTATAATACCTTTAATAAATAGCACTTAATTATCTAAATTGATTAGCTAGTTTTTCCCTTTTGATTTTAGCTAAATTAGTCTGTGTTGGCTTTCTGACCTTAAGATAATTATCAAAACTTAATTATGATGTATACTAACTCTTTTAAATAGCACTTAATTATTTAGCTTGAATAGCTAATTTATCCCTTTTAATTTTAGATAAAATTACTCTATTTTGGCTCAATTAAATAGCTAAATTATTTTTTGACCTTAAGATAATTGTCATGGATTAGTTACAATGTATAATAACTTCGATAAATATCTTTTAATTATCTAACTTGATTTGCTAATTTCCTCATTTTAATTTTAGCTAGAGTTAATCAATTTTGGCTTAGATAAATAGCTAGATTAACTTTCTAACCTTAAGATAAGCATCACCACTTATTTATGATGTATAATAACTCTGATTCTTATAATTATCTAACTTGATTAGCTAATTTTTGCCTTTTTAATTTCAGCTAAAAACATCTAACCTCAGCTTATTTAAATACTTAGACTACTTTTCTATTAATAAGGTAATTACTCCGTGTTTATAACATTGTTTCCTAATTATGATAATTAAATTAGGAATTTTTGAGTTAATTAAGTAGGTTTTCGATTAGTTCTTGGTTAAAAATAGCTAATTTTTGTCCAAATAATTATGGAAACAAATCAAAAAGTATGATATGATTTCCTTAGCTTCTTTACAACCTAATCAATCTTTGATAATTATCTTGTACTAATCTAAGCTTAATTAGTATAATTACCCTTAAATTAATACTAAAAAGATTAATTTCAGTCCCAATATGGTTTAATAACTAATTAGATTAATATTCCTAATCTTAATTGGAATAATAAAAAAATATTAAGAGTTAAGAGAGTAATTTATAATATAAAGAGGTTTAATATTCTTAATTAATTAGATTAATTAAGAAAATAGAGGTTATTTAGCATAATTTTACTAATTAAAAAGGGACTCGGCTAATTACTGTTAATAATTAGCTAGGGTTTTTTCTCTCTAGCAATTTTTGAGTACTTGCTCTCTCTATGTGAGAGAGAAATAGCCAAGTCTTCGAGTCTGAGAAAAATTGTGAAGAAGGGGTTCCTATTTATAGGTTTCTAGCACTCACAGGCTGGAAATGGCAATAGCTTGCATGCCAAGGCAGCCCTACAACTCTCCTAGTGCTCCTTGCTGCTATTTCTATCCATGGCACGTCAGTGATGACCCCTCTCAGCACACCTGCCAGCTTTAAAAATCAAGTTTGCTAATTTCTTACCTATTTTTGCTTAATTGGTAAATATCTGTAAAATATATGGGAGATCTTAGTGAAATTCTATGCTTAAATGATAACTGTAACCATCCATAAAATCTAATATCTAACCAACCCAAATGATTTTCTCATATTAAATTGATCATTTAATGTGGGAGAATAAATGGGAACAAGGGTAAGGATATAGACATGTGCTTATAGATCTATCTTAACACAGGGCCAATGGTAAAGGGGCCCAAACGAGAGATGGTCCATAAAAGAGCAAGGCTAACCAATGGAACATAAAGACCTTAGGGTTAGCCTCATTGAAGACCTCCAATAGTTTGTGTTAAAAGTCCTTTGACCTTAAGTAAGCTAGGGCTATGCTTGAGGTGGGAACCCGACCCAAGCTTGAGGTGCTTGACATGCCTGAGGACTGAGATGCTTGAGATGCTTGAAGTGCTTGATGATTGTGATGCTTGAGGTGATTGTCATGCTTAAGATGCTAGGGTTGTACTTGAGGTGAGAACCCAACCCAAGCTTGAGGGGCTTAAGGGCCAAGCTTGTGGTAAGAACTAGGCCCAAGGTTGAGGGGCTTGAGGTGGCACAAAAGTCAAAGTAAATCCCTACAAGGAGGGGGCGATCCATGCAAGAAGGGGGGGTGGTTTCTTGACCACTCTCTCTCCCAAAGGGCACCCCTTGCTCAAGAGTCCAGTAGGACACATGTCAAGCCCCTAGCTAGGTTACCCTCATGGTGTGCCTAAAGCCTATTGGTTGGCATTCCAAGGGGTCCAATGATGATTTAGTGGATTTAATTAATTGTTTTAGCATCTATCAATCCCTCTCTCACAAAGGGAAAGGGGGGATCGACCAAAGAAACTAGGGGGCTTGCTTGAGGGATACACTCTCCCACACACACTCTCATTGTGTGAAGTGCAAAGTGCAAGAGCTCCCTCTCCTTCTCCGAGAAAGTAGAGAGGTTGAGAGCCTACACCAACACTCTTGGCTATGGAATGAAAAATCCAACCAAGAGCCATGCTTCAATGCTTAATATTTCCATCATCTCCATCTTCATTACTATGCTATTATGTATGCTAGCAAGAAGAGTGATGATAAGTGAGGAACTAATTCTTTCTCCTATGAAATGTTTCTTCTTCCTCTTCCCTCCCCTCATTCCCTGTTAGCTCTCTCCACCTTGAAAGGTGTTTGAGGTCTTGGGACCGAGTCTTGGGATAGTTAATGATTTCCACAAGTTTATGTTCTGCTTGTGATGCATGAAGTTTTTCATCTTCATTGCATCACCTAGGTCATAAGGAACACAAATATTGTATTGTAACAAGTCTCTCTGGATGTGAGAAACCATAATACAAATGCCTATTGGAGGGGGGATCGGCTCCACATAAATTCAGTCCTCAATTGTTGTCATGTTCTCTAAACTCTCTCTTTTGCAAAATTATTGTTCATTCCAAGTTAACCAAATTGTATGTTTATGTTGCTACCATCAATTATGTTCACCCGCTATGCTCACAAAGTAATTTCACAAAAGTACTCTCTCTAATTTCCGCCAGTCTCAAGTTAATAGGCCAATTCTATTACATTGGTATCATAGCATTTGGTTTCTCTTCTCTTGCTTAAGAAGAGAAAGTAGCCTATAAATGGTTGATTTTGTTAATTATATTAGGGTAAGTGGGATCTATTATCCATTTTTTTGAGCCCACTATGTGGGATATGGTGCACACCTTGAGAGCATTGGACTTAAGAATGGAGTCTTTTTAGAATTGTGTACGACTTTACCATTATTGAGGCATAATAAGTCCAAAAGGAGCTAGCCCTTGACAACTTACTCTGCAATATTAGACCCACTCCACTACTCTCTATACTTAACCACTTCGAGCCATGGGTGTAGATACTTAAGAGCCTATTTTCAAAGGCTAAGAGGAGTGGAAACTAAGGTTTTGAATTACCAAAGCATACACTAAGTACGTACACAGATTTTGTTAACATGGCTGACAATAACCAAGAGAGTAGAATGAACATTGATAGCTTTGATTTTGCACATGAAGGTGCTAATGATGATGCCCCCATGTCTGTCAATTATCTTGTTACTAGGTTGCAACAAGCTATGGGCAACCCTACTTTGCAAGTCAAAGTTACTCAACAACTCCACGCTTATGGGATTTCCCTTCCTCTCCAAGAGGAGAGAGAGCTTAGGAGGCCTCTTGAAGAGACCCCCAAAAGAATACTCTCTCCCATACGAGAGGAGGAATCCAAAGAGCAAGAAAGCAATGAGACTTTAAGTTCCTCTAAAGATGTGGCTCCACAAAGAGGGTGGTCTAGACAATCTCCAACTCCTCTCAAGAGCAAAAGATCAACACACAGTCCTTCTCCTCGTCATTCCAAAAGGGAAGAGAGGAAACAAAGGAAGAAAAGGGCAAGAAAGTGGTCACTTTCTTCTCCTTCCTCTTCACCTTCCTCATCTTCTGATGAAAGATATGGCTATTCTCCTAGAGAATATAGGAGGGTAAGACATTGCAAATCATACCTTGCATGGCAAAGGTCACAAAAGCTAAAGAAGCTCAAAGAGGGAGGAAATAGTATCTCTTTTCTCACATATGATGGCACCTTTGGTGCTATCGACAAAGTGTTGGCCTTCATCTAGCAATTTGATGCGGCCTTTGGAAAAGAGGGCTTCATAGAGTCCTCCAAGCTACGCCATGTATCTATGCACTTCCAAAAATCGTCTCGTCAGTGGTGGGCTAGTCTTTGTGGCAACGGCAAAGCCCCAAAGACATGGAAAACTCTACAAGTTTCCAACATGAAGCAATTCCTTGCAAGCGATGCAAAGGACAAAGTGCTTACCAAATGGTGCAACATGAAGCTTCTCTCTCATGAATCTATCCACAAGTATGTATAAAAGTTTTGGGATTTACATCTCAAGGCTACTGTCTTTCAAAAGATAGACTTTGCCAAGAAAAAGCAACAGTTTTGTGCAGGATTACCTGAAGAGATGGCTGAGTATGTCAACTCTCAATGGCCTGGTTCTATCACTGAAGTAATCCACCACACCATGGTTGCTTCGCGCATCAACTTCCAACAAGGGGCTAGACGGAATATCAAGACCATGGAAAATAAAGACAAAGGTGATGCCAAGGGGAGAAGCAAAGCCCAAAATTCTTCCCAAGGCACTTTCAACAATAACAACAACAATCGGTCCAAGCAGAAGGGAGTTTACAGAGGCAAAAAAAAACTCTCTTCTGAAGAGCTTGAAGATTTTTGCAAGGACCATAAGTGTTTTAAGTGTGGGGAGCAAGGACGTGGTTATCGTTATTGCCCCAAGAAGAATGTTTGCAATGAGACTTTAGAGATTCCACCATCGAAACTCCAAAAGAGGATGCTCATTGCAAAGGTGCACCTCTCTCCTATGTTTGGGGAAAGGTAAGAGAGCATGATGCCTTCATCTTGTTTGACCCTGGCTCCACTCACAACTTCATATCAACGGAGTTGGCCACCAAGTTGGGCATTCAATTTTTTGAGATGGGAGATATTGTAACGGCTGACATTGCTTTCAAGGGACAGTGAGCCTCCATTACTCCCTTGATTGGGAAGTTGAGGCTCCATGTCCAAAGCTATGTCGACAAAGGAGAATTTTTTATCTCTCCTCTCCAACATGAGGATGCTATCCTAGGGGCACCATGGTTTGATCGCATGGCTGCCAACCTAAAGTTCCCTAAAAGGAGAATCTACTTCACCTATAGGGGGGAGAACATGTATATAGATGCTACTGAGTGTGGCCGTACTATACCACTTGTAAATTCTATTTCTTTTCATAGATCAATGAAGAGCTCAATTTTTATGTACATGATTTCTTCCAAAGAGTCCCTAAAAGATCTTAATGTTTTGTCAAATGTAAATGGTAGGAATTAAGAAGAGTTAGACTTGTCTAATTTTATATCAGGATTCCAAGATGTGTTGATCGATGATATCCCTATGGAGGCTTACCTCCAAAACAAGGGGATGATGACCATCACATTGAGCTCCTTCCAGGAAACTCACTCTCTAGAAGCCTCCTTATTGAGTTTCTCAAGCTCAACAAGAGGATATCATGAGGCAAGTACAGGAATTGGTAGACAAAGGGATGGTGCGTCCTAGGTCCTCTCCCTTTTGTTCTCTAGCCCTTTTAGTGCAAAATAAAGATGGAACATACCGTATGTGTGTGGACTATCGAGCAATAAACCATATCACTATATCAAAAATAGATTTCTCGTGCCTCGGGTAGAAGATCTATTTGATAAGATACAAGGATCTACCTACTTCAGTAGGATTGACCTTAAAAGTGGCTATCATCAAATAAGGATACTGGATGAAAATATCCTAAAGACCGCGTTTCGTACAACATTTAGCTTTTATGAATATGTAGTCATGCCTTTTGGATTGACTAATGCACCAGTTATGTTCAAACGTCTGATGGAGAAATTTTTTAGAACTTACCGCAAATTCACTAGAGTGTTCGATATCATCATCTACTCCAAGTCTTTGGAGGAACATAAGCAACATCTCCAAGTGATTTTTCAAGCATTGAGGGAGAGCAAGCTTTTTCTCAACCAAAAGAAAAGAGAGTTTTTCCTTCAAGAGATTCAATACCTAGGTCATATTATCTCTCAATATGTTATTCGTATGGATTCATCAAAGGTTGGGGTTGTCAATCGTTTGTTGACTGATGATGGCATAGTGCACGAGGGAGATATGCAGGTATTGCGTACATACTTGAAGTACGTGTACGGTACGTCTGGTGGTGTATGGACTTACACGGGAGCAGGACAGCCGGATGCACACGATCACAGCCAGCCAGTGGGCATCGGTTGAGAGCGGTTTTCTCTCGCCTTTTGTAGTCTTTAGACTAGGTTCTCTTGCTTAAAGGCACAGTCGCCTTTAAGTGGGAGGTGTTGGGGTATAGGCGCCTGTGCCTTGCCCGGCCGCCCAGAGTCTGGGCGCCCACTGACTTTTATACCTTATACATAGCATAAGTGTATAGGGGGCTGCTCACTCTTTGAGTCTCCCCACCCACATCGTGTGTGTCTCTTCTTCTCTCTCTCTCACTCTCCGTCTATGGTGCTCCCCGATCCCCTTCACCTAACACCCAATTCCTCTTAATATAATGACATAGAGTGGACAAGTGGTGAATCATGAGACCAAACCTACTAGGCATAATAGGTTGGACAAGTGGTGGACCTTGAATCTAAACCCTCCATGTACAAAATATCATGGGTTTTGGGTATTTCAATGGAGCATAGCATCTTGGAGACATGGTGGAGCTTACTTCTCTCCATGTTTCAATGGAGCCTATCTAGGAGAAATAGTGGAGATTCCTTCTCTCCATGTTTCAATGGAGCCTAGCTTGGACAAGTGGTGGACCTTGGAATGAAACCCCCATGTAAAACATATCATGGGCATTTCAAGTGGTGAGAAAGGATACCATTTAAGATATAACCTTATAGGCTGAACATGTGGTGGACCTTAACACATAGTTCTTCTTTATATAATGACATAGAGTGTACAAGTGGTGAATCTTGAGACCAAACCACTCGTTCTACTAGGGATAATAGGCTGGACAAGTGGTGGACCTTGAATGTAAACCCCTCATGTACAAAATATTGTGGGTTTAGGGTATTTCAATGGAGCCTAGCTTGGAGACATGGTGGAGATTGCTTCTATCCATGTGTCAATGGAACATATCTTGCAAAAATGGTGGAGCATCCTTCTCTCCATGTTTCAATGGAGCCTATCTTGGACAAGTGGTGGACCTTTGCTTCTCTCTATGTTTCAATAGAGTTAGCTTGGACAAGTGGTAGATCTTGGAACAAAACCCCTTTGTAAAACATACCATGGGCATTACAAGTGATGATAAAAAATATCATTCAAGATATAACCTTATAGGTTGGTCAAGTGGTTGTGGACCTTGACAAGTGTTGAAGTATACCATTTAAGATATAACCTTATAGGTTGTACAAGTGGTGGACCTTAACACCCAGTTCTTCTTAATATAATGACATAGAGTGGATAAGTGGTGAATCTTAAGACCAAACCACTCATGCTACTAGGTATAATAGGTTAGACAAGTGGTGGACCTTGAATGTAAACACCCCATGTACAAAATATCATGGTTTTAGGGTGTTTCAATGGAGCTTAGCATCTTGGCGACATGGTAGATCTTGATTCTCTCCATGTTTGAATGGCACCTATCTTGGAAAAATGATGGAGGTTACTTCTCTCCATGTTTCAATGGATCCTAGCTTTGACACGTGGTGGACCTTTGCTTCTCTCTATGTTTGAATAGAGTTAGCCTTAACAAGTGGTGTACTTTGGAACAAAACCCTCATGTAAGACATATCATTTCTATTCCAAGTGGTGAGAAATAATACCATTTCAGATATAACCTTGTAGGTTGGACAAGTGCTGGACCTTAAGATCCAGATCTTCTTAATATATTGACATAGAGGTGACAGATGGTGAATCTTGAGACCAAACCACTCATGCTACTAGGGATAATAGGTTAGACAAGTGGTGGGCCTTGAAATAAAACCCCCCATGTACAAAATATAATGGGTTTAGGGTATTTAAATGGATCCTACCTTGGAGACATGGTGGAGCTTGCTTTTCTCCATGTTTCAATGAAGCCTATCTTGGAGAAATGGTGGAGCATTCTTCTTTCCATGTTTCAATATAGCCTAGATTGGACAAGTGGTGGAACTTTGATTCTCTCTATGTTTCAATAGAGTTAGCTTGGACAAGTGGTGGACATTGAAACAAAACCCCCATGTAAAACATATCATGGGTATTTCAAGTTGTGAGAAAAAATACCATTTAAGATATAACGTTATACTTTCGACAAGTGGTTGACCTTAACACCCAATCCTTTTTAATACAATGACATAGAGTGGACAAGTAGTTAATCTTGAGACCAAACCTATCAAGCTACTAGGGATACTAGGTTGGACAAGTGGTGGACCTTGAATGTACATCCCCTATGTACAAAATATCATGGGTTTAGGGTGTTCCAATGGAGTCTAGCATATTGGAGACATGGTGGAGCTTGCTTCTCTCCATGTTTCAAGTGGTGGACCTTCAATTATTTTCCCATACCTAGTTAGACAACCCATACGCTTTGCAACTCTAAAGGTTGGACGAGTGGTGGAGCTTTGTTTATTTCCATGTTTTAATGGATACTAGCTTGGACAAGTGGTGGGCCTTGGAAAAAAGTCCCCCCTGTACAACATAGATGAGGTTTTTCATGTTTTAATGGAAGAGATCTTGGACAAACGGTGGAGCTTGCTTATCTCCGTGTGGATTTTAGAACTAACTTGGACAAGTGGTGGAGCTTTGCTTTTCTACTCTTCATAATACAATGACGTATAGATTGGTTACATGGTGAATCTTCAGGCCAAACCTCCCATCTTACTAGGGATGATAGGTTGGACAAGTGGTCAACCTTCTATCATTTCTCCATGCCTATAATTAGACAATTAGTAGAACTAGCATCTTTCTATGTTGTCTAAAGCTGATTTTGGACAAGTCGTGGACCTTGCTACTCTCTTCCCTTGGTTTATTAGTTTGAAGACTCATTATATATACTTGCTTAGATCTATATACTTACTCATCAGTTAGGTTACAAGTAGGTATGTAATGTGTTAGCCTCAAGGGACTTTGAATATTGAATAGTAAGAAAGTCAAGTGCTGGTTTGAAGATCTTTTGCTTATCTAAACTAGACTCTAACTCAATAATAAGTTTCTTAAGTTCTACGAATTGTCCTATCTAGGCTCCAAAAGAGTCTTAATTGGTTTGTACTAGATTCTAACTTCCTTGATAGGGTAGAATCCTAGAAAAGTGAGGCACTATAAGTTTTACCTTAGCTCAAATGGATTTTCACTTAAACTAGACTGCAATTTGGCACTCTAGTATCTTTGTCTTGATGGAGTTTAATACTAGATACATAGTAGTGATATTTAAGCTTTATGTCTCTTCACTTGCTCGAGATATGAGACCATACTTTCAAGGTCACCACTTGTCTTACCTAAACACCAATGTGAGACATGGGAGCAAGAAAGCCATCCGATATTGTTTTAAGGACTATTACATAGACAATCTATAACTTAAGTAAAGCAAAAAGACTTGGATCTTTCACAATTAATAACTTAAGTAAAGCCAAAAAGACTTGGATATTTGACAGTTTTTTTCAAATTAAAAAAGCACGATCTAATGCTAACAAAACTATAAATCACAATTGAAAGTTTTGAACAAGAAAAAGATTAGCAATCTTAATAAGGAGGATACTTTTCATTTCATTTGATGATTACAAATTAAAAGAAAATCACTCAAGAAATTGATAAACAAAAATGTAGGTGATTGCTTCATTATTTTGAGCAAAAATATCAAAATCTCTATTGATTGAGCTCCATCTAGTAATATTCTTTGTATGATCCTACAGGAAGGAATAAAAAGAAAGATTTGTTAGATACCATGCACATGAGTGTTCAAGCATGTGTATCAAGAATATATGACATGTCACTAGTACCTTAGGGTTGTTTTCTATCCACCCTTAGAAGATTGTTCTTAGCTTTCACCTTATTTATATAAGACTTTGTTGTGGTTGCCTTCAAAACTCCTTTTGTGTTACAACCCAATTGCCTAGCTAAAGTGGTCAATTGTGATGCCTTCATGCTTTCAATGGGTTTACGCTCCTTTGCCAATATCTCTTGTATTTGGGCTCTTCTCATTTCATTGTGGTGGCTTGTGTCACTTGCGTCTTCAATGATAGTTTCACCTCTGTCACCTTTCGCAGGTGGTATTCTTCTTGTAAAGAACACCTTAGCTAACCAAACATCATTTTTTAGCTTCCAATACTCCATGATTTGTTTTTATTCACTATAGTTTGTCCATAACGGTTGGAAGAAATTAAATCACGCACATCCCTTTTGTCATCAAGTTGAAACGAGTATGGTAGTAGCTCCTCCAAGAGCATATTGTCAACCATCTTCTCAGCATCAAATTGTGGTGGAAAAATGCAATTGTTTGCTGGTGAAATACGTCCCTTGTAAGGAGATTCATCAATAAGCATTGTTCTTTGTGGATCACATTCAAACCCCATGGCAATTTTGGCTAGCGGCTTGAACATTGCCTCAATGTTTGGATTGTCGGGTCTAAACAATTTTTGAGTTTGAGCGGTGTAGCAAACATCTTGCAACCAAATTGCAAAGAAAGGCAATGTATCCTCAGCTAAGTATTTTAGTTCTCCAAGGAGTTGATATGTAGAGTGCGCAGGTGATGGAAGAAGGTAGAAAAGAAGACTACACACACACACACCAACACACATCGAGACACACACACACACAATCGTTACCCTGTAGCAGCCATTCAACGATCTGCTCTTCTCTTCTTCTCTTTTCTTGAACTATTATCCAAAGTATATTTACAACATAGTATAGTCAGTGTCCAGCCGCCCATAGCACAATGGGCATATTCTTTAACATCATATTCTTTAACACTCCCCCTCAAGCTCAGAGTGAGCTTGCATATGATGGATTCCCAATGCTTCACGAAAGTAGCAAAACTTCTCCTTTCCAAGAGCTTTTGTGAATATATCCGCAACTTGATCATTTGTCTTCACATACACCAAATCAATCTCATTTGCCAAAACTTTTTCTCTAATGAAGTGATAATGTACCTCAATGTGTTTAGTGCGAGCATGGTAGACTGGATTCTTTGCCAACATGATGCTGCTAATATTGTCACAATATATAATGACACTGTCAAGATAGTCAAAACCAAATTCTACCATAAGTACTCTCAACCATGACTCTTCACATGCTGCCAAAGCTGCTCCACGATATTCAGCTTCTGTACTTGATAATGCTACAGTTGATTGCTTCTTGCTACTCCAACTTATCATACCATTGCCAATGGAAAATGCATAACCACTTGTAGATCTTCTATCCATAAAATCTCCTGCCCAATCTGCATCTGTGTAACCATAAAGACAAAGCTTCCCATTCTTTTCATAAAACATTCCATAACTGACAATGGCTTTCACATATCTCATAATCCGTCTCACTGCATCAAGATGACTTTTACATGGATTTTGCATGAATTGACTCACAACACCCACTGCATAACTCAAATCTGGCCTTGTTATTGTCAAGTAAATAAGGCTTCCAACCATCTTGCGATACATAGTGACATCCTCAATGTAATGTCCATCATCAAACAACTTCACATTTTGATCAAGAGGTGTATCAACCGGTTTGCACGTTGTCATTCCATACTTCTCAAGCATATCCAACGCGTATTGTCTTTGTATCATCCAAATTCCTGATAAAGTATTGACAATTTCAATTCCCAAGAAATATCTCAACTCACCAAGGTCCTTCATGTTGAATTCTCTCAACAAACTCTTCTTGCCATGCAAAATTTGCTCAGTATGACTTCCAGTGAGAATCAAGTCATCAACATAGATAACAATAACGACGATCTCTCCATCAACATGCTTCAAAAATAATGAGTGATCAGCAGTAGATTGTTTAAATCCAATCTTCTTCAAGAATCTGGTTATCTTTTCACACCAAGCTCTAGATGCTTGCTTTAAACCATACAATGCTTTCTTCAACTTGCACACATAATATGGAAACTCTGGATGTTGATAACCCTCTGGCTGTATCATATAAACTTCTTCTTCCAAGTCACCATTCAAAAATGCATTATCCACATCCATTTGCCGTAACTTCCAACCGAACATACTTGCCATTGCTATCACCAATCTGACTGTTGTCATCTTTGCAACTGGACTAAATGTCTCATCATAATCAAGACCTTTTGTTTGTGCATAACCTTTAGCAACAAGCCTCGCTTTGTATCTTTCCACACTACCATCTGACTTGCACTTGACTTTGTATACCCATTTTGAACCAATTGCTTTCTTTCCACTTGGCAAGCGAACCAAATCCCAAGTGTCATTCTTCACAAGAGCATCCATCTCATCATCCATAGCTAACTCCCATTCTGATTTTCCAATTGCCTCTTGAAAACATGTAGGCTCTTTATGTTGCACACGTGAAACCATGTATGCATAATGTGTACGCATGTAACCATTGTATGTCAATCTATCAACTGGATAACGTACCCTCTCTGATCTTCTCAACTGTGGTGCACTCTTCTCTTCAACTCTTGCATATGGGGGTACATATTTCTCAATATGCTTACTACCAGGTGTCCTCAAATGTGGTAAACCATGCTCTTCATCGAGGCTTTCATCTCCAGAACTCTCTTCAACCACTTTCTTCTTGCCTTTCTCGTCTTGCTTCTTATCTCGCAAACGACCACTCCATGGGTTGACACTTCCTGTACTCTCCTCCGCCATATGTGGTCCTGAAATAGTTCTTGTTGATGGTCCTGGCTTACCGACAACATGATGCACATTCTCTTGCTCTTCATACTCATCTTCTATCATCACTGGCTTTGGTTTATACCATGGTTCATGCTCACAAAATCTGACATCTCTACTGACATAAACTTGTCTTGTCGTAGGATCATAGCACTTGTAACCTTTCTTTTCAACTGGGTAGCCCAAGAATATACACTTCACTGCCTTTGGCTCCATCTTCTTTCTTGCTTCATTTGGCACATGAACATAGCAAACACATCCAAAAACTTTCATGTAGGAAACTGTTGGCTTGATCCCATAAAGTCTCTCATAAGGTGAAATTTCATGAATGGTAGCTGTTGGTGTTCGATTCATAATGTGTACTGCTGTATGAACTGCTTCAGCCCAATATGTTAATGGCATATTCATCTCATTCATCATGGCTCTTGCAATCTCTGCTATGACTCTATTCTTTCTCTCAGCAACTCCATTTTGTTGTGGTGTGTATCTGCAAGTAATCTGTCTTCTTATGCCTTGTTTACGTAAGTAATCATCAAAACTGTGTGACGTGTACTCTCCCCCTCCATCTATACGTAGGCATTTAATTTGACAACCATTCTCTTTCTCAACCATAACTTTGAACTCCAAAAATACTTCAAATGCCTCTGACTTTGCCTTTAGAAAGTAAACCCATGTCATTCTGCTGTAATCATCCGTAAATGTGATAAAATATCGACAACCATTTGGTGTAGCATGATCACAAGGTCCCCAAATATCTGAATGAACAATTTCCAAAGGACTTTGGCTAATTCTCCCCCTCTTTGGAAATGGTAAACGAGATTGCTTTCCAAATTGACAAGCTTCACAAACATGATCAAAATTCAATCTGCCAAACTTTGGTAATCCACGTACAATTTGATTTGATTGCATATGCTTTAATCTTCTAAAATTGACATGACCAATCCTCTTATGCCATAAATTTGCCCAATCATCTTGAGTGGCTGATTTGTTTGCATACATACCACTGTGTAAACATGGATCTCCAGCTTCCAATGAGAACAAGCGGCCTTTCTTTCTTCCACGTGCCAATATCTTGCCTGGTCTGCCTTTGTGAAACTCCTCTATGAAGCATCCATAACGATTAAAACGGACTTGTAACCCTTGATCTGTCATCTGTCCAACTGATGCTAAATTCTTTGTGATTGAAGGCACATATAGAACATCTCCCAATGTGTTGTATGTCCCGTCTTTTTCTAGCAATGGAACTGAACCAACATGTGTAATCTGATGCATAGTATCATCACCTGTAGCGACAAACTCATCCTCTTCTAACTTCTCTTTTCTGTCAAACCATTCATCATGATATGTCATATGATTTGTGGCACCACTATCTAAATACCAATCATCTGTATGATGTGGCTCCACCATGCTTCCAACAACATGCTCCATAGGAAATAAATGTCCACTGGACCTATTGTCATATATATTTTGATCATGAGGATTGTATCCAGCAAAGTTTCCTCCATGTCTGCCATAACCTCGGCCTCTTCCACCACGATCACGATTTTGATTTAGCCTTGTGTAACATTCTCTTTCAAAGTGACCATAAATGCCACATCTGTTACAATATCCATCTCTTTGAGGATGTACAAATCGTCCACCTCCGCGTCCACGAGTTCGGGCTCTCCCCCTGCCTCTTTGGCTATAATCATTGTAACTTTGACTTTGTTGGTTTTGCCATTGACCTCTTCCAACATTGTTTCCACGACCATAGTTTCCTCTTCCACCTCTATTGTTTCCACGACCTCTAGAGTAAAAAACCTGATCTCTGGAATTGTTATTTGATGTAGAAGGACCTGACTTGCCTAACTTCACCTCTTCTTGCAAACAAAGGTTTACTAACTCTTCAAAATCAGGCATGTGTCCTCGAACAGATATAGATGTATCCAATGACTTGTATTCCGGTCCCAAACCATTCAATGTCACTGAAACTAAGTCATCATCTGGAACTTCAACATTAATGCTCGCAAGATCTTCCTGTATTTGCTTTATCTCTGTCACATAATCTGATATGGATCTATTTCCTCGCCATACACAATGTAACCTTTGCTTCAAGTGAACTTTTCGTGGTTCTGTATTGGAGCTATTCATTCTTGCTAGTATCTCCCATGCTTCCTTTGGAGATTGAGCCTTCTTCACATGTGGTATAAAGAAGTCACTAATGCATAGTGAAATCCAATGCATCACTTTCCTTGAATTCTCGATCCACTTCTTGTAAGCTTCTACTCCTGCTTGCCATGTTTTATGTGCTTCAACATTCTCTCTATTTGGTTCCAAACCAACCTCGGGACACTCTTGCTCACCTGTAACATAATCCCATAAACCTTTGCCCATGATAAAGTTCTCCATCCTGTAAGACCATATGCTGTAGTTCTCTCTGGTCAGCTTCTCTCCAACAATCTGTGTGACTTGAGTTGAACTTTCTGCCATCTTCACTCTCTCAATTTCTTTCAAAGGATTTTGACAAAATTTCGGCAGAGTTTCGTTTGTATTTGGACAATATCTCAAGTGACAATCTCAACCAAAGTACTCATAAACACTGACGAAAAATCTCTCACTGCCAAGGGAAAATCCACTGACTCACTTTGCCACAGACTGACTCAGTACTATGCATAAATACTCTAAAACAATGTCCACATGGACCTGTATGCAAATGCAATCCATACGCTGTCCTGTACCACATATCCATACATCCACCTTCTTCCCATAGTCGTAAACGACATATGAGGTCTTTCGCGGGGCCAGTCGGGGGTTCGCTCCAGTACCTAATCCACCTTGCCAAGGTACCAAAGCTCCCAAGGCAAGGCTTCAAAAAACCTCACTCGACCCTCACAAAGGCTGCAGTTTTCCAAAATACATTGACCGCATATCCCTACATAACCACAAAGTACTCAATCTGACAATATAACCGCCTCAACTTCTTCCCACAACCTTTCTTACATAGGCGGCTGTCCATAACGGACCCACAACAACCAAACATAATCTTTGATAACACAATATCATGATGCAAAAGCTCTATGTCGCTCTCCAAAACCTGTGTAAATGCTGAATTCTTCACCTGTAACTTGTAAATCTACTGCCGAGTGCGAAACTGGACATCTCCTATGCTTGTGTGAGCTGGCTGTTTGCTGCAGAAAATTGCAGATTTTGGCAAATCTGAGCATGCCAATGCGTCCGGAACGCCCAAAAACATAAAGATAGACTCCTGGATCACTGTATTCCGAGTTCGGGTGAGGGAGTTATGACCAAAAAACCTCTCTTTTTTGCTGTTTTCCAGAGCTGCGGAAACCTGTGTATTGACTGTAGCTCCTCAAATTGAGCTCTGATACCACTTTGTAGAGTGCGCAGGTGATGGAAGAAGGTAGAAAAGAAGACTACACACACACACACCAACACACATCGAGACACACACACACACAATCGTTACCCTGTAGCAGCCATTCAACGAGCTGCTCTTCTCTTCTTCTCTTTTCTTGAACTATTATCCAAAGTATATTTACAACATAGTATAGTCAGTGTCCAGCCGCCCATAGCACAATGGGCATATTCTTTAACATCATATTCTTTAACATGATACACATTATGCCTAGTAGCTGTCAACCAAATTGCAACATTAAACCTCTGTAAAATAGTCTTCAAGAATTGGATGCTTCTTGGCCTGAGTATAATATCACCGAGTTGTGGTGTGAGGATGGTTGAGGGGAATGTTTCAACAACAGACCATTTAAATCCAATATAACTGTAAGCATGGATTTCTCAACGTCTACACTACATGAAGTAGTAGCAATTGGCAATAGCTCGTGAGTGGAATTTTCAGTCTCTTTTGATGTATGTTGCATTTTTGAAGCATTGCTTTCTTGGTTCTCATTATTGCAAGCTTGCTCAAGTTACACAACACTAGACTCTAGTATAGAAATATCATCCATCTTGGGCACTTCAGAAACCATAGAATCAATGGATTCTATAGTTGTTGAATGAACCATAGGAGCATTATCCATCCCAGTTTGTGAATCTAAGAAAACACACACACCATTGGTATCTCAAAACTAACTAGAATTTAATTCACCATATTTACATGTAGAACTCCTAGTAAGAAATTTATTTCAGGTAAAATCGTTGTTAGAATCCTTGCAACCATTTTCAGCATTGGTACACAAAACACCACTTTTCTAAAATACAATCTACTAAAGCAACATTTTCCATCCTACACTTTATTAAAGATGAGTACTTAAAGTGAAAACTAAAATCCACAACTTGTTGAGGAAACATGGATACAAGGTCCTCCAAATGTCCAACCTAGACTACAAGCACACAATTAGAGATTTGGCTTAGATTTGGATTCAAAGGCCACCACTTATTCAAGTAAGATAGCTCCACTTGTTTAAGACAGTAATGTTTGAAACCCCACCACTTGTCCAACCTAGACATTGATTAAATTTTGGTAAGATTTATCACAAATCTAGAGTAGAATCAAGATTCTATGGCCAAGGTAATCAAATAAATTAGACAACACATAAAGCATAAGAGCACTCTAGATTCTCGTTGAGCATAAACTAAACAATAATCAAATGTTACATTCACTTGAGATTTCACCCATGAAAAATGAAAATGATGCATGTACTTGAGATTTCCATCCATGTACAATACTTTACAATGTCAAGTAAGTCATAGTCAGCAAACAACTCTTATCCTGCTTCAACTTGACAAATAGTCTCAATGCATACACGGCCATATTCTTCTGACTTGATGTGTGAAGAGGTGCATTTATGCCAAGATGGAAAATTTGGATCAAATGTATACGTACGTTGGGACAGACACTTGTACTGTGAGAACTATTTATATAGTCCGACACGTTTCTTTCTTCTACACAACCAATAATGTATGATTGATCTTCCTCTTCTTCTATGTTTGGGTCCTCTAGAAGAGAATATTTAGAAGCTCTTGGAAATATATGCATATCTTTTTCCAGTCTTGAAATCTATAGTTATGCCCTCCATAGTTTAGAATAGGCACACCACTTTCCAGGGTAGTATGCACAAATAGCCTATAACCAGCTCCATGAATACATGAAAGTCGCACTTCAAAATCCACACCGTTAATATGGAAAATTGAATCTTTGGGAATAGGAAAAGTTGGTGTCCCAAAAGGATCTTCATGCCAATCATAGTGTGAAATACATCTAGTTTTTATATCACTTAACTACTTTGTGTCTGTAAAAGAAGAAAATATTATGCATAAAATAATGACAAGATCAAAGAAAGATATCATTATTTGATAGTCCAATAGGTCCATTGTATGGAAGACTTAGAGTGCCTCCAAGGTTTCCAAAAAATAAAATCATTGAAAAAAAAGGCCATTGTGTCTCCAATCTATTGCTCATTTGAAGCATAGAGAGAACCAAGGTCCACCACTTGTCCAACCTAGACATGGAGCATTGACACAAGGTCCAACACTTATCCAAGAACCCTATAGCATATGTGGTAACATGGGATACGTTGATGCAACAAGAGTAGTCTAGCCTCCTCATCCATCTCTTTTTTCTTGTAGCCTAGAGGGATTAGTTTCAAGGTCTATCACTAGTCAAAAACTACACATAGAACATTGATACAAGGTTCCACCACATGTGCAACCTATCATCTCTAGTAGCATGGATGGTTTGATATAAAGGGTCACCACGTGTCCTACCTATACTCTATTTTAGCATAGATATTCTGGTTTGGTGGTCCTACACTTGTCCAAACTTAGCTTGTTGTTGATATCTAGAGGTAATCAAGGGTCCTCCACTTGTCCAATCTAGGCATATAAAACAATTGCAAGGTCCACCATGTGTACAACATATGATTGATTATAGCATGCATGGTCTTATTTCATGGGCCACCATCTTCTCTCCAACATGTGTCCAACTTCGGCTCCATTGAAGCATGGAGAGAAGTAAGGTCCACCTCTTGTCAAAGCTATTATTTTCTCCCAGTTCTTTCAAAACACATGATACGTTGTACATGGGGGGGGGGGGGGGTGTTTCTTGTTTCAAGGTCCACCACTTGGCTAAGATAGGATCCATTGAAACATGAAGAGAAGCAAGCTCTACCATTTGACCAAGCTAGGTGCCATTGAAACATGAAAACCCCATAATATGTTGTACATTGGGGGTGTTTTTCAAGGTCCATCGCTTGTCTAAGCTATGGTCCATTGGAACATGGAGAGAAGCAAAGATATACCACTTTTCCATGCTAGTATCCATTGAAACAGGGAGAGAAGCAAGCTCCATTTTTTGTCTAAGCTAGGCTCCATTGGAACATGGAGAAAACAAGCTCCACCACTTTCCTATTATTGCATAGAGATTTTGGTTTGAAGTTCCACCACTTGTCCAACCTTGCCTTCATGTATGGATATAATCAAGGGTGCAATGCTTCTCTAAGCTAGGCACATAAAAGAGTTGCAAGGTCCACTACGTATACAATCTATGATGGGTTTTAGCATGGGAGGTTTCATTTTAAGGTTGACCACTTCTCCAGCTCCGCTTGTCCAACCTCAGATCCATTGAAGCATGGAGAAGAAAGATCTACCAACTCTCCAAAATAGGCAAGAAAATCTCTATAAAACCCATGAATTGTTAAATATTCTATGTTATGAAGTTTTTTTTGAAGGTCCACTCCTTATCCAAGCTAGAATCCATTGAAGCATGGAAATAAGTAAGATATATCTCTAGTCCAAGATAGGATCCATTGAAACATAGAGATAAGCAAGGTCCACCACTTGTCCAAGCTATGCATGGGTAATTGATATAAGAACGACTACGTTTTCACCTATACTATGCTCTATCATGGATGGTTTCATATCCCACCAATTTTCCAACCTATTTAATATGTTGTATTATGGGGGTTTGGTTTCAAGGTACTTCACTTGTCTAAGGTGGGTTCCATTGAAGCATGGAGAGAAACAATGTCTACCACTTATCTACCACTTGTCCAAAATATGCTCCTTTGAAACAGAAAAGCAAGGTCCACCACTTGTCCAAGCTAATGTTACTCTCCATTGAAGCATGGAGAGAAACAAGGTCTACCACCTGTCCAAAATATGCTCCATTGAAACATAAAAGTAAGGTCCACCACTTGTCCAAGCTAATGTAACAAATGGGTGTTGGTTTCAAGGTGTACCACACTTGTCTAAACTAGTCGCCATGCAAGGTCCACCACACGTCCAAGATATATGATCTTGGTTTGAAGGTCTACCATACCTCTTGAAATTAGGATCCATGTAAGGTCCACCTTTTGTCAAGCTATGCCTTTAGTGACTACTAAAACGAAGTAAATTAGAGTACTTAAATACCTTTTTAAGCTCATTAAGATTTTGGTCTCTAAGGCCACCACCACATGTCTAATTGATTACTTATGCTAGTTCTCAAAGTCCAAACACAAGCTCCCTTCTAGCAAGGTTAGTTTAAATTTAGGCTTCAACACTTGTCTAAGCTAGGTTCAATTTATGAAGCATCACCATTTAACCATGCTAGGATCTAATGTAGCAGATCAAGGGGGTATTGATAAAAGGTCCAAAACTTATTAAGTTCAAGCTCTTAAGTAGTTAAGTCTTCGTGAGTATTAAATGTTATAGTTTTAATCTAAAGATCCATTATTCAAAAACTCAAGTATTTTACTATTTACATTCAAATCTTAAATGCTTGAGATAAAAAATACAAACTCAATCAATATACTATAAAGAAAAATCTAACATTAAGAGTATCAAATCAGCACAACAAGAAACACTAACATGCACAAGAAGCTCAAAACATACCTCTCTCCATTTCCAAAAAGTCCTCGATTGACAGAGGATGTTGTTGTTCTTCTTCTTTTTCTCTTTGTGGAGAGCACTCCTTTGTAATAGGCACAGTGTCATTTGATTTCAAAGTGGATTGTTGAAGTCCAGCCCATTTTTCTATATCTTCATGAGACTTAACAAAGTCTAGCAGCCTGGTCTCCACGTTTTTTGCCTCCTCCACACTATCAACTAAGCATATAACTTCTTTTTTATGTTGTATTCCTTCTTGTGAAACCAAGGAGCCATCACCAAAAATATCAACAAGCTTGCGGTCTTCAAAACAATATGTATGATAGTAATGCTTGACCAAAGCTCTTTTTTTGGCCTCCAAATATTGCAAATCTGACATATCTTTATCTACTACTTGAAGAAGAGAACAATCAATTGGCATGGGATGTTCCTCTTATCTTCTTCTCAGGTCTTCAAATGCATTGCCTTGTCCCAAGAAGGCAATAACTGTTAGGAATTGCTCCTTTGCAAGGAGCTAATAGAAAGTGATGCAGTGCACCACAACAATGGTAGCTCAGATTATCTCCCATGGCGTGAAAGGCACATTGCAATTTTGTGAAGTTAGTGAAATCCACAAATGCAAGAAAGACAAATCCAGGATATGTTGACCCTCTAGCAATAGCCAAGATCCCATCCAAAGCATTGTTAAATGTCTCCTCACTCCACTTCAAACTGCCTCCAAGGTGTTTTGTCATATCTAAAACACATAAGCCAATAGGCACTTTGTTATAGAAGTGGCGCATCAAGTAGAGATTTCCTTCCATTTGTAGGCTCACCACATAGATTGACCATGGCAAATCTCTAGGCTCAATTTTCCCCTTTTGAAGGTGAATTTCCCATTGCATGTATTTTATTGCTCCATCTGGAAAAGCCATTTTCTTTGTTCCACGCTTCAAAATAAATCTAAGCCATTCCTCACATAGCATTAAAAGTGTTTTATAAACAACATCATTGATATTATACATATTCACCACCTCCTCCCAGTCTTTACATGGTGAAGACTCATTCAAATTGTTGAAGCCTTCAAGAAGTGCATCTTGAATCAAGTTGTCTTGCTTCAACTGCTTGATTCAATCATACATGTCAGTTGCATCACCATCCTTTGCACTCTTTGATAGTAAAATCTTCTCATCTATAATCTCTTCTTGAATAGTCTTTACCTTTGATTCCTCAAGGCCACAAAGGTATCTAAATATAGTTGTTTGGGGTTTCTTCTTATCCTCTTCTAGCCTTTCAATGATTTCTAACCAGCAGTCCATAAATTTGATCAAAGTACGTGACCATGTGTGCCTGTTTAGCAATCCAACTTGCTGTTGCACTCATTCTTGCCAATCAAAGAAAAGCCTAAAAAGAAATAGAGAAATATTTAAATTATTGAGCAAGATTTGTTATTAAAGACTATCAAAAAGACAAAGAAAATAACTTACATCCCATCCGGCACGAGATGCATGTCCCTCTGCAATTCCACTTGCTGCCTTTGGTGGTGGTCCTGAGAAGATCCATTGACTCCGTAAATGTCTCAATATTTGGTTGTAAGGCTGCTTGACATACAATGCCTGGGCCTCCTCATTTGCAATGGCAGATATAGTAGTTGCAACAAATGGAGGAGCATTCACAACAATGCGAGCCTTTCTAAATTTATACACACCAATCAATCTTTCAAATATCTCTTTGTTGTTTTGTTCATTGTGAAGCAAAACTTTTGCAGCATAGATTGAATGCTGCCCATCAAGAATCCAATAATGATAATCTTTAATTTTTTTTTGTTCTACCTCTTCTACTGCCAAAGGAATCCCCTTCTTTGACTTTGCATTTCGAACAGGCATCAAATATGCACATGCTTCAGGCTTGGTCGTACTCCATGAAAATCCAAATAACACACTTTCAGCGTGTTTTTTATCCATCATACGTGCATTATAGTGATCAGGAGCAAGCCAACAATTTTGAATAGGGATATCAAATTCCCTATATTGGAAAGGAAAATAGTTTATGTACTTATTCATTCCATCTGTATCTTTTTCTTGTCCTTTCATGGCCTCAGCTTCTAAAGCATCTGGATCCACAATTTTCATCTTTGACATTGAACCCTCTGTTGATGAGGATGCCAAAGATGCATTGTCTACATCCAAAATGGAACTAGTTTGCTTAGCTGCTACTTTCTGCACTTTTGCTTGCTTGTTTGTGGATGGTGGTTGTGAAGCTTTCACCTTTTTTTGTTTAAGTGTGGCAATGATGGAGCTTTGAAGATGATCAGCTGTGATATTTGGATTTGATTCTGCAAACTTCCATCCTCGAGAAAACATTGTCTCTTTTTGTTTCTAGACATGCGCTCCAATGCATATGCTCCTGGAGATAGTTGAAATTCTAGATTCATTGGAACTAGAATGTCAATGCATTTCACCTTCGGATGACTATCAACTACAGAGACAGAGGCTTCCACAACTTGTCCAACATCTTCAAACAAGCTGCCATTCTCCTTTTTGGCAATAAATAGATGCACCTTATGAAATTGTGCACCCTCCATACCATGTATGTCCAAATACCATTTCCTAAGATCATTGCAAGTATAGTCAACTGAGACAGCAACCCTTGCAACCTGTGTTTTTGGAGCTATTTTTTCTGAAACAAAAAAAAACCAAATGTTAATTTAACATATACTTTTTTGTAATGGATTCAGTTTGTGTGAATACAAGGTCCACCACTTGTTCAAGCTAGATCTAGCAAGTATACATAGTGATCTTTTAAGCTAGTAAAATAAGGGAAGAGAGAAGCAAGGTCCATCACTTGTCCAAGCTCAACTCTAGACAACATGGAGAGATTCGAGGTCTACTAATTTTCTAATATAGGCATTGAGAAATGATAGAAGGTTGAACACTTGTCCAACCTATCATCTCTAGTAAAATGGGAGGTATGGCCTTAAGATTCACCATGTAACCAATCTATACATTATTGTATTATGAAGACTTGCAAAGCAAAGCTCCACCACTTATCCAAGCTAGTTCTACAATCAACATGGAGCGAAGCAATCTCCACCATTTGTCCAAGCTCAGCTCCATTGAAACATGGAAAACCTATTATCCCTAGTAGCATGAGTGGTTTGGTCTCAATATTCACCAGTTGTCCACTCTATGTCATTAATATAAGAAGAATTGGATGTTAAGTTTCACCAATTGTCCAACCTATAAGGTTATATCTTAAATGGTAATCTTTATTACCACTTGGAATGCCAATGATATGTTTTACATGGAAATTTTTTTCCAAGGTCCACCACTTGTCCAAGCTAATGCTATTGAAACATAGAGAGAAGCAAAGGTCCACCACTTGTCCAAGCTAGGATCCATTAAAACATGGAGAGAAGAATGCTCCACCATTTCTCCATGATAGGCTCCATTGAAACATGGAGAGAAGAAAGCTCCACCATGTCTCCAAGATGCTAGGCTCCATTGAAATACCTTAAACCCACGATACTTTGTACATGGGGGTTGAAATTCAAGGTCCACCAATTGTCCTGCCTATTATTCCTAGTAGCATGAGTGGTTTGGTCTCAAGATTTATTCCACTCTATGTTATTATATTGAGAAGATTTGGGTGTTAAGGTCCACCATTTGTCCAACCTATAAGGCTATATCTTAAATGATATTCTTTCTCACCACTTGGAATGTCCATGATATGTTTAACATGGGGGTTTGGTTCCAAGGTCCACCACTTGTCCAAGCTAACTCTATTGAAACATAGAGAGAAGCAAAGGTCCACCACTTGTCCAAGCTAGGCTCCATTGAAACATGGAGAGAAGTATGCTCCACCATTTCTCAAAGATAGGCTCCATTAAAACATGGAATAAAGCAAGATCCACCATGTCTCCAAGATGCTAGGCTCCATTAAGATACCCTAAACCCAGGATATCTTTCTTACCACTTGCCCAATCTATTATCCCTAGTAGAATGAGTGGTTTGGTTTCAAGATTCACCACTTGTCAACTCTATGTCATTATATTAAGAATTGGGTGCTAAAGTCCACCAGTTGTCCAATCTATAAGGTTATATCTCAAATGGTATTCTATCTCACCACTTGGAATTCCCATGATATGTTTTAAATGGGAATCTAGTTCCAAGGTCCACCACTTGTCCAAGCTAACTCTATTGAAACATACTGAGAAGCTAAGGTCCACCACTTGTCCACTCTATGTCATTATATTAAGAAGAATTGGGTGTTGAGGTCCAGCACTTGTCCAACCTATAATATTATATCTTAAATGGTATTCTTTCTCACCACTTAGAATTCCCATGATATGTTTTACAAGGGGGTTTTGTTCCAAGGTCCACCACTTATCCAAGCTAGGCTCCATTTGAAACATGGAGAGAAGGATGATCCACCATGTCTCTAAGATGCTAGGCTCCATTGAAATACCTTAAACTCATGATATTTTGTATATGGGGGGTTTACATTCAAGGTCCACCACTTGCCCAACCTATTATCCCTAGTAACATAATTGGATTGGTCTCAAGATTCACTAAGAGTTCACTCTATGTCATTATATTAAGAAGATCTGGGTGTTAAGGTCCACCACTTGTCCAACCTATAAGGCTATATTATCATAAATGGTATTTTCTCTTACCACTTGAAAACCCACGATATTTTGTAAATGGGGGGTTTACATTCAAGGTCCACCACTTGTCCAACCTATTATCTCTAGTATCATGAGTGGTTTGGTCTCAAGATTCACCACTTTTCCACTCTATGTCATTATATTAAGAAGATCTGGGTCTTAAGGTCCACCACTTGTACAACCTATAAGGCTATATATTAAATGGTATTAATTCTCACCACCTGGAACGCCCATGATAGATTTTACATAGGGGTTTGGTTCCAAGGACCACCACTTGTCCAAGCTAACTCTATTGAAACATAGAGAGAAGCAAAGGTCCACCACTTGTCCAAGCTAGGCTCCATTGAAACATGGAGAGAAGGATGCTCCACCATTTGTCCAAGATAGGCTCCATTGAAACATGAAGGGAAGCAAGTTGCACCTTGTCCCTAAGATGCTAGGCTCCATTGAAATACCTTAAACCCATGATATTTTGTACATGGCGGGTTTACATTCAAGGTCCACCACTTGTCCAACCTATTATCCCTAGTAGCATGAGTGGTTTCGTCTCAAGATTCACCACTTTTTCACTCTATATCATTACATTAAGAAGATCTAGGGGTTAAGGTCCACCACTTCTCCAACCTATAAGGCTATATCTTAAAGGGAATTCTTTCTCACCACTTGGAATGACCATTATAGGTTTTACATGGGGGTTTGGTTCCAAGGTCCACCACTTGTCCAAGCTAAATCTATTGAAACATAGTGAGAAGCAAAGGTCCACGTCCACTTGTCCAAGCTAGGCTCCATTGAAACATGGAGAGAAGGATGCTCCACCATTTTTCCAAGATAGGCTCCATGGAAACATGAAGAGGAGCAAGCTGCACCATGTCTCCAAGATGCTAGGCTCCATTGAAATACCTTAAGCCCACGATATTTTTTATATGTGGGGTTCAAATTCAAGGTCCACCACTTGTATAACCTATTATCCCTAGTAGCATGAGTGGTTTGGTCTCAAGATTCACCACTTTTCCACTCTATGTCATTATATTAAGAAGATATGGGTGTTAAGGTCCACCACTTGTCCAACCTATGAGGCTATATCTTAAATGGTATTCTTTCCCACCACTTGGAATGCCCATGATAGGTTTTACATAGGGGTTTGGTTCCAAGGACCACCACTTGTCCAAGCTAACTCTATTGAAACATAGAGAGAAGCAAAGGTCAACCACTTGTCCAAGCTAGGCTCCATTGAAACATGGAGAGAAGGATGCTCCACCATTTGTCCAAGATAGGCTCCATTGAAACATGAAGGGAAGCAAGTTGCACCTTGTCCCTAAGATGCTAGGCTCCATTGAAATACCTTAAACCCATGATATTTTGTACATGGCGGGTTTACATTCAAGGTCCACCACTTGTCCAACCTATTATCCCTAGTAGCATGAGTGGTTTGGTCTCAAGATTCATCACTTTTCCACTCTATGTCATTATATCCAAGATAGGCTCCATTGAAACATGAAGAGAAGCAAGCTGCACCATGTCTCCGAGATGCTAGGCTCCATGGAAATACCTTAAACCCACAACATTTTGTATATGTGGGGTTTAAATTCAAGCTCCACCACTTGTCTAACCTATTATCCCTAGTAGCATGAGTGGTTTGGTCTCAAGATTCACCACTTTTCCACTCTATGTCATTATATTAAGAAGATCTAGGTGTTAAGGTCCACACTTGTCCAACCTATGAAGCTATATCTTAAATGGTATTCTTTTCCACCACTTGGAATGCGCATGATAGGTTTTACATAGGGGTTTGGTTGCAAGGTCATCCACTTGTCCAAGCTAGCTCTATTGATGTAAGGTCTCTACTTTCAAATTGCACACAAGTTCTATTACGCATTTGTATTTTTTTGAACCATCACTCCTTAATTAAGATATTCGAGTTCAAATTATGAATTGTAGGTTGAGAAAACCTAGAAATTAAAAATTTATGCTACAAAATTCTGACATGTTTAGCTATATGAATCACTAACTAACTTATTGCAAGACTTATTTACTGATTGTAGAATTTTCTTTTACTACTGTAAAGTTAATATAAGACTGTAAAGTTTAACTTAAAAATGTAAAGTAAATTATCATTAAGGAAATAAATAAAATAATTATAAAGACAAAAGAATACATAGGGATGACAAATGAAGGCACATGGATCACATAGGAGGGGACAAAGTGGGACACACTGTCACATGAAAAAGGAGAGGCTACTCTTGACTAATCTTAATGAGGGGGGCCTTGTGTGGTCTTATCTTTTGATGATAATGACAAAGTGGTCAAGCTCATGGGTACCACAAGGGTACCAAAAACGCGGATATGATTTTCGGACGTTTTTCTTTCTGCTATAAATAGAGCATCCATGCTCACACTTTAGACATAGAGATTGCCTCTATAGCGCTCACGAAGTGCTGCCACTTCTCTTGGAGAGAAGACGTCCACAAACCACTAAGAGAGAAAAAACTCTAGTGGACTAATAAGGTGTGTATTAATTGAGCATTCAATTAGTTTTAAGAAGGATATGTGTGTATGTGTGCTATCTCTTACTCTAATCTCTCTAATAGATTAGTAAGATTCAATTAGTTATGTGTGTGTGCATGTGTACTATCTATTACTCTAATCTCTTATAGATTAGTAAGATTCAATTAGTTATGTGTGTGTGTGTGCTATCTATTACTCTAATCTCTAATAGATTAGTAAGATTCAATTAGTTATGTGTGTGTGTGTGCTATCTATTACTCTAATCTCTAATAGATTAGTAAGATTCAATTAGTTATGTGTGTGTGTGTGTGCTATCTATTACTCTAATCTCTAATAGATTAGTAAGATTCAATTAGTTATGTGTGTGTGTGTGTGCTATCTATTACTCTAATCTCTAATGGATTAGTAAGATTCAATTAGCTATGTGTGTGTGTGTGCTATCTCTTACTCTAATCTCTCTAATAGATTAGTAAGATTCAATTAGCTATGTGTGTGTGTGTGCTATCTTTTACTCTAATCTTTCTAATGGATAGTAAGATTCAATTAACTTTAGAAAAGATGTGTGTATGTTTTCTCTTACTCTAATCTCTCTAAGTATACCTACTCTCTCTAGTTAGTACATCTTCACTATTAACTTATATATTGTTAATTGAAAGTTAATACATAAGAGAACTTATCATATTTTTATTATACATGATGAAATTCTTATTCACCAATTTTATTGTCAATTAGATTAAGTAGAATTTTGAATAATACTAAAAATTGATTTAGTTGAAGTATAGAAATTGAAGTTAGAATTGGATTAGAAATGTGAAGCAGAAAAGTAATGTATTCCTAAACTTTCACTCATAGTTTACACATTTAATTTTTGATTAATTACGATTAGCAAATATTTGATGTATAGAAATTAGATGTAACACAACAACACTAAGTGTGAATCCGAGTTGGCGAGGGTTCAAATTACAGACTCTCTTTGGAAACAAGGAGATTACTAGGGAAATTGACCAATTTAAATTTCTAAGTGTATAATATAAGTGTAGTACAAAAAAAAATGGCTCCAAAGCGTGCTCGAACACAAGGCGCTAATGATCATGAAGCCGGTACAAGTAACGGTGGAACTCCTGCGGAACATGCTATGTCTCCACCAATCGGACCAGTCGGAGCTATGGTATAGGTTAGTATTGCAGTTTTAAGTTATGCATCATTACATATGCGAGACCATAGGAATATATTATTTACCTTATGAAAAGAAAACACGGACCGAAACCACGGGGCTTAACCCCAAGAAACTCGTCATATGTTTGACAAGTAGGAAAGATTGTCTGGTTAAACTGGTTGCTATAGGAAAGAATGTTTGTCCAAAACCTTCGGTATGGTTTCTCTCAAGTCTCTCTACTTATTAGCACTGGTATTATGTGGCAGTTGCCGAGGCGTGAGATGACGCCCAGGATGGCACCGCTGATGCTGTGGTGGGAGTACACCCAGATTAGCCCAGCTGGATACTGCGGTTTTGTTTTTCCGTGGCGTGAGGATGACGCCCAGATTGACACCGTTGTTGCTGTGACGGGAGTACGTCCAGATTAGCACAACGAGTACTTGTCGAGCGGTATGGGACGCTCATGAGGACAAGGGTTTTTATGAATAATGTATACAACGATCGGACATAATAGCGCCAGTAGAGATTCTTGAGTGAACCTAATCCAAGGGTTGTTGGTTTAAAATTGGACGACTTCTTGTTTGACTATTGTTTGTAATACTGTTTGAAGGGCTGTTTTAACGAACCAGTATCATAAATAAAGTAAAGGAACATGTATGTTTAAACAGTGTGGTAGTAATTAGATAACAAAAGAAGGGTGAGTGTGGTGTGAAAAATGGGAGAATGATACCCCGACGGTATCATTCTATGGACGGGTGGACCCGATGAGTTGGATAACTTTTCAACGCTAGAAATTGTTTTTTAAAGTCATAAATCTTAAAAGAGACAAACCTTGGCGGCTGTGCTTCTGAAACATGGAGAAAAAAGCGCACAGGTTGGTCACTCTAAGATTTATACTTTTAGGTATAATTGATTATAGATAGTTTTTAAATAGGGTTATGGTGGTCACGCTCCGCCATAGCGAGATAGGACCAATCCTTCACTAACGGTTCATGCCCGTGGCTATGTAGTAGCTAAGGCAATGTCCGTTGGTTTTTCCTTATCATGATTAAAGACCTATCAAAGGTACTTCGCTCCTCTCGACAAGGGGCAGGGACCTCACAATTGAAACATAGAGAGAAGCAAAGGTCTACCACTTGTCCAAGCTAGGCTCCATTGAAACATGGAGAGCAGGATGCTCCACCATTTGTCCAAGATAGGCTCCATTGAAACATGAAGAGGAGCAAGCTCCACCATATCCCCAAGATGCTAGGCTCCATTTAAATACTTTAAACCCACGATATTTTGTACATGGGGGGTTTACATTCAAGGTCCATCACTTGTCCAACCTATTATCCCTAGTAGCATGAGTGCTTTGGTCTCAAGATTCACCACTTTTCCACTCTATGTCATTATATTAAGAAGATCTGGGTGTTAAGGTCCACCACTTGTCCAACCTATAAGGATATATCTTAAAGGGTATTCTTTCTCACCACTTGGAATGACCATGATAGGTTTTACATGGGGGTTTGGTTCCAAGGTCCACCACTCTGGTTAAGCTAACTCTATTGAAACATAGAGAGAAGCAAAGGTCCACCACTTGTGTAAGCTAGGCTCCATTAAAACATGGAGAGAAGGATGCTCCACCATTTGTCCAAGATAAGCTCCATTGAAACATTAAGAGAAGCAAGCTGCACCATGTCCCCAAGATGCTAGGATCCATTGAAATACCTTAAACCCACGATATTTTGTACATGTGGGGTTTAAATTAAAGGTCCACCACTTGTCTAACCTATTATCCCTAGTAGCATGAGTGGTTTGGTCTCAAGATTCACCACTCTTCCACTCTATGTCATTATATTAAGAAGATCTGGGTGTTAAGGTGCACCACTTGTCCAACCTATAAGGTTATATCTTAAATGGTATTCTTTCCCACCACTTGGAATGCCCATGATAGGTTTTACATGGGGGTTTGGTTCAAAGGTCCACCACTCTGGTTAAGCTAACTCTATTGAAACATAGAGAGAAGCAAAAGTCCACCACTTGTCCAAGCTACGCTCCATTGAAACATGGAGAGAAGGATGCTTCACCATTTGTCCAAGATAGGCTCCATTGAAACATGAAGAGAAGCAAGCTCCACCATGTCTCCAAGATGCTAGGATCCATTGAAATACCTTAAACCCATGATATTTTGTACATGTGGGGTTTAAATTCAAGGTCCACCACTTGTCCAACCTATTATCCCTAGTAGCATGAGTGGTTTGGTCTCAAGATTCACCACTTTTCCACTCTATGTCATTATATTAAGAAGATCTGGGTGTTAAGGTCCACCACTTGTCCAACCTATAAGGTTATATCTTTAATGGTATTCTTTCTCACCACTTGGAATGCCCATGATAGGTTTTACATGGGGGTTTGGTTCCAAGGTCTACCACTTGTCCAAGCTAACTCTATTGAAACATAGAGAGAAGCAAAGGTCCACCACTTGTCCAAGCTAGGCTCCATTGAAACATGGAGAGAAGGATGCTCCACCATTTCTTCAAGATATGCTCAATTGAAACATGAAGAGAAGCACGCTCCACCATGTCTCCAAGATGCTAGGCTCCATTGAAATATTTTAAACCTAGGATATTTTGTACATGGGGTGTTTAAATTCAAGGTCCACCACTTGTCCAACCTATTATCCATAGTAGCATGAGTGGTTTGGTCTCAAGATTCACCACTTTTCCACTCTATGTCATTCTAGTAAGAAGATTTGGGTGTTAAGGTCACCACTTGTCCAACCTATAAGATTATATCTTAAATGGTATTCTTTCTCAACCCTTGGAATGCGCAGGATATGTTTTACATGGGGTTATGTTCCAAGGTTCACCACTTGTCCAAGCTAGCTCTATTACATATAGCATGCATACAATATTCAACTAGATTCCCTACCTATGATGTCCAGTAGCCGCATGGATGCTGTGGCTTTAAGGTCCACCACTTGTATAACCTATACTCTCTTATGTAAGGGAGATCTTGCTATAAATTCAAAACCTTCCCGTCTAAATTTAAAATTCAAATCTTATCGCCTAAATTTAAAATATCCCTCCCAAATTTTAAATATCCCGCCCAAATTTTAAACTTTAAACTTTTTGATTAAATTCAAATTTTACCGCTTAAATTTAAAATATCCCACGTGAAATTGATTTTAAATTCAAGTTTACCACAAAAAGATGTGATTATCCCACCTAAATTCAAATTCGCAAACCTCAAATCATTATATTGTACATAAATTCAAACAAATTCAAATTAACTAGCCTAAATTGATATTAGTTTGCATAGATACCAATTTATCACACCTAAATTATGTCACCATGTTAGAGAGAGTGGTTAGAGAATTTAAACAAGGTCCACCACTTGTCCAACCTAGATACCAAGAAGGATTGAGTGTACAAGGTATTTTTTGGAGGTCTTTATAGTCCACTGGTCTCAAGTTCCACCACTTGTCCAACCTATCCACCACTTGTGGTAAGGGTCACCAACTAGTGTATCTATTCATCCAAAGAAATACACGTATTTTTTGTCTACATGTCCTAGTTTCATCCATTTATGTCCATTACGTGTATCACTAAACAACACTACTTTTGTTGAGAAACAGAAGTTACAATCAGATATACAAATGGATTAGAGGAAAATCAGCTCAGCATAGATCCAAAACTCGCTACAAGAATCGACTTTAAGAGATCACGCAAGTAGTCTTCCATTCATGTTTACAAGTATTACAATGTGTTAGTTATCTGTGATATTTATGTATGTATGTATACTATGTGTGCATATTGTAATTAAGTGTAATTGTGTATCTACATTATGTGTCAGTATTACAATGAAACAACACAAATATACATACATACACATAGATAACACAGACGCACACATACATGAGCATGTATTTTCAAGAGAGAGAGAGAGCAAGCTACACACACACACACACACACAGAGAGAGAGAGAGAGAGAGAGAGAGAAATACCCGTTTTCTAGAGAGAGGAGAGAGAGAAAGATAACAGATTTCACTATGTTTATGTATGTGGAAGAGAGGAAGACGATGTGTTGAAATATGTGCCTGTATTTTCAAGAGAGAGATAGCAAGATAACATATTTCATTGTGGTTATGTACGTGGAAGAGAGAAAGACGATGTGTGGGAATATGTGTATGTGTGTGGGAATACTTTTAAACTATTGATAGCCGTTTTTCGGCTCTCTATAATTGCCATAGTGAGTTATCTCACCCTATCAAATCACTCAAACACTGTGGTTACCCTCACCCTTTCACTGTATATAGGTGTGTGTGTGAGTTAGGGGACTTTTCCCATATCTCCTTACTGAAATAAAAAAAACCCTCAATTAGCTAGTCATTGGGCTAGTTGAGCCAAAAAAATAAAAAATATAAAAATATAAGTATATTATGGCCCATGCGTGTGTAAATATTTCTTTGTATATAGGGCCTAAATAAAAGACTTTTTCATAATTATTTTGGTATTTATTTAAATATTTCTACCTAGGTGTGTGTTATTTATGCTCTGTACATTGCCTCACCATTATCACAAATTTTCTTACCATTTTTCATACTCTTTATTCCATATAGAAATATTTTCATGTAAGCTTATCTTATTTTTGGTGTAACTCCACCCCAACAAAAATCCAAAAAAACTAGTTTTATTTATGTGTATATTTTTTCACTATTGTGATTTTTCCCTTCCTACATCTATTTTGTTTTTTTTTCTAAAAAATTAGAATACCAAAAATATTTATCTTTTTATGGTAGCCTCATAATGAGAGAGATTTCTTTTGATCCCTTTATATTTTTTCCACTTATATTATTTATATTTGACATGTACATATTTTTTAGACCCCTCAATATTTGATTTTCTTAGTTGTACTATTCACTTATATCATGATCTCAACAATATCTTCAATTATAGACCTACCAAATAAGGTCAAGGGTATGTGGCATGCATACATGCACTATGGAGGGCTCACTCTTGGAGGTATTCAAAAGAATCATCCAAAGAAGGACCCCACAAGGACTTTGTGCAGTGGAAAAAAACAGTCGGTTTTGCTGAATTTTTAAAGTTCACTTGCTCTCCGAATTTGAAAAGGTGATACAAACAAAAGTTGTAGCTCGTGGGCTGAACTTTTGCCTCAAATTTTTCATATTTTTTTGAGCTACGAGTTGTGAGCTATGATTTTATTAGTGGACCCCAGTTTTCCCATGCTATGCAGCCACACTCTTTCTTCCACTTTATCATTTTCCTCTTTCACACACACTTCTCCACTCATCATCCCCACCTCTCTCACCACTCCTCTCTGCACCCTACTCACCTTCTCCTCAACCTTGAAGAATAAGAGAAACCATGGTGAACTCATACCTCCCACACACAATTCCATTCCAAAATTGACCACCTAGTCTCATTTTTCCTCCTCCAAATTACCCATATCTATCAAAAAAACCAGAAAATTCAGCCTCTTCTCTTGAAAGACAGCATCATGGTGATTGATTACTCAGCTTCAATTACCTTGTCTCTCAAGGAAGGTCAAGAGTGGAGAAAAATGTACCGTCAAAGCTAGTGGACCGTCAACAAGCGTCAAAATTGGCCCTACTCAAGACACTTGGAGCATCAACCTTGTAAGAAATCCACCTTTTCTTACCTCTTAAGAGTTTTTCTTCCTTATTTGTATCCTACATGGATACTCCCATTGTAAATATCCAATTCCATTTGTAAATTAATAAAAATACTAACTCTACTAACACTAACCCACTATGAAAAGTACTATCACCTCCATTTCTCTCCTCTCTCTTTCCCCACCAACTTCTTGATAATTCCAAGTAAAAGAAATTAGGTAAATTGCTGAAAATCTAACCCAACCATGGTTAGAGGAGTAACCCTAGCCTTCAAAATTTCTATAAAAGGAGGGTGTAGCTAGCACAAAAAAGGATAAGAAAGAGCACTATGCTATAGCTTGAGAAGCCAAACTCAACCTCTTCAGAAGGAGCTCTTGAGTGGAATCTCATTGGCTTAGGCATATGTATGTGTTGTATTAGGGGTGATTAGCAAGGGAACTCTATGCCATTGTAAGAGGGAGTGATCATTTAATTGAGAGTAGAAAATCTATCATTTCTCCTACTAGTGTAAGCACAACATTTGTTGAATCAAGGAGGGTGAATTTGGACTAAGCATGGATACCTTGTCTCCCTTCCAACGTGAAGTCATGGACAATAATGATGTGTAAGTGGCTTGGTGTTCTATTTAAGTTCTTGATAGCTTGTCTCCGGGTATTGTTATCAATTTAGCCATAAATCCCACATGCTGTAAGAGGGCGACAGGGTGGAGAGGACTCCCCTGGCCTTAAGACAGTGATTGGGGTGGCTTTTTCTTGTGATGTGTTGTGGTGTAATTTACTCAGGCTATGTTGAACAAATACTAATCTCACTTTGATTGGTCATGACAGATTTGTAAGAAGGCATTAGTGCAACAAGCACCCCCTTCCCCCTTCTCTCTCTTTCTTACATATATATATTTGTGTTTGCTTGATCATTAACGATACATTTCAAAGCAGCCCGAGCACTATCTCTCTCTCTCTCTCTCTCTCTCTCTCTCTCTCTCTCTCTCTACGCGTCCTAGTTCGCATCCAAAACTAGGTGGTGCCCCAAATTTGTGTAGGGTTAGGTTGCGGGTTTGTGTGTGTGTTTTGTTTTTTTTTCCAACCCCAACCCAATTGAGCAGCACGGGAGCCTAGAAGTGTGCTTAGAGGCCACTCATTCTTGTTGCTCGCCCTGGACCGCTTCAAATTGGTGCCCCCACGGAGGAAAACAACTCGTGTATGTTTTTGTGTAGGATCAACTTTTAGCATAGTCAAGTAGTTTGCATGAATCACGAGAGTTTGTATGATCCTTTCATTCCCATTGCAAGGCAAAAGATACACATAATTGTTAGTACTAAGTTGCAATTTCAACGGGTAATTCGTAGGATTTTAGGTCCTCTTAGGTTAGCCGAGATAAACACTTCGGTAAATCCTTTTATTTTACCTCTCATTAGGTACGATATTAGCTTGCACGTCTATATTTTTGTGTTATTGTAAGCATTAGGACATGCATAGGCCATGGATAATGGCCAGGAATAGAGGTTTTTCCCTTTCATTTTACTCCACACATTAGAATAAACGTTGCAATTAGTAGAAAGATCCATTTTCAACAACGAATGGTGTTCATGTTTGGTGCCCAAAGAGTAGGAGAAATTCTTGCATCACCAAACCCTGTCATTCTACCTCTCATCAACTACCACACTTCTTTTGATGTACATGTGTTTATTTTATTTTAAAATGAAGTGCAACCCGGCAAAATAGTGTGTATGTTTGTTTTTTCTTTGTCCAAGTTTGTTACAAGAAACAAAAAACGATCATTTGTTCTAACAGGGAATGTGTGTGTAGTGAGAGTTCAATCTTTAGAGATCTAGCTCTATTACCAATTGAGTTGCAGGAGCAAGTAGTAATGCGTCTCCCTCATAACAAGACGGTGGTGAAGTTAAGACGAAAGGTCCTACGCGTGGATTCCATTTTCCTCTTGTTGTTGGGCACTAAGGAAGACCGCGCATTCATCCAACTAGTGTGTGCCCTAAGATTGGTAAATAGAGTGAAATTTGGCGTTTGGCGAGTGCATTTCACCATTGAGGAAGACTCTTCAGGAAACTTGCGGCCATAGTTCATGCTTCATAGACTCACATTTGGTGAATTTTTCCCTCATTTGCGTCTTATTAATAGTCTTCCTTTCGCTTTCAACAAAGGAGATAGGGAGCTATTCAGAGCTTGTCTTAATAAAGAGAGCATAGAGAAGATTGCAAATTTGTATAAATTCTCATCCTTCTCTACTTTCTATGACACTTTGTTCATAGAGACATTGTAAATCTCTTTATGCTTTTGAATGATTTAACCATAATCCTAAGGAGTTTTTGTCCAGGAATTTTGTAGCACAAGTGGAGTCTTTAAATCTTGCAAACTTAACTGGACTTGATGAGGATGTTCTTTATGAAATTGTGAGAAGGTTTCCTCACTCCGACTGTGTGGAACTCGAAGGAAAGGAGCTCCTAGTCAATTGCTACTTTCTCACGGCCTTCGACGAGCATGAAGATCTAGTTTTTATACAAACCGCTTGAAATATATAGAAATGTATAAAAACCAAGTACTAGCGATCAAGAACGTATAGAAATGTTTGCTAGTACTTGGTTTGACTCTTTGCGTGAGGAAGTTAAGGGGAATTACATAGAAGTTTTGAATCGTTTTAAGAGATACTTCTTTGATCCCCAAAACACTCAAAAACTATGGCAAGACATTGTTTCTCATAAGCAAAAAGACTTAGATGACTACTACTTGTACAAGCAAGAGTTTCTACGTCTTTGGGCTCTATGGATACGAAATGTTGCTAACCCTGGTGATGGTGCAGAATTTTTAAAGAAGGAGAGGTTCATAGCCGGACTCTTTCCTGACCTTAAGGTAAAAGTTAAGGCGGGTGCACCTGCTACTTTTGATGCAGCGGAAACTAGGGCTGCTGAGAAGTATAAGAAACTCAAGTGCTTACGGGGAGAGGTTCCAATAGAAGGTCTTAGACCCAAAGGTAAGTCACAAGCATCAACATCTAGGGAGCTTCCTGAGGTAACGGCTGAAGTGATTGAGAAGTTAAATGAATCTTTAAGCAGCCTGTCAATTGACCTTGCACAAACTGTAGGTCCAAAGGGACAAGCAAAGAAGTCAGAAGAAAGAGAGCCACGAACTAGGAGAGTCTTGCAATGTTGGAATTGCAGAGAGTCTGGACATGGGATGTATAATTTTCCTTGGCCCCGTGGAGAGCCAGGGAGACCTAACTTGAATTACCCAGTGATGAATGCAGAAGAAGGAGCTGGTCAACAACCAAGGCTTCTACAAAGGCCAAATGGACCAAGACCACCTCCACAAGGGGTAGAAGGAGTTCCACCTTTGCCAGATCCAAATGTGCATGTGGTAGAGGTGACAAATTCAAATGAGGTTGACATGGAAGCCAATGGCATTAAGCGTGGCCGAGGAAAAGGTAAAGAGAAAGAAGGAGTCACATCACAGAGTGACCATGGACAAGGCAAGAAGGCAAAGGAGACCAAGGAAACCAAGAGGACTCGACGTCGGATCAACCTCCAAGACTTCCCTCTTGGACATGGTATGGCTCCGTACAACTTGTTGGAAGACATGAGAGGTAAGGGTCCTAATATTTCATGGCCTCAATTTCTTGCATTATGTCCACAAGTTAGGAGGGATTTAACAAGGGCAGTTAGCACTAGGAGAAAGGTAAAAGAGAGTGTGCCTGTTGTAAAAATTGCACAAGCTGAAATGAATGAGGACATTACACCGGTGCTAGACTGTTACATCAAAGGCATATTGGTTAGGAAAGGTCTAGTGGATGGGGGTGCACAAATTTGCATCATGACAGAGGGACTCATGCAAAGACTAGGCATGCACATCCATGAGACACCTGAAATCAAAGTCAAGATGGCAAACAATAGCAAGGCTAGGTGTGTAGGCATTTGTAAAAATGTCTTTGTAGAGGCCTTTGGCATTAAGAAAGCGGTGGATTTTTATGTTATGTCGACCAAGGGAAGTGGTTATCCATTTATCCTAGGAAGACCATGGCTAATGAAAATGCGAGCTTTGCAGGATTGGGAGAGTGGAAAATTAATTTGCAGGAATGACAATCATAAGAAGGTTGTCTTTGACATGAAGGAGCAACGCCAAGAGGAGCTCCATGAAGAATCATTACAAAGCGAGACAGAGGAAGGCTGGACCGATAGCACTTCAGAAGAAGAAAGTAGCGGGAGCATTACTGAAGAGGAGTCTTCCATCAAAGTCATGGGGGTAAGGTTTAAGCCAAGCAACCAAGAGACCTCTTGTCAAGGCTTGGAGGAGGTAGGTCCTCAAGAGAACGAAGGTGTTCAAGATGAAGGGATGCTGGAAGGTATGCTATCAACAACACTTACAAAGGATGAAAGAGAGGAGTTCAAATGTGTGCTAAGGAATTTTCCTAGGCTTTTTGCTAAAGACTACACCGACGTGCGTGGGGTAGATGTTGTTCAACACAAGATTGAGTTAAAGCCTGAGGCCACACCTAAAGCTCAGAAGCTACGAAGGCAAGGAGTTATAAAGGATCAGGCTCTACTCAAGGAGGTAAGAAAGCTTCTAGCAGAAGGTTTCATTTATCCAGTGGAGAATTCAGAGTGGGTCTCTCCTGTTGTTGTCACTCCTAAGAAAAATGGCAAGTGGAGGGTGTGTGTGGATTACCGTCCCCTCAATGAGGCAACAAAAAGAGATCACTTTCCCCTCCCATTCCAGGATGAGATACTAAATGAGGTAGCTGGTCATGAGAAGTACACTGTGTGCGATGGTTACTCAGGTTACTTTCAAATAGGGATTGCATTGGAGGATCAATTGAAAACAACCTTTATCACTCCTTGGGGTTGTTATGCTTTTAGAGTCATGCCATTTGGTCTGACAAATGCTCCTGCAACATTCCAACGTTTCATGAATATGGTGTTTCAAGCATTCTTTGGAAAGTCAATTAGGGTGTTCATTGATGATTTCTGTATTTATAGCTCAAAATCATTGCATCTACAAAGGGTAGAGGAAGGTTTAAAGAAGCTCTACGACATGGGAGGTCAATTCAACCCCGACAAGTGCCATATAGGTGAGGATGAAGTAATCTTGCTTGGTCATAAAGTTTCTTACAAAGGCATTGAAGTGGATCCTTCAAAGGCAAAGGCTCTTATTGAGCTACCATCACCCAAGAGTCTTAAGGAGGTCATCTCATTCATTCAAAAGGTGAAGTATATGTCACACTTCATTCACTTAGCCTCGGAGTTACTTCACCCTTTGCAAAAGTTGACACAACAAGTAGAATTTGCATGGTCTGATGAGCTTGAAGAGTACTTTTGTAACATTAAAGCCATTTTGTCAGAGCTACCAACACTCATGCCTCCTTGTTGGGAGTAAACATTCTTTGTTAGCTCTAGTGCTGGGAAAGAAACAATTGGTGCAGTTTTGTTACAACAAGATCCCTACAGTACCAGGATGCGGCCCATCTACTTTGCTAGTAGGGTCATAAATGCTTTAGAGAGAGGCTACACGGAGGCAGAACTCATGATGCTTTCTCTCATGTTTACGATAAGGAAGTTTAGATCCTACTTGCTCCCAAAACCTTTTGTAATTCTCACCGCAGAGAATTTGTTCCCTTGGGTGTCATCTCAAATGAATCTTAGTACTAGGATCTCAAAGTGGAATATGGAGTTGCAAGAGTTTCAATACTCTTTCAAGGTAGAAGATAGTGTGCGTGCACAATTGGCAGAGATTCTCACTTATAGGGTGCATGAAAAGGAGATTAAGGTGCTTGAAGTAAAGACCCTACCATTGCCACCACCAAAAAGTATTCCTAATGCTTTTACCTTGTTCTTTGATGGAGCTTTTCGTCGAGCCACAGGAAAAGCAGGGGAAGGGCTAGTGTTGCTCAACCCAAGTGGAGAGGTGGTCATGAAAGAGAAGTTCAATCTACCAAGTTCAGCTAGCAACAATGAAGCAGAATATGACACACTACTTCATGGTTTAAAAATATGCATTGGCCATGGTATACAACGTCTCATGGTAAAAGGGGATGCACTTCTCATTGTGAAGCAGATTTTAGGCATTTGGGCATGCAAAAATGAAAGACTAAGGGCCAAAGTTCATACCATCCGTAGGCTATTTAATCAATTTGAGGAGGTGCAATTATATCATATTCCTAGGAAACAAAATGAAGATGCTTATTTACTTGCACAACAAGCCGTTGCATGTGTAAAGAAAGAAGTACAGGTCATCATGGTGGCGGCTACTGTGAAGCAACCGAGGTACCAGGGATTGGAGTCATTGGCTCCCATCATTGGCTACATTTTGGAGGGTGAGTTTCCACCAAACTTCACAAAAGCTCAGAAGAGGAGACTCATGAAGAAGGCAAGCATGTATCTCTTCCTAGAAGGCTCCCTCTATCAAAGAGGGAAGGATAAAGTGTGCAGAAGAGTACCAACTATCGCGGAAATTCTAGCCATTCTAAAAGGTTTGCATGAAGAGGCATGTGGTGGTCATTTTTCCCAAGAATTAACTGTGAAGAAGATTTTTCTTGCGGAAGTCTGCATGTGGATGTCCAACATTGGTGTAAAAGTTGTCACAATTGTCAGGTAAATGGGAATAGAAGATTGATTTATGGTCCAAGGCAAATCGTGCTTGCAAATGGACCCTTTGAAAAGTGGGGCATTGATGCTATGGGTCCTCTGCCTAGGACAAAAAATGGTAAACTCTACATTCTAGTGGATGTAGACTATATGACTAGGTGGGTGGAAGCACAAAGTGTGGCAAAGGTAAATGAGAGGACAATGAGCAAATTCATCTACACTCACATTTGTTGTAGATTTGGCACACCTTTGGAGATTGTTTCTGATAATGGTCCAGGGTTTAGAAAGGGATTGCTCACAGAAGTCTATGAAGAACTTCACATTCTACATCGTCACAGTACACCCTACTATCCCCAATCAAATGGTTTGGTAGAAAAAGCTAATGGTGTCATTGCAGGCATCATTAGAAAGATGGTGAAAAACAAGACAAAGTTGTGGGATGACTTCTTGGATGGTGCCTTGTGGGCGTATCGAACCACATATAGGGAAGCCACGGAGTTCACACCATTTCACTTGGTCTATGGTCAAGAGGCTTTACAGCCAATTGAGCTAAACATTCCAACAATGCGACTTCATGGCAAATCAGCACAAGATGATCAAGAAGCATGGATGGATCGACTTCTTACCTTAGCTGAGCTTGAGTGGAAAAGAGAAGCAGCATACGAGTGCTATAAGAGGAAAGCCACATAGACAAAGGAGAAGCTTGACAAGAAACTGAAGGACAAAGGCATCAATGAAGGAGATCTTGTGCTAATGTATGACAATCGACTTGATAATTGTTTTGATGCCAAATTTGAAACAAGATGGCAGGGGCCATACATAGTCAAGAAGGCTTTCAATTCAAGTTACTATCAACTTATGGACTTGAATGGGAAAGAGCACTCCAGCAAGGTAAACGGGTATCGCTTGAAGCCTTATTTGAGTCGCCTTCTACCAAAGGATCTACCAGAGCAAAAGGCAACTATCTCATGTAAGTATTGTTCCATGAAGCATGAGTGTAACACAAACCAAAATTCCAAGGGGCCAAACAATGAAGATCTTGTCAAGGACTCTGAAGCACTCTCTTTGGAAAAGATTCTTTATGATGGTACATGAATATACCATCATCCTGGGGGAGGGCTAATGATAGCCATTTTTCGGCTCTCTGTAAATCCCATAGTGAGTTATCTCACCCTATCAAATCACTCAAACACTGTGGTTACCCTCACCCTTTCACTGTATATAGGTGTGTGTGAGTTAGGGGACTTTTCCCATATCTCCTTACTGAAATAAAAAAAACCCTCAATTAGCTAGTCATTGGGCTAGTTGAGCCAAAAAAATAAAAAATATAAAAATATAAGTATATTATGGCCCATGCGTGTGTAAATATTTCTTTGTATATAGGGCCTAAATAAAAGACTTTTTCATAATTATTTTGGTATTTATTTAAATATTTCTACCTAGGTGTGTGTTATTTATGCTCTGTACATTGCCTCACCATTATCACAAATTTTCTTACCATTTTTCATACTCTTTATTCCATATAGAAATATTTTCATGTAAGCTTCTCTTATTTTTGGTGTAACTCCACCCCAACAAAAATCCAAAAAAACTAGTTTTATTTATGTGTATATTTTTTCACTATTGTGATTTTTCCCTTCCTACATCTATTTTGTTTTTTTTTCTAAAAAATTAGAATACCAAAAATATTTATCTTTTTATGGTAGCCTCATAATGAGAGAGATTTCTTTTGATCCCTTTATATTTTTTCCACTTATATTATTTATATTTGACATGTACATATTTTTTAGACCCCTCAATATTTGATTTTCTTAGTTGTACTATTCACTTATATCATGATCTCAACAATATCTTCAATTATAGACCTACCAAATAAGGTCAAGGGTATGTGGCATGCATACATGCACTATGGAGGGCTCACTCTTGGAGGTATTCAAAAGAATCATCCAAAGAAGGACCCCACAAGGACTTTGTGCAGTGGAAAAAAACAGTCGGTTTTGCTGAATTTTTAAAGTTCACTTGCTCTCCGAATTTGAAAAGGTGATACAAACAAAAGTTGTAGCTCGTGGGCTGAACTTTTGCCTCAAATTTTTCATATTTTTTTGAGCTACGAGTTGTGAGCTATGATTTTATTAGTGGACCCCAGTTTTCCCATGCTATGCAGCCACACTCTTTCTTCCACTTTATCATTTTCCTCTTTCACACACACTTCTCCACTCATCATCCCCACCTCTCTCACCACTCCTCTCTGCACCCTACTCACCTTCTCCTCAACCTTGAAGAATAAGAGAAACCATGGTGAACTCATACCTCCCACACACAATTCCATTCCAAAATTGACCACCTAGTCTCATTTTTCCTCCTCCAAATTACCCATATCTATCAAAAAAACCACAAAATTCAGCCTCTTCTCTTGAAAGCCAGCATCATGGTGATTCATTACTCAGCTTCAATTACCTTATCTCTCAAGGAAGGTCAAGAGTGGAGAAAAAATGTACCGTCAAAGCTAGTGGACCGTCAACAAGCGTCAAAATTGGCCCTACTCAAAACACTTGGAGCATCAACCTTGTAAGAAATCCACCTTTTCTTACCTCTTAAGAGTTTTTCTTCCTTATTTGTATCCCACATGGATACTCCCATTGTAAATATCCAATTCCATTTGTAAATTAATAAAAATTACTAACTCTACTAACACTAACCCACTATGAAAAGTCCTATCACCTCCATTTCTCTCCTCTCTCTTTCCCCACCAACTTCCTTATAGAGGGTGTAGCTAGCACAAAAAAGGATAAGAAAGAGCACTATGCTATAGCTTGAGAAGCCAAGCTCAACCTCTTGAGAAGGAGCTCTTGAGTGAAATCTCATTGGCTTAGGCATATGTATGTGTTGTATTAGGGGTGATTAGCAAGGGAACTCTATGCCATTGTAAGAGGGAGTGATCATTCAATTGAGAGTAGGAAATCTATCATCTCTCCTACTAGTGTAAGCCCAACATTTGCTGAATCAAGGAGGGTGAATTTAGACTAAGCATGGATACCTTGTCTCCCTTCCAACGTGAAGTCATGGACAATAATGATGTGTAAGTGGCTTGGTGTTCTATTTAAGTTCTTGATAGCTTGTCTCCGGGTATTGTTATCAATTTAGCCATAAATCCCACATGCTGTAAGAGGGCGACAGGGTGGAGAGGACTCCCCTGGCCTTAAGACAGTGATTGGGGTGGCTTTTTCTTGTGATGTGTTGTGGTGTAATTTACTCAGGCTATGTTGAACAAATACTAATCTCACTTTGATTGGTCATGACAGATTTGTAAGAAGGCATTAGTGCAACAAGCACCCCCTTCCCCCTTCTCTCTCTTTCTTACATATATATATTTGTGTTTGCTTGATCATTAACGATACATTTCAAAGCAGCCCGAGCACTATCTCTCTCTCTCTCTCTATGCGTCCTAGTTCGCATCCAAAACTAGGTGGTGCCCCAAATTTGTGTAGGGTTAGGTTGAGGGTTTGTGTGTGTGTTTTGTTTTTTTTTCCAACCCCAACCCAATTGAGCAGCACGGGAGCCTAGAAGTGTGCTTAGAGGCCACTCATTCTTGTTGCCCGCCCCGGACCGCTTCACTATGTATCTTTGTCTTTTGATGAGAGTGTGTGTGTGCAAGAAAGAGTTACAGAGAACCATCTTCTCTATATGGAGAAAGACAGAGAGTGAGAGAGAGAGAGAGAGAAATACCTGTTTTTCCCCTATTCATGAGGTGTGCAATGTCTCCTGAGAAGAAGCTATGCCCGATGTGTTGGAATTAGGGTTGCAGAGAAACACACACAGCTTGGAGAAGACGAAGGAAGCTCAAGGCACACAATAGAGAGTGTGTTACTTAGTGTGCAATGGAAAGATGGATAGCCCTAGAGTGATGGGCGTATATACAATGCACGGGGGAAAAAACCTCCTAAAGAGGGAAAAAATGCCCCGGCGGTCCTAGTGTGTTCACACACATCACTACCACATGTATATGGTAACAAATCCCCCCTGGAGTGATGCGGTGAACAAGAGCTGTCACATGAGTAAAGGGGAGTGCCATGCCCTGAGGACAGGATCATTCCACAAAGGGGAGTAAGCCCAAAGCTTTGCAGAAAGCTTCAAGCTTCTCACGAGACAATGCCTTTGTGAAAAGATCTGTAAGGTTGTCCTGTGTTAGCACATAAGCCAAGCTGATCTCTCCTGCTGAGAGCCTCTCCCTGACATAGTGGTAATGCACCTCAATGTGCTTTGTGCGAGCATGAAAAACTGGGTTCCTCGCAACTGCCAATGGGCTCTGACTGTCAGTGTAGATAGTGTTGGCAGTGTCTTGTCCAACACCCAAATCAGCCATAAGGCGTCTGAGCCATACACACTCAACCGTAGCTGTGAAGACTGCCCTGTACTCAGCCTCACAACTCGAAGTGGCCACAGTAGGTTGCTTCTTGCTCAACCATGATATACATGAACTGCCAAGCATGAAACAAAAACCACTTGTGGACACTCGCGTGTCAAAACAAGCAGCCCAATCTGAGTCCGAAAAAGCCACTAAGGTAGCGGAAAATCCTCTTGACAGCCTGCCAATGCTTAGACCCTGGGCTATGCATAAATCTGCTGACCTATGAGACTGCAAACTGAATATCCGGCCTCATGTTGCATACATAAATGAGGTAGCCAATAGCAGTTTGGTAAAGAGTGACATCAGCAGGATCGCCAGCATCATGTAGACTCAACTGCAAACCTGTTTCCATGGGAGTGGCAATAGGTTTGCAATCCTCAAGTCCAAACTTACATAGTAATGTCTCTATGTAACTTTTCTGACACAAGGCAATACCACCATCACACTGCTTAAACTGTATACCCAAGTAATGATGCAACAGTCCCAAATCTTTCATCTTGAAAGTAGAATTCAAATCAGCCTTAAATTCAGCAATATGTCTCTCATTTGGTCCAGTGATGAGCAAATCATCAACATAAAGAACCACAATGAGAAATACATCATCCTCACGCTTTACATACAATGTGCTTTCTGTTGGACTGTTACGAAAGCCTCATTTAACCAAATGAGTGTTATCTTTCTCATACCAAGCATGAGGAGATTGCTTCAACCCATACAAAGCCTTCTTACATCTGCACACTTTGTCCTCTTGTCTTTTTATGACAAAACCGCGAGGCTGCATTACATAAACTTCCTCAAATATGTCACCATTCAAGAAAGTAGTAACAATGTCTGATTGTTGTACATCCCAACCGAAATGACCTGCCAATGCACATAGAAAATGCACAGTAGTCATACTACAAGTGGGAGCAAAAGTCTCTTCATAATCTATGCCTTTTTGCTGTGCATAACCCTTTGCAGCAATGCGAGCCTTATGGCGATCGATCTCACCATCCGGCTTGCGTTTCAACTTGTAAACCCACTTCGTACCAATGGCCTTTTTGCCAGGAGGCAAATCATATAAAGTCCATGTGTCATTTTCTATAAGTGCATCATATTCTGATTGCATGGCAGCCATCCAATTTTTTGAATTATGTGCTTCATCAAAAGACAGAGGCTCCTCAACATCATGTAAACTAGACACAGCCAAAGCATAACAATCTGATGCATAAGATGCATGGCGAGAGCTTGAACGAGTACGACTAGACAAAGGTGCATCCAATTTACTATCACGCAAAGTGTGCACCAGCCATTTTGGCATACCTCTAGCCTGCTCATTTTCAGCCCTTTCCTCATCAAGTACATCATGTACATCTGCATCAGTAATAGGCTGATCTAAAACATTTTCAAAAACCCCCATAGGCTATACATTTGCCTCATTGGAACTTACATTAGTATTTCCACCACTAAAAAGGGGCAACAAAGTGTCATAAATGTCCTATGAGCTTACATTACTATCTCTAGTACATGACAGCAAGGGTTGAACACAATCTTCCACAAACACTACATCCCAAGAAACCAGAATACGTTTTGTTTGCGGATGATACAACCTGTAACCTTTGCTTTCAGCACTATAACCAACAAAAATACATTTGACAGCCTTATCATCCAATTTTCTGCGCTGCACTTGTGGCACCAAAGCATATGCCAAACAGCCAAAAACTCGCATGTGCTCAATAGAAGGCTTTCTATCATGCCATGCTTCATATGGAGTGATAGACTGCAAAGCTTTCGTAGGACACCTGTTAAGTACATAAGTGGCACACATGATGGCCTCAAGCCAAAAAGAATGCAGCAAAGCTTGGCTTTTGACCATACATCGTGCCATTTCCGTCAATGACCTGTTTTTCCTCTCAGCAACACCATTTTGCTGAGGTGTATAAGGCATTGTACATTGGTGTTTTATCCCACGACTAGCCAGAAATGCATTAAATTCATGAGACATATACTCCCCCCCTCGATCGGAATGGAGGGTACCCATAGTACATTTGGGACATTTTCAGCCATAGCCAAAAATTGTTTGAAGCACATGAAAACTTCGGACTTCACTTTAAGAGGAAATACCCATGCATGCTTGGAGTAGTCATCAATGAAAGTCACGAAGTACAGGTAATTGCCCAAGGACGGAGTTTGCATGGGCCCACAAACATCACTATGCACAAGCTGCAACCTGCATGTGGCCCGAGCTGAACCATCCTTTGGAAATTTAGAACATTGCATCTTACCCAAAATACAGCCTTCACAAACATGTTTGACAGGTGCTTCAAGAGGCGGCAAAGAAGCAACCATATCAATTTTCTACAAACGCAGCAAACTGGCAAAATTCAGATCACCAAAACGTGCATGCCAAAGTTTTGCATCTGAAATAGCCCTTGAATCTGCAACAGCATTTGCAAAAAATTTTCCACACTTGTCATACAAAGTGAGCTTATACAGCCCACGGCACAAAATCCCAGATGCAACAATTTCATCCCCGAGACTGAGATCATGAACTGCACATCTGTCATCCACAAATTTGACTACAAGTCCAAGTCTAGCAAGTGCGGATACAGACAAGAGATTCTTCTTGATCCCAGGTACATAAAGTGCATCAACAAGTGTGAAGGAACTGCCATTAGCAGCAGTGAGCACAATCTTTCCAACTCCTTGAACTGAATAAGAGGCGTTGTTGGCACAAGTGACTGAATTCCCATGAGGGACAGACTCGAGAGAGGTAAACAATTCACGATGTGAGGTAATGTGCTTTGTAGCACCACTGTCGAAATACCACACATGTGAATCTGCAGCAACTGACAAGCATGCATCATGGACAGTAGGATTGTAAGTGCACTCTGCGCTAAAAGCCCATTCTGCGTCAACATCAGCAACACAGTCTCCTTTTACAAAAGACTCAACAATGGCTGCATTTGTAGTGGAACCACCCTCTTTCTTCTTAGCCTCTTTGGCCTTCAACTTAGTACACGACTTGATCAAGTGATCATTGGCTTTACAGTAATGGAAACGCATCTTCTTTTTTCCCTTATCACCAGAATTTCCAGACGAATTGCTGCCAACAAAAGCATTAGGAACATAATTTTTTCCACTCGCAGAAGAACCATAAGAAGTGGCTGCATTGCTGTTACCACCCTTTCTTTGAGAAGCAATAAAGGCCTGTTCAACTGCACGCTGTCTAGTCCTGTTTTTTCTAGAAAGTGACTCTTGCAACAGCAATGTGCATAATGCATCAAACTTGACAACTTTTGGATTTCCTTGGGTCATAAGTCTCCAAGTACTAGCAAAAGTCTGGTAAGAATCTGGTAAGTCATCAAGAACAGTCTGCACAAGGGAACTGTCTGAAATGACTTCACCTGCAGAAATAAGCTGCTCATTGATATCCTTGACACTAGCAAGGAAAGTGTCCATATCATCTTCCTCATGCATAATCTTCGACTCCAGCTCTTTACACAGCAAAGCAATTTTAGCCTCATTGCAGCTTGCATAAAGACCTGCTAGAATATCCCAAGCCTATTTTGCAGATTTTGTTGAAGGGATGTGAGGAACAATGGTGCGCTTCACAGACAACGCAATGAATGCATGAGCCTGTGCATCCTTAACATCCCAACGAGCTTGTTCTGTCGTAGGCAAAACAACTCTAACAACTGCAATCCTTGCAGCAAGACCTGCAACATCCTCAACATCGCCTACATCCTCCAAACCAGGACATACATCAATGCCCCGCACAATGTTCCAGACGCCTTTTGACACAAGAACATGTTGCATCATATAAGCCCACATAGGGTAGTTGTCCCCATCCAACCTATCCTCAGCAATAAACATCTTGAACACATCTGTGTTGTTGTTGTCAGCCATGGTAAATGATGCATCTGATGTGAAAACTGTCCGAAAATAGGAGAAACGGAGCGGGAACAACGTGTGCTATATAGCACAAACCGTAGAAGACTATAAGGCACCTATTATGTAGAAAATGGCACTGACAGAAATTCTGCACAAAATGACGAAATAGCTTGTGCAGTACTGCCTGTAGTGGAAACGGAGGCCGAAATGAGCCCAAATCAAAATTCTGAGCAAACCAAGCTCTTCGAGCTTACCCATAATATTTGTTGACCTATGAACGCTCACCAAAGCTCATTGAAATCGAAGAAAGTGAGCAGGCGTGTGCTGGAGCAGCTGGCAACTAAGCCCGGGAGGACGTGACCTGCTCTGATACCAATTGGTGGAATTAGGGTTGCAGAGAAACACACACAGCTTGGAGAAGACAAAGGAAGCTCAAGGCACACAATAGAGAGTGTGTTACTTAGTGTGCAATGGAAAGATGGATATCCCTAGAGTGATGGGCGTATATACAATGCATGAGGGAAAAAACCTCCTAAAGAGGGAAAAAATGCCCCGGCGGTCCTAGTGTGTTCACACACATCACTACCACATGTATATGGTAACACGATGCTACCCTTCTAGAAAGCGTTCCGTACGATGCTGTTTCTTTATCATGTGCGTGAACTGTCAATCTTGTGTGTGAACTGTGCGTTGTGTACGATGCCGGGTTTGCTCCTATGCACGCGCGTATACTCCAACTGTGTGCGATCCACATGCGCTTTCTCTATGTTTGCTGCTCTTCTGCTTTCTCTGTGAGCGTTTCTCATGCGCTCTCTCTGTGCCTAATCTTGATAAGGTTTATTAGAATGCCATGTAAGCTACAAGTCCACGTTTTATCGTAGGATTACAAAAAAAACAAAAGCAGTATAAAAAATTAACCAATTCACACGGCCAAAAATAAAGAAATCATGGTTGAAAAGATGCAAAACATGCGTAACTCTATACTAGGAATTCACTTTTTTTTAAAAAATCTCGGGGCGCTGCCCCTCGACCCCGCCCGACAGTCGCGTCGGGAGACGACAAGGGGCTGCCGCCACCGGACCTCGCTCAGAACAATATCCCAAAATCAACCTCCCAAGCCCCGCCATCATTAGGGCCAATTTGGATGAAAAAAGGGTTGTGTAAGGATCTAAGAAGGGGCAACTTGAAAAAGACCATCAAGATCTTACTAAAACTATTCAACATGGGTACTCATTGGATAGAGCTCATCAAGCGCCACCTATAGACCATTTGAGCGCTAAATTTGGAGTTCGTATGCAAAAGTTATGGCTAAAATGGTGCAAAATATTCAAAAATCAAGTGAAGGAGATCTTGACACGTGTACAAAAGTGCCATACTTTTGGAAATGTGTCTCCTCCTTGACCCTTAGATCAAGAAAAGAGAAACCCTAAACAACCCTTATTTCATCCAAATTGGCCCTAATGCGAGAGTGCTATATTCCACATCCCCATCAAGAGCGTTACCCCCAAACCTTGCGTGGAAGCCCTGCCTCGTCGGATGCATTCCATTGTGACATTGCCCTAAGACCCCGCATCTGGAGTGCTAAATGGGAACATTCAACATTAGTGAAATTTTGAACATAAAATATATTTAGCATATACTTAAATATAATATAAATATTTAACATAATAATTAGACTACTAATTTACTAAAGCACTGCTAGATTATGTCCCATACTATATTTAAGGTGCCAAAGGTTTGGCCTTATGGTCCTAGATTTAGCCAAGTGGTCAACACATATAGGACCAAGTGCACACTGTGCCAAGAAACTTGGCCACCACTTCGCTTGCCAAAGTTTAGGCCACATGGTCAATCCTAAGTTTCCATTGTTCTTATTATGTCATAAGAGACAACAGTTATTTTTTGTCACATTTTGCCTCGTGGAAAACCTACGCTTGTTTTCACATACTCAGGCACTTCAAGCCATAAGAAATTGTTCCATTGTTCTTATTATGTCATAAGAGACAACAGTTCTTTTTTGTCACATTTTGCCTCGTGGAAAACCTAGGCTTGTTTTCACATACTCAGGCACTTCAAGCCATAAGAAATTTTCATTTCTCTTCGGCAACCCTTTAGTTCAAGTCTTTGAAAAAATGTTGTTTAAGGCCACCCTAAACCATTTTCATATAGGAGTGTCTAAAACTATCTTTTTGGCAATTCGGGAAGAAAACGGTCAAAGTTTTATATTTAGTTTTAACCACTTGACCAATTCAAATATTGGAAAGCAAGGTCTTGCAATACTTTCTTTTGGACATCACACATTAAAACTAGGTCCCTCACTTGTCCAAGCTATGCTCTAATACAATAAAGCGATTTTGGTTTCAAGATGCACCACTTTCCCAACCTTGATTCCATTAAAGAAGCTAGCTCTACTTAGACATTTAATAGCAAGGTCATGTAGCAGTTCACATTGAACATTTTCCATGACAGCTAGGTCCACCACTTGTCTAAGCTACGCTAATAGGGCAAGGGGGTTTTGGTTTCAAGATCCACCACTTGTCCAAACTTGATTTGGGAAGCAAGGTCCTATAATAGTTTTCTTTGGACATTCACCATTACAACTAGGTCCACCACTTGTCCAAGCTATGTTCTAATACACTAAGGAGGTTTTGGTTTCAAGGAGAACCATCTGTACGACTTTGTTTTTGGAAGTAAGGTCTTTCCAAAGCTCACCTTGGACCTTGGACATTGGATACTACAACTAAGCCCACCACTTGTCCAAGCTATTCTCTAATATAGCCAAAGGGTTTGGGTTTCAAGATTTACCACTTTTCCAACCTTGCTTCCATTAAAGAAAGGAGGGGCTACGTAAAACTTTTCAAGCAAGGTAGCAAGGTCCTCTGGTAGTTCACCTTGGACATTGGGCGTTAAAACTAGGTCCACCACTTGTCCAAGCTATGCTCTGATATAGAAAGGGGATTTTGGTTTCAAGATCCACCACTTGTTTAACCTTGCAAGACTCAAGGGCTACTTGGACATTGGAAAGCATAGCCCTATAATAGTTGATAGGTGTCAGTGGGTATTACAACTAGGTACACCACTTGTCCAACCTATGCTCTAATATAGCAAGGAGGCTTTGGTTTCAAGATCCACCACTTTTCCAACCTTGCTTCCATTAAAGAAAGGAGGGGCTACGTAAACATTGGCAAGCAAGGTAGCAAGGTCCTCTGGTAGTTCACCTTGGATATTGGGTGTTATAACTAGGCCCACCACTTGTCCAAGCTATGCTCTAATATAGAAAGGGGATTTTGGTTTCAAGATCCACCACTTGTTCAACCTTGCAAGACTCAAGGGCTACTTGGATATTGGAAAGCATAGTCCTATAGTAGTTGATAGGTGCCAGTGGGTATTACAGCTAGGTCCACCACTTGTCCAACCTATGCTCTAATATAGCAAGGAGGCTTTGGTTTCAAGGTCCACCACTTGTCCAACCTTGCTTCCATTAAAGAAAGGAGGGGTTACGTAAACATTGTCAAGCAAGGTAGCAATGTCCTAAGGTAGTTCAACTTGGATATTGGGCGTTATAACTAGGTCCACCACTTGTCCAAGCTATGCTCTGATATAGAAAGGGGATTTTGGTTTCAAGTTCCACCACGTGTTCAACCTTGAAAGACTCAAGGGATACTTGGACATTGGAAAGCATAGTCCTATAGTAGTTGATAGGTGGCAATGGGTATTACAACTAGGTCCAACCTATGCTCTAATATAGCAAAGAGGATTTGGTTTCAAGGTCCACCACTTGTCAACCTTGCTTCCATTAAAGAAAGGAAGGTCTACATAAACATTGGTTTCAAGGTCCACCACTTGTCAACCTTGCTTCCATTAAAGAAAGGAAGGGCTACGTAAACATTGGCAAGCAAGGTAGCAAGGTCCTAAGGTATTTCACCTTGGATATTGGGCATTATAACTAGGTCCACCACTAAGCTATGCTCTGATATAGAAAGTGGATTTTGGTTTCAAGATCCACCACGTGTTCAGCCTTGCAATACTCAAGGGATACTTGGACATTGGAAAGCATAGTCGTAGAGTAGTTGATAGGTGGCAGTGGGTATTACAACTAGATCCACCACTTGTCCAACCTATGCTCTAATATAGCAAGGAGGCTTTGGTTTCAAGATCCACCATATTTCCAACCTTGCTTCCATTAATATAGCAAGGAGGATTTGGTCTCAAGGTTCACCACTTGTCCAACCTATGCAAACCTTTTTCATGTTGTAGCATGATTTTTTGTTTGAAGAGTATTTTTCTATGACTATGGATTTAACAATGTAATCTTTTTCACTTACAGGATGGAATTTGAATCTGGGGAGAAAGTACATATGATATTTGACAATGAAATTGTTGGTATTGGTTGTGTGTGTAGAAGAGATCCAGATTCCACTTGTGGTGGTACAAAGATAGGTCAAGGAAATGTCTCCATACTAGTGGAGGAATGCTTGAAGGATGTGGTCCTGCCTTTTCCTACAATGGATACTTCATCTCTACAAGGTTCATTATGGAGTGTTGTTCGATGGTCAAAGCTTCTTTTGCGATCTTCTATATAGAAAGGGAACTTAATTGATCCACATGAAAGCTACAATGGTGATGAAGAATAGGATCATTTTGATCCTCTAGTTATAGATGCAATACCTATGACAAGCCGAGAATTTGAAGCAGTGATTCGAGAGTCTTGCAAAAATCAGAGGGTCCTTTTAAAAGGTGACACGATGATGCAAACCATGGATGAAGGGACCATCTTATATGTATTTCCACATGATTATGTCAACTTTCAGGAACTTGGTCATGATTGTGTGGGTGTGGGTATTGAAAGAGAAAATGCAAGCATTGATGATGTGGTTGAAGTGGGTAGCATCACTTTGCTAAAGTGTCCCATCAAGCAGACAACAATGTTGAATGGGAGCCCATTACAACGCTTTGTTCCTATTGATGGCATGCATGCTACATGAGGATGTATCCAATGATGACAATGTTGGAAAAAAACTTGATGGGAGTAATGTTGTCCAGTTGTCAAGGAAGAGATGATACACTTTCATGAACGGGACTCAGTAGCACCAGCTTCCACTTTTTACCTTTCAAAAAAATCAATTCAAAGGGTCTCATGCAATGATTGTTGTGCACAAAAATGTTGCCAATTTGCAGATCATGATATGGTGACAAGGTTACGACAACAATTTTGCGGAGAGTCTCAAAAATCACGCACTAATTATGTTTATGATGTTCTTTCTATATGCTATCAGAAAGATGAGAAGTCACAATACCAATTCAGGCTAAATGGCTCTATTGTTTTCTATAGATCATGGTATGAGCTGCATGGAATACCAAAGACATCATTTTATCGATACAAGGAGAACTTTGAAAATCGTGTTCGCCAATATGTACATGGGAACACATGTACATTGAGAAGGGACTCCAACATACTAGTTTAGCAAGAGCACTGCTAAATGAGTTTGTGGAAAACAACTCTGAGAAGATGCCACATAGAAGTAGAACACTGCTAGATGGCTCAAGAGAGACTCAATTGGTGATTCCATCAACATACAAACAAG